>NW_022103922.1:10142116-10169599 GCF_000313985.2 Echinops telfairi | reverse complement strand
TTTAAAGTTTATGAAAAAAAATGAATTAAAAGATAATGGACTTTCTTAGAGTCCCTGTATATAAAGCCCTCATGGTGCAATGGGTAATTGCTCAAAAAAATTAACTGGAAAGTTACTGGCTCGATTTTCATAGCTGCTCCCTGGGAGATAAAACCTAGTTAACTGCTCATCAAAATTTCAAGCTAGAAAACCCTTTGAGGCACTTCTACTCTGTCCTATGGGGTCCCTCTGAGTCAAATCAATGCCACAACACAACACACCCAAACAAGAACAGAAATATATGTTTACATATAAAATTTTATATATAAACATTTTGTGGTTGTGTATTTGTGCATGTAGGTGTAGTTGACTGTGTGTTAGTCTGGGTTGAGTAAAGAAACAAATCCCAAGACACTCATGTATGTATAAGAAAACATTTTATATCAAGAAGTGACTGTACATCAATAAAACATCCCAGTCCAGTCCAACTCAAGTCCGTAAGTCCGATACTAGTCCGTAAGTGCGATACTAGTCCACAAGCCCGTCTTCAGACTCTTGCAGCCACATGCAATGATGCAGAATGAAGGAAGATCATCGGCCAGGGGTGCAGACTTTGGATCCAATCGCAGTGGCCACAACACAAGACTCATGCAGATTTCAGCTTGGTTCATCAACAGGAAGTTGAAAGTGGAGAGAAGTGGGGCTGACCTCCAGAGAGCCACACCTCCAAAGGAGGTCATCTAGCTGTGCTACCTGATTGACAAGCTAAACTCCACCCATAACACTGGTTCTCAACCTTCCTAATGCTGGGGCTCTTTAATACAGTTCCTCATGCTGTGATGACCGCCCCCCCACCACCACCCATAAAATGATTTTTGTTGCTGCTTTTTAACTGTAATTTTGCTACTGTTATGAACAGACGACCCCTGTGAAAGGGCTGTTCAGCCCCCAAAGGGGTCCCGACCCACAGGTTGAGAACTGCTGACCCATAACTTTACAGGTACCATATTGCCATACAGAAAAACTATCCCAGACCATTACTGTTTCAACACCTATGATTTCTCACATAAGGCTTGGCAGTATCAAACCATCCTTCCTCTGAGGATGAGAAAATTGTCCATTCAAATTTCACTACATTCAGGGCAAATTATTTTTCCATCCAACACAATGTTTGTGAATACACTAAAGTTTTAATAGTAAAGGTATTTGAAGACCCATGTTGGGATGATCTCCTGTGACTGTTAATTATGCCATTCTAAAACATCCACTCTTTCAAAAATTACAGTGATTAACACCCACATTACCATTAGTGATTTGCATCAATAATTTTCTTTTAAAGGAGCTCTCTTTCATCATCTGATCTTTTCTAGGAGAATTTAATGGTAGGTGATAAGGAGTTCAGCCTGTATTCAGTAGAATGTGGTTAGCATGATTAAATAATTGTTGTAGAGAAGGCATGAGAGAAAAACAATGTAATCAAAGTCAAAATTGCTGAATTCCAAATTACCGACTAGCTTTGCGGTCTTGGGCAAATCACTTTCCTTTTCTCTGCATCAAATTTTTCAATTAGAAATCATGGCAAATATTTTCTAGAGTGGGGATAAACATCAAAAAAGATGGTTGACCTGACATACTCTCAGAGGTGAGAAAAACGGGTGTCTTTGCATTAATAATAGAAGATAGTGTGATAAAGAGACCATTGACAAAGGTGAGAGGCTCTGAGCCAAGAGGTAAGGAAGTAGGAAGGGTCAAGGAAGGGAGCTGGTGTGGAATCAATGAACAGAAAACGTTTACGGATGGTTCTTTGGTTCTCTTGTGCTGCTATGACAGAAACAACCCAGGGACCTGTCTATTAACGAAAATGTATCATCTCACAATGTAGGAGGCTAAAAGGCTCAATTCAAAGCATTTCTAGGGGAGTCGCTCTCTGTCTTGTCTTAGGAAATAATAGTTTTCCCAAGATCTCTTGCCATCCGTCCATGTTGTTAGCTGTGGGTTGATGCCTTTGAGTTGCTTTCTGCTCAGAGCAACCTGATCCACCCAGAGAGAACCAGAGCCCGAGCCACTGCCTGTGTCACAACTGTTGGTGTGCTTGAGTCCATTGTTGCAGCCACTGTGTCAGTCTGTCGCAGGAAGCTCTCTCTCTTTTGCACTGAATCCTCTATTTTCAATCATCTCTCTATTTTCAGTACAGCTTTCCTCTGAATCATTAATGCTTCCCCCCCCCCCACTACCATGGCCCTAATTCTACCTTACAAATCTGGCTAGACCAGAGCATGCACATGGGTACAGGTAAGAGCTGGAAACACACGGAATACAGGACAGGTAAATTCCTCAAGACCAATATTGAGAGTAGCCATACCAGGAGGGTAAGGGTAAGGTGGGGGGAGAAAGGGGGAGCGGGTCACAATGACCTACCTATAACTCTCTCACAGGGGGATGGACAACAGACAAGGGTGTAAAGGGAGACATCAGATAGTTCAACACATGAAAAAATACTAATAATTTATAATTATCAAGGGTTCATGTGGTAGGGAATAGGGAGATGGAAGGGAAAATATGAAGAGCTGATACCAAGGACTCAAGTAGAAAGAAAATGCTTTGAAAATGATGATGCAACATATGTACAAATGTGCTTGACACAATGGATGTCTGGCTGGCTGGATGGATGGATGGATGGCTAGATGGATTATGATAAGAGTTGTACATGCCCCCAATAAAATGATTTCTAAAAATAATTTTTTTTAAAAAGTTGGACAGTGAATAAGGAATACTGAGTAAGAATTGAATCATTTCAATAGTGGCACTGGCAATATTATTGAAAATACCATGGACTGCTCAAAAGACAAACTGAGCTCTCTTTGAAGAAGTACGGCCAGAGTACTCCTTAGAGGCAAGGATGGGAAGACTTCATCTTAAATACTTTGAATGTGTCAGGAGAGACCAGTCCCTGAAGAGGGACATCATGCTGATTAAAGTAGAAGGGCACCAAAAAGGAGGAAGGGCCTCAATGGGCTGGATTGACACCATGGCTGCAACAATGGGCTGAGGCATGGCACTCACTGTGAGGATGGTGCAGGGCAGGCAGCGTTTAGTGCTGATGTGTGCAGGGTCGCTGTGGCACCTAACTCGATGGCCCCTAACAACAACAACTACTTTGCCAAGTGTGACGTCCTTTTCCAAGGACTAGTCTTTCTGACAATGTGTCCAAAGTGTATGGCAATCCTTGGCACTTTCTCTATTATTATTAATATTAGTTGGGATTTAATACATATATCATTCCATATTTCAGTCACATCAAGTAGAATTGTACAATTGCTACCACAATCAAGTTTCCAAAGATTCTTTTCTACATGGACATCATCTCCCTTTGACCAGCGCTGTGCCCCCTTCTTCACTAGCACCATAATTCAAGCACATCGATTCTCCTTCGGTCTTCCTTATTCACTGTCCAACTTTCACGTGCATATGAGATCGTTGAAAATACTACCTCTACCCATCCTGTCTTCTTGTATGCCTAATCTGCTGTTTTATAACTCCAAAGCGATTGGGTTCAGACACCCTATACCGATATGACCTCGTCAATATAGCAAAGAAAACCCTCTTCCCAAATGGGATCATCCCAACTGGTGGTAGGTGTTTGGATTTACACCTTTGGGGGCAATACAATTCAAACCAAACAAAGAGCAAATCCCCCTACAGAGGGAAAACAGAGAAGCAGCTGATGCCTGGGGACTCTCCTTCCTCATTGCTCTGCCCATGCCTGCCCGTTGGTTGAAATCAATAGGAAGGCCGAAGATCCTGAAGCCTAACAGTGTAGCCCGTAGAGATCAACCTCCCAAGAGATAGAACAGGAGGAGGATAAAGGGGAAGCAAGAGCCTGGGAGTGCAAATGGAAGGTGGCCAGGACAGGTGGGGAACAAGAAAATGTCATCAGAGAGCGTACTGGATTATAGGAGTCAGTGCTCAACTATTTTTGATGGACGCACAATGTGCAAAGTAAACGCAAATCAGAAAAGATGAATCGTGACTTGAAAACCTTTTCCAAAACAGTTGTTATAGTCAACTGACTACACTGATGGGAAAGTTGTGCCCCCACAAAAAGTTGTGAAAAACATTCTTTGCAAGTTTCAATATGCCTCCCTGGTTGTGGCATACAATCACTTCTATGAAGTAGATTCTGACTCACGGTGACACTGTAAGACAGAGTAGACCTGCCCGGCAGACCTCCCAGGCTCCAACTCTTAACTGAAGCAGAATGCCATCTCTTTCTCACCAAGGAGGGAAAGGCTGAGGCGCTAGACCTGCTGCCATCTTCATTAGCAGCCCAAGTGCTTAGCCCAGTGTGCCACCCTGGTGGCTGAGTGTTCTGTAGAGACGTTTACAAAAGATCACACCTTTGATTTACAAATCATAGGACTCAGGGGGGATTACATATCCACCTGCTCGGGTGGAAAAACTGAGGCTAAGCTTAATAAAAGTTCTTGTAAAAGTTTATCAAGAGATGTATTGATAGTTGTATAGCGTCATGAAGGAACCCGGGTGGTCTAAGCGGGTTGGGAATCAGCTTTGACTCCAATGGATGTCCCTTTGGACATGACCAACCACTCTGCAGGACAAAAGGCCTGGCCCACCACTTCCATAAAGATGATAGCCCCAAACAACCCTAGAGAGAGTGTCCACCCTGTCATAAAAAAGGGTCCCCTGAGACATGGGAATTGCTGTGTGGCAGCTGACCATACCATAATGTCTGAATCCCGGGCCTGATCGCACCCAGTCCAATTAACTTCCCAGGGGAATGGGCAGTTCAGGTGCACCTGTGACACCTGGTTTAGAAAACAGGGGGACAGGGAGGTGATAGAGAGAGCTGCCTACTTAAATAAAAATGATTGCTTCAATAGAAATAAAAGCCCATGTAGCAAAGCTGAAATGCACCTTTGTAACAGGAGAATCAATAATTCCTCTTCAGTACCAATTTGCCTTCTTGACTCTGCCTTCCATAAATGGTGGGAGAAGTTTTTTTCTCCCTGTGATTCCATTAGCAATAAATTACATTTTGAGCAAGTGGAATCATGTAATTGGGCATTTGAGATTGTTTGTTGAAAAAGCGAATGCTTTATACTTAAGGACCAAACAATAAACAAGAACAAGAAGAAAATATTACCTTCCCCCCCCCCTTCTTTCTCACTATATTGCCAATGGAGGTCTGCTTTATCCCTGAGGGAACTAAGGGGGGAAATAAATCTCTTATCAAATGGCAAACCTGAAAGGTAATCCCAGATGGGCGTTCCAAACATTGGAAATATACAACATCGGTGTTGATACGTGGTTTATTTTACTTCCAAACATTTTACCAGCATTCCGTTTTCTTTTCACGTTTATATGAAATGTGGCAGGGAGGCCAGGACCACAATGGTGGGTCGGGGGTCATTTTTTATTTTCAGTGTAGCGATCTGCAGAGGCCAGTGCACATGACTAGCCTGATGACTGGTGTCTGACGATCTGAGACAGCTACATGTACACACTGCAAATGCTTTGCTAATATTAACAAATTTGGGCCACTTGAATATTTGCTATTCCGCAAGGGAATTATTATGTGTAATTAAATCACTCTTGATGTCCCGTGTTATGATTCAATTGACCAGTCTCTCTCCTTCTAATCTGCCCTTCCTGAGACCCATCGAGTAATCCTATTGGGGGAGTTACTTTCATTGAGTGCTCAGCACCCTTGCGATTGGCATGAAGGCTGGTAGATGATGTCCTTGGCTGACCAAGTTGCGAAGTTCTGATAATCTTACATTTCATTCCTCTTTTTCAGGCAACTGAGAATTTATGATTTTAAAATTAATTGGAATGAAGGAAATATTCCAGAAGGAAACGTTTTATAGGACGCTCTGCATGCCTGACAGTGGAGGGAGTTAGGCCACTTTAATCAAAAAACTACCATGACTAGAAGTAAATGTTAATTAGAGTTGCAAATATCAAATCGGAACGAAAGTACTTGAACTCCTAGTGCTTTGCCATTTGTTTCCCCTTAATATGAACATAAACGCCTTGCCACAGTGAGTTACTCTCTATTCAATGTCTGATGAGGTTGGAGGAGCCGAAAAGTCGCTGTTGTCTATCACAACACTGCCTAAGAAGGTTAATAAAGATGCTTCATTAAGAAAACAACTTCTCTCAAATGACTGTGCATGTGTCAGCACCTATGCATATGGGCCATAAACAAACAAACAAACAAAATTACAACCTTCACGTCCATGCCAACTCATCACAACCCTATAGGACAGGGAAGATCTGCCCCTGTAGGTTTGAACTGCTGACCTTGGGGAGAGCAGCCCCACTCCTTACCACTGTACTACCCTATATGAGAACTTTTCATTTCGAAACCATTTAAAAAATCACTTTCTCCCCTCTATTGAGAAGTCTGGCTTCAACTAATAAGCATCTCCCGAATGCCTACTCAACTACTGGGCAACGGGGGAGATCGAAATTTCTGGTTCTTCAATAGGGTTATTTCTAGTGATGAGCAGTTAAAGGTAATATTTTATTGTGAAATTAGTGAAAAGTATTTATGAAAATTATTCTTACAACTTCCACTCACTACTGTAGCCAGAGTTTTAATAAATACATGCACTCACAGTATTTTGAACCAAGCAATTCTGCAAATAATGAGTTTTGTGATGAATGAATGTCAGTATTTCTTCTGTTATTAGGTTCCAACCAGATTGTTTCCTTCCTCTGCTTAGCTCCCTCTGCAACACGTAGCTGAGGTATCCAACAGAGGCAGCCTGTCTTCTTGTCTCCAGCCTTATCTTTTGCAATGAAAATGAGTTAAGATGTGGTGGGAGCCATCCCAAGAAAAACAACCCCATCCTCTCTTGACCACCTACCTTTAGACCTTGTGTAAACATACATTGATTTTGGCTGCTTTGTGCTAACAATTCTTGTGGAATGAAGGCAGTCAAATGCTTCCCTGGCCCAAAGGCTAACCTAGGGAGCCATAAATCAAGAAATATTCTCTGTAGTTTTTCTCCTGTGTACAAAACATTATAGTAGATGCTGGAAGGAAGTTACGGAGGAGTGTAAGTTACAGTGAAGAGACAAGAATCCTCTTCTCACTTTGACCACTTCTAACCGGGGTCCACAAGGGCCAAACACAACATGTCTTTAAAGGCAGGGAAAGGCTTCATCCCAGACGTTACCCTCTTTGGCTTCAAAAAATAATTTACAATCTGATGATGTGGCTCCTTTAGAGACACAAGGAAGCTGTGTTGGTGCAGTGGGTTACACATTGGGCTATACCCTCCAAGGTCAGCAGTTTGAACCCACCAGGTACTTCACGGTGTGTGTGGCGGGGATGAGGGGGGTGGAGTGGGGAGAGGAAAGGAATGAGGCTATCTGCTCCTGTAAAGATTTATAGTCTCAGAAACCCTATGGGCCAGTTTTCCTCTATCCTGTAATGTCATTTTGAGTCATAATCATAATGGCCATGGGTGCTGGCAGTGGTTAGAAGTCCAGAGAAAGAGACATGGGAGATAGATGATAAATAAATGGATTGACAGGTAGAAAGATAATAGATGACATAGATAGATATAATATGATAAGATAGATGATAGATAGATAGATGATAGATGAATATTTTTGATCTACATATATGTATATGCACACAGGAGGGTAGACCAAAAACGTATTGCTACTAGTATTTCTATTCATACACATATGAGTTTATTCCAAAAGAAAGATGTTTATTTGTGTCTCTGCAACCGGTGGATGTCTGCAGACAAACCCTCTTGATAATATCCTATCTTAGTCTCCCTTAGGGTGCCTTCCACAGAAAACCTGATCTAATCAAAACAGTAGCTTCAAGGGCATCTGGTGGGCCGGTTATTGCTCAGGGCAGAGAGGTCAGCTCCGAAGGGGATGGCCGTGCTTTTAGGGATCCCAGCGAAATACTCTTGAGACGAGTTTCTGAAGGATCACGAGGGCTAACGGGAAGCTAGAGCAGAAAGACAAAGGCCGGTGAAGCTGCGCTAAGGAAGCTTTTTCCCACCATGACAATACCCTCTGCAAAGGTTGTCCTAGGAGAATTTCACTGGGGAACATTCCTCCACCCACCTTACAGCCTGACCTTGACCTTTCAGACCCCTTGACGTTCTTGAAAACCAAAGAGCGTTCATGAGGAACACAGTGTTTATCCCCAAAGGATGCCAAAGATACCATTTGGGTGGGGAGTACAATGAAGAACCAAAAATACTCCAGGTAAGAGTTTGGGAGATGGAAACAGCAGCAGCAGCAGCTGCGTATGACCCCAGAGGAGGGGTCAAGACAGAACCGCGTCACGCTGTGCTCGCTGTGCTCCGTGGTAGCATCTGTGGTTTCCTAGCCGTGCTTTGGGATTTGCCCTCACATGTGCTCCTACAGAGAGCACCTCCAAATGTTCGTGGACCAGTAGCCTTAAAGGACAGTGTGATTTTTTCACCAACTTTTTAAAGCCCCTCTCGTGTGTTTATGTATCTATGTGGATACATACTTATATGTGTGTGCTTACATATCTGTATACATGTGGATACATACATTGTGTGAAATTCTTTGAAAACCTCTTGGAAGCTCAAGTCACTAGGTGTGTGTATGTCTATTTCTATATATGTGGTGGAGGTGGGTGGGGGTAAAAGGAAGGTGATGTCAAGGAGTCCAAGAAGAAAAAGAATGTTGGAAACCGATCGTGGTAGCAATTGTACAATACTGCTTGACGTGATTGAACTATGGAATGAGATGGTATAGGGACTAACTTCCAAGTAATAATAAAGTAAGTTAAATATTTTTAAATGAGCTACAAATACTTACTCTGAGCTTGAACATGCTATTTTATAGAGTGCCAAGTGTACAACACAACCAAAATTAAACAGAAATAATTAATACTTTTTAAAAATGCTTAAAGGGCTAACTGCCATCAGTCCTTATCAGGGGTGTTAATGTACACTAATGTCCTCAGCAGGGGTGTTATTGCATCATATTATCAAATAGCAATCGCTGGCAAAACAAATACAAACAAAAACAAAACAGCAACCACAGCAACCCTGTGTGACACCCAGAGTAGAACTGCTCCTTAGGGTTTCTGAGACGGTCCAGCTGTACAGGAGCCAGCAGCTTCATCTTGCTCCCAAGGAGAAGTTAGTGGGTTCAAAAAGTCATTCTTGTGGTTACCTGTCCAACACCAAACCAAAAGTACCAACATATTGTGTGTGTGTATGTGTGTGTGTGTGATTTTAAGCAATTAACTCACACATTTTGGGGGCTGGCCATTCAGACATCCATTCTGTCAGTCTTGTTTTCCCCTCATGCCCAGATCAGACAGCAGGCTGCAGATGCCTACAGCCCCAACATCCCTGGGGAGGCCACAGGCAAGAAATTCCAGCAGTCGTAAGCCTCAACCTCTGTAGCTTAGGTTGTAGAAAGAAAAGAGTGGAGGAGCTCTGACAAGATGTCTGTGGATAGTCAGCAGGTCAAACTCCTCTGTGCTCCTGAGACCTGAATGGTTGAATGAGGTCCACCCACATGACGAAAGACCTTCTGCCCTCCTTAAAGTAGCATCTGAACAGCATGTGTGCCCAACAACTGGGCATCATAGCCTAGCCAAGCTGTCACATAACCTCCTTCACATTAAGAGAAGCATGTGAGGAAGAAATGCAACAGGAGATCGCCAGGCCTGTCCTCAGAAGCACCTCTGGGTAGACTAAAGCCACCAACTTTTCATTTAGCATCCGGGACTCCTCAACTATTTGCATCATCCAATGAAACCCAGCACACATAGGTTTATCATGAGTCAATCCACTCCGCAGCGACTGCTTTGCCCAAGCTGTGTCTAGTCACTCCCTGACCTCTCTTCAGTGTGGGCTGTTGAGTTTTCCCTGAGGACTTGAGACCACTTTTCACGTTGCCTGTGCATAAGTGCTCAGCTTCTGAGCTTTAAAGCCCCTCACCCTGTGTGTATTGATAACGAACAATGGTACATCTGTGTGTTGTATTATTACAGACTTAGAGACCCTATGTGGCCCTCATTGTCCATGACCATGATGAAGATTCTCTCAGATACTGAGTGTGGCCCAACAGGGATTTTGATGCAGAAATCACATCTCAAGTTCCTATGTATGCGTATCTTCTGAACAAGATATCCTACAATAGTTCTCTCAGGACATCAAAAGCCTCCCCTTATGCACACAGTGGTTAAGTGAGTGGTTGCTAACTCAAAGGTCTGCAGTCCAAACCCACCCTCTGTGCCATGGAAGACAGACATGGCAGTGAGTTTCTGTAAATCCAACTGCTTTGGCAACTAGGAGGCCATTCCACCCTGTCTATAGAGTCTCCATGAGTCCCAGATGACTGGACAACAGCACATAGCAACAGCAACAACAAAAACAACACACAAAATTGTGTTGCTGTTCATGACACCTTGCTTCTTTCAGCAGATCCACTCTCACTCCTCATGCCTTAGAATGACAAGCTCCTCTTGTTATAAGGAATATTAAATCAGTACGATTGATTCAAAAGTAGCACAGATCAATGTTAGAAAGCTCCATATTGTGACAGTAAGGCCCTTGGGGACCTGGCTGTTAGGGAAATAAACTTGAAGAAGCTTCTTAGGCTGGACCGTCAGCTGAATAACCTGGAGATATGTTAAGTGTTCAGATTCTTACAGCCATCTCTCTGCTAGCCAGCCCCCACTCATCCCTCTGTGCAGAATTCCTCCAGTGGGGATAGAATGGGCTCCCAAATTGGTGCTTTAGAATATAGTCTCCCCTATGCTCTCTTTCATAAGGCAAATATAGGTGCCATTGTCCTTTAAAATAACCTTGATTTCACAATATGAAATGGACCAGAAATATAATTAACTGGTAAATTATCTGCTGCTGAAAACATTCTAAGATTAACTTTTAAAAATCCATGTCATTTATTGCCTATGTAACCAATCAGCCAAACAGACAACCTTTGAGAGGATCCCAAGGCTTCTGAGGGGCTTCCCTTGTGTGTCGGGAAGCCTTGACTGTGCTCCATGGGGATTTCAGTGATGGATTTTTCTGAAGTAGACTTCTTCTGAAGTTCTTTTGGGTGGGTCAGCTGGACCTCATTTCTTTCAGTTAAACTTTGCCCAGTTCAGGAATATCTATTTCTAATATAGAACCTTTGATTGATATGAAGGTGAATATAATACAGCTTTTATAGTATCCACAATATATTCTCACCATCAGTGGATTATCATTCTGTGATATGATGTGATGTGGGATGATACAAAATGATAGGACATGACATGGTATGACATATATGAAATATGTTATGATATGTGATATGATATAAGAGATATATGTCACTTTGCTTAAGAAGGTGATCGTTCTGCCTTATGTATTTGCTCACAAACATTAGTGTCCCGAACAGGGGCACGGGGAGGATTTGGAACCTGTAACATTGCCTAGAGTTCATTTAATTATGATTGCCTGTTTGGTTAGGAACACAGTAAATTCACTGGAGCATTAAAACCAAACATCTCTTAATTAAACTGGAGGAGATACTGAGTCTGTCTTAGAGATTGTTTATTCTTATTAATAGGATGAGGATTCCCTGTCTCCCAAGAAGGTAGGACGATTTTTGTGAAATGCAGGTACCTCTCTCCAGCTGCATGTTCTGCAAGCTCAACTTGGACCCAGGTCTCTTCCAGTGTAAAACTTCCCAAAGGCCGATGTCAAGCCATGAAATGCTATGCAAATTGTTATTGCTTCTGGGCTCTGACGTAGACTCAGTAGACTAAACGAGTCCAGTCCAGATGAGAGAAATAGTGCAGCTGCCGTTCTTTCTTTTTTTTAAGTTTGCGGTAAGTCCTAAGAAGAAACCACTTGAACTGCTGCATATGTGCATCTCAATCATCCCCCAAGATCAGTGTTACATTGCTGCCCAGTCAAGTAAATATTTGAATTGACTACCCATATATGATATTTACAGGAGAAATATTTTTTTAACAAAAAACTCCTTTGGCATATATGGCCAATCAATCCATTTCTAGCAGCATAGGTGCCCATAATTCTTTTCAATTTTCACTAATTAATTAATTAACTGTTGCTTTCTTAGGCAAAGGCTATTTTTAGGAGAAAGATGAAGTTTCTTACCCTATTAAAAAGTTAGACTCACAAATTCTACAAGGCAGACCTACCCTGTCCTATGGAGTTGCTATGAGTCATAATCAACTTGATAGCAGTGGGTTTGTTTTTAGCTTCTAAGGGACTTAACAGAAGTGCTTCGCTGAAAAATAGCCATGACCCTAGAGAATCAGCATTTTAGCACAGGTAGCAGAGTATGGTGTTTTCTCAGTGTTTGCTCTAAGGATTTTTTCTGTTTGAACTCATGCGTTTATGCACAATGTTTCTAAAACATCTGTTGGCTGCTTTGTTGATACATATTGTTATGGGCCATGGAGAAAAGCATGCATCTTGTCATAGATTTTCCATAGCTACTAGACACGTTTTCTTCCAGAAAAATAATTTTATTCTACTACAAAGGCTAATAGCTGGGGGGAGGGTGGGGGAAATCTACCTGAAATAAGATGATTCAAAATGTTAAATAATCACATTTAAAACCCAACATGAAAAAAATTAAAATAAATAAAGTATAATAAAAATAGATAAACCCAACCTGAATAGATGACAGGAACCATATTCAACTTCTCTGGTCTCAGGTATGTCATGCTGCCTCACAGATATTGTGCTACAATGTGATTAGTGTTTTCTTTCACATCCTACCTGAGCCCCCTTTTATGAACTCCAACTAGGTTCTACAGATCATTTGAAAGGTATAAATCCCACCACGGATATTAGATATCTTATCAGTCAAAATATATGGGGTAATAATATTCAGAAATTTAATCACATTTTTAAAGTTCCATGTATAAACCATTATACTCAGAAATGAAATACTTCTTTATGCTACTTAGATTCCTGAAATTGTAAAATATTATCTATCGTTCTCGGTTTTTTTTGTACCACTTAACCCTGCTGGTACAGTCAGATAAGTATTGGACCCTGCTGGTCGGGAGAAAGATAAGACTCTCTATGTTCATAAAGAATTACAGCATCAGAAACCCTGTACACAGTCACTGTGAGTCAGAATCAACTCCTTAGCAGTGGATTTGATTTGGGTTCTAGGAACCAAAATGAGCTAGATTATGGACCATGTGGCTATTGTATATATGTAGTTTAATGCCGTATTGACCAATATGCATTAAATTTGAGTACTTGTCACGTGGTTCTAAAACCCCAAGTTATCGATTTGTTGAAAATTAGCCAACACGGGCATGATCACTCTTATGTTGTGTATGTGTATGTGTGTGTGTATATATATCTGCATCTTGTGCCTGGTGAGATTCATTAGCCCTTGGGAGTGAGGCTCATGAGCTTTCTAATAATGGCTTTGATTTGTGAGTTTTAAGACAAATTAAACAGGCAAAGCATCATAGGCAAGTATGTATTGTAAGCTGTTGATATAGCGCCCATGTAGTAAAATGATTCAGGTTTAAGGAAAAAGATAAAATATGTCTCTCATTGCAGTAAACAGCGTGGAAGCAGCAATCCCTGACATCATCTGCGTTCCCTATTGTTTTGAGGCAGGGGCCAGACATGCTCCCACCCTCCATCCTTCTTTATTCTGACCCAAACTGTTCCTCCCCTGGCACGCTACTTCTGTACAGGGTATTATAATTCATTACAATGGCCCCACATAACTCACCAACAATGCTCACAATGGGGGGAGGAGTTAGTAGGGAAGTTAGTAGGCTAGCACAAGTCAGGGTGGGCAAACAGTAAGGATACAGTCATTGCTCCACAGCACCACCTCTCTGCCAGCAGCCAAGACGCCCGCAGGTCCTCAGCCCCTCAGCCCCTCAGCCATGGGGTCCCTTGCTCTTTGCCTCCATGGGCCATCAAGCCTCCTGCAGCTCAGCTCCCCAGTCCCATAGTCTCAGTGCTGTTCCTCTTGTCCTGTCCCATAGTCCCCATGCCACAGTCTCTGAGGACCTTAGTCTCAGCCCATATTACTTCAGACGGAGATCTTGGGCATGCTCCTCCAGAGGTCCTGGCATTTTCTCTGTGGCTAAGATGACTCTTATCCACTCAGGCATAGCCTTTAGGAGGGTTGGTTTTAGTCCTTTAGGCAAGCATACCATCCAGGAAAAGGAGGGGGGAATGATGGTATCTTAAGTCACACCCTCTAGTGGTTTTAAGTTACCCCATGGAAACAAAGGGGTACCTGAGTTCACAGCTTCTACTAAATTCAGAACTTAACCCAGTTGAATCTTGTCCAACAGTGGAGCAGATAAATCCCTTCAAAATGAGGTTATTGTCACAGATGGAGCAGGGCACAGCAGACAGGGCAGAATTTTGACACATCACATAAGGCATAGGGCAAGAAGGGCCACATTAATTGACTACATCTCATTAATCAGACCATCATTTCTTGAAACCTTGTTTTTCAATTCTATCTTCAGTCCAACCTGGACACCTTTTTTCATTACCTTTGCTTCTCGATACTGTTACTATGGTTGGACATTGGTTGGACATTGACCGATTCTTATTGGGTCAGGGACCCCAGAGCCACTGTATTTCTTTCCTCTTCTTTTGAAGCCCCCTCTGTCCCTCAGTTCTTGTCCATAGAATCCTCATTACTGTCATTCAAAGCCCCCCTCCCCCGCCACATTTTGGGTATTTCCTTTTGAAAAATGCCGAACCTATTCTACTGGTTGGGTTTTCTAATTCCAAATCTTCATGGCAATACTTGACCATATTTCTCAAGCCACCTTTTGAAATCATCTGCTCAGCTCTTGACTTCGTGATTTCCCCTTTTGCTGTAGCCATTCTGTGCTCAAGAACCAGCTTCGGAGGCACTTCGGACATCCAGTTTGGTCTCTTCTTTCCTTCCCGTCTTCTTAATGCCCTTTCGCTTACTTCCTCCAAGCTGTCTTTGAAGTCATTCCTCAACTAGTCTGCTCTTCAGTCATGAGTATTCAGTGCACCAACTCTTTTCTTTAGATGATCTCCAAACGTAAGTAGATACATCCAAGATTGTCCTTTGACTCTCGCTCTTGTTTTAACTTTTTTTTCCATTTCAACTTGAATTTACATGTGAGCAATTGATGCTCGGTCCTACAGTCAGCCCTTACCATTGTCCTGACAGGTTATTTGAACCCTAGGGATCCCATCTGGTGAGGCCCACATCTACAAACATTGTTTCTTGTCTTGACAAAATCTACTTCTATCATGCCATCTCCAATTCCATGTCTATCACTAAGGTTGTAGTTTCTAAATACCAATCTGTTTTCTTTGTTTCCAACATTTACATTTACATTTCAAATGTTTCCAATATTTACTGATCCCAGCATCAGTATTTCAGTCACCAGCAATTACTAATGCATTATATAGCATGCTTCAGAAGCTCCGGTGGTACCGTGAGCTGCTAATCCCAAGGTCAGCAGTTTGGATCCACCAGTTACACCACCGAAAAAAAGACGTGGCTTTCTCCTCCAGTAAATTATGTCTTCCAAATGCCCTGGCATAGGTGAGTGAGTGCTTTCAGTACTTGATCAACTACTGAAACCTTTCCATTAGTATTCTGTTAATTCCTGGAACATTATTTTTGGCTAAATATTTTCAGTGAAGCTTAGATTTCTTCCTTTGTTCACATGTTACCTCTTGAAATAGTTGAATGTCAACTAGTTCTTTTTGGTTCAGTCACTCTGTGTAGTCTTTCTATCTTCTTTTAATGATCCCAGCATCATTCAGTATTTCGCCCATAGAATCTTTCAGTATTTCAAGTGGAGGCTCTAATTTTTCTTTAGTTCTTTCAACTTAAGATTTAAGATATTGCTTGTCTGTGAGTTTGTAGCACCGTGATAGCTTGTGTGTTTCTATGATGCTGGAAGCTTGTTGCTGGTATTTCAAATACCATCAAAGTTCCTCCAAGTGAAGAGGTTTTAGCAGACCTTCCAGAAGAAAAACAGGCTACAGAAAAGGAATTGGTTGTCCACTTCCGAGGAATTAGCCACTGAAAACACTGTGGATATCATGAACATACTGTCAGTTATTGAAGAACTCATAGATAGAAACTGAGCATTGTCAGAGATGGTGCCAGAAGATGAGTCACTCAGATCAAATGACATTTCGAGAGCTATCTTGAAGTACAATGCTCTCTGTGATTGCATAATGTGTACCCAAGTACAAGGAAATCCAATCAATACAACTATCATTCAGATACATGCACCAATCACTAAAGCTAGTGATGCAGAAATTGAAGAATTCTACCCAGGTGTTCAGTCTGAAATTGATTAAACACGCAATCCAGATGCATTGACAATTATTAGCTATTAAGGATCCGTCATTAGAAAATATAGTGTTGGTGATAGAAAGGAAGCTGGAGATCACATGATAGAATTTTGCAAGACCAACAACTGGCGCATAACAAAAACGTTTTTCAATAACACAGAAGGTGACGACTATGCACATGGATGTCTCCAGATGGTGTATATAGGAATCAAATTTGTTAAATCTGGGAAAAGATGAAGGAGAAGCTCATCTCCAACAATATCAGCTCTATCAATTGCTCATATGTAAGTTCAGGTTGAAGTTGATGAAAATGAAAACACATACACTAAAGCCAAACGAGGACTATCTGCATTTGAAAAACATCTCAGGAACACATTCGAAGCCTTAAACACTGATGACAGAAGACCTGATGAACTGTCCAGGCGATCAAGCACACCAGACACGAGGAGAGCAAAAAGTCCTTAGACAGACAGGAAAGAAAGAAAAGATCAACGTGATGCCACAAGAGAGTGAAACTTGCTCTTCACCATGGAGTAGCTAAAATGAACAGAAAAAATAATGAGGTAAAAGAACTGAGCAGAAGATTTTAAAGGGCAGCTGAAGAATACAAAGTAAAATACTATAATAAAATTAAAGTAAAATACTATAACGACATTATCAAAGCTCTGGAGTTAGAAAAGCAAAAGGAACAACATGCTCAACACTCAACAACTGTAGATTTCAGTATAGATTACACCTCAGCATAAAGAACATAAAACTCCCTATAACTAAATCAATACACAACATTATGATAAACAGAGAAAATATTGAAGTTCTTAAGGATTTCTCTGAACCCGTATCCAAAAATCAACAACGTGCTATAAGAAATCAAGCTGCATGGCAATTGGTAACTCTATTACAAACGATCTCCTTAAAATCTTTTAAATCAAAGATGTCACTTTGATGACTAGAATACATTTGACACAAGCCATGGTGCTTCTTAATTATTTTATATGCATGAGAAAGTTGGACACTGGTTTTAGATCTCGAGAAAGAAATTGACTTCCATTTGGAAAGTAACAAAGTAGATAGAGGCCCCCCAAAAAGTAGAATGCATAGCTCAGGGTACTCACCATTCTCTCCTATGTGATAATCTTCCTGTTGACTAAATATCACAGCAAGACCAAATGCTGGCAACGTTCAGAGATGTATGAAGTTTAACCATACTGCTGTCTTTCAACAAATTCCTGCCCCAAAGCATCCCTTCAGGTAGTCTTTCTTGGTTCATTTGCTTCATTTTCCCTGAGCTTTTTGGGGGGTGATCCCATCCTAACCCCTGACTAGAGGGTGAAAACTTCTAAATGTGCATCTCCACTCAGGACTGGAGCCTGACTCGTTTGACCTTCCCTCTGCTCACACCTGGAAACCAGTCTCTTTATTTGGTTGGGGTTTTATTTTGTTTAATTATTGATCATTTTATTATTAGTTTTTTCAAATCTTATAACAATACATCATTCAATACTATTAAGCACACTTGTACATATGTTGCCATAAACATTTCCAAAACAATTTCTTTCTACTTGAGCCCTTGGTATCAGCTCCGCTTTTTCCTCCCCTCCCTTTGCCCCCTCTCATGAATCCTTGATCAATTATCTATTATTATTACTGTTATTTTGTGTCTTACACAATCTATGTTCTCTCTTCACCCACATATCTGTCATTTGTCCCCCTGGAGGGTGGGGGGCTAGATCTCCAACCTTGTGATAGGTTCCCTCTCCTCCGCCCCTCCTCAGCCATTCCCCTCCCCTCATGATATCATTGCTCCCACTACTGTTCCTGAGGGGTTATCTGTCCTGAATTGCATGTGTCCAGAGCTCTTGTCTGTACGAATGTGTGTACTCCGGTCCAGCCGGATTTGTAAGGTGGAACTGAGCCTTGGTAGTGGGGGGAGGAAGCATTCGGGAACGAGAGGAATAATGTGTGTTTTGTTGGTGCTGTACTGCACCCTGCTTGAATCGTCCCTTCCTTGTAATCCCCTCTTGAATGGCATAAAATTACTTAAATGTATCAAATTCATAAACAGGACTTTTAAACAATTAGCCTCTCAAAACTATTGTTCATGTATTTCATTTAACTGGATTGTGCACAGTAAGAATTTTTTTTTAATTCACCAAGGATTCCTCCTTTTCCTCAGGATCCCTGACATTCAATCTATTTGCCAGTCTTTTCCATTGTACCTCCCCAATACATTGCAAACCAATTCATTTATTTCTATCCTATTTCACCCACCTAATCCATGCTACTATTACCTACCACAGCAAGCCATAACGTGTACTAACTATTCATCTTAAATTCAAATAGTAATATCTCTTGGCCAATGTCTATTCTGATTGTATTAATAACTTTTCTGATGAATATGTCAGAGGCTATCAAAATTTTTGTCAGAACCAGTGGGTTCTGACCTATAGCAATCCTGTGCACAACAGAAGGAAATACTGCCGGGTCCTGCACTATCTTTTTAATTTCTCCAATGCTTGTGCCCATCGTGATAGTTACTGTCAATCCAGCCTTTTGCTCCCCCTCCACTTAACCAAGCATGTCCTTATCCATGGACTGGATGCTTTTGACAACATACTCGAAGTATGGAAGACCAAGTCTTGTCCTCCTTATCTATAAGGAGCACTCTGGTCATATTTCTTTCAAGACATATCAGTTTGCCCTTTTAGCAGTCTGTGATACTTTCACTATTCTTCTCCAGCACCGCAAATCCAATGCATCCATTCTTCTTTGGTCTTTCTTATTCAATGGCCAACTTTCATGGGCATGTGAGGTGATAAGAAATGCCATGACTTGGGTCCAGGTCACCTTCGTCCTCAAGTAACATTCTTACTTTTCAATACTCCAGTACTCAAAGTTGTTAAATACTTTTAATTTCACCCCACCTATTTTCCCTGCTTTCTCTCTTGTGACCTTCAGTGTATCATCCACTTCACCGGCAAAGATGTCAACTCAACATAGGTCATGGTTTGTATCACTCTCCTGCTGAAATCCCAACCACGATAAGACAATGCTCAATGCGTAAAATCTCAGATGCTCACATTGGCTTCATATTCCTGTTTAATCCAAAACTGCTTATATCATAAAATGTCTTTTCCTACTATTGCTCCGCATGCTGCCACTCCAAATTCTTAACACTGCTTCTGCTAATTGTTAAATAATCCTGCATGTTGTTCGCTTCACTGCCCACCTCCTCGGCTCCATCTCATTGTCCAGCTCTCGACTAAAGTGCTGCCTCCTCCGAGAAGCATTCATGATCTAAGTTATCCCTCACCAATCGGTCTGTATTTGATTATGCCCTTTCTTCTTAATGTTTCTCATCACAATCACTTATTGTTTATTGACTTCTCATCTCTCTTCCCCCTTAGAATATACTCTGTGAGGGCAAGGGTGATGATTTTAGTTGTATCCTTGTGCCAACTTCTGTGCGTGGAACAGAAGAAAACCTCAGTCGATATTTGCCGTGTGCTTTAGCTCAGTTATTCTCAATGGGGGATATATTGTTTCTGATGACTTCAGTCAACAAGCATCTCTGGACCATGCTGGTTGTATGCCAAATATTTGGAAAAACTAAAATGAAAAGCCAAGTACCTGCCCTGAATATTTGCCTGATTTAAAGTGGAAGATAATCTTTTATCATGAAATCAGTGCTGCCAGGGAAATGCTAAGTTAGAGGTAAGCACAGATGCTATGAGAAGAATGGTAATGGCATGGCATGGCAGAACAAGCCAGAGAAAGCCTCTGCGTAGGATTTTGATGACCTAATAGAATAGTTTTAATGGCGATAGCCACTACACATCTGTTAGTTTGGCATACCTCTTTCTCAGTTTGTTGAGGTTAATGGTGACATCCATCTTGTTATGCTGATGTAAGCTAGGTTATTTGTATTTCAAATAGCAGTAGGGTCACTGATGGTGTATATGTTTCAACCAAGCTTCTATACTAAGACAGACTAGGAAGAAAGGCCAGTTAATTTACTTCTGAAATTAGACCACTGGAAACTCTATGGATCACACCAGAACATTGTCTGATATAGCGATAGAAGAGGAGCCCCCTCAATAGGAAGATATTCAGAATACACAGTAACCGCAGCAAGGAATTTGAGTCTACCAAAAATCTTGACGATGGGATTGGCATGGGCAACATTTTGTAGGAATTCTCATGAATTGGCACTGTATGGCAACTACAACAATAAGCACAAGAAAGCCATCCATTCTATGCCCACAGGGTACTGCCATCACAGTCAAAAGACTGGGAAATTTGAAATTGTGCAAGATTTGTGATAACCCCTAATCATACTATTTCTACAGCAGCCATTCCATCTAAATGTTCCTAATGTGAGACACCCCATGGAGGAGAAGCCCAAGCTTGGATCAGTTACATGGTGATGGTAGGTTTCAAATATCTTTTCTGACTAGACTGGAAGAAGTTTAAAGATCGTGTCATACACAAGAAACCAGAAGTCCTGTTGGGTGGATATACAGGAGAGAAGGGGCGAGGCTGAAAGGAGGAAGGGAGAGAGCTGGTTTCTCAATCTGGCAGTTTCTTGTTCTCAAGATTTAACAAAACAGTGACCAGTATGATCAGTGTTTGGGTAATTTTCAACTCTCTAGCATATCCTAGGGTGGGCAAGTTGTAGGATAATTTAAAAATCGGTATACAGCATGGAAAATTGCCCAGATGTGTGATTTCTTTGTGGTTTCCCTCCTGTAACATTTCTGATGCAAACATAAAGCCATATAAACTAGCAGAGAATGCAACAAGGCTAAATGGAAACTGGCTGTCTTCAACTTTATTATCTGAGGTCGAAAGTAATGATGCTTGAAATAGCAGCCACCAGGTCTTAACTCACCAGGAATCAAATGGATCAGATTTGGTGTGACCTGAATAGTTTGGTTTTGTTAGTTCTTTTTATTAAAAAAGGGCAGGAAAGGCCATTTTAGAGCTGAGATTCTATAATTGCTTGATTATTTCAGTCTTATAATTGTCTTCAAAGCAATTATGGGCATTTTATCATTTCTGCTCTGGTCTAATTTCAGTCTTCATTTGACCGACTATCTTAGAAATGCACCAATAAAGATATTGATGAGATAGTGGTATTTTCTGAATCTATTGTAAGATGGGTATTTAAAGAAAACAAACCAGAGATTCTTATTTTGACAGACAATGTATATTATTTTATGTGCTGTATTAGATGTTATGTGTTATATAATATAATATATAATATCTAACATAGCATATAATATATCATGTGCCCTTATATAATATATTATATTGTAATATATTAGCCAATACTTTATTATATATTAAATAACATGCATATAATATATAATTCTATATATCACATATTATGCATATGTCATACTATAATAGTATATGTTATAAAATTAATATATTATATGTAATGTATACTGTATAATCATATGTGTCTATAAGTACGCACAGACATATATGAGGGGACTTCAGAAAATTCATGGAGAAAAATTAATAGAAAGATAATGCAATTTTTTCCAGTAACTTTTTTTGAATCTATCTGATATATAGATAGACACGTTCTGGTGTTGCAAACACTTTGTGGAAAATTCCATTATCTTTTAAATCCATTTTCCGATGACCCCTTCAAAGTGCCATCGTATATATGCACACACATTATTGTAGTTGTTAGGTGCTGCCAAATTCATTGTATCACCCATGGTGACCCCATGTGACAGAGGAGAACTGCTCCCCCAGATTTTTCTCAGCTGTGATCTTCAGAGGAGCAAGTCCCAAGTCTTCCCCCAATGGAGCCACTGGGTGCTTGAACTTCCAACCCTCCAGTTAGCATCTGAGCACTCATTCTTGGTTCCATTAGGATTTGTGTACACACACATGCACAACCTGCGTATATCTTATTTGTATATGTAAATAGAATTTAATAAGGATGACATAAAAAGTCTACCTTCTTAAATCAGACCAGCTCACAGAATTTCTTATTCCTCACTTCTCCCCTAAACATGCTTAAACAGGGGTCTCTATGCCACCGCCTCATGCCCTCAAGTGAGCATGTCTAATAACCTTGCTTCCTACACGTACATGCGCAGAAAAGATACAGTTGCCCCACGTTTGCTTTAGACTCTTTTTGTTGTTGTTGTTACTGACTCTAGTTATTTCCTAGACAGCTTTTTAAGTGGGAGGTCATGCTTGTAGGCAGGCATGTGCTGTGGCGGTTAGGGGCTGTGGACTTGGCTCTGACTCGTGGTGGTGCTGTGTACAGCAACACCAAAACACTGTGAGATCTTCACAAGCTTTGCAATTTTTGGAGCCCATTATTGCATCCACTGTGCCAACCCATTAAGATGAAGAGCCTCTTTTTTTTTTTTTTTTGGTAGACCCTTCCTCTCCTTTATCAAGCATGATGTCCTTTCAAGGGACTGGCTCCTCCACAGAACAGCACCTGAGACACTATCTCTCCCTTCTGGATGCTCAGGCATTCTGGCCCTGCTCCTTCCAAGATAGATTTGTTTGTTCTTCTGGGATTCCCTGCTTTATTCCGTGTTCTTCACCAACACCATAATTCAAATGAATCAGTTCACTGTTCTTCCTTATTCATCGTGCGCCTTTCACAAGCATACGGATGACTGAAAGTCGCAAAGCTTGAGTTGGGCACACCTGAGTTCTCAAAGTGGTGTCTTTGCCCTTTAAGACTTCAAAGGGAACTTTTGCAGCAGATTTGCTCATGGAAATACTTTGATTTCTTTGCTGTTATTCCCATATGTGTTAATTTTGGATCAGAGTCAAGTGAAATCCTTGACAACTTTATTCTTTTTCTGTTTATGGTAATGTGATTTGTTGATTGGATTGTGAAGATTTTTGTTTTCTTTACATTGAAATGAAATCCATACTGAAGGCTGTCTTGGATTTTCATTAATAATACTTCCGGTCTTGTTTATCTGAGCAACCACGGTTGTGTCATCACAGTTCTGAATGAAAATTCCTCTAATCCTTCTGCCACATTTTTCTGCATATACTCCAGCATACTCATTGACTAAGGATGGTGAAAAGATGTACCTCTGACAGACACCTTTCATGATTATAAAATACTCAGTGTTCCTTTGTTCTGATTATATAACGTCCTCTTGATCCATGTACACGTTCCATAGGCACAAACTATAGAGTTCTGGTCTTCCCATTCTTCATAATGTTATCCATAGTTTGTTATGATTCCCCCCAGATCAGCACATGTGCGTAGTCAATGAAACACGAGTAACATCTTTCTGGTATTCTCTGCTTTCTGCCAAGATCCAGAGACTCATTCTGCATCCTCTCCTGAATCCAGCTTGATGATGAGCAATTATTGTCTATAGACAGGATATCTGCAAGAGGGAGCACTAAAAAGTTTGTAGGAAAATAAAATGAAAAGATCATGGAATCTTTAACACAAAAATTTGAAGCCTCCTCATCTACGCTCACATGCAATTATTTCTGCTTGTCATCGTTTTATTCCCAGTCCACAAATTGCCCAACTTCCTCACCCCCACGCACACCAATTTGGCTCGCCACAATTCATTAGTGGATATCCCTGCTGAAAGTCATCATCATAACTTTTGGTTGTTCTTTTATTCCTTTAGATCAGTGGCCATGGCCCTTTCAGACAGTTCCTCATGTTGTGTGGGCCCCTAACCATACAATTATTGTCATTGCTACTTCATAACTGTCATTTTGCTACTATTATGAATCTGGCAACCCCTGTGAAAGGGTCGTTTGACCCCCAAGGGGGTCGTGGCCCACAGGTTGAGAACCGCTGCTTTAGAGTCTTCTTTGGAGCAAATGTCAGAAATCTTTCATTTGAGGAATATCATCTCATAAATTGAAATAAAATAAGGCAAGTTGTGTGATCAGAGACCAGGCCATCACAAGTGTACCTAAATCTAACCTCAAATAGAACTACCAATTATTCCTTAGAGTCACTTAAAGAAGACTTTCTAACAAATATATCAACGGTTTTGGAGGTATTTACGCTCAGATGTCACCCTGGATCAACCTGTTAAAGACAGGATCGGTGTTGGACTTGGCCCGACCACAGTAGTTCCTCCATTGTAAGACATCGTAGAAGCTCCCTGTCCGAAGCTCCTGCAGCAGACGGCGTTTCGGCATGGTGATCTGGTCTTGGCTGGTTTGGTTTACAGTTTCCTCTGTGGTCCTGTCTCAGGACTGAGTCACTCATCTGGATAACTTTCTAGATGCCTTCGAGGACATCGCTGCATTCACAGCGTCTGTGGATCTAGGTCTAAATCTAAAGGGGCACCTTTTGAAGCAATAGAGCCGTGCAGTTTCATACTTGACAGAGTGCCCCAAATCTCACACGTGAATATGAAAGTAATTGATAATGGATGCTAATGAGGGTGATTGCCTGCCTGTTGTTGAGTTCTGTTACGGAAATTTTTAGAGCTTTCAGAATGACCACACATGTAGGATGGCCCTTCATGTTCTCCATGTAATTACCGATCTGGCATTTCCCAAGCTCATAGCACCCTGGACACCTTTCTCTAAGATGTTCTTAAGCAGCTACAAAATGACATCTTAATTCAAGTACATCTGAGGAGGAGGTTTTTCACTCAAGGACTTCTCGAGTCTGACTTCTGCAAACCACCACCCTGCCAAAGATGAATCTTCCAGAGAAGAGTGTAATACTCTATGCCAGGAATTATTTAGACTCTGGACTCCTTGCCCTTGGCACCTATCGGTCAGCATTCTTCAATGGAAAACATTCTATGGACTGCAAATGGGAACATTATAGGACTTCCTATTATGATCTCCTAAATACAAATATGAAATGTTGTAAGAGTCCGTGAGCACCACAGATGGTTAAGCACTTGATCCCTAACTGGGAGTGAGGGTTGAACTCACGGGGAGATATCTTTGTGAGGATGGTGCCGGGCCACTCAACACAGATTCTTTGAGTTGCCGTTGACTCACTCGATGGCCTGAGAACAACAACAGTGCTACCTTTGAAGAAAGGCCTGGTTCTCTGCTTCGAAGAGGCAGATCCCAAATTCTATGGAGCCCAGTTCTCCACATGCACACTGGGTTGCCGTGAGTCTGAATTGACTTCACAGCAATCAGCAACCATAATAACATCATTTGAATTAGACAGCATATGAGATATTGTTTCATTCGACATTTAGTCTTGCAAACTAAATACATTTTAGAAACATTTCTGCTGTTCTGAATCTATGTCTGATATTCAGAACTTCCTTCTTAATTGCTATATTAATCTCTTCAATTTGTCTGGGAAAGAGTGCCACCCTCACCATCAGTCCTATGTTTGAGCCCATTGATGCAGCCAGTGTCAGAGCATCTCGTGGAAAGTCTTCCTCTCCTCCCCTGCCCCGCTGCTTTACCAAGCATGATATCCTTCTCCAGGGACCTGGCTCACCTTTCAACTATCCAACATGCACGCGACCAAATTGCACCCTCCTTGCCTCTGAGGCACATTCTGGCTGCACTTCTGACAAGAAAGTTTTATTTGTGCTTTAGTCAGCCCATGGTGATTTCAATATACATCACAGAGGTTTGACTCCTCATAATTTTATGAAATCTGGCTACTGAGATATTGGTGGAAAGACTGACCTACTGTTAGTAAGAGTCAACACGCAGAGACTGGGTCAGGTATAAGGAAGACTATATGTGATGTCCTCAGTGCCCTATAGACCAGCGCACAGGTCAGGGAACCCCTGAAGGGATAAATGGTCATAATAAGAAACTCTACCAAATATTGAGCAAATGTATTTCATTTCTGCAGAGAGCCTGGAAGGCCATACTGCGGAGCATGCAGGTTCAACAGGACACTTTTTAGTGGGAGAGTTAGTTCGATACCACGAAGTCAGCTCCAACACAGAGTGACCCCATGTGTAACAGGATAACATGTTGCCAATGAAATCCTCACAATCGGAGCTATGCTTGAGTCCAGTTGTTGCAGTCAAGTGTGAATCAATCAATCTCCATCTCTTTCACTAACCGTGAGGAAATGGGCTGGCGGCCACGTCTGACCTTCTTTCTTCAGCATGACTACTGGGGAGGAGAATCCAACTTCGCATCTGCCAGTGGATGATGTGGAGAGGTCAGCCCTAGCTCCACCCTCCCTCCTTTATCAACCAACTGCCCTTCGTATAGTCACCTGCTTCTCTGATGGGCTGAACAATCCACCGCATGGCCACAGAGAACTCACAGAAAATAGCCACGATGAAGGAAGTAATGAGGCACCGCAACCCAAGGTCAGTAAGTACTCAGGATTTGGTCGTTCATAACAGCGCCTCTTCTCAACCGCGCCAGCAGCCATGTCTCTCTGATATTCCGTCTCTTGGCTGGCTGCGCTCTTCCTTGGGTCCTGCCCTGCCGGGAAAAATACTATAAAGCTGCTTTGTCACTCATAAATGCCCAAGAGTATCCGAATCTGCAAGACAGCCTCCTGCTCAAGATAGTCAGCCTTCCTTGATTCTTACGCCGGGAAGTTCACCGCTCCCTGCCTCTCATGGTCTCGGTACTTGCTACAGTCTCTGGGCCTCTGCTGTCTGTGACACTTCAGGCAGGGATCTCACATGTATGTTGCTGGTGACCCTTCATTCTTGATGGCTGTAGGATTCCTAGTCCTGCTTATCAAATGGCCTTCTTTATGCCCAGAGGAATGGAAAAGCTGACCAATCCAGTTAGTCCTCTCCGTCTTCATTTTGTGTTCCCACCTAGTCAGTTTGTGGGCGTTGCAAAGACTAGGATTAGAAGAGCTATACTAAGTAATTCTACTTTACTTTGCCAAGCATGACAGTGTTGCTTTAAGACAATGAAACAGATACAGAGGATACAGAAGCAATCCTCATTAACTGCACACCTTGGTCTTCTGATGGAATATAAAAGTCTATAGACCTTAGTATCTTTATAGATGCCTCAACTTCCTACTCCATACCATTGTTTTCATCCCATTAACTTGTCCTTGTAATTGTAGAATGAAATTCTGTGTGATTTCAGGTGCTTGCCTTTTTTTACAAGTAATGGAAATTATATATATGTATATATGTATGTGTATGTGTATGTATATGTATGTGTATGTGTATGTATATGTATGTGTGTGTGTATG
>NW_022103922.1:10120506-10142016 GCF_000313985.2 Echinops telfairi | reverse complement strand
AAAATGGCTGCTCATAATTTACTTTAAGGTAGAATAAACACTTCATCCTTCGTTGGTCATAGGGAATTGAAATTCTGGAGAGAGAAAAGAAATAAGAGCAAACTATATTTCACTGGCTGCATTCTAATCGTTTAATTTGTTCATGTGTCTCAAGTAAGGGACTCCAGCTCCCATGTCCAGGACACATCCAAATTCCTGTTTTGTGAGCACAGGACATTGCATGTTTATGCTCTTAGAGGGGCACTTACATAATTAAAAATAATAAACTATGGGCAGGGCTGAATGATTCTACTCCCCTTGCTTTGTTCAAGGTACTAGAGAAAGCTGCTTAGAGTCTCAAAAAAGAGAATAAAAACAGTTCCTCCTAGAAGAGAGACAGGAAGCCAGGGAATGACTGCAAAGGGCCCAGGCATGCAATCACTGTGCAGGGAGTGTGAAATTGGGCAGGGTTTTTCTCCTCCTGCTTTACCTTCTGCAGGAAATGGTCACTGCAGTGGGGCGGCATGGATTGTATCTGTTCTCTGTGAATCCTTAAAGTCAGGGATCAAGCGCGCCACGGGGTGTCCAGGAGATCATTTGGTCATGGTCATAATTAAGGACCCCATTTTGTTTTCATATCCTTTACATCCGCAGTTTTGAACAGTGGGAAAGACATTTTGGTATGGCACTCGCTCGCCTTTCAAAGTGAATGAAGCCATCGTCAGGGGTTGGGACAAGGTTTCGATTCACCAAAGACCAAAAGAACCAAGTATGGAGATGTATGCTCCTGCCCTGGAGCTGGTGAAGTGTGTGTGAGAGACTCCTCTCTCCCAGGGGCCTGAATGAGTATGTTGTACCTAAACATACTGCTGTGATTCTTAAAAGTCTTTGTCTAGTAAAAGGGACCTCCTGACTTTTACGCCCTTCAGATGCTGCAAAACCTTCTAGTTCCTTTCTCTTCTTTTCCAAACCTCTCCCATCTTATTCAAGGAACTCAAATCCTGGTTTGTTTTCGCCATTGTTAGCAAGCAATGGGATAAATGATAGCCTCATTATATGTATAAAAAAGATACTGTCCATGATGTTCGAGTTAGTTCCATACTGTAAATTTTTTTTCTTGATACCTGCACATTTAAATAAAGCTCCAAAATTCATGTTATTCTAGGACAGATTAAGGATCCATTCTTCCATGTATTTACATCTTCAATAAACTTTTAGCTAATAACTATGTTGTCAATTAGTTCTTGGCAAGTAGAGAGACGAAGTATACTTGAACCGAGATCTGGTTCCTCAAGTTGCTCACCAATGCTATGCTGGAAATGGGCACCAAAGCAAACCACACTCCCTGCCAGCATGTCGAGGCCAACTCCTGCGGACCCTCTAAGACAGGAGAGAACTGCCCCTGTGGGTTCAGAGACTGTAACACTGTTCTGGAGTGGCTGGTGGCTTTGAACTGCTGACCTTTTGGATCGTATCCCAATGTGTAACCAATGCATCACTAGGGCTCCTTGGGAATGGATACAGTACTTAGTAATATCCTCAATTATAAAATACTTTTAAGATAGTTTTCATGCATAGTGGTTTTAAGGATATAGCTCCTCCATACATATTACCAAATTTGAATGATTTTATGTCACAAAATATGACATATGTTGTTGTTGTTGTTGTTATTGTTGTTAGGTGGCATCAAATCATTTCTGACTCTTCCAACCCAAAACTCATAGTGACCCTATAAGACTGGGTGCAACTGTCCCTGTGAGTTTCTGACGCTATAATTCTTTAGGAGAGTAGGTGCTCCCACGGAACAGCCGGTGGTTTTGAACTGCTGACCTTGAACTTTTCTACGGACATTCCACTTTCCAAAGTATGATAAACTTTCTGGGGACTAGTCTTTCTGGACACTGTCCAAAGTGTGTAAGAGGAAGTCTGCCTATCAAACAGTGCAAGACATGACAAAATAATAATAATTTATAAATTATCAAGTGTTCATGAGGAAGGGTGGGGCCGGGAAGGAGGGGGAAAATGAGGAGCTGATACCAAGGGCTCAAGTAAAAAGCAAATGTTTTGAGAATGATGATGGCAACAACTGTACAAATGTGCTCGACACAGTGGATCGATGTATGGATTGTGATCAGAGTTGTACGAGCCCCCAATAAAATGATTTTTTTTTTTTTAAGGAAAGAGGCAGTCTGCCCCCATCACTTTCCAGCTGTTCCTCTCCCAGCCAGCTGTGTTGGCTCTCCTGGCAGTGCATGGTGCCTGCCCTCATCTTCACCAGAAGCAAAACACCAATTCCTCAAGTCTTTGCAACCTTCAGTACTTGTGGTCCAACCTCCATAGGCGTGTGTGGGAACTGAAAGTAGCATGGCTTGGGCTCAGTGCATCTTAGCCCTCAAACTGATATCTTCCTTCTTCCACACTTTAAATATGTTGTGGGGAGCAGACTTGCCCGGTGCCGTGCATGACTGCTGCTTCCATGAGCACTGATTGTGGCTGCAAGCAAGAGAAAATCCCCGACAGCTTCAACTTTTTTTCCAGTTGCCAATACATGTTATGAGGAACCTACAACACATCCATGTGTCACTCCATGCGCATTGTTTTCTGAGAAAGAGAATGTGATGTGAATTGGCATTGTGCGAACACCGCGGCAGAGTCTGGGCCTGCTTTCTCTTTAAGAATCTGGAACAAATAATCCAATGATCTTCAAGCTACTGAATGGGACTCGCTTTCGGTTTGGTCCTCAATCCACATCATTAGCAACTACTTCATGTCTGATATAGGTCCAACTTTTATTCCTGTTAGCCTTGGAGCCCTGGTAGCTTAGTGAATCCACTAATCGAAAGACGAGGCTTTCTACTCCCAGAGACCCTCATCGCCTCAGAAAGCCACAGGGAGAGGTCTCCCCTGGTCTAGAGGGTCACCATGAGTTGGAATAGACTGTGTGGCAGTAAGTTAGCTTTGTTTGCTTGGTTTGGTTTAGTTCGTAGCTTCCAGTGGAGCCGATACTTTCACGGCTTGGAAAATGTTTTCCTAGTCTTTGATGATCATTGTGATTGTCCAGTGTGACGTGCTTAAATTGTAAGCAATAGCATTAACTAGTTTTCTGCCTTCCTGGTGGTTAGTAACCTTTGTTTCACGTCCACATATTTACTTCTCATGTGCCTTTTGCTGGTTCCCTCATGTGCATGAGCTTGCTGCATTTGGGAGCCATGACACACTTTATGATAATATTTTTGAAAGAAAAGTTAACAGAGAGATAATGCTACAGCATTGAGGAAAGACAAAACACATTCAATTACTGCCACTGCCTGAAAATCAATATATGCAGTGTTACAGTGTTAAGCTTTTTCAATAGGGGATTCATTATAGTACAGATAAAGGCCATGCAATGGACATTCATTATGACTGGAAGGGCATATGTAGTAAAGGTGAAGTGTGTACTATGCAATTATCCTGCTTGGTAGAGTGTGGGGGAAGCTGAAAAGAGGAAAACATAGCTCATCTTATGACTATAGTCCAGTAATACATCACACAAGATGCTAGACAGTATCAAGGCACAATGGAGTTATGTTTTCCTTATGTAACAGGGTTTTTAAATTTGATCTTAAGTTATCAAGGTTTTCTGTCTTACTTGAATCCACAATCAATGCTCGTGGACATAGCAGTCAGGAGATCAAAAGATGATTGCGCTAAGTAAATCTGGTATGCAAGATCTCTTTAGAGTATTGAAGATCAAGGATATCGCTTTGAGAACTACGATGTGCCTGACGCAAGTCATAATATTTTCTCTTGCATCATGTGAATGTGAAAGCTTTACATTGAGTAAGGAAGATCATAAAAGAATTCAATGCATTGGAATTGTGGTGCTGAAGAGGAAGGATAAAAGTGCTGTGGACTGCTAAAAGGACAAACCGATCCGTCTTGGAAGAAGTAAGGGTAGCGTGCTCCTGAAAGTCAAGGATGGCAAGATTTTGTCTTATGTCCATGGGATACTTTGTCAGGTGAAGCCAGTCCCTATAGAGGGCCATTGTGGTTGGTAAAGTGGAAGGGTAGCAAACAAGAGAAAAGCCTCAAAGAGCTGATTGACACTGTGGCTGCATCAATGGGCTCCGGCATAGGCTCAGCTGTGAGCTGTCCCCGGACTGTGCAGTGCTGTGACCTATTGTGCCTAGGGTTGTTATGGGTTGGAGTTGACTTGATAGCACCTAACAACAACAACAATAGCAATATTATACCCTCAGGGGATTACAGACATAACTGGGGTGAGATGTTACCCAAATGGGCATTATGTAGCTCATCTCATGACTATAGTACAATAATAAATCAAACAAGATATTAGACAGTATTAAAGCACAGTGGAGTTATGTTTTACAAATCTAACAGTCTTTTTGTATTCATTAAGGAATTATTTGAACATAAGTTGAGCACACTATTAAAAAAAATTAATTTCCTGAACTCCCAGTTGGAAAAGGCTACTAATTTTAGATCAGATTTCACTTAGTTATTCCATACTCAAAATTTATGAAGAACAAAAATTACATCAAATTATTTTTCATTGTCTAGACACAGCCCTCTTGCTTTCAAAAGTAGCCTTTTAAAACTATATCTGAGAAAGAGAAAGACCTGTGTCTATAGCCAGATAGTCAGCAAGCTCTGGCTCCTCTCATCGCAGGCATCTCTCCACCACTCCAGCACGATGTTGAATTCTTTGACAAATATTTAATGATCTCCTACTCTGTGTCAGCCTCGGGAGAGAAAAGGGGGCTTTCTACTCCTGTCCAGTCTTGGAAACCAGCAGGGCCAGTGCTGTTCTGTCCTAGGGAGTTACGATGAGTCGGCGTGGACTCAGTGGCAGTGAGTGAGCAACTGTGTGTCCACCCTTGGAATGAAACCCCAGGATCCAAGAGTGAGCAAAGTATGCTTCTGGATGCATTCAACAGTCACATCAACACGATGACAAACTGTGGCGAATGACATGAGTGACAAGCTCAAGACATTCGGAGATGCTCTGGGAGAGCCTGATCCCATGGGTGTGGGAAAGAGTTATAAAAGTAATACATGTGGTGAAATGAGAAGGGTAGTTTGAGAAAACATCATGCCCCCACGAATAAATAAATAAATAAATAGATAGATAGATAAATGAATAAATAAATAAATAAATAAAAGAATTTGAGATGCACTAGACATTGTAAAGGTATGTTTAAATATTGGAAGTAATAATTTGAATATCAGACTATTTCTAAAGTCTAAGGGAAAAGCAATCCAATGAAACCGTCCACACAAAGGACCAGGCCCCAATTTCTACACTAAGGACCTCCCTGTTGGAATATTCACAGGGAAAATCCTCCCTTGTATTCATTCCACTGCCTGCATTCCTCCTTCTGGCAGGGACTCTGCAGAATAGAGAAGCTCCCAGCTGTGCACGTGCCCAAGTATACGATTTACTTAGGCTCAGACAACACTCTGTAAAAGTAGAAGGCTCTTTTAGACTACATGTAAGTAAGTATCCTATCCACACTCCTTCGAGCTTAGCTCCCCAAGATGGTTTGCAGAGCCTCGATCTGGTCTTCCCCTAGAGCAGCGGTTCTCAACCTGTGGGTCACGACCCCTTTAGGGGTCGAATGACCCTTTCACAAGGTTTGCCCAATTCAGAACAGTAGTAAAATTACAGTTATGAAGTAGCAACAAAAATAAATTTATGATTGGGGGGTCCCCACAACATGAGAAACTGCATTAAAGGGTTGCAGAATTAGGAAGGTTGAGAACCACTGCCCTAGAGTCTTTCATGAGAAGTTGATAGACATTTCAACAGTGAATAAGCCTTCTTTTATAACAACATGGGTTTGAGAAGTCAGTACAGCCTAAATACAAAATCAGGAAGACAATGTTCCCAAACTTCCCCACAATCTGCCCAGGATTCTTCACGCAAAATGTGCAGCTCGCTGTGTGGTTATGCAGAGCAGTTTTCACATGGTGCCCCAAATCTACTGCAGCAACGGCATGGGTGGCTATATCTGACCTCTGGTGGCATTTCTATTGCCATAAGGCAGTGGTCAGAGGTGCCAACAGTCAGTTCCTCCCACAACACTCTACCTCTATACAGGGTTCAGTGATTCACTGCAATGGCACACATAACTCACAGGCAATACTCACGAGGGAGGGTTAAGAGGTTTCCACAAGCCAGGACTAGTAACAGTAAGGATGCAAACCCTAGTCCACAGCAACACCTCTCCCCAGCCAGCCGTCAAGTCTCTCTTGAGTGCTCACCCTCCCAGCCACGTGATCCCTGGACCTCTGCACAGGTGAGCCAGGAAGCCCACCAGTTGCTCGATCTCACAGCCCCATAGGCTCGGTGCTGCTGCTCTCTCCTTGTTCGTGGTACCCTCACATCAGCTTCTGTCTTGGCCTAGCTCCTTCACTCTGTCCACAGTCTCTGACCACAGTCTCTGCTGCCTCTGGTCTTGGCCTTCATCACTTCAGATAGCAATCTTGAATGTGGTCTTGAGATTTATCTCTGGATCCCAGATATCTCTTACATACAGAGGAATGACTTTGAGGGAGGTGTGTTTGTTTTTTGTTTGTTTGTTTGTTTGTTTGTTTTTCTTTTGGCAGGCAATACCCTCAAGGAAACCAAGGTCATGACTTGGTGCACACTCTCTCCTGAGGTCTGTCTAGATCCCACCTTCATTGTGCTCATTAGCATAGCAGAGACATCCCTCCAGATCTATAATATATCACATAAGGAATTATGGCTGCAAGGACGAGATTAATTGACTACATTTCTCAAGTGCATAAGATCTGAGACCAGTGTGAGCCCGTAGATGTCTTCAGTCTGGCATATGGACCCAGGGATATGGAGCAGGCCGGTCTCCACAGCTTCATGAGCAATCTCTCAAGTTCTTTCTCTCTATAGGGACACACTTGTGTCCTGGGACTGTCTCCTCTAGAGAGCCCCACCTATGATTTGTGTCTAAGAAATATCTAGTGAAAATTGTATCAGTTCACCCTTCCTACTTTATTCAAGCATCCTTTGATTGTGCTCCCTACAGAACAGAATATCTCCACCGTTTTCCATCTCAGATGAACCCTGAATAGGATTCTTCCTGTGCAAGAGACCTTTCCCAAGCCAAGTCTTATAAAACCAATCCTATCTCTCTGTCACTCAGCACTCTCAGTATTCCATTGAAGGCTATCCAGTCACAGGGCACACAATCAGGCCCAAATGCACTCACCTCCCTGGCTAGGCCATCAGTGCCCATCCATGCATGCACCATTCTGTGGAAACCAGGGTGATTTGCATCAGACTGGACAGACAGAATGATTGCCCTGTGGTCTTCTAGTTTTGTTTCTATGGTCCAAGTTTCAAATGGCAGTGTCTGTGTTTGACAATGTGGGTCAAGAGAATGTGGCCTACACCTTTCCTGTGTGAGCACAAGGACCCATGCCATTTATCCCACCTGGCTGAAATACCCTGCTCATGAAACACAGCGTAAATCTGGAAAACAAATCTGCTCGCTTCCACCTTGAATAGCCCTCTCTTCTTTCATTACCTTGCTTCCAACCACCAGGCTTTTGTCGGTGAGAAAAATAAGCCCAATGATTCAAAACCAGAAGGTACCTCTAGCTTCTGAGAATTTACTTTATTTTACTCTCTTGGACAGAATTATCCATATTTCGTAAGCATTGCTTTATGCATCTGCTTACTGTGACATTTCCGATCGGTGCCCTGGCATCAGTAGTCAGAACCCTATAGTACTGTTCTCCATGTTCTCCCATCTAGAGAAACTGGCTTTGTGGTACTTACAATGCCTGTGCTACAATGATTGATGTGGGAGCATACTGATAGTAATTTCAGGAATCTAGGAGAAGTGTTGTGGATGGTACAACTTCAAAACGATTCCTTTCCTCTCTGGGTTCTCTCTCTCTCTATTTTATTTCTTTTGGGTGTTGGGTGGGGAGTGGGGGGGTATTCTCTCTTTTAATGCCAGTACAAACTGCTGGGTGAAGGAAAGACTGGCTTTGATTCTCTTCGCTGCCTTTAGTTTTTTGGCCCTGAGACCAACTTTCTCTATCCTTAGCAATAATGTTTCCAAATTCCCTCAAGGCAGAACTTGCCCTATTTTGATAGCCAGGCAGGTAGATCAATCAATCTATCCAATGAGAGACAGATCAATATAGACATCAATCAATAGATAGATAAACTGCCCAGTCTGGGATCATCCTCATGTTGGCCTGGATGTTTGAGTCCGTTATTATAACTTTTGTGCACATCCACCTCACGGAAGGTCCCATTGCCCTCACTGTTCCTCTCCTTCACAAAGTGAGGGCGTGCGTAGGCCACCCTCCGTACGACAGGCCCAAAGCGAGTGCATCCATTTGGGTTCTGCTGTGACCCCTGAGGCTTCCACCAGCTCCTTTCCAAAGGCGATTGCCAGGCACGTCTTCCAAGTCTGTCTTGGTCTTCAAGCTCCACTGCAACTTGTCCACCAAGGATCGTCCTGCTACAGTGTCCACCCTCGCAGCAACATGCTATGACCAACATGCTATGACCAACATGGGGGCTGCCATGGATGGCAACGTCCATGGATTGGTGTCATGTGTGTGAAGACTGCACATGCAACATCCAATGGAGTTCATTTAGACACCAACTAGAGCAAAGCTTGCAATGGAGAATTCCATGCACGAAAGAGGGATAGATCCCGGCACTGCATGGCAGTGGGTCCCATGCCGATCTTATTCGAGAGGAAGTGGAGGGTGGTGATGCAAACACCTGCAGAAGCGGTCCACGCAGCACAAAACTTGCTCTCTACCGGTCCCTAGATTGTATCTGTCGGCCATTGTCAGGTTGTCTCCTCGGGCATGGGATTCAGAACCTTGATGTCCTCATCATTTCCTTCACAATTTTATTGAGACTAGAATCCCATGTGATTCTAAGCCTGCACATGTATTCTCTTTCTTTAAAAGCTTTTCATTTTGCCATTTGATGAACATTGGAAGCAAGTGGATTATCGGGATCAAGAGAATTAGGTGCGGCTTGCATCAATCTAGAGAGTAAAGCCACCCGGGGCTTGGAAGGGAGTGTCTTACAATATAAATAGTCCTAATCTCCTCCAAGTGTTGACTTTCAAGCATGAGCATTTTCTCAGGGCCAGTGTTTTTAATCAGCTTCATTGGCCACCACATGGAAAGTCCTGCTGCTGATAATGGGAGGTTGGCCCTGCAGGAGACACAGCAGTGAGCTGTCCGGGTCTGATTCATGAGGAAAGTCAGAGGCCAGAGGAGGGGAATTAAGAAATCTCTCTGATCTCCTAATGACTTCTTCTCAAACAGCTTGGCCATAGGCATCCTGGCCCAAAAAGAAAGGGTCCCATCTGGACAGGGGTGAGTTCTTAGCTGGAGCAATTTACCCAGAGAGACGCTAAAGATGTAGGCAGGATTTAACAGGCCCAGTGTTTCCACTTTGCACAACCTAAAAGGGCTGCTGCTAGCGACAAAGCAGGTGGCATTACGCTAGCATGGTTTTGTAGTCAGAAAAGAACAAGGAAGATGTGTTTTAACTGAGCTGACAGAGCAGTGGTAAAAACAGGTCAGATTACAATCATGGTGAGAAGAGAAATGGCTCCCGCCAAAAATTGTTGGAGCATCGCCTCTCAAAGGAGTGACTTGGATCCCCATTTTTGCACCTTCTTTTCCACTTGAAGGGGCTCTGATGGTGACATGGGGTGCACATTGGACGGCTAACCTCAAGGTCAGCAGTTCAAAGCCACCAGCCGCTCCTTGAGATGGAGATGGGGCTTTCTAGTTCCGAAAAGCTTTATAGGCTCAGAAACTCAGGGGCCAATTCTCCTTTGTCTTGTGTGGTTGCTAGGAGCTGGGATCAACCCAGTGGTGGGGGAGTTTCACTTTGACTTTGTGATTTTCCATGAAGAGAGCAGCAACCTGAAGGAGGCAGCAACCCGGAGGCCACTGCTCTGCAAACTTAGATTCCAGAGCATTTATAAAATGCTTCCTGGCCAGTCTACATTATAAATTAATCAGAATGGAGTCAGCATATGCAAGCATCCAGAGGGGTTACAAAAAAATTAGAATAACACTTGCTATTCTCCTGATTCAAACATCCCATACACATGCCTGGCAGATCTCTGCTTATTCCTTACAATTCCATTTCCACTCACTTTTCCCATGTACCAAACCAAGCGTACTGCTATTGAATCTGTTCTCACCCCCAGTGATTCTCTGTAAAGACTCCGTATCTCCCTTAGATGCTCTTGACATTGATCACTGGATAGCTCAGGTAGTCTTCTGCCCTCCCCTGCTGGACTCTTGGATCCATGCCAGCATCAATGTTATCTATCTTTCTCCTGTTTGCACACCAGTGTTTAGCACAGGGCTGGGCAAACATTTCTGTAAAGGGCCAAATAGTAGCTTCAACCTTATGGACCATAGATTCAATCTCTTTGAGGAGTCTGCAGGGTTCACACTTGTGTTAGACAGGGTTCTCTAGAGAGATAAAACCAAATTGCTGATAATTTAATATATTTATGTATAAAGATAATTATATATATAACAAGAAATGAACTGTTAAATCATATACAGATAAATATATAATACAAGAAATGAACAGTTAAATTATAAAGCATGACAAATGGCTCAGTGCAACTCACTCCGATGAGAGAGAGTTGTGAGAGACTAGCAGTCCTTCAAGTCTAGTCTGCTGCCAGATCTTCCTCCATTTATAGAGAGAGCTAGGCTATGTCAGCACAGCAGCCAATCACAAGGCAGGTCACCAACTGCCAGCCAGGTCACCAACCACCAGTCCCCAGCTCCAGAGATGTCTTAAAGGGACCTCAACTTATAGCGACACAGTCCACAGGCTAGGCGTCCCACAGGTAGTGTAGCCTTTAAATTGAGGCACAGAACAAGCAAGGCAGCCGCACACTGGTCCGATGATCAAAGAGCCAGAGACAAGAAAGACGAGGCTCACCAAGCCATTTATCTCTCTGCCCTTCAGTGAATCCCAGTTGTGTTTATCGGCCAGGCTGGCACAATAAACTATCTCAACACTCAACTGCTAATAAAAGGCTGGTGGCTTAAAATCACCAACCAGAGAGAATTTGGCGAAAGACTTGCATCTCTGCTTCCAAAAACACCACAGCCTGAAAACCTGATGGGGAGAGTGACACACCTGGAGTCGCCCTGTGTTAGAATTAACATGCTAGCAGTTGGCTCTATTTTGTTTTATAGCTTTCCATTTCCCCATACTTTTTCAATCTGTGTGCTGAGTAAATAATACAAAAAGGGGGCCTATAGGAAGAACAACACCTCCAGATAGGAGACAGGTTTATGAATAACCTGCGATATGCAGAGGACCCAACCTTGTTTGCTGAAAGTGAGGAGGACTTGAAGCACTTGCTGATGAAGATCAAGGATTGCAGTCTTTAGTAGGGATTGCAAATCCATGTACAGAAATCCAAAATCCTCGTAATTGCAACCATAGTCAACACCATGAAACACAGAGAAAAGATTGAAGTTGTAAAGTTTTTCATCTTGTTCGGATCCTCAATCAGCGCTCATGGTAACAAGAGTCAAGAGAGCCCAGGGTTTAGCAGGAGGATGAAGAAGCCTATTAGAATGAGGTCTACCACGAGAAATGTAAAAGAAGACCATAAATTTGGGAGACTTCAAGCTCTGTGATTGAGATGTGTGGGATAAACGATGTGCACATTTTTCTACTAATAATATCACAACAATCTCTCAGACCTAACCTGTCCCCTCTGGTTGACATTGTCCTTACAGCAACTTCCTCTTAAGCTCTGCATTATAAGTGATCCAGTCATTGGCATCAGCCACCATCATTCTGATAGTCACTAGTCATGGTTTAAGGAGCCCTCTTGGCAATAACAACTGCTGTGCTGCTAAGGGAAAGGTAAGGTGTGTGCACCCACCGCTCACTCCAACTGTAAAAGACTAGGCGATCTGCTGCCATCAAAGATTACAACCCAGAAAACCAGCGCAGGGCAGTTCCACTCCGTCATGCAGGTTGCTATGAGTCAGATCAACTCAAGGGCACACGACATTTGTTGAGTGCTTACTGCTAAGTGTTTCCATGCTTTTCTTATTCAAACCTCTTGCTAATCACAAACACTGGTCATTGCATCTCAGGAAGACTCAGGAAGGCTCATGAACTCACTCACAACCAACTGGCTCAGAGACAAAGCAGAGAGCTTGAACGTCAGATCTGACTGACACTGAAGCCTGTCTGCCTAACCATTCTCCATGGCACCGGTCCTCTTTCTCCTTCCTGCAGTCCTCAAAGGAAAAGGCACAGATGCTGGGGATCTGTCAGGAGTTTCTTTTGAATCTGTGCATAGCTGCAAATAAAGTATAACAAGCTTAGCGAGAACTTAAAGTAGAAAAAATAATTTTAGAGCCCAGGTGTGATCTTGGTGATATAGAGGTTCAAGAGGAAGTCTGTCCCCAACATTCATTGCAAAAGAACCAAAAAATGTTGATACCCACTGCCATTGAGTTGATTCAGACTCAGAGCAACTCTATAGGACAGAATAGAGCTTCCTAGGATTTCCAAGGCTACATATCTTTATAGGAACAGACAGCATTGTCTTTCTCCCACAGAACTGTGGGTGGCTGTATCTTGCGGTCCTTGAGGGTAGCAGCCCACCATGTGGCACCCATCCCAGCAAGGTTCTCCCTGCTCCAAAGGACCTCCGGAAAAACTATCTCTGTCCATCCCCACATCACGATCAGGCGGGTTTCAGGAGTGGAACAGACTGACAAGTTCATAAAAGCAAAGTCCTTTCCTAAGCTTTTTTCAGGGTGTGAACCTAGAGCTGGAAGTTGGAGAAGGAAGGAAGTTCAATTTGATGAAATCACTAGTCAGTCTTTTCTATGAGTGAAGATGCCGACTGGTTACAAGAACAACATGAACAGGAAGGTGCTTTTTGTCAGCATCTCAGAGCTCCCTTGTCGTGGGCTGAATCACATTCAGAAGGCCTCAGGGGTCCCACTTTTTCCTTACTGAAAACACTGCAGCGGAGACGATGGTCATTCCCACTCCACTGATGCTCCATCTCCTGGCTGTTAAGCAGCATTGGTTACTGGGTCTAGGAGTGTGCTGTAAGGAATTCAACTGTGCCACTTTCAGCCAAGGTACAGCAGAGGATGCTCCATGAATCCCTATGGAGCAAGTGGTTAAGCTAACAAGGTTGGCCGTTTGAAAGACAGAAGCGTTGGCCTGGAGATCTGCTTCTAACATGTCGCAGCTTTACAAATGCCCTACAACAATTCTCCTCTGCATGTAAGGGTTTAGCCAGGAGTCTGAAGCAACACAAAGGGAAATAACACCACCAGTCGTCCCTTTCCTTCTGTTGCCAATCATAGAGGTCAAGCATTGTAACCGCAGTCTGGATCCCTGAGTCACTACATGGAGCAGAGCTTTCCTGAGAGTCCTTCACATGTGACTCGGCATTGCATGCCTGAGAAGTGACCTTTTTTCCCGATCAACCACTGAATTTGTTACTAGCGTGTTTGTTATTTGTTACTAGCATAGCATCACAAATCCCCCAAATAAACCAAACTAGGTTCGCTGTCATCAAGTCAGTTCTGACTCATAGCCACCTGGTAGGACAGAGTAGGATTGGCCCTCGAGGTTCACAAGACTACTAACAGTTTGAGTCCACCAGGCGCTCTGAGAGAGGAAGGTGAGGCTTCCCTCTTCCATAAGGATCACCAGTATAGACTAGTCCTTTTCACACCAAATAACTGCACCCGGCACTGGACCAGAAGGTTTCTTTTAGTTCTGCAACCTATCTTTATTCCCAGTGAAAGGGGTTATGGCTTAGGCCAGAGAAGAAAATATGAAGAAAGGAAAGCGCAGAAATAAGTAAAGAAATAGAATTCTGGGAAGATAATGTTCATTTCAAGGAGACAAATGCAAAGGTCATAAATGTGCAATGAAAACGTAGCACTCAAGAAAACCCTGACTCTAAATGCTGAGCAGCAGTGCTGGATGACCCGAGCCGGCCAGGTTTAGAAAAGTATGTATTACACCGTTTACTAAATGCCTTTCTTATTTTAAAGACATGAAGATGCATGGCAGCATTAGGAGAGAGGAAAAGCAGTCATGATGGAAATTTGGAAGGAGAAGTGTGGCCAGCCCATTTGTCACGTATGAAAACGGAGACGGAAGAGAGGGGAAACAGGATTTCTCCATGAAATATCTACCACGCGGGCTTTCAAAGAACAAATAAAGGCGTGTAAGCTGCTGAGAAACGACGCAGCTAAAGTGGCTTTTGGTCATCAATCCTGGAAGTGACAGAGATATGAACAACCGCGGTTAAGTGTATATCATCAAGAATGTGTTACCATCTCGGGAGCAAAAGACAAATGGCCCACTCCCCAGTACGGAATTCAGGAGAATTTGTGGATGAAAAACTTTTCAACCTAAGGGACAGGGACAAGTAAGCCCATATATAAACAGCTGGCAGCCGCACTCTGCCTCCAACTCCGTGCTCTTAGCTCACCACTTATGTGTGTGCGTGGGTGTGTCACACACACACACACACTTTTGTGGTGCAAAATGATCTGAGCCAATTTGCTCACGCACGGCGGCGGTTCTAAGAGGAGGAAGCAAACTGTCACTCACTCACTGCTGTTCAGTGACTTCTGGTTCACCTTACCCTGGAAGGATAAGGGCGAGCCTCCTACAGGATTTCCAAGGGTGTAACGAAGAAGTACAGCCAGACTGCTCCTTAGAGGCATGGATGGCAGGACATCGCCTCCTATGGATTGGACACAACAGCAGAGACCGGTCTCTGGAGAAGGACCTCCTGGGTGGTAAAGCGGAAGGGCGTGGAAAGAGAAAGTCCCTCGATGAAATGGGTTGACATGGTGGCTGCATCTGTGGGCTCCCACAGCAGAACTACCGTGAGGACGACACACAACCGGGCAGTGTTTCATTCCATTGTATGTGAAGCTGCTGTCAGTTGCAACCTACTCCAGGGCACCTAACAATAACAAGTCTTTACAGAAGTATACTGACACATCTTTCTCCCCTGGGGCAACTGGTGGGTTTGAACTGCCAACCTTTTCATTAGCAACCCAGAGCTTAATCCATCGTGTCAGCAGGGCTCCTCCCTCAACCTTAGTGGGCTCCCTCTGCTAAACATCAGTTGGAAGAGTTCCATAGGTTAAGTGTCTCGGTATAGCCAAGCTGCACTGGAATTGATGGAATCCCATTTGTTGTCTACACAAACAGGTATTGGTATAAGAGGCAGTTATACCTTGTTTCATAAGCTCCTTCTTAGGATTTGACTCCCACATTGCCTGAAAGATTTGTTTGAGGAAATGGAGTTGCAGGATCCAGTAAGGTGCTTAGAATGCAGGCATCCACCACTGACCTCAGGCACCCTTCCCAGGGATATAGCTGACCTCCTCTCCCACATAGTATACCTCATTCTTCAGGGGAAGGAAAGCCTACCCAAGAAAATGAAAACCAATTTCTTATATCCATTATGCTAATCATTAAAACTTACGATGTTAATCAGATATAAAAATATTCTATGGAGATCAAGATAGCTAAAGTGCTTACCTTTGGAGTATGTGTTTGTGATTAGAAGATTTCAAATGCTAGCTCTCCCTGGAGGGTGTTCTGGCTATTAGGTTAACTGGCCTCCCATCAGGTGTAAATTAAAGTGGTGCAAACACACACACATATCACATTGTCTCTGCTGAAGGATTTTTATGACTGTGAACATACTGTCAGCGAATTTAAATCGATGGGAATTTAAATAGCTTTGGGGAAAAGAATTAAGGAATGAGAACAGGTATAAATACATGTGTGTATGACATGCACACACACATCTGCATAACACTCAAATTCATTTTTATACAAATGAACAGCCTTGGTTCAACATGACTTAACTTCTGTTGATGAATGATACCCTATTCTAGTTAACTCGGACTCTGCAGATAAGATAGTTTCCTCTGTGCAAGAAAAGTGGCAAATGAAAATAAACACCCTCCACTGGTTGCCTTCTACACGAGCTTCTTTGAGCACCATAGCGATTGAGTCAATAGTCTCCTGAGTCTGACCGACCGCTTAGACTCAAAACCCTGTCCTTCCACTGCGTTGCTGTGAGATTCGCCATGTTCTCTAACTGTACTTAATTGGACTGAGTGTGGGGCGATGACTCCTATGACCGCTGCCAAGATTAAATGAATTAACATGAGTAAGGGGTTTCTAACACTGCCTCAGGTCACCAACAGCTCACACCCATTAGTAGTACTGTGCTTGTTATTATAGTATCCTGAGGGTACCCGAAGCCCTGGTACAGAACAGTGTCCCAGTAATTGAAAACCATCATGCTGATGATGGGTACGTTTTCAGACACACTAGTATAATGGCTTAAGGGCTTATCCCACCAAATCCTTCCCATTTTCCAAAATGACTCCCTAGAGAAAAGCACCTACTTTCTAAGCCAGAGCTTCTGTTTTCAGAGCTCCGGACTCATCCTGGAAAGAAGCCCTCTCTGGGGTGAGCAGTGATGTATCCATCACCTTGGGGATGGAGGAGCTTGGGTCCTGCTGCTTAGCGTTCAAATAGTTGTCTCTGTCACTGGTGTTGGTTGTAGGGGTTGCCATGGAGTCAATCTTACCATATTCAGAGAAGAGCTCTCCTCTCAAAGCAGATGGCAGGCCCTCCTGCACAGGTGCCTCTGGACCCTTTAACCTCCAACCTTTTGGTAAATGGTCAAGCATTTAAGTTCTCATGCCAATCAATCACCTCAATCCATTGCCAGGGAGTCATTTCCCACTTACAGAGATCCTCTCAATGGCCTGACACTGCCCCGTTAGGTTTTCAAGGCTGTCATCTTTACAGAAGTAGACCCTCACATCTTTTCGCTCTGCAACAGCTTAGTGACCTTGAACCATGAACCTTTCAGTTAGCAGCTGGGCGCTTGACTCCTGCACAACCAGGATTCCTTACTGCAGGCCATGCAGCCTTAAGTAGCAGGAAGTGAGAAAAGTGAACGTTTCAGCCCCCAAAGCACTGAAGCATACACAGAGGTACATATCAATTTCACTCTTGTTGAATGGATTTGAAAAGCTAAACTGATAATCCCTGGAACATTTTCAGTGTGTCCCTGGCTCCCTCATTCAGTCTGTTTAATCCACTCTCCTCGATCTTTAGATGAGTGTTTTGTTTTGTGCCATGGGAAATTATGACCTGAGCTGATGAAGTCCTCAAACCTGAAAACAAACCCACGGCCATGTCCAGTTGATCCGGACGCCTCTCACCCCAGCGTGACGCTTTAGCTCTGCCTCATGAGGGTTCCCAGGCGGTGTCTGAACAGAAGCAGGCTCGCACATCACCCCCCTCGCAGTGGCTGATGGGTTTGAACCTTACACCTTTTGGTTGGTGGCTGGCCTTTTAAGCCACTGTGCCATGGGAACTCCCCAATGAAGTATTCAGTCACCTATAATCTTATGAGATCCGTGGATGATGATCATTGTAATTTATGGCGGAACCTGGAATGAAGAACACAATATGCTGAGTCTGAGAGCTGAGGTAATTGTAGTTTTATTTCAGATCAGCAGAAAATGCAACCAAAAAAAGTGAATGTCATTTGAGCATTCTTTCCAATTGCATTTTCTCCATTTTTATCAACTATAGTCATTAAGGAATTGCTGAGGAAAAGATAAGAGTTTTGCCTGTTGGCTTAGTGAATCTGCACAGCAAATGGAGAAAGTGCAATATATAGTCAGTAAACGGCTATGGAAGAGGCAAAGAAGGTTTAATGTGGTGGAAAGAATACTGTATTGACATTGAAGAACTCTAAGGGCCACCTTTAAAGAGCTGGATGACCTTGAACTTTTCACTTCTCCTGTGTCTTCCTCATTGACATGGAGTATCCGGATGAGCGACCCTTCCGGGCAGGGAAGAAGAGCTCCTGTGGGTTTCTGAGACAGGAGCCCTTTATGGGAATAGAAAACCCCAGCTCTCTCCCAAGAACCAGCTAGTGTAGTCCAATGGATAATAAAAATTTAGTTAAATTTAACAAACCAAACAGGTTGCCATTGCAATCCCTAAAATGCCATGCCTCTAAAATATACAGGCAATTGTCATACTGATATATGTAAACGATAATCATATATTAGAGAGAAAGAAAATGTCTATAATCAAAACCCCTCCCGAACACCCATTTATCATATATATATAAAAGAAAGAATATCTATAAACAAAGCTACCCCTTCATTCATTTTTATGGCATTCAAATCAATACAATAATTTTTATCAGATAATGTTTCAATTTTAACTTACATAATTTCATCACATATTTACTTATTCCATATTTTATTTGATCCACAATAACTCACTGAGTTTTTTTCTATTCTAACACATATAAAAATCTGAAAGATCTAAGAAAATAAAAGTATTTGCCTTAAGATCATTAATAAAGCTTTGTTATTGCTGTCCATGAACTTGAGCTAAGGAGAAGAAGAACAGGAAAACAAAACTCTTCTCTAATGAAATTAGTTAACTAGAATTTTTCTAACCCCTTCCTAACTTTGCTCTGGACCCTTTGTTTTCCCTCAAATTAAGAAATTAAGACAGAGTAAACCATTTAAGATATTATTAGTTTTTAAAATTACATAATCCCACCAAATAAAAAGTTGCATCTTTGAATGCCAGTCATCGGCAAGGTTAATGCAAAAGAGCGAGTAGCTGCTGAATAGGAAAATCACTATGAAAAGAAGGACGTTCATTGGATTACTAGAAGTTCCCACAATTAAGTCAGGAATGGAGCAACAACACAAACCAGCTTCCAAAGAGATCCAACTCACATCCAGTGGATGGCAACTCAACGCAACAACTCTTGCCCCTGGCCTTTCTGAGACTGCCATGACTCAGAGAAGGGGAGAAAGCCCTGTCTTCTCCCACTGGAGGGTCGGTGGGGAAAACCTTCCAGACAGCTGCCCAACTAACTCATAACCACTGCAGCACCAGGCCTTTGGGAGGAAGAACATAATGATGTTATACGCATCATAGCATTAATTCCTTCGAATTCTGACTAGCAACTCACAGATTGTGTTTTTGTTGTTATGTCATGTATATGTTCACATGTATATATATGCATATATATGTACATCTATAATTATATATATATATTTCTGCTCTCAGAGTGTTGTGTCCCAAAGTTGAGAAAAATCTTGCCCCCTCCCTTAATTTTCTAAAAACAGAATATCAACTAGTTTGATCAACTCAGAATCACATATCACGAGGAATCCCCATATATGACAAAAGTCAAATCATTGTAGTCTGTGTATTTAAGGAACTGTTGTCCCTGGCAAATGCTTTTCCACATGGGCTCAATTATCTTTCTAATGAGCTAGCATGGTGAGAAAGGGGCTCATTCAGTTCAGATTCAATGAGAAGGCAAGTTGTTGTCTTTCTGATTGATAGTGATTAGTGAACCTGGCCTCCATGCTGGTGAGTGCCAAATGGCTGGAGGCCACCCTCTCTCCACCCCATCCCTGGCAGTTGTCTTCAAATGCCTTGGAAGAAGCCACAGTTCCAGCAGCTTAATTGTGGCTCAGCAGCTCATATTGGCCACTTTCTCTTGCTTAGGTTGTTGCTCCTACCCAGGCGCTGTGGGTGGGCAGACAGTAGGAAATTTCAAAGGAAAGGGAGGCACTTCATGATTTCCCCTTCCATTCTCTCTCCTGGCTGGTTGAGTAGAAATATTCCATCATAAGGCTTCCTTCAAGATTAAAAACACATTCAAGACTTAAAACTCAATTAGCATCTACAACCTAAATACTTGCACAGCACATAAAATAAGAACTCCTAGATAATTATATTAAGACTTAGTCATACATTGTGTGAGCGAAAGAGGAGGCATCTACTCCCGCAAAGAGTTACAGGCTCAGAAACCCCCAGGGGAAGCTCTGCTCTGTCCTGTAGATTTGCTGTGGGGTAGAATTCACTCAAAGGTAGTGAGCTAATGAGTGAATGAGTTATCTATTTAGATGTAAAAAGGGGTCCTGTCTGCTTGCCTATGAAACACTGCTGGGCACATTTCCATCTGGACAAAGGAGTCATTCCTGATAGATTTTGATAAGGACAAAATCTGATCAACCTCCGAGGCAGGGCCTTCTTTTTTTGGTAACTGCAAGTATTAAGCTTTAAGCCAGCAGTTCTCAGCCTGTGGGTCATGACCCCTCTGGAATTGAACAACCCTTTCACAGGGGTTACCCGATTCATAACAGTAGCAAAATGACAGTTATGAAGTAGCAACAAAAATAATTTTATGGTTGGGGGTCAGCACAACAGGAGGAACTGTATTAAAGGGTCGCCACATTAGGAAGGTTGAGAACTGCTTTAAGCATTGTTCGCTTTCAGAAAACATCTATATTTAGCTCACACCTATCACTCCAAATAGTTTATTTAGAAACAAAAATTATTTTAAATGTTAGTAATCTTTATGGAATAGTTGAAATAAAATCTTATATATGTACAACAAACACATGATGTTCTCCCACTACTTTTTAATGTACAGAATATCACCACTTACTATCCTTTCACGTGGGTTCTTCTGATGGGCATGAACGAGGAGTAGCTCTGTGGGGTAGCAGGCAGACATGAACGACACTTTCACAGCTCAAATCTTTAGCTCCTCAAGGTGCTTGTAGATAATGGCATGATTTTAATGATGCATAATTCTTCTTCTTCTTCTTTCAGTCAGGGGCTACAAAAGATCAGAACTTTTGTTTTTGTCTCCCTACTCTCCAAGTGTCAATCATGAGCATCGGGTTTTATCAACAAGCCCTGCTTTGCAGCTTCATTAATGAATCAAGAGTATCTTCATCAACCCCTTCCACCCCCATTTGCGATTTCCTGGGAGGCGGGAGGCTAATCACATCTGTACAGGTATATTTTTATAGAGCTGCCAGCGAAATCCTACGGCTCACTCAAGAATATCATCTGTCGATAATGGTTTTTCTGTCTTCTTGAAACTGAGAAACAACTCTGCGTCTAATAGCAGAAATGCCACCTGATGATGGCATTCCCCTGCGTCTGCTTCTCTCTGGGTGGCTTTCCGGGATGCTTTACAAGAGCAGAAAGCTAGTTGTTCACTGTCCACTTGCTGAACATCTTGTTCTCTCTTTCTTTGATGTTGGCCAGTGGGTTGAACTTTCCTCTGAATGCCTTGTGTATTTGCTGTGGCTTTTAAAATCCCCTTTAACTTCTTTACTCTTCAAAATAGCAGTATAATTAAAATTAACCAAATAAGCATGTCCTCACACCCAGGAGTCTGTATTTATGTGAAATAAAATCCATACATTGTAAATGCTGAGGCGATCAAATTAGTGTGAATGATTATGCACACACACTGTAAAAATGAGAAATTGGACATGAAAGCTTGCAGTATACTAGGAGATTGGCAACTCCTTATGTTTAAGCACCACATATGGCATGAGTTCACGACCGATTCTTTTTTTTTTTTTTTT
>NW_022103922.1:10110090-10120127 GCF_000313985.2 Echinops telfairi | reverse complement strand
CCCTGTTTTGCCACTCATACCATTGACGACCGATTCTTATATCCAACACTGTCAATACGTCATTTAGAAGGAGGAAATCTACCTGCCCAGAAATATTGTGGGGAATCGCAGAGGCACAAGTATCCTTAGTAGCACAGCAATTAAGCTCTCAACTGCTAAGAGAAAGGTGGAAGTTACTGGAAAGCTCCAGGGGAGAAAGATCTGGTGATCTGTTTTTAAGAAACAGAGCCTTGAAACCCCCGGGGAGGGCATTCTGCCCAGTCACATTGGTGTCTGTCTGTGTCACAATCCACTCAGCTGTAGCCAGCAGCAACATCAACAGGCACATTGTCTACAAATATAAGGCTGTTACCACTGTCTTTGATTTTTTAAAAAATGTACCTATTAATATCCTGAGGAGCCCTGATGGTCCAAAGGTTACGTGCCCTGCTGCTAAGCGGAAGGTCAGTGGTTCAAACCCACTGAGCTCTCTGTGGAAGGAAAGACCGGCCCGTCTGTGCCTGTCAGGGTTCCAACTGAGGAAACTCTGGGGAAAGTTCTATTCTGTCCCGGCGCGTTGCTATGAGTCAGATTCTACCCAACTGCCAACAGTATCTCGAGGTGCCAATAGCATCTCTTTTAGTCATCACAGGTTTGATTTGTTTTGTTGTATTCACTTGTTAGTAGTGATCATCTTCGTGAGCCATCTTCTGTCTACCTGCTCATTCCCACAAGATGTTCCCTTTTCTGGGTCGTGTCATCCTGTTCCAACATAAAAGAAGCCCTGTGGGGGTGGTGAATCCCCAGAGAAATGACAGTGGGTGAAGCAACCCAGCAATTTACAAGAGCTGGTGTCACTAGGGATGCATCGTGAAGGCACTTTGCAGGAATCAATGTATCTCAGGGCGTCGCGCACTTCACCGTACACTCTGGTGCCAGCACGGAAGAGTGAAGGGATGGCAGACACACTCGGAGCAGATGGTCATACCTACTGCTGGGTCCCAATTGGCTTGTGGGCGTATTTATTTGATATGTTTCTGAGCTGCGGTAAGGAGGCAACCTTCTCCTTTTCCTCACCCTCCCAGGCACACCACACCCTCAAGTAAAGATAACCTTCTCTGTAGAGATAAAAAAAATAAATATGTGACATACCTGTTGAATTTTTATATCTCTTCAGTTTTACAGTCATCACAACATGCAGATACTTTTTATGACTTTTTCAATGTTTTCATTTCAAAGTATTTCTTTGGAGCAAGTTGTCTATAAATAAGATCGCTGCATCTTAACATGACCCACTAATTGGAATGCATTTTCCCCCGCAGTTGCTTAAAATACAGACTTCAAATTTGCCGTGCTTCCCAACCCTTCAGTATAGCTTTCTCCAACTCTAATTAATTCACGTTGCAAAAGCAATGGGTTTGATCTCAGCTGTAGATGTCACCGTGACTTATCCTTTCAATGAGGTGATAATTGGTGTCTGGTTAATTCTATTCATAGAAACCAAGGGCCATAAAAAAGTAATCCTCACTTCTATTAGACAGCATGAAGCTTTCAGTAGCACTTAGGCTGTTTCCTAGTATGGAGATTATTTTATCCTTAAAATATAATTCACAACTGTGGTGATGCTTTCTATGAGCAAATATCTACTACCTGTGCATTAGTAACTCAAGCAGATGTGGTCTCTCCAGCTTGCGCATTACCACATGGGGCTAGACACGGAGAAGGTGATGTCCGTTACCTCCACACACACACACACCTCAACCAGGCAGAAGTGCCCCTTGCAAAAATAACCTGGAAACCCCAAGACAAAGATGGTTTGTGATACCCAGGATGTTTTCGTGGATTGTAATCTTAACTGTATAATAAGTGACCCACATGTAAGAATCTGTAAATGTTTGTGTATCTGTTCATAACTTATGAAGAAAATGATTAAATAATTGTTCATGAGCCCAACACCCCCAGTGAAAGCTGTGATAGTCTCAACTCGGGCATAGCATCATAGCATCACTCGGGCACTTCCTGTTTCTCCCGTCACCTCTGCTTCCAAAATGACCAAACATATGTATAACTTGCCTTGTGTTTATCATTTTATTGTGTTTGAAAACCTCTTATCACACGATTTTATACACCCACATCGACCATATAATTTTAATAAATTTTATAATTAAAGGGTCATCGTGCTGTCTGCGACTTCTTCTTTGCTTTCGCCACTCACTCATAGTTTCTGAGAAGTCTCCATGGTAGTGCCTGGTAGTGCATGATGGTTTCTGAGAAGTCTCCATGGTAGTGCCTGGTAGTCATGATGGTTTCTGAGAAGTCTCCATGGTAGAGCCTGGTAGTGCATGATGGTTTCTGAGAAGTCTCCATGGTAGTGCCTGGTAGTGCATGATGGTTTCTGAGAAGTCTCCATGGTAGAGCCTGGTAGTGCATGATAGTTTCTGAGAAGTATCCATGGTAGTGCCTGGTAGTGCCTGATAGTTTCTGAGACGTCTCCATGGTAGTGCCTAGTAGTGCATGATGGTTTCTGAGACGTGTCCATGGTAGAGCCTGGTAGTGCATGGGCATTTGGGCTCTTTCCAGATTTTTGCTAATATGGACACTACCATTACAAATACAATCATACATGACAATGCCACTCTTAGACACAAGAAATGAACAATCATTTGTATATTTCTCCAGCTGAACATGACTAAGAGTCTCTTATGAGTTGTAAGCTAGTAAGGTTTATAAGTAAATCACTCATTTGTAATGGTTTACTTTACAAAATATGACCAAATTACTTTCCAAATGAATTATATCAATTTAGACTGTCTCCAGTCACTTGTAGGACCCCCATATTTGCTGACACTCTACCTTATCGGAGACCTAGTGGTTATGACTGCTGTTATCCTTAGGATCCTCTCTGGTCAGACTGTAGAAAAACAAATGATACCTATGGACGTAACAGCAAGAATAGCCGAATTATGAAACATAGATATGCTTGATGGACTAATACCCAAGAAGAAACAGGAAGAAGGGGAATACACAGATACTTAGGGGCAGAGAAGGAAATGGATTTTTACAGAGTCACCATTATGAATGTGACGAGGGGAGATTACTCAGGTGAGTGTTTTTTAATATTTTTATCATTTCATAAGCACTAGATAAATAGATTGTAATTGATTGAATATACACATATATATTTGACCCGTTCCAATAAATAAAAGCCCTTGATCTTGGGAGATGTCTTTCTAATTCCAGTTCCCATCCCAATGATACCCATTTCTGGATGACTGTTCCCGGTTTTTATATATACTACTATCTCTGAGGTCACATCTCCCTTTCCATTCTGATATCAGCTGTCCTGCCTGCCTGCCTGCCTGCCTTCATCATCTCTTGTTTTCTTTCAGCCTTATCCTGCCCTTCCGAGCCCTTGGTCAGGCTAGCTAGTGATTTAGCTATTTTTTTAGATATTTTTAGTAAAGCTACCTTTTGGTGTCATTGATTTCTCTCTTATTCTGTTTTTACTTTTATTTACGGTATTTCTGCTCTTATTTTTATTTCTTTCCTTTTGCTTGATTGTCTTCTCTTGATTTATTAGGATGGAATTAAATCATTGATTTGGGAGTTTCTTTCTTAACATAAACATTTACCATTATAACTTTCCTTTTACATGCACAATAAATCAAAATGTATAGGAAGTATAATTGTAGTGGTTACAAGTTGGTCTGCGATCTGCATGGTCAGCAGTTCGAAACCACCAGCAGCTCTGGGGGAGAAAGATGAGGCATTCTACCCTCAGTCTAGGACACTCACACAAGCTGTTCTACTCTGCCCTAGAGTTGCTGTGTGTCAGAATTGATTCCACGGACATGAATTTGGTTTGGTTTTATGTGTGAATGTGAACTTGTCTCTTTCCTGTTTGCATTCAAGAAGCATTTGCTTCTTGCACGTTAAAGCTCTGTTGTTATGCGTATGCGTGTTTAAGATCGCAATGGCATGTTGGTAGAGTGAGCTGTTCCCAAAATGCAATGCCCCTCTTTATCCATATTCTAAGATAGACTTTGTCTGCTATAAATATTGATATTTTAACTATCTTTGATTAATGTTCACATAGTATGTGTGTTTTCTGTGCTTTTGCTTTTAACCTTTTTGTTGTTGCTTGGGACCATGAGTAGGCTGTGCGCCACAGGCACTCTAGCTGCAACAGAACCAAGGATGGCTGGATTTTTCATAGCTCTGCCTTTGTAGTCGAAGTGTATGTATTGAGGAGCATATACTTGAGTCATTTATTGTTTTTATCCAGTTGAACAAGTTCTTTCCATTTGTGTGTTTAGAGCATTCACATTTTATAAAATGATTGATATAATTTGTTATTATAATAATATTTTATTTGTCTCTGTAAATTGCTAAAAGGAGCCCTCACAGCGCATTGGTTCATTGTTCAACAGCTAAACAAAAGACCGGTGATCCAACCCCCCCAGTGTCTCTATGGGAGAAGACAGTCTCCATGCTGAGTCCAGACATGGGAACCCTATGGGGCAGTCCTACTCAGTCCCACAGGGTCACTCGGAGTTGAAAATGATATCACAGCAGTGGATTTGACTTTGGGTTTAAATCTTTATTTTTAAAGCACCCTGTATATAAGTCAAACCCAGTAGATGTTTATTAAGTTTATATTTCTGAAATGCTTTCAGAGCCATTGTCTTTTTCATCCTACTGTGGATATGTTCTAAATATAGATCTCTAATAATATCATCTCATACTTTTTTCATATCTTATAAGTGAATAGAATAGCTATTACACTTAAATTCTAAATCAAGTTTCATCTAATTCCATTCTGAATACATTGCAATTGTCTATAAAGGCTAAGAGAAATGTAGTAGCTGTTGAAAACATAAGTCTGTGAATATTAAATTAGGTATCATTCATATGCTTACTACACGTTGTATTTTTAATAATGAGAGTTTAAACAGAAGGGGGGAAAAGGCATAAATTTGTAAATGCCATCCTGCAGAAATCAGCACATGCATCCCCTCATGAATAAAGAATCACCATTTTAATATCTGTATCTGCTTTAGTTCCCAGGAGTATTATCTGCAGAGAAAACCTTTGCCCTACAATGGAGAACACTCATAGCATTTGAAAAAGGTGCATTGTTTCTGAGACCTGGAGAACAAGATAGTGGGTTAACATTAGCATGTTTATAACAATAGTGAGTCTAGTGTTTTGTTTTCATCCAAAACACGATTAACCTTCCCCATGGCAAATAAAAGTTTAATTTAAGAGGGATTGTTCTAAAAAGATATTACTTTCTAACTAGAGGAGAATCCCCAACGTGAACTGATGGAAAGAAGATTGCAGAGACACTCGGTAACCGGCACAGATAGAAGGTGGCGTTGAAGAGAGAAAGGGGAAAAAGAATATGTTAATCTAGTGTTTTCAGTGGGTCTTATTCCCACACTGCACACAAAATGCAATTGATTTTTAAACACAGTGGTAAATAATACCTAGACTATTCCTATTGTAAGCACTGACCCATTTGCCTCAAACTTGAAAAAAAGCCAAGTTCAACATAACATCATAGATTTTACTACAGTTTTACTATTTTACTGTGGTTGGCATCAACGCCATTACAGTGAGTTTAGTTGTTTTGTTTTTTGTTGTTATTGTTGTTCTTTGTTTTGACTTGTGTTATTAGATGATTGCTTCATTTCTTCACAATTACATATTCTTGCAAATTAGTCCTTGTTACAGGCAGATATATTTCAAAATATATTTCACTCCTGCAACTATAAAGTTATTCATTCAATCCACTAATATGTGTTGACTGTGTTTGGCACTGTCATAAGAGTTAGACAGGCCTATGTGGCACCACTAGGTTAACAGTTCAAAACTACCAACTGCTTGTTGGGAAAAAAGTGAGGTCGTGTGCTCCTGTGAAGATTTGTTGATTCAGAAACCATACAGTTGCGATGAGCGGATATAAACTCAATAACTGTTGGGCTTGGGGAGGTTTACTAAAATGGAAAGCAGTTATGAATGGTGATAGGTGTTGAAGTCAATATTAATAATGGTAGGACAGATTACCATATTGAAGCTACCTTGAATTCCTGTGGGCCTATTACAATCTGCCAAAATATGTGCAACTAACAATATACTTTTTAATGGAAAACAACTTATTTAAGGAGCAGAATCATACTGTGATTGGAGATTTACCAGAAAGAAAAATATGTAAATAGTAACCAAAAAACATCTCTATAGCTACTCAACATTACCAATGGAATAAGATATCACCAAGCATTCAGAGTTATTTCAAGTAGCAACTCAGGTGGGAAGGATTAATAAGAGCACTTTTAAGAAGATGGAAGTGTGTTGTGTTGTCTGCCTATCGCTTCTTCCCATAGATGTCTCTTCCACAGATGTAGTCAATTTGATGTCAATGTATTCCCTCTGAAGAAGTCCACTCGTTTAGTTGCCTTTTGTGTTATTGGGGAGGGAAAAAAGTATTTGCTATGAACAAGTTGTTGGTCTTGCGAAATTCTATCATCTGATCTCCAACTTCATTTCTATCATCTAGACCATATTTTCCAACTATTTTTCTTTCCTCTTTGATTCCAACTTTTGCATTCCAATAGCCAACAGTTATCAATGCATCTTGATTGTGTAGTTGATGAATTTCTGACTGAAGACTTTGGTAGAATGCTTCAATGTCTGCATCCATTCCCTTAGTGGTCAGTGCAAAACTCTGGATAATAGTTATAATGCTAAGATTTCATTGAATGTGGATAGATATTTTCCTACCACAAACAACTTTGTACTTCAAGAGAGCATTTGAACTGCCCTTTTGAACAATGAATGCCACACCATTCCTCTTGACTGTCATTCCCGGCATAGTGAACCATGTTTTTCGGATTCAAAATGCCAATACCAGTCCATTTCAGCACACTAACTCCTAGAATATCGACCTTTTTGTGTTCTGTTTCAATTTGAAGACTTCCAATTGGCCTAGATTCATATTTTGTACATTCCAAGTTCCGATTACTAAGTGATGTTTGCAGCTGTTTCTTCTCATTTTTGAGTCATTGCCCATCAGCAAATGAAGGGCCTGAAGGCTTCCCTCCATCTGGGCCGTGATGGTGGCTGTGCTTTGAGGAGGCAGCTCTTTCTCGGTCATAGCTTGAGTGTCTTTCATCTGTAGGGTGCATCTTCTGGCTCTATCTCTGACAGTGTTCTGCATCTATTCGTGAGGCTTTCAGTAACTGGCCACGTTTCAATGCTATCTGTAGGGTTTTCGTTACTAATTTTTCTGAAGTGAGCGACCAATTTCCTTCTTGATAGTCCCTTCTTTGCCTGAAACTGCTGAAAGCTCTCCTGTTGACTTTGGGTGACTATGCTGGTATTTGAAATACCAGTGACAGCTTCCAGCTTTACACACAAGTCAACACAGTGCTGCAAACTGACAACTTGTGATATGGTTCCTAGTAGCAGTCTAAGACCACTTCCTACAGCTGCTGATGAACGGAAGAGAGGAGGTCTAAGGCTTTAGTACAAGAGGCCCTTGAAAAGGAAGTTGAGCTTTAAGCAAGCAATCTGGAGCCTGTAGTGCTGTAGGTTGTTGTGGTGGTATGCTGTCGAGTAGATCTTTGATTCACACAGATCCCATGCAACAGAGGAGAGTTACTTACCTCCTCAAGTGTCCTAGACCATAAATCTTCATGGAAACAAATCGCCTTGTCTTTCTCTTGTGGAGCAACTGGGTGGCTCAAACCATTAGTCTGTCAGTTAGTAGCTTAGTGTTTAAGTGTTACATAACCAAGGGTCTTTGCAATGATGTATAAGACTGTCAATAGTCTCATGGAAGAGAAATGTCCTGTCAGGAGGCAAAGGTTGGCATGTGAAACAGTAATCCCGCTCTACATTCCTATCCTTCTTAAGAGAAGTGGCTTTTGTTTTTATTGTTGTTTTTTTCCCCCAGATAAATAGCCCTAATGTTGGGTACCTGTGAGCCCTGGTGGCAGAGAGGTTAAGCATTGGGCTACAATCTGCAAGGTGCCCAGTTTGAAACCATCAGCCACTCCTCAGGAAAAGGACTTGGCTTTCTACTTCCGTAAAGAGTTACAGTCCAGAAACTCATGGGTCCATTCTACCCGGTCCTACAGGGTCACTAGGAGTTGACAAGGACTGAATGGCAGTGATTTAGAGTCTTTTGTTTGTGTGATTTTTATCTGCTACATAAGTTATCAATAAATGGTCTTTGCATAGGTAATAGGCAACACGAGTTTCTGATTAAGCTGAATAAGTCCACCTTAAGAGCACCATCAGATGTCGCTGCCAATCTGTCTCATTCCTAACGGATAATATGACACCAGCAAGCATGTCAATTCTCAGTGCCAATAGAGCCACAGTTTTTTTTCATATTGGGGTACCTGCAGGATTAAATGCCTCCTAAGTGGAGTGGAGGGTGCGTGTGGAAGCCACGGTCCAGTTCACTTGGTTTACTTGCTGCCAGTCTGGAAGTGATTCTGGAAGTGATAAAAGGAAATGAAAGTCTCCATTTTGTCAGCCAGTCAATCTTCCGCAGGATCACCTTGAAAATGTGTCCTGATTCTTGTGTAACTGAGAGCTAGCATGTGTTGGCTGCACTTCTGTTTGCTTTTGTAGGACTTGTTCCAAATGTTTCCACTGGTCTCGAAAAACAAACCCACAAGCAGCTGTGAAAGAGTGAGCAGCTTGTGGTGGGAATCAAGGAGCTGAAGATCCTCGCTGGGGCCAGTTTTGGACTGAGCAGAAAGACCACTCTACATGCAGTGTGGAGTTGGGGAGGCCTGCTAATCCATGACATGCGAAGTACTTCATCTTATGGCAACGCAATCAAGGGATGCACTTGACTTTAAGTCCCTGCATAAGGCAATGATGCAGCAAGCCCACAAGGGGGAAAAATCTGAAGGCCAAATGTCAAAAAGGGGAGTGCTATCCCTGAGTTGATGACATTTCTCAAATGTCCTTGGCTCACATTGAAATGCAAGTTCTAATGTGGCAATTTATTCATCTATCTATAAGGAGATAAAAAGCCTTGGAATTTCTAAAATATTTAGAAATGCATCTGATTGTTCCTGGAAAATCACAGCAAGCTGCTATTTTTCAAGTTAAGGGTCAAGAGTGAAAGGAAAGTCTATTAGTCTTCATCAAAGCTTCCACTAGCATCACCCATGTTTGAAAGCAAGAATCAGCACCCTGTACTTTCACTTTGGCCAATGTTAACTTGTCTCTGAGCCATAAAGAAATAATAATTATAAAGTGTTTCCACTTAGTGGTTAAGTAGACTCTTTATTCTGATATTTATACTAGGAATACTATGTGATTGAAAAAGTAATTTAAACCACATTATAGGCATATTTTTATCTTTCTCCCAGATTTATCTGATCATTTGCACAGTAGCACTCTATGGCAGAAAGTCCCTTTAGACTAAGTGTTGATTTAAGATATATATATATATATATATATATATATACACACACACACACACACACACACACACATACACATACACACATACATATATACATATATATAACATATACATACATTAATCAGGCTTGAAAGCAGTCACAAATATTTGGTTTTCTAATCAAATAACTATAAAACTACTGACTCATAAACTTGACTTTACAACAGAAAAGGGAAGTCTTTTTAAAAATTTCATTTAAAAAATTCCCCTTGTATGTGCTGAAAATGATTGATTAATGGACCCTCTATCTTATAGTCATAAAATAATCAATCAGACAGCGGCTTAGGGAAACCTAAACATTTGAGGAAGTACAATGTTTATTTTATTTTATTTTTTAGAGGTAAGAATCTCTTTGGATGACTCTTTTGATAAAGATCAAGACAACAGTCCTTGAGCGGTGAAGCAATGCACTCTTCTTCCCTTACGTGGTCTTCTTCCAGCTCCTTGAGCACCCGTTGCTATAGTGCATGCTGTTTGTGTCTACTTTTACTCTCCTGTTAGACACTGGCCAACACATTGACTCTGCTTTAAGGTTAACACTCTATACTCTTGTGGTTTTGTGTCTACT
>NW_022103922.1:10046728-10109990 GCF_000313985.2 Echinops telfairi | reverse complement strand
ATAGTCTTGTGGTTTTGTGTCTACTTTTACTCTCCTGTTAGACACTGGCCAACACATTGACTCTGCCTTAAAGTTAACACTCTATAGTCTTGTGGGTTTATAGTCGTTTCAATGTTCTAGATTCTGTACACATTGACTTTGGGGTTTCAGATGTTTGCACCCATAAAACTTTTGTAAAAGGAAACAAAAAAGGTAGTACGTTGACCTGTAAAACTTAATATGCCAACTCTTAAGCTGAATCAGGATAGAGGTTTGTGACTAAGTAAGAAACTGCAGTCAGACTGGGAACTCATCTACCCCCAGCCTCATAGCAGTTCCCACTGAGGAGGCAAAAGCCTTGTGTTAGATCACATCATGGGGAGTTACTTAGTCTTAAATGTCAAACGATTGAGAATCCTAGACCAGCCAAGTTGACAAAATGTCTATCACAATGCTGTTGTGTGCATACAATTTTCATTGCTTAATTGTTGGTAGTAGATAACCAAGTTCAAGTTTTCTTCTTAGTCTGTCTTAATCTGGAAGTTCTACTGCAACTGGTCCACTATGGGTGACCCTCCTGGCATTTGAAATACTGGTGGTCATTTGGTTCCTAGCATCAAAGCAATGTGACAGACAGGGAGGAGAATACATCATTATTGCTGTTGAGTCAGTTCTAATTCACAGAACCCTACTTATAAGAGTGCAAGACACTGGCCGGTCCTGTGCCGTCCTCACCATTATTACTGTGCTTGACTCACTGTTGTCCATCTCTCTGGTTGGTCTGTTTTTTTCACTGACCCTCTGTTTCATCATCTCAAGGTTAACAAACTATGAGGCAAGGACGTTGAGACCTTGTCTTACATACTTTGAAATGTTGTCAGGAGAGACCAGTCTCTGGAGATGGACATCATGTTTGGTAAAGTAGAGGGGCAGTGAAAGTGAGGAAGGCCCTGAAGGCGATGGATTGAAACCATGGTTCAACAATGGACTCGGGTATAGCAACAAGGGTGGGGATGGCTCAGGACCTGGCAGTATTTCATTCTGTTGGTTTGGATTGGAACCAACTCAAAGGCACCTAACAATAACTACCGTCTCAAGCATGAAGTCCTTCTCCAGGGACTTGCAGCATTCAATGTACCTTTAAAGGCATTTAAAGAGATCTTAAATGTATTAGTATTATAAACTTACAAAGTGAACTATATTGTAATGCTCGCCAATTTACCTTTGTTGGTAAGTGCAATGGATGGCCTGAGTTTTGAAGGGAGTTAATCTGATACTCCCTGTGTTAGTCTGGGTACATTAGAGAAACAAACCCACAGAAACTCATATGTATAAGAGAGTTTTATATAAAGGGTAAGTGCACATTAAGAAAACATCCCCACCCAGTGCTGTCCAAACCCACAAGTCCAACATTTACCCATATGCCTGACACCAATCCACAAAGCCCACCTCCACCTCACAAAACACACACAATGATGCCGACTGCAGGAGGAAAACCGAGTCAGTGAATGTGTAAGCATCTCAGCGCTAGCAGGGGTCTCTACACTGCTGGTTCAGCACCCAGAGTTGCATTGGGGTAGGTCCATCGGACTTCTCCTCGGGGATGTCTAAGGCAGCTGCACCCTGGTCTGATCATCACAAATGAAGAGACCCGAGAACTAGAAAGGCGAGGATCACCGAGCCATTTATCTCTCCGCCCTTCAATTAACCCCACATGTTTTTATCGGCCAGGTTGGCACAATAAACTTTAACCCACTCCCATAATTGCACAATCTGATGATCCCTTGGGTGTGTCAACAATGGAGAGCTACATGCCAAAGGTCATACTCCTCCCAAGGAAGACACATGACCAATAACAGGCTGCTGGGGGATACAAAAATCCTATCAGTTGCCTCTCATATGGGCAATTCACTGAGTCCTCTATTGCAACCTCATTGCAGACAGCTTGTCCATCTCTCCAATCTTCCTTCGTTCTACACTTTATTTCATGTGTCCCTCCAGAGGGGCATAAAGAGACAGAGACAGAGATCATCAAGTCTGATTCTTACTCATGACCGTCACATTTATGTTAAAGTAGAACTGGGCTCCACTCAATTTTCAATGACTGTGTTTTCAGAACAGCGGTCAGTGTAAGATATGAAAATTATAATAATTTATAACTTATTAAGGGGCCACTTGGGTGGAGGAGGGAGGGAGAAGGGGGGAGAGGAGCTGATACCAAGGTCTCAATATAAAATAAAGGTCTAGAAAATAATGATGGCAACATATGTACAAATGTGCTTCATACAGTTGATGTATGGATTGTTACAAGAGCTATAAGAGCCCTCAATATACTGTTTAAAAAAAAAAAAGAAGTAGAACATCAGGCCATTCTTTCAAGATACCTCTCAATGGATTCAAACTTCTGGTCTTCCGGTTAATTGCTGACACTTCAACCAGGTGCACCACCTGAGAACACTCCCAATAAAGCTTGTCCACACAATGTCCTTCCTAGACACTTCCTCCAGTGTACACAGTTGAAAGTCTCTGTTTGATAGGGCTTAAAGAATCACTACAGCAGCCAAGCACGTCTCTCATCTAGCATCACCGTTGAAGTCATGGTATTCAAACAGAACCCTTCAGAGAACATTTTGAAAGCCATGTCATGCATCCTAGGAAACATGTGACAGTGTGCCAACATTCCACACTAATTATTTACTGTAAATATTTTAGAAAGGGATCTTAGAGTATGCTTTTGAAATTACCTTTGCTAGGTATAACATATACTATTTACAGGTGACTGTAATTGTTTGGCATTCTGCAGGCCTGAGGATCCTTACAAAGTGAGAAAATCTAGTCACTAAACAGTTTTCAATGGTAATGCAACTTTTATGAACACTGAATTTAATAATTTAAGAAGTTGACATAATGGTATGTCTTGAAGATATTTAATTAAACATTTATTCATTTTGATTCCATGGCTTTCTCTTTTGTATTCTAGAGCCAATAAATTTTATTCCAAGAGCTCAGAATTTTATAGGCAAGTCTTTGAAAATCCCACAGGCCTTTGAAAATGTCAAGGCCCTTGAAAATATCAGATCAGAAAGCTAGTATACATTTACAAAAGGCAAAACATAAAGGACTTCACTTTTTCCCATTAAATCTTCTTCCTAGCTGAAGCCAGGTAGACACAACTCCCATGGCTGACTTACAAATAAACTCTTCTTCATTGCTAACATAAGCATGCGAGAAAAGAGAGAGGAAACAGATAGGGGCCGTTTGAATAGAAAACTAGCTCAGGCTGAGGATGGGACATTTCCTTCCACATGTCCATGGAAACTTTCAATTTTCTTCAATTTTGTTTCTATGAATAGCCACATTTGTGTCTTTGACTGTGGTTAGACCCTCCTCACACCAAGGCATATTAAAATCCAGTACAGGTTCAAATATAGGTATGCAAATTTTTATGTGAACTGCCCCAAATTAGTTGCAGAAAAGGAACTTTTTAAATACCTTAATTTAAATTGTTTTCAATCCTCATAAACATGTAAAAAGTGTGTGTGTGTGTGTGTGTGTGTGTGTAAATCAAAAGTTTCCACAGCTCTCACATTCTCTTTCCTCAGGTATAGGAAAGTCAGGAGTCGGCCCTATACAAAGATACAATTAGGGCATCACTTATATGGAAAATGTTAATTTTTCAGTTCTTTAGACTCAATCCCACTCTCTTTCTAGAAACCATAGAGAAGGATGTGCCTGGAATATTTTTCCCTAACAGAACAAAATTTGTTCTACATTATTAATATCTCTGACAATGTATGTAATAGGACAATATAGGACTTTTTCTTACCAATTATATCCCCTCCGCTAAAGTCAATTCAAATTACATAAAATTCAATTTAAACCTAATTGACTATCTTCTCAAACATATTTGTAAAAATATAAACATTGCATATAATTTTAAATTCAATGTCATTGCTTTCATTCTGATGCATAGTGACCCTATAGGCCAAAGTTGAATTTTCCCTGTAGGTTTCTGAAACTGTAAATTTCAGAGTAGATTACAGAGTTGAAAGCCTCATCTTTATCCAACAGAGATGTTGGTTTCAAACTACTGACATTGAGGTTAACAACCCCAGGTGTTACGTATTTTGTCACTGGGACTTCCTAAGCATAATATTAAGTCAGCTAAAATATATATAATTAGTATTGATCTATATTTAACTCAACCAAAATGATACCAAATATCAAACGGTAAGTCTAAAGGAAGTGCCCAAAAATCATAAATAATTTTATTAAACAAATATATCAAAATGTGAACTTAATGTCTTTGGATATTCCTTTATCTAATTCTATACACGGAGTACCAAAAAAAACCAAGAAAGCAAAACGGAAAAAAGCTCAGCTTGGCAGAGTTTTCCTAGTACACATTTTTCCCTCTAGGCAAGCATCCAGCAACTCGCTCTGAGTTACTGCACTCAGTGGCGTAGCCTGAGAAGGTTCTTTTTGGTCACAGTGAATTTTTTCGTGTCAGCAGTTTTGCTCGAACCTCGTTTTGGGTGATAGCCAATTTAAGAGAACAGTGTGCAGCTGTGAAATTTTGCTTCCTGCTTAGGAAAAGTGTCTCATAAACTGTTGTGATGTTGACCACAGCGTACAAGGACAGCGCTATGGGAAAAACTCAAGTGTCGAGTGGTTCTCTCTTTTCAACAACGATGAAATGTCGATTGATGACAAACCTTGTTCTGGACTGGAGTGCATATGGAATTCATTGTAGCAGGTCAGACTGTTGTTCCAGCTTTCTATTTAGAGGTTCGGAAAAGATTGTGTAACAGTGTGCAACAATGAAAGACGTGGTCTGTGGCAGACAGGGGACTGGTTTTGTCACCATGACAATGCACGTGCTCACGCGGCTGTATCATAAAACGTGGCCAGTTATTTGACCAAAAACAACATGCCTCTCTTGTCCCACACACCTAAGTCCCCTGACCTTACTCCGTGTGAGTTATTTTTGTTTCCTTGAATGAAGAGGGATGTGATAGGAGAGCGATTTGAGGACAAAGAAGAAAGAGATGAAGAAAAAAACTGCTGTCAGCCATCCATTGATTTCAGAGGCATGTCAGAACAAGTTTTGTTTAGCTTAAACACTGCATTATTAACTGAAAGCCCAAGAGCGATACTTCTGGATCTACCCTCCTGTATAAAATATATGGGTGAATGAAGAAATGCTGTTTACTCACCAGTTGATTATTACTTTTCCAAATACTATAAGAACCTTCACCTCAATCTTAACATTTTGAGTCAGCTGTCTGTTTCCACTAGTCACCACCTCGATTTTGTTCTCCTCTAGAAGGTTTTCAATGCCAGTAGTCAGACAAGATGCCTAGTACTATATTCTATCCATTGCATAACTCATAGGTAATAACATCCAAATGATCCATGGGATTGGGGTGGGGTAGGGGGTGTTATTTTAGGGCTCAGAACAGCCATTTAGTTTTAGGTGTACATTTGATTTAAAGTAAAGAAGTCCCATGTTATCTTACTACAGACTCTCAGAAATATATTCCAAAGCCCTAAATTCTGGCTCTACATTCCTTGAAATGATAGTGTGTGCATTGAGTAGAACACAAGTTAAAATGTCCTGCACATTCCTGGGGTGGGGTGTGTGTGAATGGTTGAATCTGAATTCGGTTCTGAGTTCAAGTTAGAGTTGGTGTACTTGTCAATCATTCTATGACTAATTCATGTTGTCTTCAATATTACTCCGTACTCTTTTATGCTTCTTTTTTCTTTGTTATAACTTCTTCCGTTGCTTTCACCATTACAGTGTTGGAACTTGTTCTTTTTAAGTCTTATTTTGAACTTCTATCTTTAGGATTCCAAAATGAAAAATCTCCCAAATGTACTATCAAGGGAAGCGTGTCTAGAGTGGCTGTTAGATTCTTGTATGCCTTCGTATCTTTTAGTAATGCCTTATTTTCCATCAAATGTCCATCTGTCCGCAAGTTCAATCTTTGTGTAAAATCAATACAAACATGAAGAAAATGTACAAAAAAGAACTCCCCGTTAGACTCTACCACAAAGCTTAAAATGTGAGCTCAAGCGACTAAGCCAACTTTGGGAAAGCTAACTAAGCCCTTGGTCTCCAAGTCTATCTACCTGCCAATGTAAACTAACCGTGGCAGCACTATAATGGGATACTGACAATTGCAACACCAATCACTATTGAGTTGATTCCAATGGAGGAAGATGGGGCACACACAGATTGAGAATGTGGCTACTAATTGATTCTACCCGTAGGTAGAATCTGAGAAGAAAGGCCTGCTATCTACTTCTAAGAGACCACAGCCATTAAAACTCTGTAGAGCAGTTCTTCTCTGAAACGCTTCAGATGGCTAATGCATGGCAAATAGTACATGCCCTCTAGATAAAGAGTGTTCTTTGTTGTTGTTGTTGTTGGTGGTGGTGGTGGTGGTGGTGGTGGTGTGTGTGTGTGTCTGGTTTATGGGCTATATAAAAATAATTCATACCTTTTCAGTTCACGCCTTAAGAAAAACAACTCACTTTAGAAAGAAAATATGCAGCCTAAAAGCAGTGGGGGAGATGTCAGACACTGTAAATCTCAAGTTACTCATAAGCCTTCGTCCGATCCTGATGTCACATTCTTCATATAATCCAGCTCCTCTGGTGATTTGTTTGGCATACAGCTTGGGCAAATATGGTGAGGGGATACAACCCTGACACATACTTTTCCTGACTTTAAACCACGCAGTCTTCCCTTGTTCTGTTCACACAACTGCCTCTTGATCCCGGTACAAGTTCCAAATGAGCACAAGGAAGTGTTCTGGTATTGCCATTCTTCTCAAGACTATCCGCCATTTACTATGGTCCACACAGTTGAAGGATTTTGCACAGTTAATAAAACAAAAGTAAACATTTTTCTGATAGTCTCTGCTTTGCGCCGAGATCCATCTGACGTCAGCAGTGCTATTCCTTATTCTACATCCTCTTCCGCCTCTGCTATAACTTCTGTCAATGGACTACTGCAATCATTTTTGGATCATCTTAAGCAAAATTTTACTGGCATGCAATGTCAATGATACCTGTGATGTAATTATTTTCAGATTCTAAATGTGGGTCTTAATTGGAAATTAAGAGCAGAAAATGTATTCTTATGAAGTGAAATTCCAAAAGATGAAGTAAAAACTGACCGATTTATTTTATGTTATTTTAAAAGTCTATAAGGTATATAATTTTTAACATGAAGTAATTGGGTTTCGGCTCTTCTTAAAATTATGCATAATAAAAATAATTCTTCCTTGACTTTCAACTTCTTTCATAGTAGTCCCTTCAGAACTTGGATAAAGTCATTTCTTTCATAGCCCTCCTTCAATACTGCTTTGAAGTTATTTCCAAGCTCTGGCAAGCCTTGCAATGTGGCTGATGGAGTGATGGGAATGATTCCTGGACATTATAATTGACAAAATTGTATAGTGCTTGTTGAAATCTTTGGATCCTGTGGATTAATATAGATTCTTGTCCTCAAAGAAGAATGAGAATAGGAACAAGTAATGACTTCTCACAACTATATTTTGACACTTTTGTGAAGAGGAGGACTAGAGGAAGCTCATTAACAACCCATGATATGCAGATACCACAACATTACTTGCTAAACATGAGAAGGATTGGGGGCATTTACTGATGAAGATCAAAGACTACAGGCTTCAATATGGATTATAATTCAATATAAAGAAAGCAAAAACCCTCACACTGGACCAATAGATGACATCGTGATAAACAGAGAGAATGTTCACATGGTCAAGGATTTCATCTTACTTGCATCCACCACAATCAATGGTTTTTGGGAAAGCAGACCAGAAATGTGCTAGTGTATTGCAATGGGCAAATCTATTACAAAAGCCTTCTTTAGATGGTTCAAGGGCAATGACATCCCTAAGCTGCCCCTGACCCAAGATATTGAATTTTCAGTCACCTCATCGGCATCTGAAAGCTGGGCAATGAGTAAGAAAGAGTTGGTGTGTTTGAATTACAGTGTTGGTTAAGAGTTCAAGTTCCATAAATGGCCAGAAGAACAAATAAATTGGCCTTGGAGGAAATACAGCAAGAATGCTCCTTAGAAGCAAGGATGACGGGATTTTATGTCGTATATGCTGGACATGTTATTAAGAGGCACAAATCCCTAGAGAATGACATCATGCTTGGTAAAGTAGAGGGCCGGCAAAAAGAGAGAGAGGAAGCCCCTCGAGGGCATGGATTGACACAGTGGCTACAACAATGGACCGAAACACAACAACGATTGTGAGGACGACTGAGGACAGGAGGCGTCTTGCTCTATTGTAGAAAACATCACTATGAGCTGCAACCAACTTCAAAGACAACAATGGAGAAATGAAGGAAGTGTGGTGACTCGGTGGCTGAGTGCTCCATCGTTAACTGAATGGTGGGCAGTTCAAACCTCACTAGCTTCTCTGGACGAGAAAGATGTTACCCATTTGCTTGGGTACAAGTTAGAGCCTGGGGAACCCTATGGAACAGTTCGACTCTGTTCTCTAAGCCTGCGAGACATCCGAGTCCACATAATAACTACAACATGAGGAAATCGTATATGATTTCTTGTAAAAGTACAGGACCCTCAGGTAAAACTGGCTTTATGAAAATCATCTCGATTGATTCCTTGACAAGTTGGCATCTTTGAATTGCTTGAATTGCTTCTCCAAAGCCTGTGCCAATCTAGATAATTAAGTGAAGTCAGGGTAGAATCTAGTTAAGTCAAGAGTTCCTTGTGAATAAATACAATGTTGAGAGTTGCGCGGCTCAGCTGGTCTCCAAGGGTTGGCTGGTGCTTGAAATGCATGGCTGATTCCTCTAGGGTTTTGTCCGTGGAAAAAATATCCATGGGAAATATCTTATAATAAAGTGCTGATTTACTTTAAAGTCTATTTTCTGGCAGATATTTGGGAGAAGGGCTTTTGTTTCTTTTTTTTCCTGTAATATTAGAGCTTTTTCTTTCACATAGGCTTTGTTGTTGTTGATGTTACTGCCGTGGTAAAGTAATAAGACATAGATGATCTTCAAACTGATACTACACAATAGCCAGCTAATTGAATCTGGCATTGCTGGAGTGAACTCATCGTATACCATTCCTCTTTCACGGCAGCCTGGATTAGTTGTGGGTAGTGCCAGTATTTTATACATTAATCAGAGAAATGTCCATTTTTCTTTCCGCCATGAGCTTTGTAGACATAATTTTAAAAGGTCAAGTTTAGGCGATGCTGAGTCTGGTTCTGCATTGATCTCTACTGATGTTGTTGTTGTTGTCAAGTGCCACCAAATGAACCCTCAACTCATAGTAAACTTCTGTGAGAAGGTCCAACTGCCCCAGAGGATGCTCTAGGCATTCCTCCACAGAGCGCTGGTCATTGAAAGAAAGCAGATGCCGAGCAGCTGGGTGAAGAGCGGGTGGCTTGCCTTTGCTGACGTCAAGGGCTCAAAGGATCGTCTAAATCCTGGGATCCAGGGTTGGGATTCAATAGAAAAAGTAGCATCATGATAACTTCTCTTGCTTTGATTCTATACTCATTAGATTTTATAAAAAATATTTTAAACATCTATCTTTGACTCATATCTCATGTCCTTAATTTAACCTCTTTTATTTTATTCTAAAACATCTTGTTTTAGTCATAAAGGACTTTTAAGTAGTGAATACATGAAATCCAACATTATGAGAGTATAGTATTATTGTGACTTATTTTACTTTTTCTTTTCTCTATGTTCCCTGCTTTTTTGATAAGCATGCAGTTATAAATAAAAACAGTATGATTTTCCTTTGAAAGAAATTTATAAAAATTGAAAATAATTTTAGTTAGTAAATAGTATTTCAATGTTTTAATCTTTTGTTTCTAAGCCGTTTTATAGGGAGCTAACACAGATATCACAGGATTCTATCACATTAAGCAGTATTGTGCACTTGCTTCCACACTCAGTTTCAAAGCGTTCTCTTTCCTTCTGGAACTCCTGATATCAGCTCCCTTTTACCCCTCCCCCCTCCACTGTGCTTAACCTTTGAACTAAATTATTTCATGTTGTAGGAACCTTGAGTTTCCCCTAGGAATGTTTTTTTAACTATAGGAATATCTTAAGCCTTCCAACAAGTCTTCATATGAATTATAGTCCTGTTTATTATAGAATACAGACTCTTAATTTGTTTTTTCCTGAAGTATGAATTTTACAATTTATTTTATGTGCATGATATGCTACTATAAAGTTGAAGATAATAAAGCTATTTAGCCATTGGACTGAAACTGAATAAAAGAGTAGATATGAGAATCAGATTGCACATTGTGGGTTTACTTAATAGATTTTCATGTAACTGGATAGAGACTCAGTTTTTGTTTCCTTTATTAATAAAAACTACATGAGGCAAAGGAAATGTAGGTAAATCCAGACCAACTTTTCCAGTGATAACAAACATATGAGGGAAAGATCTCTTTGAAAGTTCAGAAAGGAAATAAAACAGACAAAATTCCAATGGCTAAGGTTCCAGGGTGATGTACAGTAATGAGTCCTTTCTGAGGGACCTATCCTAATAGTTTTATAAAACTATGCATGGTTGGTATTCACTAAATAATTACCAGGAATACCAAACACCATGATAATAAAAAGGTAACACACACAGAGAAAATAAACAATAGAAGTACAACCGCAAATAATCTAGATATTAAAGTTAGTAATTATAACTTTAAAACTAATTTTATTATTTGATTAATTTAAATAAATGGATGACAAAATGAAAAACTTAACCAGAAGAATAGTATTAGAATACCTAAATTAAAGTATCAATTATTTCTAGAATGTTAAAATGAAAATTAAGAACTGAAAGATGATCTTAATGATTAGAAATAGGAGAAGAGAGAATTGGCAAACTGAAATATAGTTCAACAGAAAATTTCTAACCTAGCAAAAGGAAATAAAAACAATAATTTGTTTTAAAGTAGGTTGTTTTCTTTTAATGTTTAGGATACATAGGATAAAGTGAAAATTCTAGTTGTTTATGGCATTGAAGTCCATAGTGAACAAGAAGAAAAAGATGTGAAAGAAGCAATCATTTGAGAAATAAAAATCAAATATTTTCAAAAATGCCAAATGACATTAAACCACAGATTCACGAAGTTTTACAAAGAAAACTGAAACCTAAAAAAAAAATCCTAAAGGCAGCAAATGGGTGGGGACTAGGTTTGGAGGGTGGGGTGGAGAAGTGAGGGGGACACTTTACTTTTTAAAAAGTTAACTTCTTAGCAGAAATCAGTAAAGTCAAAATGTAATGAAAATCCATTTTTAAGATTATAAGAGAAAATACTACAGTCTAGAATTCTATAACTAATGAAAATATCCTTCAAAATATAATGTTTGGAGCCATACTATCTGAGAGAATGTTTCACTAATAAATATACAGTTAAAGAATATAGTGAACTTTTCAAGCAGAGAACAGTGACCGCAGGTGAAAAGCTCTGGTGCCATCGATACCGACTCATATAAACCCTCTAGAACAGCGTAGAACTGCCCACGTGAGTTTCCCAGGCCTGTAAGTGTGGTTGAGAGTGGAAAGCCTCTTCCTTGTTCCACAGAGCAGTGGGTAGTTTCTAATTGCTGATCTTGTGGATCACAGCCCAACTTGTAACCATTATGCCACCAGGGCTCTTAATGCCACCAGTCAATTCTGACTCCTGGCAACCCGATAGGACAAAGTAGTACTGCCCCTGTGGGTTTCCAAGATTGAAACTCTTTGTGGGAGTAGAAATCCCCATCTGTCACCCAAGAATATATATATGGGGGTTCAAATGTTCATGAAAGATTCAGTATTGAGTCATTATAATGTCTTAGAAAACTTATAGGAGATTCAAGCAAGTCTGTGGGATAAAAACCCATTATTTTTTAATTCTATGTTCTACAACTTTCTGAGGCACCCGTGTATGTGAGATTAAATGTGAGCACAAACAACAAAAAAAGTGTAAATAATATTTAATATCTCAAAGGTTCTTACTTTGCCTTGTACATGGTAATAAGTATTAATTGATATTAGACTTTTAAATAAATCTGTATACTTTAATAGATAAGGGAATAACTCAAACTACAGTTGAAAATAGAGTGTGTGGTTCACAAAAGGTGAAATAAAATAAAGAAGAAACAAATAATAAACGTGATAACAAAAGAGAAGCAGGTAGAATGCAAGGAACAAATAGAAAACAATGTAATTTAGGAAACTTGAATATAAAGAGATTAGTAAAGTATAAATAGACTAAATACTTCATTAAAAAAATAAAGAAATGATTACTTCACATGGAAAACAATGCCAACCTCTGTGCTACAAACAGAGAAACCCTAGTGGCAAAATGGTGATGTGTTGGGCTGCCATCCACAGGGTCAACGGTTCAAAAGCACCCACTGCTCCAAGAGAGAAAGACCAGTAAACAGCTACAATCTCGGAAACTCACAAGGCCAGGTCTACCCTATCCTGTGGGGTTGCTGTGAGCTGGCATCTGCTTGATGGCAGTGAGTGCTACCAGCAAGAGACTCTAGTGAGTCAAAGGACATATAGATTTCAAATGGATTGATAAGCCAAAGAAATATTACAATGAATGTTTAATAATTTTTTGAGGAATGAAAGTTTTAACCCAAAGCCTGATATATTAAAAAGAAAAACAGAATCTCAGTCTGCCCAGAGGGCAGAAAATTCAATAGCTTCTCAATTGTTCTGTGCATTTGTTTTAAAACACATGAAAGTGGATGGAATTGTATTGTATCTCTAGTTTTGCTGACTGGACCGGTAAGTTCATGTCAGTGTAGGACAATTTCTTCTGAACCGTATATCCAGGTTACTTTTAACTGTGCAACTCCATAGCCACCAGCAGTACAGTCGTTTGAAATCATTGGGTTAACATTTTTCAGTTCAGGAAGTTTCGGTTTATCTTTAGGCCAAGCAGTGGAAATGCATTTGGCGTGGAATCGTTTTTAATATAAAGGCTTTCACCTACTGTGATAGTCACCTAATCTGGTGTCAATTTAAGGATTAAGAGTATAGGGATGGAGTCTTGGCTGTCAATCTGGAGATAGCCAATGAAACTTCTGTGTGGACATTGCCTTCTCCTGAGAATTCTGGAAATCTGGGACTTCCTTCTTGGAGGCAGAAGTCACTTCTCTCTCTCTGCCTCTCCCTGGGAGACATTTGCTGAAAACAAGCCACATGGATGCAACCAGACCTCTGAAGCCGGAGAAGCCACAGAGAGACTCCTGCCAGTGCTGAGATGCTTACAATGCCACTGGATCCAAAGACTTTTTACCCACTGGCTTGTGATCATCCTGCATTTGGCTTCATTGCATGTGTTTCATGAGTCTGGAGAGGACTTTATAGACTGCTATCAGACATATGGGCTAATATCAGACTTATGGCCTTAGACTGGACTGGGTTGGGATGTTTTCTCAATGTTCAATTCCTCTTGTATATAAAATTCTTTCTTATACACATATTTGTGTCCATGGATTTGTTTCTCTGATCTACCCAGACTAACACCCCCTCACAAAAAAATTTTGTTTTCATTCCTTCACGTGGCATGCCATGTCCATCCACGTTAGACAGAAATAGCCTGACCTTGAAATGTTTGGTCCAGGTGCCATGGATGAAGGGAATCAGATCAATCAAACAGCTGATTGGATGCATGGTGTGACAATCAGTTCACAAGATGACCGCAAAAAAGGCATCGTGGAGCAGTGACTTTTCTGACTACATAAAATGGAACTATCATCCCCCTAACAGAATTGCTGATGACCTACATACAAATGGCCAGCACACATTTCTGCACTGGAGGGATCTGGAGCAGTGTGGATGACAGCCACAGTTTTTCCTTCAGCTAAACTTGGCATCTTCCCAAGTAAACGTGCTCCATGAATAGCAAAAATAAATCGCAACCATGTGTCATAAGAAGCAATGGATGCTGAGAACATTTGCAAGAGCCATTTCCTCTGCCTCGATCTTAATTGAAGTCTCGCTAGGTCAATTATTTGCCTGAAATGTATATATGTTAGAATTGTTTATTTGATCAGCACAAAATCAAATGGATGCAGAGACTGGATTTTTGTTTTGGGGGTAAAATTTACATCTCACTTGTATATATTTTACAACTATGCCACAGTCATTGAAAGTAATTACTCTAGGATTAGCAGCGCTTTTATTAAATCAGAGCTATGTCATAAAAAGTAGAAGACTATATTCTCCTTGTGCAAAACCCCATCATGTGCAAGCCCTGTCCTTCTCCGGTGACCTGGCAAACCTGCTGTTGGCTGGGAAGATTTCCAGATACCTTTGATAGTCTAATTCCAGCCCATCATCTTTCCTTTTGACATATCTGAGGAAAGCAAGCACATGCTAAAGTTTGATCTCTCTTTTAAACAGACATCTACTTTTAGCCAACATAAAAAGGGTTTGTTTGTTTGTTGTGTGTTTTTTGGTGTTTGTTTTTTTGGCATGCATTTGGTTCTTCACTCAACATGTCTCTTTAAGTCCTGCTATGTGCTGGACTTGGAGCTCTGGTGGCCGAGGTCTGAGTTATATGTTGGGCTATAAATCACAAGGTCAGCAGTTTGAAACTGCCTGCTACTGTTCCTCTGGAGAAAGATGATGCTTCCTGCCCCTGTAAAGATGTGCAGCCTCAGACACCCAGAGGGGCAGTTCTACTTTCTCCTACACGGTTGCTACGAATTAGAATCAACTCAATGGCAATGAGCTATTTTAGTGTAAGCGCTGAACCAAACCAACAAACTGACTGTTGTTGGGTTGAGTCTGATTCATAGGACCCTGTAAATCATAGAAGAACCCCATCCCCTTAGGTTTGTGACCCTTGAAAAATCTTAACAGGAGCAGACAGCCTCATATTTCTTCTGCTAAGTGACTGGTAGGTTCAAACTGCTAACCTTGTGGTTAGCAGCACAATTTAGAGACCACTATGCCACCAGGGCTGAACAGTTAGTTGCATACAAGATAGTTTATATCCTACTTGAGAAAAAAGTTGATAGAACAAACTGTAAAAGATCGTGACAGCATAGGATAAGTAAAAAGAAGGGAATAATAAAGTGATGTAGTAGAGTAATTGGGAATCAATTTGGGCAGATTAAAGACAGGTTTCCCTCATACTTGGAGCCACCAGTGAAGGTGCTATTCAAATAATTTGATGTGTGGGTATTTCTGAGCCTTCCCTTTACACCAGCAGTTGCATCTTTTCCTTCAAAAAGAATTTGCTACTTCCTTAAGTATGAAGGATCACATTAACCCATAGATTACAAAACGTAGCATGCTATAACAACTTCAAATCGATCCATTGCCTAGTACTACCCAATGTAAAGATGAACTCACTGATGGCCATCAGTTAAAGAGTTTTAGAAAACTTAATCTCCTCATGTGTATCCGAAAGTTAGATAATGAAAAAAAGGAAGACAGAAAAATTGAAGCTGTGATGTTAGCAAAGAATATTGAATATACATCCAAAAGGAATATACATTCCCTTTAGAAGGAATGCGGTAAGAATTTTCCTTACATGAGAGCCTAGTAAGATGCCACCTGGCAATCCTTGTGTGTCGAGAAGCAAAACCAGGGACATTCATACATGTACAGGAAAAAACTGTATAATCAAGGAGCCATTTTCTATCAAGAAGGCAGCCTAGCTCAAACTCAACCCAATGGGTCCAATGCTTGCCAGAACCCTCCTCAAACTCAGGGAACTGCAGGCCCAAGACACAAAAAGGGAGGCAGGAAGCAGTGAGCTCCCTGCCTGGTGCGGGTGCAGTTAAACAGAGCCAGGGTTGGAGGGAACATGGCAGAGCAAAGACAGCTCCTGGGTAACTCCCAAGGTTAGTAGCACCCAGAGGACTGCCCTTGGAGGCACGGATAGAATCCCAGCAAGCAGGGAGGGTGAAGGGCAAGAGAAAGGTGCCCAGTGTTTCTCTTATTTAAAGGCAATACCCAAGGAGGCATCGTGAGGCTGGTACTTGATAGATTGGACTCCACCGCTGCACTTCCACACAGGTTCAAGTTGACATAACATTTAACCACTACACATTGGGCGTGTCATAAATCACTAGACATGGACATGCTATTGTTCATTGTTGTAATTTCTGATTCATGGCAACCCTATGGAGAACAGACTTAAAATGCTTTCTGGTTCTGCACCATCTTCTCAATCGTTGTTTGGGTCCATTGTCACAGCCCCTACGTCCTTCTTTCGGACCTCCCTCTTTTTCACTGACCTGCTGCTTTAACAAGCAAGGTGCCCTTTTTCAGAATCTGGTCTCTCCTTGTGACATATCCAACCTACGTGAGCAGTTTTGCCACCTTCGCTTCTAAGGAGCATTCTGCTTGTGCTTCTTTCAAGAGAGATCCGTTCTCTTGGCCAGCCATGGTTTGTTCAATAGTCTTTGCCAACAGCATACAGCAGAGGGGTCACTTCTTCAGGATTCTGGATTCCTTGCCCGCTTTGGGATGCATTATTAAATACGCTGGCTTAAGTCAGGCACACTAAGCTTCCCAACGTGACATCTTTGCTTCTTAACATTTTGAAAGAAACTTTTGCAACAGACGTAACCAGTGCAATTTGTCAATTGGTTTTATGAGGGGTGTTAACTTCAGCAAAGATATGGCACACCCTTGACACAATATCCACACAATGGACACAAACCTACTATAATGGATTGAATTCTGTGCCCCTGTCATGTGTTGTTAATTCTAACCCCAAAGAACTGCAGTGGTGTATTGGATCATGATTTACGCTGTTAACAGCACGGTCAACAGTTCAAACCCACCAGCTTCTCTGCAGGAGAAATAGGAGGCTTTCTGCCTTGGAAATCTACTGAGGCAGTTCTACTCGGTCTTACAGGATCTTTATGAGTGAGAATTTTCTCAATGGCAATGAGTAATCCTAACCCCTATCCCTGAGGTTATAATTCCACTTAGGAGTTCGGTATCATTCCTCTATTAATGAGGCCATGTTTGTGTGGAGTGTGTTTACACTAAACACTTCCCAGATATGTGAAGAGCAGTTAGACACAAAAGCAAGGAGGCCCAGATGGCGGGGCAATGAATGATAGTTGCCAAGGAATCTAGAACCTAAAGTTGAACAGAGACAAGGATGTGTCCAGAGAGAAGAGAGGGAGATTTCCTCTAGAGCTGGTGCCTTGAATTCGGACTTGTAACCTCCTAACGCATGAGCTTTCTCACTTGGAATTTCGACTGAGAGAAAATGAATCTGTATTTGCTAACACCACCTAGTGTTGGTATGGACGTTGTAGCAGCACTAGACACCAATGATGGCGTAAGGCTCAACAACATTCCTTTCCATCACACTAAGCGCTCATGAAGGGGAGCCAACTGCACACCACTCAAAAGAATAACAGTTGGAAGTAGAGCTGAGGCAGATGTGGGGATCTCCCGACTCCCAGTTGACGATCCATCCTAATGCACCTCCCTCTCACATGACGTTGGTGTAAAGGCCACCGCTCCATTGAATGAAAGCATGAGACCACCTGCCCAGGTCCGTGTAAAGCTTAGGACCACCCTGTGAAACCCAGTCACTGGAAGATCGCAGACCCATTTCAATTGCACGGTACTCTTTCGGCAATAACAGCAAATGCTACCTGGCAAATTACCGCATTTATACTTAAAACATCCCTGTGAGACAAGCAGAGGTCTTTGATTTCTTAAGTGTAAGGACTGCCTGGGACCAGAACTAAGCCCGATGTTGCCTATTAAAACCAACTCAGGAAACGCATTGTGGATCAAGGCCGGAATTATATAATAGATATAAGCAGCCATATGATATGTACACAGTAGCATGGCATTTTGAATTGTTTGGCTGTTTTCACTGCGGGCATTGTTCACTCACTCTAACAGATACTCGGTCCTGCCTTCTACATCTGCTAATAGATTGGACCTCATTTAATCTAGCATCATTGTGAGTGTAGATATAGATAGATAGCTAAATAATTCCAATTTTATGGTTCAAGAGGAGATCATGGGGATCAAAGGAAAGATGCTGATGAATGACAAGGGATTGAGAAACAGATTTACAAATCTTGAAGAAAACAAAAAATCCATTTCTGACAGAAAGTATTAGCTGTGCTTTCGTAAATCAATTGTTTATTATTTAGTTAGTGTCCGTGCCTTACTGGCTATTACTTGAACCTGACTTATCACAGGTTAGGCATAGTTTTAAATGTGCCCTGGTTATTAGGACTAGAGTCTAACAAGGTGGATTTGACATGGAGTGTGGCTTGCTACCTCTCACTGTTAGTTCTCCCTGTGTTTGTGACCAGCTCCCCAATGGAAATAAAAAGAGTCTAGGTAAAATTCCTTGCTGCTAAGGAAACTTGAACTTCAACATTGGAATATGAAATGCAGTGAGAGAGAGAGAAGAGTGAGTCCTGGAACATGAGGGGTTGGGATTGATTTTATGGGAACATGCATGGAATGAGAGAGAAACATTTTCAAAAATGCTCGGTTTGATAATGAATCATGTTAGAGCCATCTTCCCATGTCTGCCGCTGTAACCAAATCTTGATGCCCATTATCCCCCAAAGCAGTAGGGTTTGGGCATGTTTTCTTTGAACTTGCCAGGGATTCTGTTTGAAGGGGATTATTTGAGTTTGACAACTGGGAGCAAGCCTGCCTCTCTACAGGAGGAGAGAGGAGCTATTTATTTGACCAGCTGAGGAAATGTACTCAGAGACAGAACTGCTGGTGTCACTGGGTCCCCCGGCCCTCAGTAGGATACAGAGGAACAGCTGCTTGCTACAGTAAACAGATCAGAGGATTTTCATTTAATAAATTGGTGTTCTGCTGTTATTAAAATTCTTTACAGAACCCAGCTTTATCCTGGCCTGCTGTGATCTTTTCTATGTATACTTTAGGGGTAGCTAAGCTGACCAATCAAGGCCACTGGTGAACATCTTTGAGGTGTGAGAGAACTAGGACCAGAGGCAGGCTCTCCATGGGCCAAAAAGTAAAAGCAGGAGGCCCCTGCAGTTAGTGCTCAGAGAATGAAGAATTAAAATACAATAAGTAGTTGGTTTCTGGCTTTTTAATGTTTATTTTATTTTTTATCCCTTGTTGTCTTGTTTGTTGTCATTATTACTTTTGAAGCAAGATGCTGAAATCTATGCCTACTTGGTCCCAAAGAGGTGATTCGTCGCGTTTGGAATGGGAAATTGCATTAAAAATTCATTGCGTTCATAGAAACGGCTGAGAATCACAGCGCCTGTGATTACAAGAAGTGCATTGTCAACTACCTAATATGCATATTCTTTTTGTTTGTTTTTGTTCTGTTTTGTTATTCTTTTTTATTGACGTGTCCCACACATATGAAACCACACACAAAGCATAAATTCTCAGCTAAAGCAACCTTTTTTATTTTTATTTTTTAACAAAGTGACTTATCCATGCAACACAATTCTGGTCAAGAAGTAAAACACAGGCAGGACCCTGGAAGCCTGTCTTTATCCCCATTTCAATTAGAAACCTCTCCCTTCTCTAAAAGTGGGTACGGGTCTAACTTCTAGCACTATAAACTCCATGTGACTAGATTCTTGTATTTCATTCTATTTGTGAGAGTCCATGTGGTAGCAAATAGCTGAGCATGTTCATTTTTTTCCCCCGTGAAGATTTCTCTTAGATGAAGAGACTGCATTTTCCCCACAATACTGTTAGTGGACATTTGAATTGTTCCACATATTCACTGAGTCATAGTATTGTCCAGGATTTTATGTTTAGCCTATCTAGCTAGTGGGTCCTGGCATCCTCCTGCGAGTCCTCTGATTTTGGGTGAGATCGGGAGCCTCTCCTGTCTATTGGCCATGAGGGCATCCTCTGTTCTAAGAGTTACCGTTGTAAGTTTCATTGGATTGTCTGTTTTTGTTTTCCTTAACGATTGCTAGACAATCTACACATATATTCTGATGGTTGTATCTGATGTACATAACTTCTCATGGCCTGTGCCTTTAAGTTTCCTTACCTTCTTTTAATAAGCAAAAATCTCTGACTATTAGCAAATCTAATGCATCGATGTCTTTAGAGGGGATGCGTATCTGTCCCTAATTCAAGTCACCGTTCTTCTATTCCAAGATTAGGACGGTCTTCTCCTAGATGTCATTCCAGAAATTGTGTGTGCCTGCTTTCTTTCTGCTTTGTCTTTCACATTATGTTCTAGATTTTCCCCCCGAGAAATCGTTGATTGATGACATGAGATAGAAGACAAAATCCACTTGTGGAGAAGTTTATCTTTTTCCCATTGTTTCACTTGTAACCTTTGCCCATAAATCAAGTATTTTATATGTTTCGACCTAGCACTGACCTCTACTACAATGCACTGGTCTATTTTTTTAAATCATGAATAAATATTGAACACTTTTACTTATGTGCCTTTATAATATGCTGTAGAGAGACCCTTCCTCTACTCTTCCTCTTTAAGAACATTTTAGCTATTTCTGGTCCATTTCAGACATATATGAACTTTAAATTCTAACAATAAGTACAGATAAAACAAGTGAATACAAATAGATTATGTTGGGATTTTGTAAAATTTATAAAACAATCTATGGAGAAACATCATGTTTCCAACATTGTTTCCTAATCATGAGCACGTTGTTACTCCTGCCCCCCTTGTTGAAGTTTTCCACTTCTTTAAAAAGTGTGTTGTATGTTATGTGTAAAGGCCCGATACCTCTTTTATTGGATTGATTTCCCTACTCTTAAAAGTTTTGGAGGCTTAGTTATTTCTTTTGTTTTGTTTGTAACTATAATTGATTCTTACATACTGACCTTGTGTCCACTAAACTTATCTATCCATTCTGGTAAGTCCTCTTTGCACATATACAACCATATGATCTTTCTTAATTTGCTGAGGTGTTTTGCTAGGTCTCGTTGTTGCTGTTGTTAGGTGCTATTGGGTCTGCTCGAACTGTGCACAACACAGAATGAAGTACTGCCCAGCCCTGTGCCTTCCTACACTTGGTCCTAGGCTTGAGCCTATTGCGATAGCTAGAGTGTCGTTCCAGCTCCCTGAGAGAGAGCCTTCCTCTTGGCCGTCGCCCCTCTAGTAACCACACATGAGTTCCTTCTCCAGGACTGGTCTCACCTGACAACATGTCCCAAGTGTGTAAGACACAGCTTCTCCGTCCTTGTCTCTAAGGAGCACTCTGGACATACTTCTTCCAGGACAGATTTGTTTGTCCTTGTAGTCTTAGGAATCATTAATTTCCAAACATTTCTTATGTCTCACGCATGCATTTAAGTCTGTACGTTTCTTCAGAGATTAGATTTCACTGCGTCTGACGGGTTTGGACAGGTACTTGTCCTGTTACTCTGTTCCCAAGTGTGTTTCTCAGGGAATTCTTTACACATGGGTTACATTGAATTTGTCTTTTTGTTATTGACATCTAGTTGAATTTACTGAGTCTCTGTCCTTATCTGTAACTAGCCTCTCTCCTACCTGTTCCCACCCCTTCCCAAACCTTTCACTGCCCCATAAACGTTGAGGCTCTTTCTGGATTTCCTCATGAGTTGCCTGGTTTGCCCATGTTGAGCCCATGTGGTTGGTTACCTCACCTTTCCTCTCCTCCCTGAGGAAAGCCACTGACAGGGCCAGGGTTGCTCACCTTGGCGGGGTCTTCAGTGCTACCCAGCATGCCTTTATTCTCTCTATATATCTCTTCCATATTTCATCACTCAATGCCATGGTTCCAAATTGCTTCACTATTCCCCACACCACCAAATTGGGGGGGGGGGGTTCTACCCTCTTTCACATCTTCCTGAGGAAGAGCTTGACCCTGCTTTCCTGAGATCATCCCACTGAAGTTGTTCCCACTGAGCATGTTGAGGAGTGCTCACCGGAACTGCACTCTCTATCCAGTCTGCCTTCCCTTTCATCCTTTCCTCCTTGCTCCACGCCCAAAGCAGCAGAGGATGCTTCTTGTCATTGAGAACCAGCTTCACAGCCACGCACTCCCCCCGCCACCCACACCCCCATGTCTTGTTTGTCCATGATGCTTCCGATTGAAAGTTGCTCTTTGCTCTTGCTTGAAAGAACATCTCTACAATAGTGCTCCAACTTCTACTCTGGTGTCAACGATCTTTCAGCCAGATCTTCAGGAGAGTTGGCCAGTCTGATCCAAATTCTCGCCAGTCAGAACCAAGGAAGGATGCCACTCCTCCTTTGAAACTGCACAGGCTGTATCCCTGTATAGGACTCTACTTTCATCTTGAGCCATTCTCACAGTTGATGGGGGGCATTGTGCAAGACCAAGTTACCCCTAAAGAGTCTGTTCTTGATATTTCCATATTTACTGTTTATTATAGGTATTTCTTCCAAACATGGTGAAGGTGAGTGTAGGTGTTTAAGGAGCCTTCGGCACTTCCTCTTTCTTCAGTTCTATTGTAGAGTAGAGCTTCTTAATACAAGTTAGGGAATCCTGCCAGGAAAAGGAGGGGGTGAGGAACAGAAGTATTTATTTTGGCCTTAAAAATATAGCGTATTCTTATTTTTATGAAATATTCACAGCCTTCATTATGTTTTACTTAGGCTACTATGATCATTATTTTCTATTCCTCGTGCAAGCTCTAATTATAGGGCATGGCAACGCCAAAGTATGCTTGGTGGCAATGGGAAACGGTTGCTATGAAGCATTTGTTAAACCCTGTGAATTGGGAGTCCCTGCATTCCCTGCTGCTTCCCTCACTGTCACCCCTGGGTGACATTATTTGACAGTGGCCATACATCCTTTTGATGTGGATGCACTTTCCAGGTATTATTATGGTAACATGTCAGATGTGCCCGGCAGCTTTCTATTTTTATCCTTTTCATTCTTCATTTACCAACATTTCCCGTAGGGAGTCTGATGCTTATTCTTGAATCTAAAATGTCAGGCTTCATTTGTGTCCTAGTCGAATCTAAATGCATTTTACCATATAGCTTTCCAAGTGAAATCCATTTAAGCCATCTAGAAAGTTTTATTTTATGTTCACACTAAATTTTACATTATGACAAAAAGGGGGGGAGGGTGAGTTGAGGGCATTCAATTGGATATTCTCCAATATCTCTTTCAACTCAAATGTACTCTGATTCTGAGAAAAAAAACGAGAGAAAATTTGCCAAAACTGACAAGCCCCAGAAAGAATAGCCTGCTTTTAAGTTAGCAGAGTGAACTTTCTAATGCATTTTTAAATTGTTCGCTGGTAGACTGAAGTGGGGATAAAAGGAAGCATGTGATCCTTTGCTTCCTGTAGTCTGGTTATTATTCATAATGCTAACTATATTCATATCGTCCTTTTAGTTTGAATAAGAGCTTTCCTGAGCGTAGACTCATCACCAAGCCCGTTACGCTGAGTCAGCTCTGACTCCTAGTGACCGGAGAGCGCAGAGTAGAACTGGGCTCCCCCGAGACACTGTCCAAGGCTATAAATCTTGATGGAAGTAGACTGGCACATCGCTCTCCTGCCGAGCCTCCGGGGGTTTTAGCATCCAGGAGCAGCTAACCCAGAACCACTGGGCCACCGTGGTTCCTTCAGAAACATCACAACCCTCTCTAAAACAGATCCCCCCCAGAGAACAAGACAAGGCTATGATGTGCGGTGCAGTGAAATTGCTTAATATCATTTGTGTTAGGCTGGGTTGACTAGAGAAACCAATCTAGTGGCACTTATATATGTATAAGAAAGAGCTTTATATCAAGAAGTAATTATATATTCAGAAAATAGCCCAGCCCAGACCAACTCAACTCCCTAAGTTCCTCTTCAGACTCATGCAGCCCCAGGCAATGCTAGAGAATGCAGAGTGGTGTGGAGCCAAGGTCAGTGGAAACATGACAAGGATCCGGCAGCTCTGAGAGTCAGAAGCAGACAGAGAGAGGAGGAGGAGGTTCCAGGGTCCTCCTTATATGAGAAAGCCACACCCCCAAGAACACAACATCAGGCTGTGACCTGATTGACAGGTTTGACTCCACCCCTATCCAGGAGTGTCTAGTTAGCATAAAATTGTCTGACTACCACATGATTTTACTATCCAAGTCTCTGTAACTCCCAGTAAATGACTGGGGGAGGGGGAGGGGGGGCAGCAACAAAACCAGGGCAGGTAAAATGCTATTAGAGGGAATTAGTCTGTTTTTGTAACCACTCCCTGGCTAGAAGGATGAGCCATGTTCGAAGCAGAATCAGAAAGAGGAACACCAGTGTCTTGGAAGAGTGTGGTCAAGATCTCTGTCTGAAGTGGCAGAGCTCACAGATACCAGTGGCATCAGAGATTGTGGCCGAGAGACTCAGAAGAGCAGTGCCAAGACTATGGGGTACCTTCTCCTCCTCTGGCCCAAGTCCACGGAACTGTGAGACAGTGATAGTAGTTTGGCTTCTTGTCCCATGGAGGCAAAGGCCAAAGGACCATGTGGCTGAGAGACTGAGAAGACCAATGACAGTGTCCTCACTATGTGCTGCCCCCGACATGTGGTAACCTATTGGCTTCCCTCAAAAACACCCTTTCTTGTGAATATCATCTGTGAGATCTGTGTGGCCATCCGTTTGATCATCACAACAGATGATCAAACCCAATGGCAAGGGAGGAACAATCTGTATCAGAACAGGTAACAAGGATAGAATGTGGAGGCGTGACTGACTCTTGTTTTGTGACAATAAGCAAGCCAGAGGAGGTCTGATATGTCCACCTCCACTGCCATTCACATGATGAACCTGAGAAAGTTTACGTAACCTACTAAAAGTAACAAAAAAAGAAAAAACAGATGAAGTTGGCATATCAGAACCTCCTGGAAATGGTCATTTGTACAGTCTTCACTGGAGACATTATCTCCACGTCTTCATTTTCTTACTTCCAACCTACATACTGCAATTGTGGCTACCAAAGAGTAGGTCAGATGTAATATAGAAATAATAGTAGAATATCCGCACAGGGTTATTGTGAGGGTTGAGATAGAGGACACATGCAGATGCTTCTCAGTGCATGTGGCCCATTTAGCGTGTATCCTGTGTGACATAAATGCGTTGTTGTGAGGTGTCAAGTTAGCTCCAACACATAGCCATCACTATGACAGTGAATGAAACCCGGCCAGGCTTTCATCATTCCGCCACCATCGCTGTGCTTGAAGTCATTGTTCTGGCCACTGTGTCAGTTCACCTTGATAGTTTGATAGTAGTGTTAATTGTTGTTGTTGTTGTTGTTGGCTTTGATCTAAAAGGGGCAGAAAAAATTTGTGCTTGATCATTTTTGGCTTAGAAAGTATCAGCTGAATCCTTAATGTTATGCAAACTGCTTATCTTAAAAACCAAACCTACGGCCATCATGTCAGCTCCGACTCACAGCAGTCCTACAGGACAGAGTAGACCTGCCCCCTTTGGTTTCCCAAGACTTGACATTTTTAAGAGAGAAAGCCTCTTTATTTCTCCCCTGGAGTGACTGGTGGCTTTGAACCACTGATCTTTCAGTTAGCAGCTTAATATGTGACTCATCAGAGTATCAATGATTTTATAATAAGGACACGAAAAAGGATCTCGTTGATCTAATGCACTTCATAAAAATTGTCTAGCTCTACAGATGGATTTTGGCTTTGATCAATAACAAGTGATTACACCATGAATGCATAAGAATTGCTCTCCAATGCTAATCTACCAATGAACGTAACCAGCTATTAAACATTCTATTGGCCTCTAATGTTCACTCACAACACAACCCAAGCTAATTCTATATATGTGTCTTCCTTTTCACATAATTATGCAATGAGAGATATTCTAGACACATTAACTCTCCAAACACATCAACTCCACCAAATGAGTTAGTCAAATATCCACATCAACATTAGCACTAACCGCAATCATAATTAGCAATTCTGCAGCACTTGCTATATGATAAGCATAGTTAACCTTGTATTAAAATATATCTTAATAGCCTTATTTTTAGTATCTAATAGTTGTAAGTGGTAGACCCACAACGGGAGCACAGGACTTTTGTGAGACGATCCCATATTTTATTGTCACCTTCCCTGTGGGAGATCAAGGTTCAATTCCTGACCAATGCATGTCAGCTGCAGCCTGAACCTGAACCTCTAACAATAGAGGGTTTCATCTGCTATGATGCTGAACAGGCCTGCGAATCTGCTTCCAAAAATTTGTCACTGTGGTCCCTGGCATATGGAGAGATGGTATGCTCCATGCGCTGTTTAATTTTTTTTCAATGTAATATCATCCTGCCTAATACGATTTTATTTTATCTTAGTATGAAAGAAACACGCACCTCTGGTGGCATAAAATTGTTAATGCCATTTCATTCATTGCCATTGAGTTGATCTTGACTCATTGTGACCCTCTAGGGGCAGGGTAAACAGCCCCTGTGAATTTCCAAGACTGTAACCCTTTAAGGCAGTACTCAAAATACCCACTACCATCAAGTCAGTCCTGAATCACAGTGACCCTACAGGACAGAGCAAGGTGTCTGAGACTATATCTCTTTATGGACCCAGATAGCAGAGCAGCTGGTGGGTTTAACTGTGGGTCATGCAGTGCAACTTTTTAACAACCAAGCATTTAGCCCACTTTGCCTGCAGGACTCCTTGCAGCTGACAGAGGAAGAGCAGATGGCCCTGCAAGGAGCCAGTGACCTCTTTTCAGCTTTCTACCCTGTGCAGAGGAGAATGATAGCACAGAGATCAGTAGGTTGGGCTCCTGAAGACATGGTTTCTGATCTTGGACTCAAGCCTGCCAGTTGGGTCCTGGGCAGGCCATTTTGCTTTACTGGATGTCAATGTTCTTGTTTGTACACCGAGATGCTGTTGCTAGCTGTAATTGATTCAGCCTGTGGCTCCTAGCCACTGAGGTAGTTAAGGTTTATTGTGCCATCCTGGCCAAATAAATACTTGTGGGATTAATTGAAGGGTGGAGAGATAAATGGCTCAGTGAGCCTCGCCTTTCTAGTTCTGGGGTCTCTTGCTCTCTGATGGTTGGATCAGGGTGCAGCTGTTTTAGCCAGTTCCCTGCTCCAGCTGGCAAGGCTCACTTCCTGTGAGACATCTCTGAGGAGAATCCACATGGACCTACCCTGATGCAGTCCTGGGTGCTGGAGCAGCCGTGTGGAGACCTCTGCCAGCACTGAGATGCTACAAGCTCACTGATTTGGCTTTCCTCCTGCAGTTGACGTCATAGTGTGTGTTTTGTGAGAATGAGGAGGACTTTGTAGATTGGTGTCGGACATATGGGCTAATGTTGGACTTATGGACATGGACAGCTCTGGATTGGGATGCTTTCTTAATGTACACTTTCCCTTTATATAAAACTCGCTTCTATATACATGAGTTTCTGTGGATTTGTTTCTCTAGTCTACCCAGACTGACACAGCAGCCCCCCATGTGTCAGAGTGTAGAATTGCTCCCTAGGGTTTTCCTTGGCTGTCAACCTTTACATAAAGAGTTGACTACACCTCTTCTTGGGCAGAGCCACTGAATGGTTTGAGCTGCCAACCTTTGGGTTAGCAACCAGTCACAAACCACTTGTATCACCCAGACTCCTTGTGCTATGAGATCCACCCATTGTTGTTAAGTGGTTCCAACTCACAGAGACCCCACGGGACAGAGTAAAAGGCCCCAGTGTGTTTTGAAGCAGACTGCCACATCTTTCCCCCATGGAAAAGCTGGTGCATTCAAACTGCTGACTTTTAGCTCCACAGCCAATAGCTTAATCACTGAGCCACCAGAACTCTGTGTTAAATGAGATTGTTGCATTTAATTCCCGGGACCAGATTCCAAATTCTTTGAGTTTGTCTTAGATTTGTTGTGATATTGTGCTGAGGCATAAAATGATGAGACTGGGACAACAGCTGTTCCCCTCTTATTGGCAAGGGATCCCCTTCAAGACCCCCAGTGGACTAGTGCCTAAAACTTCAGATAATATCAAACTTTGCTTTCTTCTTTACATACATGCCTCCGATAACATTTCCGTTATATATGAGACACAGTAAGAGATTAACAGCGATAGCAATACAGTAGAACAATTATTACATTTTTAAAAAGTAACTTCAATACTGTGATTCTGTGACAGTCGATCTGAAAAGTGAGTGATGAGTGAGTAGGTTTGGTATAGGGTGGCTATGCCAGTCAATGGTGGGGTGGAGCAGGAAGGTATGAGAGTTCCCTGGGCTGCTCAGAATGCTGTGCAACTGAAATCTTAGTTAGGTCCTGCTAATCTCTAGAACTTTCCATTTAACATTTCCATTTAACATAGCTATGGTTGACCACAGCTAACAGAAACTACAGAGAGTAGAACTGTGGACAAGTGGGGGTAATTGTATATAATCCTGACCAGGTAGGTTTAGAAGGCAGAGAGGATCAGTCATCTTTTGAGTAGCCTATATTCTGCTCCCAAACAAGGTGGTTGAAAGAGATGTGGCCAGTTATGTAGCCCGATGAAATAGCGGCCCGAAGCCAGTTGTTCTTTGTCCTTTCAGTTCTTTGATCATGGCCTTTCCACGTTATCAAACCTTTTATTTTTTTAAATATTTGCCTTCATTTTAACACTCACACACACACATACACATATGCATATAATGATCATGTCACACCTTGAACATTAATTTTCTATACCTGCCAAAATAGCTTTCTAAATAGTTTGGGATATGAATTTCAAATGTCCTACCGGTATTTTGCAAGTTTTCTCTAGAATTGCCACTGATTTCAAGAGTTCTATGTTAAGAAATGAAAAAAGAATACCTTTAAATGTTGATGGCAGAATGTACCACCAAATGACACCGAGGTTGAATTTTACATTTAAACCACATTTGCATTTAGATCAATGTATTCACAAATCCGCAATATTCTGTATACTTTCACTTGAATAAACATGCCGTACTGCATAATGAGACATTTCAGGTGGTGCATGTTGGCAAATTTGAAAGCTTCTCATTTAATAAAATGGGCCCTACTTTAAACCTCCCTCTTTCTTGCTTAAAAATAAACAACAATATTAGACTGCATACAGTCAGTATTATTTCATGATACTTTTTATTTATGATCTGTTTTCAACACTGAATATGTATAGACCATGGCACTGGGTGACTAAAACAACAGACGAAGTCTTCAGGTAGGAATTGGAAGGCTAGGTCGTTGTTGGGGAAACACTATATAAAGTACTATGCATCCATGAATTCTGTGTACTTGATCCACTGTTTGTCACAGCAGTAGGAAACAATCAGCTTTTTGTCTTCAGTAAATAGGGACAATGAGCCTATTAATTACCTGTCGGTAGTGGAAGAATATATGGTCGTATGGCATCTCAGTTTCCCAGTCCTACTGATGCAGAAATGTCCCAAACAAAGAGGAGGCTTTGAAGACTAGAGGTAGCGTTCCTCGCGGTGGAGGAGACCAGAAGTCCAAAATCAGGGCATGAGCTCCAGGGGGACATTATCTCCCTCTGTTGGCTCTGAAGAAAGATCTTTGCCCCTTTCAGTTTCTACTCCTGAGTTCCTGGCTGACCTTTCTGTGGCTTCTGTCTTCCCCTTTTGTCCCTGCTCCTTTTGTGCCTAAGCTGCTCCTGTGCGTACCAAATGCAATTGTCTGGAGACACACACATCTTAAACAACAAAGGCCACAAAAACAACCAAGAAAACCCGATCCCCAGGTGGAATTATAGCTCCATGAATACCATAATCACCATGAGTTATCACTGAGTCGATTCCAACTGCCACTAACCCTATAGAACTGCTCCCAGAATATTTCCCAGGCTATAATCCTTATAGAAGCCAAGAGCTACATCTTTTTCCTGCAGAGGGACTGGTGGATTCAAACCACCAACCTTGATGTTCACTGCAGAGTATTTTAACCACTGTGCCGCCATGCGTCCTTATCCATGTGCGTAAGGATGCTGATTTACAATGTGTATTTTAAGAGAACACACTTCAGTCCATCACACATGATCAAAAGGAACCATCTATGGTTCTAGTCCAGGCTGTAGTCCGCTGACGTCTAGCCCCCATTCAGTGTTAGGAGCATCTTGTTTCCACAAACTATGTAGAACGATGCTCTACCTCAGGGAAATAATGCTAGAAGGGGGGACGTTTTTCAAATGTGGGACACTGTGAGTCGGAGTCAGTTCAAGGGCAGTGAGTTATCGAGCCCATGGAGTACCTACGGCATGCCTCGGAGATTCCAGAGCCCCTCCATTGCCCATCTGCTGGGCCTGAAACTCATCTTCACACTGCTGTTTCCGTGTGTTTTCTCTGTAGTCATCACTCCCAAATGAGCAGCATTAGAGCTCTCTATTAAGAAGCTATCACTTTTTGATAATGTGCTTCTGCAACTCTTACCACCTCACCCCCAAAGCTCTACTTTGTAGTTACAGTTGCTTGATGGGTTTGTTTGTTTACTCTTAACACCTCTCCTCAATCTAGTGAGAAGACAAATCTGTGAGCCAGCACTGAAATGCTCATATTTGTTTTCATCTCACCCAATCGAAGAGATGTGTTTTCACAATGGACCCCGAGAGTCACTACCAACCCAGGCTACGTTTTTGGTGTGCTGCAGACAATTCTGACAAATTTCCATTCTTCTGTTTACTACATAATGTCCCCTGAAGAAAATAAGTACCGTTGCCGAAAAAGAAGTATTTGATTGACGCTTTTCTCAGTTCTTCCAAGATAAGCCAAGAGGAGCACCACCATAGAGCCACAAGCCTTGGGGCTTAATGCTCCAGCAGCTGCGCAGAAGACAAGGGCTTCTGGACCTGACTTTTTGAAAAAAATCACAAAAGACTCAACTAGGCTGAGCGCAGTAATGATGGCTGACTAATGTTGCTTTCAACGTCATTAGGGGCTGGGTTTAGAGCAGGGAACAATAAACTAAGGGCCCACGAGCCATCCAATTTTGTTAATAGTTTTAGGACCCTAATAGTTTAGGACACTAACTATGTCCTAACTTCTACCCTGAAAACCCTAACATATTAACTATCTGACCATTTACAGAAAGCATTGACTAAACCTCTTCTATAGAGTTATATCACCGATCTTATTCCATTTCCCCAACATATTGTGAACAAAAGAAGGGGAAGACATTAGTCACAACATCTGTATAAATTTATATTCAAACTCTTTAGAGTGTAGAAATGGGTTGCCTTTTTTCCAGATGCATCCTGAATTAAATCTCCAAATGGAAATGAGAATTACTCCATTCTCAGGTGTGTGTGTGTGTATGTGTGTGTGTGTGTGTGTGTGCGTGAATTTTGATAAAATTGAATGAAAGACCTTCCCATTACAGTCATCGCACCTCCCACGTTGACCTGTCATTTAGGTTTCATACTGTTGAATTTCTCTTCTAGTACGATGGCAAGAGACTGGTGGATTAGTTAAGTAATTAGTTACCATCTATAAACAAGGTGGCTTTGTGTAACTTCTAATTATAACAATGAGGTTTCCCCACGCATCTGAGGCATGAAGTGTGCATTCAAGGACTTAGAAAGACATTATCAAGCCACTTCCACTTTCCTTTGAGCTGGAAGATGGAGATAAGGAAATGCATGGCATCTTTACATAAAAACAAAAACATGAGCGCTATGCGGAGATCATTATCTCCTTGTTCATATTTTTAAGCTCTGAGTTCATCCTTTCTGCAGCACACGAGAAACAAAACTAGATTCCTCTCCAGGCTGTTCTGAACCAGAGCAGCTGAGGGGTTTCTGATAGACTGATCTCACCGAGTGATCGGCTGCTCCCTGATTGACGAGAGCCTAATGATGCCTGCTGCGATGCAGGTCAACTATTCCCCAGTCTAAGACATCTGCATAGTTCAAGCTGTGTGCAGTTTTTACAGTTTTCTGATCATCTGCTATTTTTTTTAAATTCTCCTTTAACATGAAATGTTTCCAGAATTCAACAGCTGGTGCTTGCTGGCTGAAGGAGTGAACAGGAAGACAATGTGTTCAGAGGATTATGGAGCAGACTGAGAGGGAGAATTTATGCAGAGTTTTATAAGCTTAGTCGGGCAGAAAATAGATTGGGGTGCAGAGAGGAAATCATGTGTCATTCAAAAGTCAGCTTACAGACAGAGCTTCCAGTACACAGGGACAACCATGGGCTGTCCTTGCTCCCACTGTGTCTGTCTGTCACCTTGCATTTGGGGAAAACAGCAGAAGCAGATCTCACCAATGGCTTTTAGTGGTTGCCTGTCCACACCCATCCCATCCCAACCTGTGCGCTGCACACACTCATAACCTCAGCGCCTACAGTCATGATCAACCTTCAAGGACTGAGATGTGCTAAGAGAGGGATGGATCATCTTGAAGGAAGATGAAGAACATCCTGTAATCAGCAAGCTTCTCCACTGAAGCATTTGTGTGTGTGTGAAAAGCTCGATTTCCAGCAAGACTCCCAGACGATCATAACCTCCCCTTCGTCAGTGTGCTCCCGTATGTCACTTATGATCCATCTCAGTTTTCTAAAATCCCCTTGGTGTAGAGTGTTTGCCATAGTCCTAATCAGAGCCCTCGTGATGGTGTGGATTAGGTGTCGGGCTACTAACCTCAAGGTCAATGGAGCAAACCCACCTTTAGCTCCTAGGAGAGCGATGTGACAATTCGCTTCCATCGAGATTCTGGGAAATCCTGAGGGGTGGGGTGTGGGGGGTTGCTTTGGGTAGGGGGTGGGTCTACTCTGTCTTGCAGCATTCTTCTGAGTCAGAATTGACCAGATGGTAGTGAATTTGGTTTAGTATGTTATCTCATGCAGAGCGACCCAATATCAGCATTCCAAGATGATACATCTTCATGGGATCAGGCAGCCTCCTCTTTCTCCTGGCAGAGCACCTAGTGGCCTTGTGGTTAGCAGCCCAAGGATTTGAACTCTGGAGCACCCAGAGCAGGTGGGCTGATTTGGTTGGACATGATCAGCATAGACCAAACGGCATGTGGAGATGTTGCTTCAGATAAACATAGGCCACTCAAAAAGATTGATGGCAACTGCCCTTCTCGACCATGTGCGTGTGTGTTCTGTTCCCAAAGAAAGCCCAGAGAAAAGAAGAATGAAGGAAGTTTCTGGAGACCCAGTGGATAGTTTCAGGTGATGCTTAGCCCTAGCAACATTATGTGTCCTACATTTACAATCGTAGGTTAACGACTTCTCGTGTCCACCAAGAACTGTTCACAGACTTGAAGGTCTTACTCAAACCAACTTAACAAAGCAAACAAACATTACTGTTCTTTGTGGAAATTTAAAATACATAGCTATCCCAATCATCTATCAGACTTATAAAGAGAAATATTAAAGCTATTTGAATTAAATACTGGCTGTCATTAAAAGCTTGTGGTAAATGTTTAGCAGGTTTGTTGTGTGTGTTGTTTTGTCTTTCTATTTGTTCATTTTCCCTTTGTCTTCAGGACTATTGGAAACTAGACCAGTTTTCTTTCAAGTGTGGGATGGCATACCCTGCATGGGAGTTTAGTTGAATGTGAATGATGTACTGGCTTTGTGATTTTAACGGAACTGAGGGAGGAAAAGCGTGAGAATCATGGTGGTCTTGAGCTCCTCCTGATCGTGAAATGAGTTGGAAGTACAGCGCTCACATGGGGTGGCAGATGCTAATAAATGTGCTTTTGGAATCCCTTAACATGCAATGATATACACATTACCAAGTTTGGTTGGTTGGTTTTAACTACATTTCTTGCATGGTAAATTTTTATGCACATCCTATCAAGGAGAAGAGGTATTATCACATTCCTCAACAACATAGATACCTGATCACGCTTTCTGGTGCCCGCCTACTGAGTTCCTCAGAGGTAATATTTCTGTACCTTCATTGAAAACCACAGAAACAGCCTCTATCTAGCTTGATTAAGTCCAGAACTATAGCTTGATTAATCATAGGGAAGTAGGCGAGATCTCTTTGTCTTAGATGGTCGCCATAGAAGTGGACCTTAGGTGGATGATATAAACTATAAGAAGTAAAGTCACTGGAAGCTCACAAAGGCATCAAGAGGGCAAGAGAATCAACCTTAGAAATATGCTGGAGCAAAAGAAGTTGGGAATCAGGCAAGATCACTTTCCCAAAAAAGGGCAAACTTCAGTCTTCTTGGGATCACCCACTAAGTACTGCTGTCACTAACTGCTAGGTCCAAGTCTAGGGTAGGTGCATCTGATTGGTTGAGCTTAGGCCTTGGTCTTGTATCTTAGGGGGGTTGGAAACTAGCTCCTGGGGATTTCTAACTTTTCTCGTGATTAGAAAAGAGCTCTCATGGTATGTTAGAAAATGAATAATACCTTCCGCCGACATACATAGGATTCATGATTCCCTAACAAAAGGAAGGAGATCTGAATGTGAACCCCCAAGAAATGTTTCTAAGGATCTCATGTATTCCCTAAAGCACACACACACACACACACACACACCTCTGATGGTGAGTCAATTCCAACTCATAGCTCCCCTCCAGGACAAAGCAGAACTCAATATTTATTTCCAAGCCTGTGATCTTTACAGAAGCAAACTGCTACATCTTTCTCTTGTGGGCCAGCTGGTTGGTGGGTTAAAACCACCAGCATTTTGGTTAGCAGGAAAGCACTTTAACTACTGTATTTCTGGGTATTTTTCAAAATAAGTCTTCAGTTACGAACTTCCCATTTGGGGCTGCCCTGCAAACCTTCCCTATTCTATTCTCTCTCTGCTGTCATCGCCCTGATTCCCTGTGCAGGGGGGAGGGGGGAGGGGCTGGTGGAGCTGCTGCTCTCCTATTCCAGATGTATGAAGAGAGTGGACAGAACTTCTACCCTGCTGCTCCTGCAAAATGACGCTAGTGAGATAACGTAATCCAGCTCTTGAGATGGTCAGTAGATATCAGCAGAATCTTTCCACAGACCCCCTTCACCGTATTAATATCTCTGCCAGTAAACCTGGAAGAATGAGTTCTCTTTCCCCTTTGGATGTGTGGCAGCACAGTTAAGTCCTAGAGCCACTAGACGCTCTGGTTCCACCCTCATGAATACAGACAGACCCATTGAAAGAGGCTCCAGATAGCAGAGAGCAAAGACAAGAGAGCCAGGGGAAAACAGAGACCCAAAGGAAATGGGAGTCTAGTTGTAGTCACTTACAGCCAGTGACGTTCATGTGCTCCGGTAGCCTAGTTATGTGAGCCAATACGCTCTCTCTGTATGCATAAGCTAGAAGGGATGGTATGTTAGACAGGGTTCTCTAGAGAAACAAGTCCAGGATACTTATGATTTTATATATATTTAGATAGATAGATAGATAGATAGATAGATAGATAGATAGATAGACGACATAAGAAACAAACAGCTATCCATTTATGCTCGTGTATAAGCCGAGTTTTTTCAGCATATTTTTAATGCAGTTTTGTGGTAAAATTAGGTGCTTCAGCTGATATTTGGGTTGGCTTCTACTCGAGTATATACGGTAATTAGTCTATAGAGCAGTACAAATGACTCAGTGCAAGTCATATGTAAAGTATCCAGGTAAGATTCTATCCTAGAGTATAAATGTTCAGGATTTCTTTTAAAATGCTTATGCCAGTAACATCTCAAGGATTTTCTAGCATAATCTCTGTTTGTTAAAGAAGAACAGTACACCTTGGTGGGGGAAGACATGAACCCATATGGTGTTGCTTTCATGAACTTAATTTCAAGATTCTGCCAGGCAGTGTGTACCGTGTGCAAACTCCCAGGAGAGCAAGGTGCTGCTATCTGAGTCACAGAGCTGTTTTCAAATCCTGGTGGGGCTAATGAATTACTGTGACCTTCATCTCTGGAGCCTCCAGTTTCCTGAAACACAAACCATGCATTCTGATTCCCTTGAGTGAGCTGGTGAGGATGAACTGTCATCCTTACATGAAGAGGTTTCAGAAAGTTCCTAAACAAAAGGAACGAAAAGATAAGGGTGTTTTCCCACACACTTGAGGAAGCCCCATTGTATATGCAGGGTCATTGAGCTCAGGACAGAATGGCTGCTCAGTAAATGGAAGTTACTTTGTTTTGTATTGGTTTTTGTCTGCCTGTCTCTCTTTGCATTTTAGCTTCTGGGCCTACATAGTGGGAAATGATAGCCTACCTATAGGATCTACATTAATTTTTATGGAAAGGTAGAGCTTTATATAGATCATGTTCTTATTAGCTCCAAGTTCTCTCTCTCCTAGTGTAAAAATAACTAACTGCCCTCAGTTCTATAACCTAAACTAGGTACAAAGTCAGCCTTGCTGGCCTCCGACGTGCCTGTTCAGGTGGTCAGATGTCACCAGCAATAGATTACTGGGTTAGCCAGTTACCTTCACGTCAATTCTGACTCTGGGCAACCCCTTGTGTATCAGAACAGAACTGCGTTTTTATAAGGTCTCCAACAGCTGGGATTTTGTTGATAGTAGATCATGAGATCATTTCCCAGGCGCTGCTGGAGAAGTAGAACCTCCAATACTTCATAGTCACCAGCTGCATCCATTCTTGAGATCACTCTAATAGCAGACCTCTCAAAGTATGAAAGTTCTCACTGGTCATTACAAATAAAAAAACAAAATTAGGTTTTTCTTAGTTCGTGTAAATCTGGAAGCCCTGATGAAACCTGTACACCATGGGTGACCCCGGTGATATTATAACACCAGTGGCAGAGCTCCCAGCTTCACAACAACATGAACGCCTCCTTAGTACCACAAACAAATCATTAACAATGTGTGATGTACACACGACTCAATCTTGTTTATTAAAAACGAAGAGAGCTGAAAGCACTTACTGATGAACCCCAATATAAAGAAAACCGAAATCTTCGCCACTGGACCAATTGTGATAGAGAAAATATTGAAGTTGTCATGGATTTCATTTTCCAAAATCCATGTCCACGGAAGCAGTGGTTAAAAAAATAATAATAATCAAAGGATGTATTGCCCTAGACAAACTGCTGCAGCAGACCTGGTGAAAGGGTTGAAAAGCCAAGATGCACTGGGAGGACAAAAGTGGGCCTGACCCAAGCGAGGTGTCTTCCGTGGCCTTATATGCACCTGAAAGCTAAGGAAGACCAGGAACAGATGGATGCGTTTGAATTAGAGTATTGGTGGGAAATATTGAAACAGTGGTGGGCTACCAGGAAAATAAGCAAATCTTTCTTGAAAACAAAAATACAGCCAAATTGCTCCAGAGAAGCCAAAAAGGTGAGCCTTTGCCTCACGTGCTTTAGAAATGTTATCAGGAGCTATAGAAGAACATCATGCTTGGTAGAAGGCCAGTGAACAAGAGGAAGACCCCGGCAAGATGGGTTGACACTATGGCTTCCACGATAGGCTAACACACAACCACCACGGCGAGGATGGTGCAGGACGAGGCAGTGTTTCTGTCTGTTGACTCGACAACCAGGAAGAGTCAGTGCAGACGGAATGGCACGTGAAATCCGAGGGGAAAGCAGACTTGTTCCACAGTCCCTGCCTGACTTACATTCTCATTTTCTGATGATCCTTGAATTTCCCCATGGTGATTTTTCCTACTGTACCTCCCTCTGTCACCTGAGGAATCTTTTAAAATGGGGAGACGAGGAGAATAACATCAAAGGTATTTTTATCCTCAGGCCTTAAGTGTGCAATGAAATTAGTCTATCCTCATAATCTTGGTGATCAGGTAGGAGCCCTCAAGGAGCACTGGTTAAGCACTTGGCTGTCAACAGAAAGGTTGACAGTTCAAACCCACCAGCTGGCTCTGTTGGGAGAAAAACCTGGAAATCCCCTTGCATAAAAAATGGCAGCCCCAGAAACATGATTGGATGGTTCTTCTTCTGTCCTAGAACATCCTGGCTATGAGTCAGAAACTCCTAGATTAGTGGTTCTCAACAGTTCTAATGCCGTGGCCCTTTCATAGAATTCCTCATGTTGTAGTGACCCCCCAATCATGAAATTATTTTCATTGCTACTTCATAACTGTAATTTTGCTACTGTTATGAATGAGGCAACCCCCATGAAAGGCTCGTTCAACCCCCAAATGGATCATGACCCACAAGTTGAGAACCACTGTCCTAGGTAGTCATATTTTGTTTTCTTTTTTAAACAGTATTCCATAATGTATTATGAGAGTATAAGTCTTTGTACATGAGCATTCAAACCAATTTGACTCTCAGTTTTAAAACAATTCCGGTTCTTTGAATTATGAGAAATCATTCAACAGCCAAAGTTGCTGACCAGAATTTCCCAAAGTAATTTATACGGCCCCCTAAGGGTCACTGGCATGATCCAGCAGGGCTGCACAAGCAGATACCTACACTTTATGCTGAATTATGGGCTATAGTACTCATTGCCCCCTCCCCCCAAAAAACTGTAAAGAAGGCAATAGGCCACATAAATTTGGGTATCTGTGATGTACACAGTTCTTGTCCAAATATGGGCAGGCTCAACCCAGAGGTATGCAAGGATTTCATCAAGAGTAGGATCTATATGAGGAAGAATATGTGTGCAGGAAACAGAGACTAACAGGAAAAGAGAAAGAAAAACTATTAAACACACTTTCATTCAGCAGACATTGTGCTGATCGCTTGGACAGATACAAAGGTATAGACACTTGAGGATTTGCATTTCAAGGATGCTTCTCCTTTTCCTGTAATGGACAGTGATTCATTTCTTCTTCTGATATTACTTTGAATGTTACTCCTGAGATAGCCCTTCCCTATCACCTCCCATATGTAGGTGTCCTGCTGGTGTAGTGGTTACTCATTGGGCTCTAATCCTTATGGTCAGCAGTTCAAAACCACCAGCAGCTCCTTGGGAGAAAGAGTTGGCTCTCTACATCTGTAAACAGTTACAGACTTGGAAATTGACACAGGTCACAATGAGTCAATATTGACTGGATGGTAAGGAGGGTGGGTTTGGGGTTTTTTTGGTAGGGGGTTAGGGAGGGGGCCAGGGAAGGGCATGTTGTTATTTATTTATCACCTCCCCCTGGTGGCACGGTGGTGGCACGGTTGAGTGAGCATTGAATGGCAGTTCAAACCAACTGGTTTCCGCATGGGGAGAAACACAAAGTTGTCTGCTCCCATAAGAATGTATAGCTTCTGAAACCTTTACAGTCTATGCAGGGTTACTATGGGTCAGAACCAACTCCACGGCGTTTCAGCTTTTTTGTTTTGTTTTTGTTTGTTTCTTTGTTATTATTCCCTCACACATCCTAGCTCTCTCACTCACCACCACCCTGCCACCCGCCACCCGCTAACTGCCCACTATGTAAGGGCACTCCAAAATGTGGGGTCATGGCATGACTCACATGGCCTCACCAAGGGCTGGCCCTCAATTTTGTCTTGTCCTCGGCTCTACTTCTGTATCTGAAGTGACTCGGGACTGTTGATGGGTCTCCAAGGGAGGCCAAGCTTGTCCTCAGGAAGAATGTGGTTGCAAGTAGACTATTGAAGGGAGGCAGCAATCAGAGCTTGCTTTAGCTACCCAGTCAGAAGACCTTTTGCTGTTAGTTCTTCATATTTTAATAGATCAACCCTGCGTGGCCTCTGACTGATGGAGCACTTTGTGACGGTCTGGCTGCTACCCAATGGAAATACTCCTCTCTCACTAAACTTCTTTTGCTTTTACTTTCAGCTGACCCCATGCTATTGCTCTACAAAGCCCGCCATGTCACCAACCCTTTATATCCTGGCACGTCTCAAGAATTACAATTACATGGTTATGTGTGTATAGGCTCATTCAATGTATTTTTCTCCCATTAGACTTCAGCCTCATGAGCAGTGAGTCTCCACATCCAATTCCTCTTATTATTAAAAAACAATGAGAATAGGAGGCCCTTGTGACAATGAGTGCTGAGGGTTGTGCTCTAACCAAAAGGTTTAGAGTTCAAACCCATCAACTTCTCCACAGGAGAAAGAAAAGACTGTGTTTCCACATAGCTTTACAGCTGTGGACACCCTCAGGGGCATTTCTACTACATCCGATAGGGTTGCTATGAGTTGGCATCAACTGGATGGCAATATTTCTGTAGGTTTTGTTTTAGCTTTAGAATGACAAACTTGTCATCATTAATGGCCCAGAATTGATGCACTATGGGGTCTGGGTGGTGGTGTGGGTTCAGCATTGGGCTTCTACCCTTGGGGTCGGTGCTTCAAACCCACCAGCCACTCCACAGACGATTGTTAAGGCTGCCTGCTCCATTGAAGATGACAGCCTTCTAGACCTTTTATAAGGCGGCGATGAGTTGGAACTAACTAGACGGGAGTGGGGGTGTTGAAACATTAAGGAGAAAGGTTAAGCACTTATCTTCTAACCAAAAGATTGGCAGCTCAATCCTACACAGAAAGACCTAGTGATCTGGTCCCGTAAAAATGACAAAAACATTCAGACTCAATGCTGCCAAACCAATTCTGACTCGTAGGGACCCTATCTGACAGAATAGAGCTGCCCCTGTGGCTTTCCAAGGCTGTACCTTTTTAAGAAAACAGAGTTTCTTCCTTGTCTCAGAGCGACTATTGCTTCCGAACCCGCAGACTTTGTGGTTAGCAGCCTGATGCGTCCCCTACGGGCCAGTTCTACTCTGTCACACGGGGTCCCTGAGCAGCACTCAGCAACTTTAACAGCAACATCCATACATTATGAGTTGAAGCCCATGTGGTACCTGTGAGTTTGTGTTTTCTTTAGAAAGTCCCTATTACTGTTTAGAGTTCTATCACACACACCCCCTCCTGGTTCTTTTTCTGTCCCAGAATCCCCTTCCAGGTACCACATCACCTTCCATCGGCGTGCCTTCTTAGCATCCTCATAGCAGCAACCATTAGGCTCTCTCTCTTTTTTAACCATTATTTTCTTTTTATCTGTTTCTTCTTATGTAAGCTGTCTGAAAGTCTTCCTTATTTATCAGGTAATTCATTGTTTATCCCATTTTGGAGCTACAGAAAGCCTCTCTTCCATACAAGCCGCTCTGCCTTTTTTAATTTCCAGAAAACATTGCAAATAATGAAAAGAACCTTAGTCAGAGGCCAATAAGAAGTGATGATTAGTGATTCAGGACTTCCTTTGAAGGGCAGAAGGGAAATCATCTTTATTAGTGAAGCAGTCAACGGAAACACTTAAGTCTCCCTTAGTCAATTGAGGAAAAATCTATTTAAGTTTCAGACGCAGTAGGCCCATGAGTTCAGTGTTTAGAGTTAAACTAAGAGACAGTTAGTCACTAAGCATTTCAAGTGCCATCAGCTGGGTCTCCAAAATTCTCACCTCCTAAAGCAGGGGTCCTCAAACTTTTTAAACAGGGGGCCAGTTCACTGTCCCTCAGACCCATTGGAGGGTTGAACTATAGTTTTTTTAAAAAGCTATAAACAAAAGCCTATGCACACTGGACATATCTTATTTTGAAGTAAAAAATACAAATGGGGCAAAAACACCCGGCGGGCTCGATAACTGTCCTCTGCGGGCCGCATGTGTCCCGTGGGCCGTAGTTTGAGGACCCCTGTCCTAAAGACAAGTCACACTTTCTCAGTCCTTCCAGTTGATCTGCTGGACAGAGCTATTGAGCCAGGTACCAGAATGGGTTCCTACTGCCTTCACATGATGGGCTCCAAATATCTGTGCTGTCTGTGGAATGCAGCTTGTTTCCTGGGAGTCAGGTCACGGTGAATCCTGGAGCCTGGACTCTAGCTCATGGTCATCGACAGTTTTCAGACTGGGAGAAAATGTGCTGATTAACAAGCCAAGTTTTTCTACCTTCATTTCTGTGTTTCTTGAACAGCAGACTGCTAGATCGATGCTATCAAGTTAGTTCTGAACATAGCAACCTCATGCATGTCAAAATAGAACAGTGTTCCAGAGGGTTTTCAATGACTGATTTATTTCAGAAGGAGATTGCCAGGCTTCCCCATCCACCTCCCCCTGCCATGGTGGCTCTAGGTAGACTCAAATCTCCAACCTTTTGGTTAGCAGCTAAACACATGGACCACGCCCCCTCCCCCCCCCCACTCCAGCTTGTATGCTAGGCACTGTGAAAATGCGCAACCCCATGCTCCACGAGCTCACTCTCACGGGAGCCACCTCCTATGGGCTGCAATTGATAGGCAGACAGCTTAGGGGGTGAGGGGTTGTCCTTCAAAGGCCCACTGATCAGCAAAGAATAGCTAGCCAAGCTCAAAAAGAAGACAGTCTTTCCCAAGAGATGAGAGGGCTTTGGGAAGAGACAAGACGGCAAAGGTCAGTTACGGCCATTGGCATTCTTACGCATGTCCTTTCAAAGCCTGGGCAAGCACGGTAGGGACCAATTACGTTACACACCACCCACACACTTGAGCTCGTCCAGTAAGGCCCACCATACCTACAACCGTGGCCTCCACGAACGTAACACAAGGTCTTATAAGTTCAGCGGTCCCTCCTGTCAGCAGGAGAGAATCAGAGTGATTCCAGCCAGGACTTTAGTTTAAGAATTTAGTTCAGAAAAAGGCGCTATCTGAACAACATGCTGCAGTTATTCTCGACTAATGAAAATGAGCGACATAAGTGGCATGAAGTCCAGGGGCCACGCATAGTGCTGTTGAGGTGCAGAGCGGTCAATGAAATCCGTCTCCTTTTTACCCTCATCATACACAGGAGTCCTGCTGCTTCTTTAACTTGCCACTAGACGTAGAACTAGCACGTGGGGGACCCGGGGTGTGGATACAGTTTTGTTCACATTGCAGTGCGAACTAAGCATGAGTCTAAGTCATAAAAAGAATGAAAGCTTGCCTCACCACCAGCTAAATCTCTTTCTCATAGACTTGAGCATATGCTCATTAAAAAAAAAAACAAAAAAACGGATGAGCCAGAGAATGTCTTTGTTGTCATTTGCCGTCAAGTCAGTTCCGACTTATGGTGACCTTATGTCTAACACAATCAAGGTTGCCTGATCTGAAGCCATCTTCATGATGTGGTATGTCTGAACCCAGTGTTGGGTTCAGCTAAACACATGGACCATGGCCATCTTGTCAAGCCAATCCAACAACCAACAAGCTGTCCTTTGGAAGAGAACTGGTCTTCCTGAGAGCATGTCCAAAGTAAGCATGCTAATGTCTGAATCCTCCATGGATAAGAACATTCTGGTTGTATTTCATCCGAAGCGGGTGTGTTCATCCTTCTGGAAGTCCTATGTCTGTTCACGATTGTTAGCTAAACCAGCGATTGGTAGTCTTCTTCCTTCGCAATGCGCTTCGCAGCTCTGAAGGCACATTTGTACATGGCTTCATTGGCTGCTCCTAAGAACCTTAGACAGCAGGGCAGGAACCTTCAAATCCGAGTTAGGTGTTAGCAATCTGAGCTCTAGAAAGGTTTAATAACTTGCCTAAAGTTAGCAATTCAAGTAAATTGACAAGCTGGGATTCTTCCCCCAGGTCTCTTCTCTGCTAGTTTTCTGCAACTTGAAATTGGAAACTCTCAACCTATAGATTGACTTTTTCCTTGGGGGATGGGGGCGGTGGGTTTTACCAGAGTTGCCACGGTCCTCAAATTCACCCAGTCAACCACTGTGCCCCAAGAGTTGAACTAGAAAAAGAGTTCACACTCCAAGTCTGTGCTGCACTGGCTTAAACTCAAGCTTGTCTCTATGTGACTTGTAAATAAATTCCTGTTTGCTTGATATTCCCTGTGGCTAAAGTGTAATGTTTAAGCTTTTTCAAACTTATTTTTACTGTGCTTCCTGAAGAAATTTGTACACTACTTACCCCAAATTGGGCTCTGTGCTGCAGTTTTTCTTCAGGTAAAACTAATGGAGTTTCCCCAGAGTGAGGACTGTGTAATCAATCCCATTGTTTGATTTCAATGGCTTATTACTGGGTGGGAGAATTGTTATAGCAGAGGCAATTTAGAAAATCAGGTATGATTGACTCTGGTCCATTTGCATTCTGTAGTCCCAACAGCAAAAACTCAGGATGCGTCATGCCAGAGTCTGCAGCCATTAAATGCAACCACCTGGGCCCATAAGGAAACCCAAGAGAAAGCAAGAGAGCAGACAGAAAGTGTGTGTGTGTGTGTGTGTGTGTGTGTGTGTGTGTGTGTGTGAACACATGTATGTGAGTGCTCATTTCTAATATTTTGCAAAAGATAATAGGCACCATCAGAATCATTGCAGGAACATTCCTCCTGCAGAGTCTCCCGTGGCTTGGCATGCGGGAGACATTTGGATTTACTGGGGTGGTATGCCTTGAAGGAAAACCTGGAAAGATGCCCCTCTTGGAGGGGTGTGAAAATGATTGAAGGGACTCCTGAGTTGGGCAGCAATCCTTTTACACCATCCATTAGCTTTCAGTATGCCATAGGCCAATCAGCTCTTCTCTAGACAGCAACATCCGCATGGTCTGAGGAGACTTACATGGCTGCTCTCTAAGGTCTTTTCCAACCATAAAGGTTGGTGTTTCTAATCTCGTCGTGTGCTTGGAAGAGGAATCACTTTATCTGAAAACACCCCTTAGTTGCTCCCGGATTGTGCCTCGTGTCTATGAACTCTCCTCACAAAGTCAAGGGAGAAAGGACAACCGAGGGTGGGCCAGAGAGAATGCAGACAGCCATCAATTCCGGCATACCAAGGCGCCTGCACTGGGAATGGATATATCCATGCACAAATGCTGCAGATGGTGGGCCATGTACACCATCTTCACAGTGAAAGAAAACGCAGCCTACAACCCAGCAATAAGAAGTGAGGCTGGAGCCTTGAGAAGTTCCTGAAGGAGAGGCTTCCCTAATCTGCTCCTGAGAGGGGGCAGGGGATGCCCTGCAGGAGAGGATGCCAACCTTTGCTGAGAACCTACTCGGTTGACAAACACCACTAGATTTACTGACAAGATCCCAAGTCATTAGGATCCGCTTCGTTGACAGCAGTGGTATCACGGAGGTTGGTTTCACCTGCTGGGTTAACTCATGGTGTGCCCACCCTCCCTGGGCCTCCTCCCATACCAGACCGTACAGAAGCCTTAGGCAGGTCTAGTGTCCATTTTAATCACTGACTACCCTGGAAATTGCTTAGACGTGATGTTTCTGAAATGAAGAAGACTAACAGAACTGTTTTGCAGAATCCTTCTCTGTTAGGTTACATTATTGTTTACAACATTATTAGTAACTGAGTGGAAGACTCTCCTCCTTTTTCTTTAATTAATAATTTATTCTCATAAAAGTTATTGATATAGGTTCATGAATACTACTGACTGCAATAGTGTCGCTTAAACACCAGGCAATTTGACAAAACATGCAGCTAGGAAAATACTAACAGCAACACAGACGCACACTCGGGTCTGGAGCTTCTGTCGGTGAAACTGCGTGATCCAAAGCCTCCCTGTGATTGGGTAATAATGACGGCTCCAAGCAGAGTGCATCAGAGCACACCGGCAGTAATGCGTGTAAAGTTTTCATGTTGTAGCTGTATCCATACATGTAAGCTGGGCTTACAAAACAAAAGAAGTGTAATACATTTCTACTGAAACACTGCACACAAACTGTGTAGACTTTGGGTGCTGCCCTTTCTTATAGAATCACCTGGAATCTTCTGCACTAACCCGCCTCCCCCCACGCCCCTTCCAGTGAGACCATTGATTGGCAGGAGCCTGGACTTGGGCCAGTCAAGCAATTTTACAGCCAGCTAGTTCCCTTCAGGTTAATACTGACTTTGGTGCGAGAGTAGAACCGTCTGTTGACATTGACGTGTGTGAGAGCAGAACTGTGTCTCATCGGGCTTTCTGTCCTGGCTTTGTCAAAGGAAATCCCCAAGGACTTCCTGAGTGCCTCTGGGTGGACTTGAACCCCTAGCCTTTCAGTTAGCAGCCCAGCTCCTTAATCATGCAATTCTCAGCCACTGGACAAAGGAGCAGAATCCAACAGAAAGGCCAAACTAGTAAATGGTCAAGCTGGGACCAAGCTCTTCCCAGGCCCCAAAACCCAATCCCGGCTCCCTGCCATTGAGTCAATTCTGACTCAAAGTGACCTCAGGAGTCTTCCAAGTCTGTCCTATGGTATATGTCTTAGATATTGTGTCTGTTGTTTTCATACTCTCCATCCTCAATTTGCCTGTTTTTTGCAGAGCATCCTCCATAGGTGCAGGGCACGGGGAGTTACCATGGATGGTAGAAAGAGCAATCCTCATGCTTCCCTGCCATTTGCTCTCCTTTCTGTGGCTTGAGTGCACTGTCCGTCCATGTGAGCATCTTAAAAGGAGCCTGTCTGCATCTGTATAACTCATGAGAGACTCACTCACTGCCAGTGACTCTCTTCCAGCTCATAGCTGCCCTAGAGAACAGGGTGGAAATGCCCCTATGGGGTTCTAAGACTGTCGCCCTTTTTAGGAGTAGAAAGCCCCATCTTTCTCCTTCAGAGGGGCTGTGGGTTTGGAATTGCTGACCTTGCATGAGCAGCCACTGCATAAATACGATACCATCAGGGCTACTTGTATTCCAGTGGGTCGTGGTATTGCAAACATTTCAAAAACAGGCTAGAGCCAGTGGTGTCAGTAGCGAAGTAAGGGGAGGTATGAACCATACCAGGTGACACTGCCAGAGGTATTGACCCTAAAATGTCTGTGCATAAAATTGTGCACTCTTTCAGCAGAAATGTATTATTTTTTTTATAAAAGTATACCTGCCGATAGTTATAACACCAAAAACATTTCATGTTGTTGCGAGCCCAGCTTACATGTATCAATATACCTATACCTTAGCTTTGTACAATCCTTGCTGGTGTAGCGGTTATGCATTGGACTGAAGCCCACATGGTTGGTAGTTCGAAACCACCAGCAGCTCTGCAGGAGAAAGACTGGGCTTTCTGCCCCCATAAGGGGTTATGGTCTCTGAAACTCATGGGCTCAGTATCAGTCTGCATGGCCTGAACGGCAGTGAAAGTATCCCTGCGCCTTGGAGGTTCCGTGATGCATGTACACTGTATCCGGCAAGGATATTTTTGTTAAAAAAAATTTCTGCTGAAAGAGTGTACCATAATTTTATGCACAGGCATTATGGGGTCACCCCCTCTGGCACTGGCACCTTGTGAACCACACCTCCTTCTACTCCCTGAGTGACACCAGTGAGAGAGAGACCAGGTTTTCTTCTCCCGTAAAGAGTGACAGTCCTAGACACGCACCCGGTCAGTTCTTCCCTGTCCTGTAGAGTGGCTGAGTGTCCAAGTGGACTCCACAGCTGTGAAGTTGACAAGGTTAAACCCCGCTGCCTGTGGACTTGTTGAAAGTTCTAATGGGCTCCAATCTGAGTTGTCATGATTACCTGATGAGAAGGACACTTTGATTCATGCAGTCCACCTGCGGGTGCTATTGCGATTCAATGGAGTGGTCATCACGACTATGTCCATTGTGCGCAGGCATTACAATTTACCAATAACAGTACCGAAAATACTGACACAGATTCTGCCTGGTCTGGTATGGAGGTGGTCCGTGGACGGGTGGGGGACAGCAATGGCCACACCAGATGACAACAATCCTGACAATGTTCCTGGTTGGTGCCGATTCCGAAGCTGCGCCACTGCACCACGACGGCAAAGCCCCACCGTGGAAAGCAATTGCAGCTTTGAGACATAGCAGCAATTTGCAAGCTCATATCAAGGAGCCGGGTGCAAATGATGCATTCATCATTCTCGGGGGGTGCTGGGATGTGGCAGCTGGAAGCTCGCATTTCTCATCTCCTGAAACCCACAGACCCTCACGCAAAAACAGGAGGTAAAAATGCCATTGTCCTCAAAATAAGACTCGGCTGGGCTGCTACAGATTGTAAGGCATTTGGGATGGGAGGATTTTAAGGGGGAAACGATCACAGGATTTCAAGGAAAGACTAACCAGACATGAAGAGCAGGTACTTTTCCTTAATCAACCTAAAAGAATAAAAATGTTGATGTAGCGCCCATAGGTCCTTCCCTTTGGTATAGTGCCCATTTTCACTTCAGGTCTCCGCTCTTTCGATACTTGTTTGAAACCCACCTTCTCCGGTAAACTTCTTCCTGTACAAATCTTCTCCTCCTTTGGTTTAAGACCTTCCTTTTAGCCTTTGAGGACTTGGGCTGGCTTTGTCTTTTTGTCTGGCTTGGCTTTCTTATCTGCATCCTGATGATGTGTGCAGCATCTTGTCTTCTCTACTCATCTGCAAATGAACTCAACCGTGTCAACGATCATGGAGAGGTCAGGGGATTGGACTGAAAAGTGTCTCCCTTTGTACATAAGGTGCCCACCAGCAAGCCAACTCAGGGGCAATTAATAGTTACCATCCCGTCTGCAAGCTCCTTCATGATGGAATGCATGGAATCATTTTATTGGCCTATGATTCATATATCATGCAATTCAGTAGTTAAATCACATCGAGATTGTGCCATTGTCACCACAGTTTGAGAACATTCTCTTCATGCTTGCACTCATTGTTATTACACCCCATTCCCCCCAATCTCCTCTGCCATTCCCCAAAGGAACTATTAATCCAGTTACTATCTCTATAGATTTATCTATCCTGGATTTCACATACAGGGAAACATGTTTTACAAGAACTATCACCATAACAAAGTAAAATAGACCATAACTTCAATTGAAAATAAAGCAGGCATTACTAAAACATAGAACAACTTTAAAAGATGGATGAAAAGGGAGAGCACCCCGCCATTGATTTATATATTCGCTAGACAAGTCTGTTGAGAGCCCAATGGGCATTATGAGTACAGTTATTGATAAGATGCATACTAACCAGTAGCTTCCCTCTGGGCTCCTCCCTTCAGGTATGGAAAACAGGCATTAAGCATCAGCCGTGGTTGTGAGATGCTGTCCATTTGGTTCCTACTCATAGCAACCCTGGGTACCACAGAGCGAGACTGCGCCTGTGCCATCCTCATAATGACAGCAGTGTGGGAGCCACGTGTCAATCCATCTTTTTGAGGTTCTGCCTCTTTTTAACTGGTCCTCTACTTAATAAAATATGATATCGTTCTTCAGGGACTGGTCCATTCTGACACTATGTCAGAATGTGTGTCCGCGCACGCGCGCGAAGAAGCTCTGGTAAAATAGCCGGTTACCCCTTAGGCTGATCACCTGAACATCAAGAGTGCAACACCATCATCCACTCTGAGGAAGTGAGACTTTTCTGATCCCCAAATATTCATAAGCTCAGCAATCAAGGAACCAAATGCACTCAAGGAAGCTTGGCGGTTCACCAGTTAGGCACTCAACTGCTGGCTAAATTCACTCGGCACCCCCTGGAAGAAAGCCCTAGTGATCTGTTCTCATGAAGATTCCCTGGAAAACACGACGGGCAGTTCTACTCTGTCACATGCAGTCACCCTGAGTCAGAGTTGATTTAAGGACACATAACAAAATGAATTACAATAGGAGATTTGCATGATTCATAATAAATTCATGTTTACAATCTAAATATATCAGTACCTTGCTGAATAAATGGCTAAAAGAATCTGGGCTCCACTATTAAACCACAATAAAGGATCCACATAGGTTAAACCACAATAAAGGATCTGAAGAGAAACAAAGGTAAAAACTGGTATAAAAGCAAAAACCAAAAAAAAGTGACATATTTAGATTGTTAGGGGTCACTTGACTCTCATCGGTCCAGAAGCATTATTCTTGCCTGCCTAGGCCCTGGGTCTTCCTCTGTTTGCTCTACTCCCTCTGTGCCCAGAACATTTCAAGCATTCAAGGTCATGCTCGGGAGACCGTCAGGAGGAACACATAAAGCCAGCCAGCATGGTTTCGGAGTCAGAAGACAGAGGATGTAAAAAGGATAATAATATTAGGGAGTCTGTGAGACATGTTGATTGAGGACCCAGACATTAAATGCTCCAGGAAACAATAAATCTGACACTGTTCAGCAGAGAGCTCATGAGATGGGAGTGCTTACCAAGGAATGCAGAAAAGACATGCGCATCTAGCGGAAGGCCCCAGGGCAACCATATGGCCAAAGGTAGAAAGACAGACCAGGGAACATCTGGGCTTTCTTAGATTTCATGGTCGAAGATGATCTTCCTGCCAGGTAATATGTTGATGCCTACGCTGTCTTTGTTCTCTTTCCATTTCCATGACTGCTCCATTCCTCTTTGTAGAACACCCTCCCCAACCACCCTCCCAATCTGACCCTTCTGCATGGGCCCGTTCCTTGGACTGTAAAAAACCATTACGAAATCTGTAGCCTTCAATGTTCAATCCCGCCAAGGTAGTTCTCAAATAGCTATCATCACTATGACTATCTCCCACCCCAAATTCTATTTCCTCATGCATATCCCATCAGTCAATATGTCAGACCTCCTCCTTCCATTCTTCACTCTCCTGAGAGAGCAATCTTCCCCAGAACTTCCCCTCTACAGAGGATCTGAGAGCATCAAAGCCTGCCAATCAGGGAAGCTCCCCAGGGGCTCACTCACTCCTATTGGTTGCATTTCCTCATTCTTCTCAGTGGATAATAGTAGGCATTTTGACTGCTCTCTTTTCCAACCTCCATGTCTACTCAGCCATCAAATCCTGAGTCTTCCCTTAAAATGATTCTGGCATCCTTGTCAATCTTTCCCATTGCCAACTGTTTGATTCAGCCCCTGGCATCTTATGTGTGCACATGATTACTTTCCATGTTTCTAATATCTAGTCTCATTCCATCCATTCATTCCTGACTACGTCTTTTAAAAAGGCACATGGAATGCAGCCAACCTCTTTACAAGTGGCTTATTAACTTCCTACTTCCTGTTTGATAATATACATCTTCACCTGGTATGAAGGTCCGACCACATGCTGGGCTCAAGACCTTTTATAGTACTATCTTACGTAGAATTCTTATGTGCACACATTTATAAGAATGTATTGTTATACTAAAAAATTTTAAAATATAGTTAAACCAAACTGGAAGATCAGTACCCCTAACTCTTCTATAATCTTTCTTATGGTGATGCTTCTATTTGTATCCTCTGTGATTTTATGCTACAGCTTCCAAAAACATCTGCTCGATCGGTTTAATGCATAGATTGACATAGAGACAACAAAGGCTACATAGATCAATAAATAAGTACACACAGAGAACAGCATCTTTATCTGTATATTTATTGAGTGGTAAATGATTACATAAGTATCCGATACTGTCGGGAATTATTATAAATAGAATTGATTTTCTTTAAATAATATCTTGATGATCTTTCAAGGTCCACACAAACAGAGCTATCACTTCTTTTACATTATTCCCTAGCTTTCCATAGCAGAAATAAATCATTGTTCAGTCATTTTCTGGTGATCAGATTTTCACTTTGGCAGAGGGATGCAGCATTCGTTTATGGATCTCTCTCCACCTCGATGATTACCTTGATGGGAGTCATGGTGCATGTGCTTCTTGAGAAACAGACGCGCTGTATTTATAATCATTTACAACTGAGCTTCACGTATTCTCCCTAACCATTTGCCCAATAATACAACCCCAAGAAACCATCACACTGGGCAGGCTCCTCCAGCTTTCGACACAATTCAATAGAAATCACAGATAAGAGAATGACAGATGCAAGTCACATACATAATTAAAACCTTCTAGTAGCTTCCTCACAACAGGCAGAAAGAAAACCTTAACATTAATTTTAATAATGACATTCTCTCTGGAAAAATAGTTTTCCATTTTAAGATGTTTATAAATATTAAAATGTAGGAGCTATTTCATATTCCTTTTCTAACATACTGAGTCCCAACTCACACTCGCCATTGTTGAATTGTTCAAAATCCATATGTGGCTGGTGTCTACCATGTTAGACAGCTTCCATCCCCATGCCTGGCTCATGCTTGTACTCCCCTCCTTTAACATCATTCTGTCTGGATCACACCTCACATTCTTACGTTCCCTGAACAACCTTCCCCAGCCACCCCAAGTTCATGATCTCATCTCATGAGACGTAGTGACTATGACACTCCACTGGCATCTCCCATATGCTGCATTTTTAATTAATGCAGGAGATCTACACCCTCGCCAGATTGTCAGTTTCTTGAGGGCGGATGTTCCTCTCTGCACCTTGGATCACTTAGCACAGTGCTGTTTATCAAGAAGACCCTTACTCAATATTTGTTCATAGAATTGTGATAATATTGTGCTGCCAAGATATAAGCACATGTATGGATAGACTTTATTAAGCAATTGTCTGGTGTAATTTACCCACTGCTGTAATACTATAAATCATTCATTTCATTCTACATTGAACTTTATTTAAATAAAAGATTTCTTTCCCAAAATGTGACCTATCTTCTTCGGTTAGACGGCTAAGAGGATAAACAAAGATTAGAAAGAGACGAAGAACACACATGGAGTAGAATGCCAAGTGAAGGCTCTATGGCTTCGGCTCTGGATCTACTTGCACAGGAAGTGATGAGAGAGAGTGCACTGATGACTGAAAAGCAGGGACTATGACAGTATTGTGGAAGGAATCATTTAATGAGTTCCAACAAACAGTGCCTAAATTTCTCATCCGTTTAGAAGTATTCTTGGAAGCATATGCAGGATATTTTTTTTTTTAATATGAGAAAAGTCATTTGATAAGGAATCTTCAACATCCATTTGGGTTCGGGAGGTTTTGTTCAATTGAAGAGCTGTAGCTGAAGATGTTAGCTCAATATCATATTAGAAAAATCCAGGACAAGTTTGACAAAATTCTATAAAATGGCAAAACACATGAAATCTTTACACCCAACTCCACTGTCACCAAACAGCCTTTCCTTTCTGCGGCGTATGCGTTTCTTACAGCAGTCCACCTAGCCTCAGGGCTTTTTGAATGTGTTCTGATTTTACTGAGAATTTTTAAAGCTCAAAGATTTCAAGATATAAATAAATAGTACAATGAATGGCAGGAAGGGAAACTATTCTGGTTGCAAACCCTAATTCAGACATTTAGAATTATACTAGAATCTGGAGGCTGTTTTTAGACTAACGTTGAGATCCAAAACTTCAAATCTCTACAGGAGTAATTTCGAAAACCATACAACCTTAAACTTGATCAATATTTTTTGGAAAATATCTGGGTGTTTGCAAATGCAATCATGATTTTTTCAGTGTGTGGGTACATTTTTTAGAGATCTATTTTTCACAGAGTAGCTATTTTCAAATGGATAGAAAGTTAACCTGCAAATTCATGAGTTGTGCATCTATTTATTTCTCTTGTAACTCAGAATATTTATAATTTAACTGCAGGTGAAGAGTGTCAGAGGCAAGGGAAACAAATGCCATCCTGGTTGGTAGTTAAAATTGTCAAATCCTGAAAACAAAGAAGCGATCTCACCTCACAGTGACAATGGTAGCCTAATTAAAAAAAACAACAACAACAAATGGGCAAGAAAGTAGGAAGAGATAGGAACTCTCATCCACTGCTGATGGCTCTTTAAATGAGTACAAGCATTGTGGAAGTCGATTCAGCACTGCTTCAAACTGTTGGGAATTGAAGTTCCAAATGATCCAGCAATCCCTGTGATGGGCATGTCCCCTACAGAAGCAAGAGACATAACATGGACAGGCATATGTGCTCCCATGTTGATTATAAAACTGTTCACAATAGCAAGACGTTCGAAACAGCCCCAACCCCATCCGTAGAAGAGTAGATAAAGGAAAGTGTGTTCATCAACACAGTGAAATTATGCATTCCTAAAAAACAATGATGAAAACATGAAGCGCCTCCTGACATCGACAGTCCTAGAGAACATGATGCCGAGGGAAGTTGGTCAATCACAGAAGGTCAACTCTTACATGAGGCCACTGTGAGAAGGATAAAAGCCAAGGCCAAGACTGGCATTCCACAGGGACAGACTTGAGAGGTTCCCAAGGTAAGGAGTGTGAGAATGGGAAGATGAAGCAAAGGGCGAGAAAGGTAGCAGGTATTGACTTGGGTGTAAAGGATAAAGGAGGTCCATAAAAGAGAGGACAGAAATGGGGGGGGGGGAGCAGGGGAGGAGAATAGAACGTGGTAATGAGGATTGATGAGTGGTTCCTACTGTTGACTGCACAGCAGGTGTCGGCAATATAAACTTCACCCTAATTCACAATAAAAGCCTCATTTTAAAAACTTGTGGTGTGAAGGGAGACATCGGACAGTGTAAGACATGAAATCATAATAATATTTTTTAAATTATCAAGGGTTCGTGAGGGAAGGAGGGAGGGAGGGTGGGGGAGAGAGGGGAAATGAGGAGCTGATACCAAGGGCTTAAGTAGAAAGGACATGTTTTGGGAATGATGATGGCGACAAACTTACAAATGTACTTGGCACAGTGGATGGATGGCTAGATTATAATAAGAGTTGTCTGAGCCCACAGTAAAATGATTTTTTTTTAATTGTCAAATCCAACAGCAGAAAGATGCAAGGCATGTTTGGGCTTCTGTGCAGAAAGACTGAGGGATAAGCTGAAATAAAGATGTTAAAGCCATGCAATGTAGCAGGTTCCAGAGTCAAGAACAGAGAATGGAGAGGAGGGAACGTCATAACTGGGAAAAATTAAATAGTGGTGCAACAGAGAAGGCTCAAACTGGCAAGGAAATGGTTCTGGGATCAGAGATATGGGAGAAGAGATTTACTCCATAGGATATCATGTGCCTCGTGCACCTGGTACGGTTAAAATATGCATGAGAACCAAGTTTAGAAAGAGAACGGTTTTGAGTGGTGAGCTATGTGGGAAATTAGAGAGCTCTGTGTCTACTATGATTGTTGTTGTTAGGCGCCAGCCAGTTCAGCCTACACATAGCAACTCTATGCACAAAGGAGCAATGAAACGCTACTGGGTTTCACACCGTGCTCGTGTGACTACTTTGTTTGAGCCCATTATTGTAGCTATTGCATTAATTCAGCTCCGTGACGGTTGTCCTCTTTTGGCCTCACTTGTCTATACCGACGAATTTAGAACAACCCCCTGGCTAAGGGGCTGGAAGAGATCTTTCATACCTGAGCCTATCCCAAAGAAAGATGACCCAACACAATGCAGAAATTAACCAACAATACCAATGATATCGTATGGAAGTAAAATGTTCCTGAAGATGCTTCAGAAGGAGTTGCAATCACTGCGAGACAGGGAGCTGCCAGACACGCAAACTGGAATCCAAAGTGGACATAGAACCAGCAATATCATTGCTGTTGGCGACAAGCAGAGAATGCCACAAGCCTTCACTGACTATGTAAAACAGTCTACTGTGGGGATCATCACAAACTGTGGATAACATTGGGAAGAGCGGGAATTCCAGAACACTTAGCTGGACTGCTCACGCAGAACCTGTGCGCGGAACAAAAGGAAGTCCTTCCAAAGGGACACTGGGTGAATGAAAATCTGAAAAGGCATGTGTCAAGTTTGTATCCTTTCATCATACTTATTTGATCTGTATCCTGGGCAAATACTCTGAGAAACTAGGCTATGTAACAAACAACGTAGCATCAGGATTAGAGGGAGTTTCATTAACAAGCTGTGATGTGCAGATGCCACAACCTTGCTGGCTGAAAGTGAGGAGGACTTGAAGCACTTGTTGATGAAGATCAATGATTGCAGGGTTCAGTGTGGATCATCACTCAATATAAAGAAAACGAAAGTCCTAACAACAGGATCAATAATCCAATGACAATGAACAAAGAAGAGATTGAAGTTGTCAAATATGCCAATTTCTCAGGTCCAAAATAGAAGCAGTAGCCACGAAATCAAATGACATGTTGCCTCGGACCCAACCTGCTGCAAAACTGCTCTTTAAAGTGTTCAAAAGCAAAGAATTAGGAGTATCTTTTCCTGTGTTTGTTATCCACCTGGATGACTGTTCTATTTTCTTCATACCAGTTCGTTCTCTTTGAAATTATACATCCAATTATCTGCCAGTGTACTTCTCTAATTTATGGTTTGTTACCGGAGTTGTTTTTAACAGATCATCTCTCTTAAAACAGGAAAAGTTATGTTATATACCATATATACTCGAGTATAAGCTGACCCAAATATCAGCCGAGGCACCTAATTTTATCACAAAAACGACATTTAAAATGTGCTGAAAAACTCGGTTTATACACGAGTATATAGGTATATGAGTAATTGGAAAGAAGCCAGGATTTGCAGAATGTAATTGACTTCCCCCAGATGTACATGTGTTATTGATCTCAACCTCATTCCACTATAATATCTTCCTTTCTACCTCTAAATCCTTTTGAGGGTCACAAAGGATAGTGTATAAAGCACTATTGGTCTGTACTATGTACCATCAAGTCAGTTCCAATCCCCAAAGACCCCATGCCCAACGGAATGCCAAGCCCCCTGCCACCCTTACAGCTGTTCCTATGCCTGGTCCCATTGTTGTAACCACTGTGTTTATCCTCGCCTTGAGAACCTTCCTCTTTTCCACTGCTTGGCCCGTTTACCAAACAGGATGTCCTCCTCCAGGGACTGGTCTCTCCTGGCAACATGTGTAACGTATGTTGGTGAGACAAAGTCTCACATTCCTGGCTTGCAATGACTATTCTGGTTGTCCTTCCTCCAAGTCGGATTTGTCTGTCCTGCCAGGCTACAGTAGGTCGAGGCTTGTCTTCACCGTGGCCATACTCAGAAGACCTCCATCCTTAGACCATATGTCATTTAGTGAAACCAATGTATTCCTTCAGAATGATAAAGTGAAAACATGTTCACACAATTCAAGGAAAGGAGAAAGCAAAACATGATCAACATGAGTTTGAGGTTAGGTGTGGCTACAACCATGGGCTCAAACACAGGAACCATTGTGAGGATGGCCCAGGACCAGGCAGTGTTTCCTTCTATTATATATGGAGCCACTACGGGTGGGAACTACATGGGCGGCACCTAACAACGACAACATGCTATCCTCACAACCATTCCTGTGCTGGAGCCCATTGTTGGAGTCACTGGAACACCCCATCTTCTCGAACGTCTTATTCCTTGAACCTCTGCTTTGCCTTTAGCCTTTTCCAAGGATTGACCCCTCCTGATAACATCTCCATGAGAAGAACTCTCTCTATCCTCATTTATAAAGGGCTTTCTAACTGCATTTCTTCTAAGACGTATTTTTTTGTTCTTCTAGTAGTCCAGTAGGCCATGATCTACTCAGTATTCTTTGTCAACGTCATGATGAGCCACACTACATTTATTGTCATCAAGTCGATTCAAACTCAGAGTGACCCTGTAGGATAGAGAACAGCCCCTTTGGGTTTCGGAGGCTCCAGTTCTTTACACATGCAGAAAGGGCCTAAACAAACCCTCTACAATGTGTGTTTATGTGTGCACAACTCAGCAGCAATGGCCTAGATGGAACATTGAATAAAAACTTGACTCAAAAGGGGTAATAAAAATCATGTACTTTAAGACTGACCTTAATTAATTTACTTATTTATAATCACTTTTGTATCAAGATGAGCTAAGAGAACCCTAAACTTCATTTTTGATTTTCCATTAGACATATGACAATCCTAGAAATCTTGAAGTTGGTCTTATTAAACAAATCTTTCTCTTTATGATTTATATTATTTACACAATAAAATACTATTTAGAATTATACTGAAGATACGTGCTGTAGTAAATATGCAGGAAAATGGAAACTTAACTTCAAAATCTCACAAATACAAATAACATTAAAAAAAAAATCTGTTCTGGGCTAAATAGCCACTTGTTTACCTTCAAGCATTTAAGACCCCAGACACTATATCTCTCAATAGCTGGGCTCCATCAGCCTTCTTCACCACACTTACTTATGCACACATTTGTCTTCAGCATTTGTATGGGGAAGGTGAGCACACAACCATGATTTTTGTTCTTTGATGCCTGCTACCTGATCCCTTCCACACCTTATGATCACACAGGCTAGTGTGCTTCTTCCATGTGGGCTTTGTTGCTTCTCAGCTAGATGGCCACTTGTTTACCTTCAAGCCTTTAAGACCCCAGGCGCTATATCTTTTGATAGCCAGGCACCATCAGCTTTCTTCACCACATTTGCTTATGCACACATTTGTCTTCAACGATCGTGATGGGAAGATGGGTATCATGGAATGTCTGTTTAATACTTGCCTAAGGCAACATATCTGATTATTACGATGGTATTATTTCCGCAGCTTAGAATGCTTTGCACTGTACACCTCTTACTGCTGGTGCTGACTCATAGCAACTCCATGGGATGGGGCAGAACAGCCCCTGTGAGTGTCTGTGACTGTAACTCATTACGGGAGTAGAAACCCATCTTTCTCCCATGGATTGGCTGGTGGTTTTCAATGGCTGATTTTGTGGTTAGCAGCCCCAACACTCCCACAAAATTAAAAATTAATGAAGGTGATCAAGACTGAATACACTATGGGTGATTCTCAAACTAGCTATGACTTTGAATAAAGTCATTTATAGCAGCCAGACAGATAACACATCCAACATTCTGGCTCTGTGTTCCTTGAGCAACCCCCATCCAATAGCTTTGACCTACATTCCATGGTAACTGTCCAATCTCTTCTGACGTAGAAGCAATCCCCCCAATGAGTGGAGTTCAAACTTTTCCTCTTAGTTCTGGAAACATTTATCTAACTTAAAATTTGCATTTGACTTGTCTCTCAGGTAGAACTATTAAATGTTCGGTTGTGTTTGGAGTGCTCTTTGGCGATGGGTATTGTAATTTTATATGTTGGCTTGCACAATTCTAGTAATTCATCTTAAGGGAACGACCATAACTCATGCAAACTACCTACACCTCACATGAGGCAAATGGTCTAAGTGGAATTTCAAAACTAACATTTTCAAAATGGAAGTTTTATACGCCCTTCAAATCATATTGCAGGTGCTGTCTTCACCGTTCAGAAGTGGCAGCATCAGACATCCGGTTTCTGAAACTGGAAACCCAGAAAATCCTACTTCAGTCCTTCCTCTTCCTCACCTTCACATTCAGTGCCTCAAGGAGTCTTTCCTTGGTACTTCCTACCTACCTATTGACTCCATCCCCCCTCTTCTATCTCCTCGGCCTTTATGGCAGTCTAAGTCTCCCATAGTTCTGACCCTCCACTTTCAACCAGCTCCCCAACCTGGTCTTCACATACCAGTTTGATAATCTTTCAAAACAACAATCGCAGCAATATCAACCCCCATTGGTTGTTTTCAGTAGTCTATATATATTCATTTAATGTCCTGCATTAGAAAAAGTAAGTGGCAGATGTTCAAGTATACACATTGAAGAGTTTGGACTTATGCAATAAGTTTGGACTTATGCAATACACCTCTAAGTCATCACCACAATGAAAGAAAAAGCACACCTGTCATCGCTCCAATTTTTTTCTTTCATTTGAAATCCTCCCTCACTCCCTACCCTGGCAATGTTTTATAATGGGTTAGTCTGGATAAACTAGGGAAACAAATCCACAGAAATGCATGTAGAAGAGAGATTTTTATATTAAGGTTAAGTATACATTAAGAAAGCATCCAACCCCAATGCTGTCCAAGCCCATAAGTACAACAATAGCTCATATGTCCAACACCAATCTACAAAGACCTCCTCAATCTCACAAAACACATGCAATGATGCTGACTGCAGGAGGAAAGTTGAATCAGTGAGTGTGTAAGCATGTCAGCACTGGCAGGGGTCTCCACAGGGCTGCTCCAGCACCCAGGGCTGCATCAGGGTAGGTCCATGTGGCTTCTCCTCAGGGATGTCTTTCAGGAAGTGAGCCTTTCCAGCTAAAGCAGGCAATTGGCTAAGGCAGCTGCACCCTGGTCCGACCATCAGAAAGCAAGAGACCCAAGAGCTAGAAAGGCTGCCCTTCAATTAATCCCACATGTGTTTATCTGCCAGGTTGGCACAATAAACCTTAACTATCTCAATGAAGACACTGAACTATTATGTCATTCAAGATCAGTTAGTGTTTTCTAGAATTTAAAAGAAATTTAAACAGGTTTCAACTTGACTGTTCAGATACTCACAGTCTCCTAATTGATTTCTTCATCTCCACTCCTGCAGAAAGAAAGAAAGAAAAACATTAAAGACACAAGAGGAGCAAGCTTAATAAAATCATTAAGGAAAGGAGATGTATACCATTTTTATAATGGCTTGGAAAACTCCTGAGATGCCACTACGATTTCCTGGATTTATGTCATTCCCTATCCTTATTTTTTTTAAGTTATGAATTTTCATATTTGTTTATTTTAAAGTCCTTGTATTTTACTTTGGATAAAAGTTTATTGAGCATCTGGGTTTTCCACTCAACCATGTATACACATCTTGTTTTATGACCTTGGTTACCCTCCCCTCAGTGGAACTGCACTTTCTCTCCCTCTCTGTTTTCATGTGCCCTTCTTCATGACTTCTTGTCTTCTGTACTTTGGGTGGGGCTGGTAAGGAAGAGGGACAAATGAAGCATTTGGGGGGTGGTCCTGTCTGGTTGATTGTCTTGAGTAGCACTTTCCTCTCTGGTGTGATTATTCATTATATAAGCCTGTTCTGTCCATTGTTTATCTGAAAACTGCTTCTTGAGTTCAGTTCCAGGCTTAAACAGGCTTAAAGAGTGGCTAAGTGTCACAACCCTAGGGGTCCCCTGAGTCCCTGTCATGCCAGTAAGTCAGGACTATTTCTATTCTTGAATAATAGTCTACCTTTTCTTCTCTCCCTCTCTACCCAAGATCTTTTATTGTGATACTGATAGTAGTAGTGGTAATTGGGCACCATCTAGTTCTTCTGGTCTCTGGTCATGTGGAGGCTGTGATTTATATGGTCCATCAGCTCCGTAGACTCTTTCCTTGAGACGTTGGTTTCTTTTACTCTTCTTTCTCCAAACATGAAGGCATCCACAGCTGCATCTTAGATTGCTGCTTGCAAGCTTTTAAGACCATAGTTGCTACTCACCTAAGGGGGATGTCAATCATTATCTCTGTGTGTTGCTAATGTCAACTGACCTAGTTTTCCCCTGTGACTCTGGTCCTAAGTGCCCAAACCTAGTGAGTTATTCCCTCAACGTGTTTGGTATAGCTCAGAAGTTTTCAGAACCTTACCCCTTGTATGCCTTACAATAATCCTTGGCTATGGTCACTGCATATACAAATATGAGGGAACTATCAGAAAGTGTGTGGGAAATCCCATTATCCTTTCATTCTATTTTCCATAAACCCCTTCATGCATGTATAGGCCTATCCTTTGCCAAACCACATATACTCCTGAATGTACTTCTATTTGCCTGCCAGCATCTTATACCCTTCATGTCATTTACTTTTACTATTAGTGTGTACAGTAGGTGCCAGCTCTATGGTCTTGTATTCTTGTGACTTCCCTTGCTATTGGTCATGCTGATCAACCTTTTATATTTTCTTTTCTTAAAATTTTAATAAGTTTTTTTTCCTCAGCCCAATTTTGAAACCAAGCTGTGTTTATTATTAAGCGTGTTAACATAGTTTGAAGAGGCTCCGTCTTTCTGATTCTCCTTTGATGTTCCTAAAAACAACTTTTGCTTAAAGGGCTTTGTGTGTATTTACCAAAGGACTCCGTCCTAACAAAATATACAATGCAAAGAATATCACCTTTTCTAAGAATCGTTCAGACTTTTCCAACAGAAAAATTTAATGTAATGATATTTGATGCCGTCTATGGTATTATCTTCAGAGTATATATATTTTGATGAAGGATTGTGTTGATTTATTATATTATAAATGTCATTTCCCCTCCCGGGATAATCATAGCATATTTTGATTTTTATAACTTTAAAAGGAACATTTAACATTGCCCTTTACCAAGCTGAATATGACAAAATATAACTAACTTCACTTCTTACTCAGGTTTTGACATTTTGTACCAGCTGAGTAACGTAAACATCACTCGCCGCTAACTGCGCAGTGTTTCAGCAGCATCTTCTTCACAGAATTTTAATCATTGTCATGTGTCTTCTTTGTTTAGAGAGTCGGCTGGTGAATACTCGCGGGATCTAAAGAAAAAGTAAGATCACAAACATGCTATTTTGCTTTGTTTTTCTGGCTTCACATTGTTGTTTCTTTCATCACTTAATAGTGCTTCTTTATTTCTGTAGGTTGATAATGTCTTAGTGATTCTAGTGTGACACAAAGGGAATCAAACTGAACTTTCAACAGTTTCAGGTGATTCGAACTCTTTAAGAAAAGCAGGATTTTCTGTAGGCAGTAGGCAGACATGAGGACATTAAAGATACAGTGAAATTTCAAGTCTTATTGTCCCCTGACAGAGGAGTCTGTTGGAATGAAGGCTACAGGCCAAACCATCAGTTGATGGAGTAGGAAAGCAAACTGGGTGAAAAAATAAAGAAGAGGGAAGTAAAATTATCAAAGTGGACAGATTCCCACAAGCATAAAAAGAATAAACGAGTGGGTTACCCACATGTCCTTGTTGACACGTGGACGAAACGAGAGATCTAGCAAAGGAAGCATGGGGAGGGGAGATTGCAAACTGAAGAGAGGAAGCGGAGGTCTTTGCCATGGGTTGTTCTGGAGGAAAGAAGAACAGGGAAAGGATGAGGAAGGGAAAGACAAGAGAGGGAGAATCTGAAGTGTTGCTATTTGACGATTTCGCTAGTGGAATCTAGAACTGTAATGGTTTCAAATATAGAGGTATTGAATACTTCAATCAGTTACATGAAAAATAAGATGTTCTTGTCATTGTGTATTTGTTTGATGTTCTGGAGAATCTTGGTGTATGCTCACTTTAAGCCATGCTTAAATGAAGAAAGTATTTCTTGGTTTATTTCAAATTTTCGTATGAGTGGTCTAAACTTATTATATTTTAGAATTCACTTGGTTTCCCCCCAAAATGGGAGGGGGACTCATGCATTGAAAGGGATGCAGTTAAGTCTTTAAAAGGTATTTCTAATCCCCAGAAAGCAGATGGTCACAGCTCAGAATGGGAGCTGGAGTGATCAGAATTACTCCTGCGTTCAGGGACACAAAGCCAGGGATTACTCTGAGCTCTTTTGCCATTGTCATTGGCCGGCAGAGAAAAGGTGGAGCTTTGTGCTTATCTCAATGGTAATGCCCACATGCACCAATGGACAGACTGCGTGGAGTTCAGCAGGGTTTCTAGCCTAACATGTAAACAAGAAAGAAGGAGAAGAAAACCTTCTTTCTATGGACATAGAAACAAGAACACATTCTGTTTTCAAACCACTCGGAGGTGTTTGTTTCCAGATTTACGGGGGGTGGGGTGGGTGTGGGTGTGGGGGTCTTTGTCTTATAGGTGACTGTTCAAGTGTTAATCATTTGTCCTTGTGATATAGGAACTCCTTGAGATCAGTTGAAGTGTCTTGGGGGCAAGTGTTTGGTTACTTTTGATCCGTTATATACTAGAGCTATGTTCCTTACCCACCACCATTATC
>NW_022103922.1:10042425-10046628 GCF_000313985.2 Echinops telfairi | reverse complement strand
GGGGAGCGGAGAGAAAGCCATTTACTCCTGCTCAAAAGTACTCAGAAGGAATCCTGACTTCACCCTTGTGAGTGGCATTGGTCCCCTGTGCCTTAATGTTCTGGGGCTTAGAATCAGGACCATACTACCTACTCACACAATCCCTGTGGACTTTTGAACTAGGAATCAGAGAGAACTTGACACAGGATAACCTTTACTAGAGGCATCACTGGTCCTAGCACCCTGCCTACACCCCTCTAGTATCCCATGAACTACACGAATAACTTTGCTGTACTTGATGCTTGCACTTGGAATTCCACTGAATGATTAAAGGTAGTTATGTAAGGCATAGAACAACCTGTGACGTCAGTGTCCCTTGTCATCTTGTTGGCTTCCTATCTAGAAAGTCTCATCAAAGTCTCCACCCACTGTCCTCATGTCCCTACTAAGCAACTAGACGCTGAATAAAACTCTTCCAGTGTAGCAGCCGCAGACTATGAGGTTTTGCATACCTCCCTTCATGCATCCTCTAATTAACCATGAAATGAGTACCTGATTGTCTCCGTTTTTCAGACCGTTCTCGAAACACCTTAGTCACACGGCAGACCTCTCTCAGCCAGAAAAGAGCAGGAGGGAAGGACCAGGACTGGGAACCAGGATTCTTTCCATGATCCCTATGCATTCCAAACCACCCGTATGACTTCAGGAGAGCCAGGACTACTGAGAAGGGAAGGCCTGGGCTGTGGAGAGAGAAGCACTAGCTCCCAGCTGGGCTCTGGGCAAGCCCTGTGGGAGGGCATGCGGATGTCTGGGCAGGGGTGTGGGGGTGGGCGGAGAAGAAAGAAACCCTACAGATCGTTCCTCTTTGTCCAATTGACAGCAGATTCTTCAAACCCTGTTGCACGTGCCTTGAGGACCTGGTGTGTCTGCATTCCAGTGATGGTTGGGCAGAGTGCAGCCCGGGCCCCATATTTCTTTCTACCTATTGACACCCGCAGACCCTCTCTTCCTGTGTCTCTGCTTTCCTGCTGATGGTGTGTGATCGGTGCTTTATCTACATCTGAGTCGGTCTAAGCACACATGCTGAAGTCAGGCTAGAGGGAAATTATTTTATCCAAATGCCCATTGAACAATTCCCTTGAGACTCCAGCTTCGTGAACCTCTTAAAAAGGGGAAAACATAAAACGCTGTTAGGCGAAATAGTAAGGACGCCCTTGGATGATCAGTTAATTGTTTAACTTCTAAAATCTGTGTGATTTTGTGCCTGTTCAACTACATTAAGGTTAACTTGTTTCCTTCTCTCTATTTTTTAATCACATTGATCCTGAAGAGTTAAACTGTTGAAGAAAATCAACAAACCACCCTCTCCTTGCTCCTTCACACACACAAACATATACACCTACATGCTGCTACAGATAGCCAGACATATGGGAAGATACGTAGGAACATCTCGTGAATATATTAAGATCTTCTCCCATTTTGAATGATTGGAATAAGCAATGTTGTTGAAACAGTAACTTTGGCGAGAGGGTGAGATGTCTGAGCCTTAAATGTGTTATGACATCTCTAAACCTTAAGTAATTTACGCCTATCTAAACACTGAGCTTTAAGTCGTCATCATCTTGCCTTGGAAACGAGAGGCTGGATGTGTTTGGAAATATGCCTTCATTGTGCTGCTACCACAATAAAGATCTCTCCTTCCTCAGATTGTCTCCAACATAAATATTCTGCCTGATAAAAATGACAGGTAACTGGATGGCCAGGCAGCTGTATTGTTACGATCATAGATAAACATATTTCCTCTTTGGCTTTTTCTTGGTAAGGAATTTCTGGACGCACAGAATGTTTTCCTTCGGACTGATTGTGATCTTATTCATGCTAGGTAATCGCATGTGTCTCCCTCATACTTTTGTAAAAACTGGATTTAATGTGTGGAAAAGTTCCAAGGAGGAAAGCAGCCGGTGAGGCGGTGCTTTTCAGGGCGTGATTAGAAGCAGGGATGTTATTAGTGAGAGACATTGGGAGCCTCACACAATAGAAGGCATCACAATCACACCAAGAAACTGGCTTCCACCAAGACTGTGAGAGCTAAGCCTTATCTTGGGATCATGGGGGAGTTGGATTTACAAATAAAAAACGTTGTTCGCAGAACTCAAATAAATGCTTCCAGAAAGACATGAGGCGATCGCAACTAACCAAGCAGTTGTTTTTCTTTGTCTGACTACCTCTTTATTCCCCCAAAGAGGGCCATTGTTCAAGTCTTACACAGAGCTTACAATTGACTTACAACAGAAAAAAAAAAGAAAAAGTTGTTCTCCACAAAATCTACTTATGATGAAGATCAGAAACAGGAAGCTAGAAAAGTGCAGCAGCCACAAGTCCAAAGGCAACGCAACAGAGGCCTCCTGGGGCGGGCGGGCAGCCGGCAGCGAGTCTGGTTGAATTGTGACATGCACCTGGCAGGGCCTCATCTTACAGAGGCACCCTGACGTGGGTACTGACACTTTCTTGCCACTGGAGTGCCATTTTATGAAGAGAAAAAAATGGGTTAATTGGTGGCACCCCAGCTGTGAAACCAATGAGGAGAATGGTGCCTTAGCTGTTGCTAAGACTTCCATCCAGAGACCCCTGATGGATGTCACTTTGGGGGTCTGGCTTAGAGAAGAAGTGGCCCATCGACAATGCACAGACACATGGTAACCATGAGATGGAAGGAGTACCCGGTTCTTCTTTACTCTGCTGATGCTACGTGTTTATAGCTGAAAACACAAAGCCCTGCCCAGAAGGGCGCTTCCACCGCAGTGAATTAAGTGGCCCCCACGGCCATCTATGATACAGCAGAGAGGGGGCAGGGGGAAGGAGTCTTGTTGCTTTTGCCTTTGGGGCCTGGTAAAGACTCACTATGCATTAACCATGGACTCCTAGCAAACACAGATGTAAGGTTTCTTCCATCTTTGAAGGCAACTATTTGTTCCACCTTATAAAGAATCACTTTGTCACCATCGCCATCGATCAGTGATGGAGCACAGCCAGGCTGGTGCAAGACGATGGGGTTCACCCCCGGCACATTTATTTTCCCAGCACCTTGAGAGTGGTTTTAAGATTAATTCTCATGTCAGTGGCCCACCGTATTAATTATTACTTTGAAATGTAGCTTAACATACCAGAACCCGCCATGCTTTATGACTTTGATATGAAGCCCCTGAAATGTTAGAAACTGGGGCAGAGGGTTTTTGCTGGCAATAATGGGCTCTAATTGGCCAGCTTTTTAAAAAATGGATGATCTATACTATCGGCGTCTGTCTCTTTAATTTGCTTTCATCTCCCCTTTCTTCATGCGACGCTGGGATTTTCCCAGCTGCATTTCGAAATGTCAGATACTCAAACTTTTCTGAGAGCTTCACTGTAGACCATGACTGATGGTCTGAGAGGAATTTCGGGGGATTCCAGACTAGATGGCGAAGCAAGGACAAATCAGAGATCGCTCTTTAGCCTTGCTGAGACCTCTGGGGTTGCATGACGCTTAACTCCATTGCCTGATGTTACAGGACATGGTAGCTAAAACAGATATCCTCATAAGACAGACAATTGTGCCCCTTAACTTGGATGGCTGCATGGTCAAAGCCCAGAGAGGTGGCATCAACCTTTAATTGACAGAAGTTACTAAGCCTGCCAGTACTGTTCTACTAATATGCGTGTCCTGTTGTCAACTTATACTAGAACAGTCACTTGGCACAGTATGCAGTTTCTCTGCGTCTCTTTGAGAAGAAAAGCATCATATCATTTGGTTTTTTATGAAGCCTCTTCTATAGAAATAGCTTATCCTAAGTTCCTTTTGTAGTCTTCTCAAACACCTGGCCCATGGTATTTATTAGCTGGGGATTTATAACACATTGCCACAAACACAGTGGTTTAATCAACACATCTTTGTATTTTCTCAATTACTGAGGGCAGGTCTAGGCTGTGCAAAAAGAAATCGGCCGATGGCAGGCAGGATAGCATGCTTATCTGGAGATGCCCCTCATGATGGTCTGCTTCCAAGCTCATTCAGATTGTTTGGCAGGATTTAATTCTTTGTGGCGATAGGACTGCATATTTGTTGGCTTTTGGTGATAAGCTGCTCTCTACGTACGTGTTGACTATTGGTGATGAGCTGCTCTCTACATACGCGTTGACTATTGGTGATGAGCTGCTCTCTACATACGTGTTGACTATTGGTGATGA
>NW_022103922.1:10022357-10042325 GCF_000313985.2 Echinops telfairi | reverse complement strand
CATACGTGTTGACTATTGGTGATGAGCTGCTCTCTACATACGTGTTGACTATTGGTGATGAGCTGCTCTCTACATACGTGTTGACTATTGGTGATAAACTGCTTTCTGCTCCAAAAGGCTACCCTGAGATCTTCCCCATCACGTGGTCCTCTACTATCATCCTCTCCTGACATGATACCTGGCTTCTTCAGAGTCTAGGGAAAAGAAAGTGATCCCCTAACACCTCTCTGCTAGCAAGATGGTGGGGCATGTGATGCAATACAATAACAAGAGTGACATCCTAGCACCTGGGCCAAATGCCTTTGGTCATAAGCATATCGCAGGTCCCACCCACACTGAGGAAGAAAGTCGCCTGAATGTCTGTGCATCAGAACAAGGCTTGTCATAAGGACCAATGCCCTGGAACCCCAACTTTTAACTCCCTGCCAATAGAATTAATTCTGACCCATAGTGACCCTCTAGGACAGGGTAAAATTGCCTTTGCCACTTTCCAAGACAGTAGCTCTTTATGGGAGTGGAAAGCCCTGAGTTCCTCCCACAGAGGAACCACGTTTCCAGCTGCTCAACGTGCGGCTCTCAGCCCAATGCATGACCATGCCACTAGGACTGGACAGCACACACTGGAATTAGAGAAAGCACAGGCTCACTCAATCCTACTCACAAAAATAGAGAATGACGGTTCGAATAGCCATTGGGCTTTGAGTTGTTGCTGCACTAAATTTACCGAAAACATCACATCTGTGACCTTTCCCGCTGTAAGTGGTTGAATCTGCAGGGAACATGAATATATTCTTAGCTGCTCAGCCAATGAATAATATGTGAACCTTGCTCCTTGCTGTGTGTGTTCAGGGTCTCAGGACTTTGAATAACATGGTTTGATCTTAATGTACGCCTCACTTATCGACTATTATTTGGCCTGTAACAACCACAGAGGTGATTATATAGAACATAATTATATGTTGCAGTTAATGTGTGCTATACCATCTATTTATCCAGAGGTCTGTTTTCTCAAATAACCATTTAATTCTATGATACTTAAACCCAAAGCTCTGGCTCACTAGTCCTCTGGGATGTGAGACTAGTAGAGGAATTATAAATTGTTTCTTAAATGGTGTGCTGGAGTCTAAGGAACCATGGAACATAGGACAACCCACATCAGACAATTCCTGAAAATATTCCACATTTTTGCATCTGCATAGAGTTCAAAATGAGATAATATTCCTGAGCGTCCCCACAGACCATAATGACTATGTTCTACTTAAGAGAGATTCTTTCTAAAGTAACCAAGAGACACATTCCCTAGCAATTTATAATTGGGTCAATCAAAATGATAAGCATGCTGAAGATGAACCTAAGTACAAAGAATATTTATGCAATATCAAATTACATTATATAAATTATGGAAACATCAAAAATGTATCTCTCCCTGAGAGCCCTTCTTAGGGACGACATCCTTTGTCTGAGTTGGTCAATAAACACGAGAATTCTGTTCCCTTATCACCAGTCCCTCTCGAAAGGTACCGTGGTCTTCTGATTCTCAGTCAGGATCCTGTTGGAAAACGAAGGACACCCCCAAAAGAGATTGAAAGGCCTTATTGAAGTAATTACTTACAATGAGATTAAAAGGTTCAAGGGCAACGAAACAGAGGTTGGAGGACAATGAAGCACTCCAGGTGGCGTACAACTGAAATCCTCTTTCATGCCTAGACCTCTAAGGATTTAGGGGGGGAAATGGTTATGAGAACACAAAATGCCTGTGTTGTCGAAGGGGGCCACAAATAAAGATTCTAGCCACAAATACTGCCAAGAATCATGTGGCAAGAGATGACACGGTGGGTAGGAAGCCGGAAAAGCATATACCATGACTCCTCTTGTCTTTCACCTTCCAATGAGCTGCCGGTGCCTCCCACTATCAGAATGAAGCAGAATCAAACAGCAAGATGCCTGCATGGTGGATGCTATCCATAAATGTGAAGGCCACCAGGTACAGAGTAGGATAATAAAGAAGGGATGGAGAGAGACGAACAGGGACAGTATGGCTGTAATATGGCAATGTGCATTCGTTAATCGAAGATGTTCAAGATCGTTCTTTCACATTTTTATTAAAATTCTACCTTTTATTCATAACTAACATATCTATCACCGTCTACTCCCTTTTATGCCTGGGGAATATTAGTCAAAGATAGATTGAATAGATGATTTTCTAACATTGCCTTAAAACTATATGAATCATCTATTTTGTTTATTCAGATTCTGGACTCTTTTCAGAAATCTTGGAACTTCTAGGAACGTCTGGTGAAATTTTGAATGTTCTTCCAACCATTCATAACTAGAGTTTTCCCCAAGGCGATTCATAAGAATTTCCACCAGCTTGCAGGCTCTCCAAGTATGACATTCCTGTAACTTCAAATATGCTTTAAAGGAAGGTTTAAGGACTATTCAAAGGGGGAATAATTATAAATACTTCTCAGAAGAGGCCCCATGTCAATCTGAAAATTTCAGACTCCTTTGAAGGCAGGGTAGCAAAAATCTGGAGGGAATAACCCAAGGTTGCTATAAATTATAGTAAGCACACACATGTCTCCGTCAAGTGAGCTTTAACTCATGCTCACCCATGCGTATCAGAGACATCATGTGCTTCACGGGGCTTTAAATAACTGATTTCATTAGAAGTAGATGGTCAGAGCCTTCTTCTGAAGTCCCTCTATATGGACTTTTGATTAGAGTCGAAGGAAAAATATTGTTCAAATGCAAAGCTTATCACCTAGCGATTTAGTAATCTTCCCTTTTGCTCTTTATAGGGTCACGGCATTGCCTAGATTTGAGCTAAAATATTTCAAGATGACCATCCATCACTGACTGAAATAATATAGTTCTATCAATGGAGAGATCAGTATCTAATACACCAGTGGATTAAGTGTGACCCAAATCATCATTCCACTTTTTTTATTCCTAAGCATGTCTACCAATCATTCCTGATTTTCCCCAGCTCACTTCTCTTCATACAGCCTTCCTCCCAGTTTTTAAGTCAAAGTGACCATAGGAGTGTATAGGACACGATCTAGGTATTAAGGGCACACTGTGGAAGCTGTGTAACCCAGTGTTCCCGTTCCTAGTCCATTTTTCTCAAATCTCAATTCTGTCCATTCTAAAGCAGATGAGAATTCTGATAAACTTTTGTTGCGGTTTCTTATGACAACAATAATCACACTCCAGGCATCGAGTCAATCCGACTCCTAGTGACCCGATGGCTTCTGACACTATGTAGATGAAAAGTCAGGAGCCCTGGCGGAGTAGTGGTTCTGAGCTGGCCTGCTAATGGAACGCTCTGCAAGGGGGGCCACCAGGCCCCCTCAGCAAGACAAATGAGGCTTCTCCTTCTGTAAAACATGTCAGTCTCAAGAACCCACAGCGACAGCTCGACCCTGTCCCATAGAGTCATGATGAGTTTTGAGTATATAAAAAGTAAATGTTAAGCAAGATATTTTGAACAAGGACAATGTTTTCCTAAGAGATTATTGGGTGAATGAAAGAGTGTTTCATACATTCAGGGAGAGGGCTATTATATGGATACACACATCGTCTCATTCCACCATATGGTTGTTTGCTGTTCACTTCAAGGCAGTGTGCCAAGGACTACTCGATTGCTCTCTGAATCACAGTTATATATTTTTAAGACTTTTCTCTGCAAATACCATTTTTTAAAGCTTTATCTTACGCAAACGTGTTTTTACTTTACCCAACCTCTACTTCTTCCAGTAATATCATGGTAAAAACATTTTTTAACAAGAAGATTTTACCAAGGTCCAAAGAATAAAATACTTACAGGAATATAGAATATTGTATGAAATCATGTTATCTATAATTTCCAGTATATCAATAATAAATCTAGGTAAGAATCTTTTTTAACTTCCATAAATCATGGTCAGTAAAAGTGCGACTATTTTAAGCTAGGATTTTATCTCTTCATTTCTTTATATTCCCTCTCCTTCATCAAAAACCAAACCTCTAACAGGTCCAAAGCCCATGCATGCTATCTTACCTTCCAAAGGATCGCCAGGGCGGAGACTGAGAGGCACGCTTACTAAGTCTAGAGGGAAAGGGGCTGAGAACAAACAGTCCATCGTGGACTGGGCTGTCTCAGCTACAGGAATGCGGGAGGGAACATCTGAAACTGCTTAACACAAGGTGCCGCCTGCAACTTTGCCTTTCAGTGTATTCATTTCTCATACATGTTTCCCTCAAACAGACATTTTTAAGCCACAAAAAATCCTTGCTTTTTAAGCACTTCCCACTTTTAAAAGTGATTTTAGATAGCCTACCATTTCAGAATTGGGGTAGAAATCTTACCCAGAGATTAATAGGAGTCCAATGTCTTACCAGCTTTATGTTTTCTGTTCGAAGAGTCATTGGTTTGGTTTGAGTTGATATAATCGTCTCTATGGACCAAGAGGCTTGAGCCCTAACCATAATTTTTATATTAAAAAAAGAATTTCAAATTATTGTATGTCTCATTCATGCTTAAACAACTTCCCTATATTGCACTTAAGCCTCATCATGAACTCTAATTCCTTCCTACTCACCTAGCCTCACCCTGCTACCCCAGATTTACTCCCATGCACCTTCTGCTTCAGGACTACTCGTTTCTATACATAAAGACATACTGTACATACTCGAGTATAAGCCAACCCGAGTATCAGCCGAGGCACCTAATTTTACCACAAAAACTGCATGAAAAATGTGCGGAAAAACTCGGCTTATACACGAATATATACAGTATATAGAGACAGACATTTATATGTGTATGTATATATGTGGGTGTGTATATGTATGTATGTATGTGTATATATATATATATAAAATTCTCCTCCAAAGGGTGCAGGCTTTCATGGTACCAGGACTATGGCATATACAGTGACCTTCTGGATAAATCTTTGGTTCAATTTCCTATAATTAGGTGCTTATACGTATAAGCTTTCCAAAACATAGAGAACAACTTAGAGGTAAGAATTTACCTGATTTTCTTTGTATCACCAATGGAGTATGTAGAAGATAAACCCCAAGCCAAATCCATAGCCGTTGCGTTGCTTCTGATTCACAGGGACCCTACAAAGGCTTTCTGAGACTGGAAATCCTTATAAGAACAGGTAGCCTCTCCTTTCTCCCAAAGAGTGGTGGGGTATTGGAATTACTGACTTTGCAGGTAGCAGTCCAAAACCTATCCCACAGTGCCATTGGGGTTCCTTCTATAGTGGATCCAAAAAAAAAGAACTCACTGGCATTAAGTCAGTGTGCTGACTCATAGCTCATAGCGACCCTGTAGGTCAGGGTCACTGCCTCTGTGGATTTCTTAGACTGTAACTGTTTGTGAGAGTAGTGAGTCCTGTCTTTCTCCCAAGGAATGGCTGATGGTTTCGACTGCAGGCCTTATGGTAAGCAGCCCATCACGTAACCATTATGCCACCACCGCTCCTTATGTAGTAGATAGGAAGCTTCAAATTAATATTTATGAATAAAGGCATTGGGCACAGACCTTGAGATGTCTAGAAGAAACATCCCTAATGCAGCAGCAAGAATTTATTGACAATTAATCAATCAGAAAGAATCAATTTAGGCATTCATATGAAGAATCATGCCTTGTTATATATGGGGAAGTGGATGAACATTTGGATCAATTGTAAGAATTGAGTGTTTGCTCACTGTAAAATCAAAGAGGTTGTGTCATGTTATGATCTTATCTCTGACTCAGCCATGTTCATGGTCTATTACTTTAAGTATTTATTGCGGAGAAAAATGTTAACGACGTGACTTGGTAAAGAGATTCCTCTCAGCAGGTTGAAATGAAGTCGTTATTTCTCAGAAATTTTGAATGTCAGGCTAAGTATTTGAATGAAACCCATACATTAATACCCTAAGGCTCATACCCTAAAATCATATTGGTTTTTTATTCTGGAGATTCTCATTCAAATTGAATCTAACCTGTCTCAACTGACTCCTATTAGAGAACTTAGAGGGAAATCTAAAGGAAGATATCATCAAGGACATAATTTAAGAAAAATCCATACCTCTCAGAACATAATTCTCTAAATGGAAAGGATACAGTGACTGCTCAATCAAACAATTAAAAAAAAAAGCAAGTGAAAGATTCCAAATTTAAGGAGGCAAAGACAGTAGGCTGGTAATGGTGCAACATATCACATTTTAGGGATGGAATAAAATAAGTAAAAATTTAAAACCCACTGCTATCAAGTTAATTCCAATAATAGCAAACATAAAAGGTTTCCAAAACTGAAACTGCTTACAAGAGTAGAAAGCCTCTTCTTTCTCCCATAAAGTGGCTGGTAGGTTGGAACTGATGAACTTGTGATTAGCAGCCCAACATATAACCTATTACTCCATCATTTTAATTCTGAAAATATACTTGAGCACTTAGACGCTAGAAGATAGATACCCCCCAAAATGCTAGGGGGTTCCAACCTAGAAGTGTGTATCCATCCAGACTATCAATAAAATGTGATGGTGTAGAAAAAGCAAGTTTAGACTCCCAAAATATTTTTTAAATCACCCCCACCCCCATCTATGCTGTCCTAGAAAACGTCTGGAGAATGTCTTCAACAAGATTTTGGAATAACTACACAGTCAAAACAAAGATCCAAAAAGTAAAGCAGGGGGCACGGGGCGGGGGTGGAGCAAACATAGGGAAGAAATGTTGGGAAATCTCAGAAAAATAACTATCTGTGGGCATTAGAGCAATAGGTCTCAATTGAGGCAAGAGAGCAAAGAGATCTCTGGAAAATGAATGGAATTAATGGAAAATTGGTAGCTGAAGGAAATATTGATCTGATACTATACCAGTCAAGTATTTGGAAGAGAATGGGTCTGAGCGCAAAGTTCTTGTTCTGTTTTCATTAGTTGGAGATTTCCATTAAAGATACATCGTATAAGGTGCATACTTTTTGTCTTGATTATGCAAGGGCATATTTAGGTGAGCATTGGACTGCCAACTGTGAAGTTGGTGGTTCAAACCCACCAGCTGCTCCATGGTAGAAAATGAAGGCTGTCCACTCTGTGAAGATTTCCAGCTTCTCGAGCCCTAAGGAGAGTCACTATGAGATGGAATTGGCTCAGTGACAGTGGATGGGCTAGGCTTTATTTTCTGTAGGGACTTTGTCCAGTGAAGATTCCCATCATTCTCTCTCTACTTGGGCCATCCTTATTGCTGCCAGGGAACACCAAGCCACTGGGTGTAAAAATAAGAATCATGGGGTTGACAGTGGGAACGATAGAACTGGAGAAGTCTATTGAAATTAAACTTTTATTTTTTTCTCCATAGATTTCCATGTGTAGCTCTATATGCCATTCATGCATAATTTGACGTGAAAACTCATTTTTCTCTGCTTGTTGCATGTGGTTGGAAGCACCATTGTATGGACGGACACTAGTATGTGCTTTGAAACAACTATGCTCAGAAGAATTTCCCTGGGGTTAAACTGACTTTAACCTTGTGAATACACTAAGGATTCACTGAAATGTGTAGTCAGCCAGCTACCTCTGTTATACTATCCTACTTTTACATAGGTGTACTAAAGATAAAGTGGAAGAAAAATGGGTCCTTCTACTCCTGTGAACAGTTACAGTCTCAGAAACTCACAGGGGTAGTTCTACCCAGTCCTATAGGTTGAGGTGAGCTGAGTTGAGTTGAGTTGAGTTCTACCCTGTTGCTATGAGTTGCCGTCAACTCAATGGCAGTGACTAAAGGTAAATATTGTCCATCTATCTTTTGAGAATTTATTTTCCTCCTTTTTGCCTTATAAATAAGTACTCCAATTCATTATTAAGAAGAAAGGACTTACTAGTCTCTAGGGGTGTTTGAATTCCACTTACATTTTCCTTTGATTTCTTACTATCATGTTAAAGTAGGAACAGATTTCCTGGCTAGGTCAAAGTATGTAAGGTTTGTCTTTACATATTAGGGAAAATTATTTAAAAATTGATAGCTTCTAAAATGAATCATGAGGCCAACAGCCACAGGCTTACATACAATCTTTCTCCTGTTTCTGGGTAAACATAAGAAGTAGATTATGCGCTCAGAATTTTTTCCCAATGAGAATTGCCCATTTCAGATTCATTCTTCACTGAAATATAGACAAGTCTCTTACAGAAGTCGAGGCCTGGAGATCAGTGACTTTTCAAGCTAGCTTTGGCCATCAGCACTGAAATTCGACACCAAAGGTGTGGGCTCAAGCATGAGAATAGTTGTGAGGGTGGTGTGGGACCAGGCTGTGGCTCCGTCTGTTTTGCACAGGATTGCCATGGCTCAGAAGTGCCTTGATGGCTGGCTCTGGCCACGTCTAATCACCAACATAACTAGACTTCCTTTTCAAAATAATGTTGGTTTTTTTTTTCTCTCTGTTTGAGAATAATGATGGGAAGAAAAATCCAATTGATAATAATGCATTATTAGTATCCATGGGGGAGAGAGCTGACAGGATTACAGTGCAGAAAACCCCATGGGCAGCTTGGCCCTGTCCTTGGGATTGCTATGAATCTACTCACAGCAAGGACATGGAATCTACTTGAACAGAGCCAATGAAGAGGGTGATAGTTGCTCTCTAGCCTATTTTAAGTGGACCTGGAAAGACAAATTCTGAGTTTAATGTTGAAAATTATATTCCATTGTCACTCGAGTACACCCCCCTCAGTCTATTTTTTGACAGTTAAATTTATGTGCTACAGATATGAAAATGAAAGGAGTCCTCATTGAATCGGTAGCACTATAGTTCATTCTAAACCAGGCAGCAGCCATGCTACGGTTCACTGATGCTTTTCCTTCTATGGAAATTAAAAGTCATTTAACTTAAGAGGAAAGAAAAGTCCAGGCTACTCAGACAGAAGCCCCAGAAGCCCTTTGGTAAAAAGAAAGCGGGGAGCAAGTAGTCGCTGTATGCAAAGCTTTGTTTTTCTTTAACAGGGCCTAGAGCTTAGGGAAACTGGTAGCCCGGTCACTGAGCAACGAATCTGTCTTCCAGACATACCCAATTATGATAAGTCATCTTGATTTGCTCCTCTGAGAAGGAAAGGGATTTCTCATTTACGAAAGTCATGGTTAGAGCCAGCCAAGCTTGCTAAAATGTATTAGAGAATAATAAAGTGAACTTTATTAAAAGGCACCCTTGGGAGCAATCCCATCATCCTCTTCAGCTGAGAGCAGCAGAAATTGTCTGCTGGTCCTTTTAGTCTTCTCATACTTAGCGTTTTCTATAATGGCTCTTAACCAATAGATGGGGGGAGTGTAATTGCAATCACCTTTTAAAATGATCTATGAATGTTGGTTGGCTGACTCAAGGTGCAGATTAATTTTGTACCTTTTCATTTCATTCCTTAATTGTCTTACGTGTGTTTCTCTTCTCTCTTAGGAGATTTCTCAATTCATTCATGTTACTAAGGCTATCATCCCATGAGCACCTACGACGTGCCGTCCATCATACTACCTTCACTTCCATGTACTGTTCATAGTCCTCCCAACTGCCAGGAAAGGCAATTGCCACTTTATTCCCATTTGAGAGACTAGGAATTGGGACTGAAAGGCATAGGTCATTCCAACTGCAACTGACAGAGCTAGTATTTCTGGTTCCAAATTTGATACATCTCCATTGATAGCACAATGCCTAACTGAGGGCAAAAATTCAGGTTTTCCATTTGCCCTGGATTACTTAGTGAATGGAGCACAGAGAAAGTTCTCAGTATGAGCAGGATTCAAAATGGTCATGGAAAAATTAAATGAAAAGGGAGTGGAATTTTTTGAAATCCCCTCGAACATATTGTCTGCTGGCTTTATCTGTAAACTCCTCTAGTGTGTTATACTTGTTTCCATCGCAGTCCCTGAAACCAGATGAAAACATAATAAAATTATCCATGTTCTTTCCTCCTGAAGGACCACACAAAATATAACCAAGAGGGGACAGAAAGGAAGTGAGCCCATAAAGGAATGGATGGTTCTAGCAATGGGTGCTGTGCTGTGTAATGAGTTTAACACCTGCCAGATAATGCAAATGGCGCCAAAATTCAGCTAACTTTTGACTTCCCCAAGCCCTGTTCAATTGAACAAAACATGTATTGAAGAAAAAAAAAAAGCCTCTCCCCTGCCCCCTCTCTTTAATACACATGTGTTTTGAATCTAAGCTGAATCTAAGTTCTGTGCAGGGTCCTTAATTCAGGGAGGGTCCTTGCCCAAATTCCACCAAAAGAGATGATTCTTATAGGTTCCAGGAGAGGTGTGATTTTCATCTGGACTTCTTGACTGTCCATGTGCAATTTTTTCCCTCTGCCTAATTTGTGTTGCAGTTATATCATCTGAACATTAATTTCTTTTCTCCCTGGGACTTTTTGCCTTCTGAAAAATGGGGATATCCCTGTGGTTCAAGAATGTCAGGAAGGGAGACATTTGGGAAGAATTATGTAGGATGCAGTCATTCCGGATCTCAGTCATCTTAGCCAACAAGAGCCAAGAAAGAGAACAGCCCCACAGTACTGTGTGCCAAGAGTTTGGAACCCCAGGGCGTTTAAAGCAGAGGTGATTTAAAGTTGCCGTTGTCCTATAACTCCAACAAGACTCACGTTCAGATAGTGGAAATACAGGGAAAGAGGAAGGCATAAAGCATGTTTAGTTTATGACGATCTGTTTGAAATGTTTTATGCATAACCTGAAGATGTTTTAGAATGTCTGTGCCATAATCTAAACTTCTGTGGATATCAAAGTACATTGTAATTTGGAGAACTAGAGTTAAGAAAACTATTTACCTTCAATTACTTTATGCAACAAAACAGTGCCATGTGAGGTGTCTGAGTCCATGGAGTAGACAAAGACTTCTTTCAGGGAGTTTTCAACAAATTTTTAATGCAGTTTTTTTGGTAACTTAGGTGCCTCGGCTGATATTTGGGTCGGCTTATACTCAAGTATATATGGTGCATGGTCCTGTCTACCCAGTATTGGTCTCTGCAGTGTAGCAAATGATTTATGGGATGAGGGAACCCAGATCTGGAGACTGGGTCTGTGTAGGGATTTAGTATGAGCACTGGTGGTAGAATGGTTAAGCGTAGGTTCAAACCCCTTCAGAGGCCTCATAGAATAAAGGCCTGACAATCTTCTGTAAAGTAAGCTTCAGTCAAGATTACAGCCAAGAATGTCCTAGGGGATGGGTGTATTCTCTCACAGGTAATCACTAAGAGTCAGAAATAACTCAAATGAACCCAGTAACAACCCAGTAACAGAGGGTGATACAATGGTCATTCAGCTAGGAAATAGATGGTTTGCTTGAATGGTAACACAAGCTTCTGAATGTTTTGTTGATCCCATTGTTATTCCTCCACATGCTATAAGGGGACCAGACATTCAGAGGTGGTGATTTTTCTGATGTCATACAAGAAAAGGCTCTTATCAACTATCACGGGCGGGTTCAGAAATAGTCTGAGCATCTAGGTATGACCATCTAGGTATAGAGGAGCAGTTTGAAGCAGCAATGAATCAAGCAACTTTCTTGCTAAACGCACTATCAAAGCTTGGTTGATTTTTTTTTCAGAAGTAGGTCACCAGTCCATCCTTCAGAGGCAGCCCTGGGTCCCCACTCAGACCTCCTAACTTCTAGATAGCAGCTGAATGCATTAACCATTTGCATCCCCCAAGACCTCAAAAAGTAAAGATATTTTAATAGGTTGTAGACCATAGCGGGACAGTCCCAGGCACAGGAGCTAGACTCCTTGAAGTTTTCAGGGAGTCTTGGTTTTAGCTTCAGCTGTTCGTGTTGACTGGCTTAAGGATACATGGAAGATACTGGTGGGAGCAGACTCCAGAAGCAGACTGGCTTACAGGGGTGCAGCCGTCACACTAAGGTAATGCCAGCTCAAATTACGAGGCCAACATTCAGTAGAATATACTATAAAATAAAGATTCCAATCCTAGTTCCTGGTCCAAGGGCCCAAGAATAGTTATCTAATGTTCCCTGAAAGACTGACCCAGAAGCGTGTGATAAACCAACACTCCGGGGCTAAAAGCATTTGCTGGTTTCAGTGGTTGAACAACTCCTCTGTGGCTGATCTCCAGCTAGCTCTTGCCTCACAAAATCCCTGCATATTTAACTATGCGCTCTTGCCATCCAGTAAGGACCCAATGCAACACTAAGCATATCACTGAACATCTAAAGGGGGGGCAAGCCTTATGGGCACCTGTTGGGGATTCTTCTTTATAAGGTACAAGGATGGGGCTCTAAGCTCTTATAAAAATAACCTACCAAGTCAGAGAGGTAATTCATGAATTATGAACTTGGGCACAAAAAAAGTAGGCAGAATCTCAGTAACCAAAATGAAGCCAAGATTTAAGCTTTTGAAATTGGGGGCGGGGGCAGGGGGAGAATTCTCACTCCTTTGATCACTACCCTGCAGTCAATGATGATGCACAGGACAGAGTACAGCCCCTTCTGTGGGTCGGAGAGACTGTAACTCTTCACAAAAGTAGAAAGCCTTGTCTTTCAGCCACATCAGGAATTCCAGAGTGATATAAAATATCCATCAGTTGTAATACACAGTAGACATCCTGAAGGACCATTATTGTTGAGGTGGGAAGTTCTATTTTAAAAAATTATAAAGCCACATTATAAATCCTCTCCTTCTATAGCCATGTGATTAATTACAAAGGACCAAACTTAATTCCCAAAGTTGGTAAAAAATAAATTTATATAATGGAATAATTATATTTTATTTTCCACTGTTATTGATGTAGGCTTGCTTTGAATTTTGCTTCTGCAAGTCAATCATTAGCAAGAGCTGATCAATGATTTTATCATTATCTGGCTTTCAATTAATCCTGTTCAATATGTTAATTTGTACCTGGAATTTTAACTATATCCAATACCTTACTAATATTAACATCCACAGATAGTTATAGTCATGACAAATCTTGTGGGAAATGTCACTATATACTTAATCATTTTCTTCTCCCATTAATCAATCACTTCCCTATTGAGTTAGAAGGGAGACACATCCTATTGGCTACATAATCTAAAGACTCCTTGGGTGGTGCCAAGGTTAATACAATCAACAGCTAACTGAAAGGTGGGGTGTTTGAACCCAGAAACATGAAGAAAGAGAGGCTGCCAACCTATTACTGCTGCCCTGCTTCCAAAAAATGCAGTTATTGAAAGCTCCAGGGAGCCATGATTCCACTCGGACACACAGGGGTTACCAGGAGTCAAAATCAACTTAACAGAAATCAATTTTTGTTTACATATGTGAGTGTGTGTGTACAGGTATGTACACACACACTCACATATGAGTTTTTTTACAAACAAGGCTTTCTTAATAATCCTTGAAAAGCAAGAAAACAGAGAGCTTAGTGATGAAAAGGAGACTACTTGGAATGCTGTGCTAGTCCACAGCAGTTCTCAACCTTTCATAGGGGTCACCCGATTCATAACAGTAGCAAAATGACAGTGATGAAGTAGCAACAAAAATAATTTCATGGTTGGGGGTCACCACAATATGAGGAACTGGATGAAAGGGTTGCAGCCTTAGGAAGGTTGAGAACCACTGTGCTCGAGGGACTTGGGCTCATCTCTCCCCATACATAGAATCCAAGGGCTTCTTTAACCAGGGAGTGGGTGTAACTTCACTGGAACTCACTGGAGAAGAAAAATTCTGAAAGAAATAGGAAAAGGAATAAAATATTTGGCTATTTGACTCAGGATGATGTAAACTTGAAACCAGCATGTTAGGTGGCATGAGTCTGTCCCAACTCAGAGTGATCTTAGAGATCATCTTGACCTGAGTGATCAGAGTGGTTTCAGCAGAATGAAACGCTGCCTGGATATGCACCATCCTCACTGTCCTTCCTGTTTGAGTCCACTGTTGGAGTCACTGTGTTTATCCATCTCACTGGGGGTCCTCCTCTTTATTGAGGAACCTCTAGGTTGCCAAGGGACTGGTGCTGCCTAATAATGTGTTCAAAGTCTGGATGGGGAAGTCTCATGCTAGCTGTACTTGTTTCAAAACTAGCATAGAAACCAGGGAAGAAAAGTAGATTTTAGAGGCCAGGGGATTTGCATTTTATCATGAATAGCTTAGTTAACTACCAAGTTGACTTGTAAGCATATCTTTTAGAATGCTGAATATGTTTTTCTCATAACAACAGAAGATGATAGCTTAAAATGAGAGTTTGAAAAATCCCATAAAAGTCCTAAAACAGCTGAAGTTATACTGAAAGATGTGCTGGGTCCTAACTTTTCCAAAACTCTCCCAAATACCTGACATTTGAACCATGGTCTAGTGCTAAAGAAGCTTAGGATCTAAGTTACTGCATGGGACCTGGCAGAAACAAAGCAGGAGGTAGATGTCTATGGGAAGTTTTCTACTGTGCACAGAAAAGGCTTAAGTATAATTGTCTCTAATACAGTGCAGTTGATCCGATGGAATGATGCTCCGGCATAGATGAATGAAAAAGGTTTCCTCGTAGCAGATTGCATGAAGTATTAGTTCTCCAACCTTTTTTCCATCATCTGCGACAGTTTAGGGAAGTTTGAGGGGGCTTTCAAAAGCATGTGGAGAAGATAGAACTGAAAGATAATGGAAATTTCCCATGAATTTTTGAAGCCCCTTCCTATTAGCAAAGGATATGTTCTCTGGTAGTACCCTCACCATAGCATTGATTCCAACTCATAGGACAAGGTAGAACTGTCCCACGGGATTTCCAAGGCTATAATCTTGACTTCCATGTCTTTCTCCAAGGATGGGTTCAAACCACCCACCTTTGGGTTAGAGCAGCCAGGCTGTTAACCACTGTACTATCAGGACTCACTAGTAGCAGAAAGCAATAGACCTTCTTCATTGACTGGTCCTTACTAACCTGTGGTACTGAAGTCTCCCCATGGCCCAAACTCATCAGGCCGTCACTCAGGATTTGGTCCTTCTGGGATTGTGATTGTCATAGCCAGTTTGTAGCTGGTACAATGATTATGTGCTCATCTGCTAGGGAAGAGGTCGGCCGTCAAAACCCACCGAACGTTTCTGTGGGAGAACAGACCTGTGGATCTGCTCCCCTAAAGATGATAGCCTGAAAAGCCCTTGGGAACATTTCTACTCTCGTATAGGGGCCTATGAGTTGGAATTGATTGGAAGTACATAACAACTAGAAGTATTTCCATGTGCACGCAGTAATATGGTTGATGGGATACTTCTGCTTAGTAAGATGTACTATGTTGGAATGAGGTCTGTCTATAGTTCAACGTTCAGCAGTCAAACCTGCATACTAGCCATCTAAGAGAGTCCATCCATTACACTGAAATATTGGTTTTTAAAATGTCAGGTGTCCAGATGGTGCCATGGGATGTGGGTCGTTAAAAATGCTGAGACGCACAGAGTCTTAATAAAGGAATGTTCTTTCTATGGGACTGGGACAGAGCCAAGGCAGATTAACTAACTCACTAAATAAAAACAAAAACCAGAAAGGTGCAGCTTTTTACAGTGGAAGTGATACAAAGCCCGTGTGATGAGCTACAACGTGTCTCTGGTTTTGTTTTTCCATTCCTGTGTCTCCTCTCTCCACTCACAACTGCCCATCTTCTCCCAGGGAGTGTCTTCTGATGGTGATTGAAATAATCTTGTTGAGCAGATCTTTTAAGTGAATGAAGTCAGACGGTGGTGCTGTTTGCCTTTGAGGACCCAGCTAACTGAAGACTTTGCTGGAGGTCTCAGACGAGAGCAGTGCTATTGCTCTACCAGGCTCTGCATCAAGCGTGCATCCAAATGTAGCTAATTCACAGAGCTAATGGTGACGTTTAAAATAATGAAATATCTATGTTTTCAACCTTGTTTGGCACCTTTCTTGTACAATGCCATCTCTCTGATCCTAAAGTTACCCAGAGAGCCCAGTTACCCACTAAAGAAACATTTGTCCAAAGTAAAAATTAGCGCTGGCGACATAGTGGACTATGCTAGGGAGCTTCAAACCCACCTCGGGAGCCCCTCCAAATGAGAAGGATGAGGCTGTCTGCCCCTGTACACATTTAGTCTCTAAATACCAAAGGGGGCGGTTCTACTTCATTCTGGAGGCTCTCTTAGGAGTTGGAATTGACTGAATGGTAGTGAGTTTGGTATTATTTTGGGTTACTCTCACATTTATTGTTTCTCAAATATATTCCACACATTTTTTGCCAGTCCTTTTGAATATTGTTGTGAGAATTTATGTATTTGTTTATTTATTTATATATTTATCTATTTATTTTTTGCTTCGCTGTCAGTGCCTTGAAGACGCTCATTCTGTGTGTGCATGCCTAATTTTCAATGGTTGGGGGAAGATGAAGACTATATATCCCTCCTCTCTAGCCACATTACTAGCATGTGTTATATTGAAAACAAACCCTAGGATGCAGCCAGCACCATCGACCAAGCATTTATAGGTTTGCAGACATCCCTTTATTACGTTTCTCAACCTGTGGGTCCTGACCCCTTTGGGGGTCTCAAACGACCCTTTCACAGGGGTCGCCCAGTTCATAACAGTAGCAAAATTATAGTTATGAAGTAGCAGTGGAAAATGATTTTGTGGTTGGGGGTCACCACCACGTGAGGAACTGTATGAAAGGGTCAGGGCATCAGGAAGGTGAGCTTGGTGAAGCCTCACATTCAGGCTCCTTTGGGTCCTCTGACAATGCTTTGCAATGCAGTGCTGAGGCAGTGGCAGGATTTGGCTGAAGTTCTAGTGAGAGTCTGGCGACAAAATGCTCCAGTAAACAATTAAAAGCCACTTCTGAACCCTAACTAACTCCAGGCAACATTCTGAAAAACTGTAGGCCTTGGGGCTCACTGGTTTGTTAGGCCTGCTTGTGAAAGGCTAAGTGTGACCTTATGATATTTTTATCATATCATATCCGAACATCATTATTAAAGCCCATATTGCCACAGGAAAATCAGGATGAGCATCCTTTGTTTGAAGGAATCAAGCCGCTGGTGTTCGCATAAGAATAGCTAAAGGTCTTTCAGTAGGAATGTCTCTAGAGAAAGAATGACAAAGAAAGCAATCAGCTCCTGGGTGTATTCCCAATCAGGATACTTCAATTGCTAAGTGACCTCATGGTTGTCATTGTTGTTTCTGGCACCCACTGTTGAGTAGGTCTCTTTGACCCATGGATACCCCCCTCCCCTGTCAACTGAAGAAACCCTGTGTGGTCCTGCCTGTACCATTCTCACGAGTGGGTTCAGATTGGATGGTTGTGATCCATGAGGCTTTGTTGATGGATTTTCCAAAGTAAAGCACCAGAACTTTCTTCCTGGTTTGTCTTCTGCATCATAGCAGCACACAGAGCACACGTTACAGATGGACGGCTGCACTTTGAGGTACACTGACCAGGAACCAAACCCCAATCTCCCTCACAAAGGAGGAGAAATAGAAATCCTAGCTAAGAAATGCTTATGTAGAACTATTGCAACCAGTTAGGTGTTCAGGGATACATAGACCTAAAGGTCCCTTATTTAAAATAGGCATGGAGATTTCCCAAATCTTTATGATGGACCAATAACTATATAATGAAGTAAACTAGTCATTACACTACTGCTGACTTCATAGAGCAGAACTACATTGTAATTAAAATTGGCCTGGCACTCCCAGTTCTCCCTGTTTCTGGCATTACGGCACCTTAATAATCAGGAGTTTTTCATCTCTCTTTTGAGTTGAACAAATTATATGTCCTAGATAACATTCACTTCTCTCTCTCTCTCTGAATGCCACATATTTGACTACACAATGGGAATCAGAGTTTGAGGGTCATCACCTGATTTAATCACATGATTTCACAGATTTGGTAACTGAATCATATGTCTGTCCTTAAAGCACGAAGTCTTACTAGGTGGTTTGTTATATCCACTAATAAAAATTATTTTTTAAAAACTCCTTCCCATCAAGTTGATTCTAACTCATAGAAACCCTATAGGACAGAGTTTAACTGTCCCTGTGGGTTTCCAAGACTGCTAATCTGTACAGGATTAGAAAGTTTCATCTTTTTCCCTTGGAGCGACTGGCAGTTTTGAACTGCTGACCCTGCGGTTAGCAACCCAACTTGTAACCACTACACCACTAGGCCAATGAACTATAGAATTTCTCAAGATGTAATTTTTAAAATGTATATGAATATTCTTGTTCCAAGAAAAGTGAACCATTTTGTGAAATATGAATGTAGCAATCCCCACTAATTCATGACAATTGCCCTGTGAATCAATGCCCCCAACTACTGATTTTGCTTCTGTGGGACTCTCTTGTCTAGCAGAAAGGCTGGTGTCTTCTTGTCTGCCAGAAAAGGGCACTGGCAGCTTCCAGTTAGCTCCACAAAAACAAACAAATGGCAATAAATGCCAAGCACTGAAAGAGACACAAGGAAGAAAATTTAATTCTTCCTATAAAACAATATGTTGGAGGAGTGCCTAAAAAAAACACAACAAAAACAAATTTTGTAATGTTAATGAAAATGGAAGGATTATACTGGTAAACCATTTCCATGTAAATTAATAGGAGGGATTTCTTTTTGGAAAGAAAACCCTCCTTGAGAAGAGCTGCTAAACCCTGGTTTTGTTTTAAATAACAAAACCTTTCAGGAACCCGAGTTGCTCAATGGTTAAAGTAGACAGTTGTAAACCAAAAGTCAGTGGTCAGAGCCTCCTAGCCACTGCCCAGAAGAGAGTCTGCCTCTGTAAAGATGACAGGCTTGGAAAGCCTGGGATAAGACTGCTTCTGCTGTAGACAGTCATTATGAGCCAGCATTTGCTCAAACGCAGTGGACTTCATTTGGTTTGGAAATTCCAGGTCACATCAATAAGGACATTTATTAAACCAGACATGTTTAATAATCTGACCCCTAACAATGAACCCTCATCAGACATACAGACTATTGTTTTGATCATAAAAAGCATGATTTCTTAGAGTTTCCCTAAAAGACACATAGCTCTAATGGATGTCACTGCACCAATCAGCCAAAGTTAAAGGAACATACGTGTGGACCTTTTTTTTTTAATGACCTTAAATATAGCCAGACCTTAAATATAGCCAGGGAGGGCCAAGGATCAGTCAAATCACTTGACTTGGGAAGTAACTTGTTCTAGGCATTCTTTTATATTCCATCCTAGAGAAATGGCTGCTGTCGCAGAAATAAACCTATGCACAGCCATGATCGTGACAGCATTATTCGCAATCGTGAAAATGATGGTGACAACTGAAATGTCCATCACTGCCAGGATGGATAAACAGAGAGGACACATGTCCATTGAAACACTGCACCACTTGGAAAAATATTCACTGATGACTCAGTGGACCATTGCAACAGGTGGATGAGTACGGAGAATGATGCTGAGTGAAAGCAGGTAATCGCAGAAGGACAAATAGAGGGTGAGACAAGTACTATGAAAAGGTGTTCCCATTAAGTGGACCATTCTTTGATAGTTATCAAGCGAGGAAGGGGGTGGAAGGGTAAATTACTAAGTTGAGGGCCACTCAAAGCGCACTGCCCTTGAGCCGATTCTGACTCAAAGCGACCCAATATGACAGACTTGAACTCTCCCATGGTTTTTTGAGACTGAATATTGACAGTAACACAAAGCTTCATCTTTCTGCCAAGGAATGCCTGGCGCTTCCAATGGCTGGCCTTGCGGCTCACAGCCCACGAGTGAGCTCCAGGAGGTAGGCACATAAAAGTTACATTGATAAAATGAAAACCTTAAAAAATAAGCAAAATATTATGTTTCCTGCAGTGAAGTCTCTATTCTTTGCCCAACCAATAATGATGACACTTTGGGTTTTTCTACATCTGCCTTGACTTACTATCTAGAAATACCTTCTTCTTTGAGCTCCTATACATCTTCATTAACTTCAAGAAATACCTGTAGTTCTAATAATTCATCTGTCTGTCTACTCATCCATTCTTCCATCTAGCTCCCCCC
>NW_022103922.1:9990571-10022257 GCF_000313985.2 Echinops telfairi | reverse complement strand
CACCCACCCCCACCCACCGCCGTCTTCTCTATTTTCCCCTGACAAGTATTTCTCAATATTCCTTAGAAGGGACATTCAGGCCTATCATTCACTACAATCAAGTCGATGTCCAATCATAGCGACCCTACAGGACAGGGTAGAACTGCCCTTATGAGTTTCTGAGATTGTAACTGTGGGAGTAGAAAGCCCCATGTTTCTCTCACAGAGTGGCTGGTGGTTTTCAACTGCTGACCTCATGGATTCAGACATTATAACTGTAACTGTTATGTCCAGCTTAAGGATTCCCAAACCAAAACTTCAACCCTGATCCGCCTGAAGACAATTTGTTCTTGAGTGTTCATGATAGCAATCTAAATGTCAAAGTCTTGCTGTCGACTTGACTCTCTTTATCAATTGCAATGTAGTATGTAAAGACTGATTTGGTGATCCTTTTAAGAGGCTGATATTTGTAGCAAAGTTCTAAATATAACAGAACAAAAGAGTTCTGCACTCAGCCTATGCTATAAAATGATATATATAATGGCACAGCCTACTTCAAAGACGTAACATTACTGCAGACTAATCCTTATATAACTGAACTCTAAAGAGACATGCAAGTCCTCATTAACAGCCACTAAACATTTAGCTTTAAATTTTACATCAAACACTATAGAATTTTATGGGAACAGTAGAGTAAAAGAGATATTGGAGAAAAAAGAAGAAAAAGGAGAAATAAGAGCCCCCCCCGCCTCCACCAACACATCTTTTTCTAATGGAGAAAGAAAAACTGATTTTGCTTTTCAGTCGATATTTTCCTGAGAGTGTGCTCTAATGTAACTAAGTACACCTGAACATAGTGTTCCAACCTGTATCTTATTAACAATAAGCTTCCCATGCCTTTACTAGGCTAAGCTTGTAAGTGCACACGTCCCTAGGTGGCACACCGATTGAGCTCTCCTATTAACCTACAGGTTAGTAGTTCAAACCCATCCAGAAGCAACATGGAAGAAAGGCCTGGTAATATGCTTGCCATGATTTCAGCCAAGAAGACCTTATGTAGCAGTTCTACTTTGTATCACATCAGGTCACCATGAGGGGGACTGACAGCAGTGGTGGGTGGGTTGGTTTATTGATTTCATTTTTAGATGCATACTTCTATTGTTGAAAATAGAAATATAGTCAAACCATCCATAACCTTTAATGGCTTATAAGATGATTTCTTTTAAAAGCAAAAATTAAGTGTCTGAGGGACTAAGAGCACAAGGCAGGTGCTGTAGTCTTGCTCCACCATTTAACCCTTGTGTGATCTTGAACAATTGCTCAAGAGCAGATTGTTGGGAGATGAAATGATGTACAGTCAGCTGCTTACAACAGGACAGGGCTCATAGTAAGCTCTATATGAATACCATCTGCCATGCTAACAGCTGTTACGATCTGTATTAACCAATCTATGCTGTTTCTAGTTGGTTAATAATTTATTAAAATTTGATTGAAGATATCAGAATTTACTCCCTAATAAGGTGTAATTCTCACTGCAGGATGTAAGAGATAATCTTGTTTTATTATTGAATAAAACATCCAATCATTCCATCTACCACAGAGCATCCATTTACATATGTATGCATATGTTTAGTAGACCCACAGTCAAGAAAACAGTTGTTCTCCTGTTTCCAAAATTTTAAATGATATATATTCCAGATCTGAATATTGAAAAGCAGGAATATCTTTGTTTACTCTTTTCCATTTTTGATTCTTGGAATGTGTGTAGAGTGAGGGAGATGGGTAGACACACACTTAGTTGAGGTACTTTTATGTGGACCAGTTGAAGCTAATTCTGAAACAAGGAGCCTACAAGAAAGCTTAGAACAGCGGCTTCAACCTGTGGGTCGCAACCCCTTTGGGGGTAAAATGACCCTTTCACAGGGGTCACCTGATTTATAACAGTAGCAAAATGACAGTGATGAGAAGTCGCAACGAAAATAATTTTATAGTTGGGGGGGTCACTACAACATGAGGAACTGTATTAAAGGGTCGCGGCATGAGGAAGGTGGAGAACTTAGGCTTAGAATGAAATGGGCCGAGAGAAATCTTCATTCAACAGGAGCCCATCATTTCCAGAGTCCAAACAAAATAAGTCCAGAGCAAATCATGTTGAAAACACAAAGCCATCGGTGCATGACTTAGGGTGCCCCACAAGAGAAAGCAGAATCCAGGTTAAGAGAATTAGCTATTTTATTTAATATATGATCCCTGCATCACAATTTCCGTGAAATGAATGGCTTTCTGAGGGACATTCTTATCTTAGATAAATTCCACAAGTGACACCATAAATACTGGGCTACAAAAGAAAGAACTCAAACCAAGGAGAAAGAACACAGTTAAACTCAAGGCTGCAGAGGGCTTCCATGACCAGAGGGAGGGGCCAGCTCACCAGTTGACGGGATTTATTTCTGGAATTAGCCTAATGTGCCTGGGACGTCAGAAGGAAGATGGATTTCACCACTGCCCGCTTGCTTCTGCTTCTAGAAGACTTCTCATCTCGAAGAATTTATTGTATGTTTCAGAGCAGTCCATAATTTAGATTTCAATTGCCATCAGTAAGGTACTTTATCATTCTGTGTTAAACTTCAAATAACCTAAAAACCTAAATGATTCTTTTTAGGTTGATGTGTCTGGAGAAGAAGCAGACCATCAAAACTGGAGGTTCTTGTTATTAGAATATTCATTGTATTCATTTATTTTTAAGGAAATGATTGGTTTCTGTTCTTCACCCTTCCTCTTAGGATATGTTTTATGACCCAGAATCCATGAAATACTTCTATGTATAGTTGATTAGATCTTCTGTTATTATAATATATTCTAAAATTCTAAAATATTATAATAATTATCATTTCATTTCCACTAAACCCTGCTAAATTTTTATTGCAATTAGTGCTTACCAAAAGGACTCTTCAAACACATACATACACTTTCAAACTGAGATTCTGCATTAAATAAGGCACAATTATGCTAAAATATGTTATAGGATACATGCCCATCATTATTTTAAATATATTTACATTTTCAAGAGCTTCATTTGAATTTAAAACTATCAGCCCTTGGATTCAAATAGACCTAAGTTTGAGACTCAGATGTACTAATGGTGTGAGTTGGGTTACTTGAGTTTCTTTTTTTTTTCTTTTTTGCAATCTGTGAAAAAAGCAATCATAAGACATAGTTTGTAAAGTGGTAGAAAGGAGATCGAGTTTGCAAAATATATATAACCTATTTCCTAAACACAAGAGAGACAAGTAAATAACATCTTCTTGTAAGGAAACAGATGTTCTAGACAATAACGTGATTTGAGATCGGTAGTATTACGGCAGGAAAATATCATAATTCTTCAGAAGGTAGAGGTGGAACATGAATTGGGGGCTTTTTCTACCAATATCAGCTTGTTGAATCTAAATTATTTGAAGTTATTATGAGAGAGGATGCATTTGAATTGTGGTCCTGGAGAAGAATATTGAAAGTACTGCGGACCGCCAAAAGAACAAACAAGTCTCTCTTGGAAGAAGTCCAGCCAGAGTGCTCCTTTGAGAGCAGAAGGATGGTTAGACTTTGTCTTGTGTACGTTGGACATGTTGTTGGGAGAGACCAGTCCCTGGAGAAGGCATGGGGGTTGGGTAAACAGGAAGACCCTCAACGAGATGGATTGATAGCATGGCTGCATCTGTGGGCCCAAGCTAGGGGACAAAGGTGAGCGCAGTGCATGGTGGGGCGGTGTTTGGTTCTGTAGCTGATAGGGACCCTAGGAATTAGCACTGACTGGCTGGCACCTAAAAACAGCCAACAACATTCCCCAGGAAGCATTTCATTTTTCACCAGCCTCTTTAATACAAGAACATTTTAGGGAAATTGTCATGTCAACAAAGGTAGATTTAATCCATGTCAATCAGGTTAATCTGGGGCCACTCTAACGATTACTCATCACATGATTGAAAGTGGGATGGAAAGCAGCCTGTGCAATAAATAGCCCCTGGGGAAAAACAGACAGGAGCAAAGGAAAAGATGATTAATTGGGAAAGATGGCCATTGAAACACATCAAAGAGATTGTCTCAATGGTATGTTGTAGAGTAACAGAACAGGGTGTAATTGGGCTCATTGCAAGTGAGGTTAATGGATGATGCCGTCCAACAATATGAAATGCCAGCCTGGCAGAAATGCCAGCCTGGCAGTGTGTGCCTATCCAGGGAGATCACATTCGCCTCGCCAAGCCATGTTTGAGTCAAGAGCCTAATGTGTCCTGACTGGTGATTTTCATGTGAATAGTGACAAGAAGGAGCTTGTCACTGTAAAGAGCCCTGACCAAGGTGAAAGTTATGCAGAATCTACATAACGTTTGATGTATTTATAATCTGAAGTGCTGGACTGGATGGGGAGGAGCATATTCCAGAAGGAGCAAATGATGAGCTTGCAGATAGAAAGGAGCTAGAGAGGTGCCGGGAAGTCATTCAAGGAATATTTGATCCCAGGCCCCATCACAAGGCCACAAAGATCTGATGATAAAGACGATGGTACTGGAATTCTGTTTTATCTGTCCCCACCCTTTCGCTGATATTTTTATTCTCCTAAAAATAAGTTCAGGATCATACTTAAATGTCACACTTGAAAACCATCCTGCAGATGTGAGAGAACCCATTTTATAATGTTTAAAACACTGGTTTCAGGATTCAGTTGCAGGGACAGCATGTGATAAGCTTGTGATAACAGGACATTTGAGGCAGAGCCAAGAAGGGTGCACGCATGTGGGCTGTAGAGGGGCAAATGAAGGCTTCCAATCGCTGTGCTTTGTGTCCCGCAGAAGGCTAATGCACGATGCCTGAAGAAAACCTAGAACACACTATGAGGAAAGCCATCATTTCCATAATGAGCCATTGAAATTTATGCCTTCCATTTCAACACCATTGAAATTTCAACATTAGCTCAAGCAGATCACATACACATTTATCTATGTGATTCCTGGGCTGATTGTTTTTCCCTTTCTTTTTCCTCTCTTCTGTCTTTTGTTATGTGAATTGCTTATATTCAATACATTAATTTAATTGGGGAGTTCTTCTATTTTAATGCCATTCATTTATTGCCTTTTTTTTCCCTTTGCCCTTGTTGTTTGGGAATCCAGACATTAGCCATCATATGTATTATTAAGACCTTTATCAAGTGATCTGCCTGTGCTCTGGTGATGAAATGAAACCAACTTCTCCTGGTAAACCAATGGAAAGCCCCTGGAAAAGAAGAATAATCCAGACACTGAAAAGGCAAATGGTTCCAACATTGGTTGCTCACACTACTTTATTGCATCTAACAAGAGAACTCTCTTGCCCAGATGTGTAGGCAGTCAGAAAGCCTAACTATTATACTCCCTTCTGAATACCCAGCCCACTGCCGGAGTCCATACCTACTCCCAGGAAGCCCGGTGTGGGTTCCAAGTGTGTAATCATTATGGGAACAGAGAGCCTCATCTGTCTCCCAAGAGTAATGGTGGATTTGAACCACCGGCCTTGCTCTAAGTAGGGGAGCTTGTCCCGGAAGTGCCACGGGACTCTTTATTGTTGCCTGACAGGGTTTCATTAGACCCCACCCCTCCAAAAATACAGCCTGCTGGAGAGTTGGGTTTGACTCCTGGTGGCCCTCCAGGACAGAGCTGAACTGCTTGCTCCCTATGGCTTTTTCCAACATTATCAAGCCATATGGGTGGCAGCCAGCATCGTGTTTCTCCTGCTGAGCCGCTAAGGGCTAGCAGCCTAATGTACACTCAGCTATGTCACCTTGTGAATAAGGGTGAAAAGACACACTTGATTGGGGCAGTTATTTAGATGTGCTCTGCCCTAGCTCCTGTTTTAGATATACATTTTGTTTCGTTTTGATGGGTTTTTTTTCCTCTTCGTTGATGGAGAAAACAAGCAACAAATTACCATTTATCTTTGTGCCACTTGGGCACTGCCCAAAGGCACCTGGCCGCACAGGAATTTCACAAGTGTTCCCATTACTGTTCATCCAGTCTCTTCCAGGCAAGATCATCTCAGTTCCAGGGGGTCCGTGGAACTTCCTGGAAGAACATACATGCAATCTACTCAAGAAAAGGCCCGTGAAACGACCGAACCCCATGATTTCATTTACTTGGGAACCATATCCACTCCCTAAAGCATGCTCAAGCATCTCTTATTTAGTGTGTAGACTACCCAGCCACCATTAAAGCTTCATTTAACATAATAATAATACTATTCTCATGAATGACGAAGAGTGAGGTCAAGCGTCATCATCGTGGAATATTTTTGGTTTGTTAATTTTAATTTTTTTTAAACTTTTCCTCAATTGTCTTTTATTATCAATATCTTTATATGTCATGGCATTGAATATCAGCAAGTAACACTTAAGAATACCATCAGCAAATAATGCACTGCAATATTGTATGTAGTACACATTACTAATGTTAAATGTACCCCCAAAAACCCAGACACGGGGCTCTTAAGTGTTGTTTGTAACTGGTATATGCCATAAAACCAGAGAATGAGATTATTATCTAATATTGGTCATGACCTTTCACTGAATTTTCTATATCAATGTAATTCAGTATTTTTCTATCTACAATTATGGTTTTACATATTTATTATTTCTATTTTAATATATTATTATATTTTTAATTGTATCAAATTCTCTGATGTGTATCAATGGATCCAAGACTTGATGTACACATTTAGGGACAAACTATGTTTCATTTTATTCATGGCTTTAGCTAGCAAACAACTAGTGATTAGATTGGCATCCTCAAAGCGCAGGAAAATAAAATGTAGGCAATCCTGTTAGCGTGCTGCTGGAGACACATCGTTGGGCGTGCTGCTCACAGACTCTGGGGAGCTTGCAGCTCTGATGCCTAAGAGGCTCAGAGTCTCGACACCAAGTTTGATGGCAACATTGCTTTTACACAGGTTATCTCTATGCAAATCTATATAATGGAATCTTATCCTGCAATTGCACATGTGTTATCAGTTCATGGCTTCTTATTTAATTCCTGTAGGGGCCCACCCTTTGCCCTGTGGGATTCATAACTACACCATGAGTCCCCAGAGGTGCATGCTCAGAAATAGCTATAAGTTCAGACTTCACCTTCAGAGGGTTCTCCTCTTTGCTTTTGTCTATTCTTCAAGGTAGGAATTTGACCCGACCTACAGTCATGTTGTTTCAGGCTCTTCTTAATGGACTCCCGGAACCATTTCCTCGAATGGAAAAAACGCATCGTGTTGTTTAGAAAAACACAATTCTGAATTCGTCCAGAGGGAATTTCCTGAGATCGTTTTAATATCCTTGAGAATGTGGATAAAATTTCTAGGAACCTGTTACTTGCCCAACAGACTTGTATATCATGATATTATTATTACCTGTTGGATTTATTCCCCACTCCTGTAGGAATAATTCAGAGAACTGTTGAATGTTTTACAATAGCTTCATTAGCAAGAGAGGGGTTCAAAAATTATTGACAACTAATTGTTAAATAAGATACCTTAAATTTCAAGGGTTTTAGATTTGTCTAGTATGTGTCTGTACCTGGGCAACTGAACTGCAGCTAACTTTTAAAAAGAAACAAACAAAAATGAAAAACCAGTGTCTAGGTTTATTGTAAAAATTCAAATGTTTTAGACAAAAGCTTGTAATGTAAAGTAGCCACAATTATAAGCATGGGAAAAAGATGAAGAAAGCAAGGAGGGATGGAAGGAAGGAAAGAAAGAAAGAAGGACAGGAATAGATGGCAACCTCACTGGATTCAAATTAATGTTGTTCAAAGCCAACTCTAAATACCTACCTGTGTATCACCTTGCAAAGTGGGGTGTCTAGTTACTGGTCTCCTTAACAATGAGGTCAAGCAAGTAAGAGATGTTTAGCTTCGCTTCTCTGAAATCTGGTCCTTTTTGTTTTCGAAGCCTCATTTACCAGGTCTCTTGTGATGTCTTGGGGAAACTACTCTATCCTAGGTTGCTCCTTGTGCCTGTCACTTAGCCAGGGGCGAACACCTCAAGCCGTATCGGTCGGAGCTGCACAGACCAGTCAAGGTCAGGCTCAGCTCTCTGTGCACCAGATGGTCTCCCCAGTCATCACTGATGGGGCTGCAGCTTTCTCAAGGGACGTGTTCTCACTTGTTCATCACTAACCAACTACAACAAGCTTCCTAGCCCCCTACACCTCCCAATTTTGGTGCTGGCAAGAGTATTGAAAGTACCATGGAATGCCAAAAGGACAAACAAATCTGTGTGTGTGTGTGTGTGAGAGGCGGGGGGTTGGGGGGTGTGTGTAATATGACCAGAGTGATCCTTAGAGGCAAGGATGGCACAGCTTCGACTGGCTTACTTCAGTCAGGTCAGGAGAAACCAGTCCCTGGAGAAGGACGTCATGCTTGATAAAGTGGAGAGCAGGGAAAAAGAGGAATCCTCAAGGAGATAGCCTGACATTGTGACTGTGACAATGGGCTTGAACATAGGAGCAATGGTGAGGATGGTGCAGAAGCAGAAGGTGTTTCATTCCAGTGTGCATAGGGTTCCAATGGGTCAGGACCACGTCAATAGCACCTAGCAATGACAGCAGCCACCACCACCATCACCACCATCCGTAGTTTCCCATTCTTCTGTTCAGTAGATCTTTCTTTGAAAGCTGACTATGTGAAAACTACACAGAGGGTGCTAAGGTGAGTTCTGGTGCCCAGCAAATTACAATCCAGTAGAATTGATAAGGGCCTCCAATGATAACATCCATAACACAAGTCAACGGGCTATGGAGGATGGCATCCACTGCGCATCAGCTCAGGGCACCCTGCTCTTTGTGATTTAGACAAAGGCAGCCCTCGCTTCTATTCCACACAGGATGGAACTTTCAATGACTTTCCTCCGCACAAATTCCTAAGGATGTATGGACTTGAAGTCACTTCCCGCCCCCAGGTCCTACCTGCCTCTGCATCCCTTCTACCTCACATGTGTCTCATCGTTGAGCTGTTCCCTCTCTCTGCTCCCTGCCAACTCTTCCTGTGACTTTCTTTTAAAAATTCATAAAAGAAATGCCTGGAAGTATCCCTGTGTGTAAAAGATAACAACGAGAGCAACAAAACAATATTGGACGTTTAGAACTAAAACTATCCAACTGGTCATCTTTCTCCGATTCCAGCTTTCCAGCTTGCATTCCCCCCTCCTGCAGTCATTCCTCCTCAGATGTCCCTGCATCTCCTTGACAGGAAGATTTACATCACTCTTCACTCTCTATCCCCGCAATGGAGCCTGAGAACTTCACCTTGTATCGCTCAGCTGTCCAACCAGATGTTTGGCTCAACAAATTCACTTCTCTTCATAAGAGATAAGTGAGAGCTAGCACATAAAATAACAAGTTCTTCGCCTTGATTCAGAATACGGAAACCCAAGGAGCTCACGACCCTCGAGTTCATTCTGACCCAAAGCGCCCCTCTAGGACAAGGGAGAACGGCCCCTGGGAGTTTCCTAGACTGCAGCTCTTTAGTGGAGTGGAAACTTCATCCTTCTTCTGAGGAGCAGCTGGTGGTTTTGAACTGCTGACCTTGTTGTTAGCAGCCCAACCCGCAGCCACTGTCCCACTAGGGCTCCCTTGATGGATTTTGAAAACAAAGTTTCCTTAGGATGGCATTTAAACAGCACCCCAACTATTCTGAGGGATGATAGAAGAGTGGGGAGCTGATGAGAGGGAGCTGACAGCATGAACAGTGGCACTGAGGATATTTTATATGATCCATCCCATTATTTGGTTTACTCTAACAGCAGTTAATTGAGGTGTGGAGAACCTAGAAATGAGAAAAACTGGAAATACCGAGGAAAGACAGATCATGCTGTTGATGCCATGTTCCCTTGGGCTAATTCTGAATGATACGGGGCAGAGTACAATTGCCCCATCAGGTTTCCTAGACTGTAATCTTTATGGGAGCAGATAGTCAGGTCTTTTCTTCTGTGGAGCTGATGGTAGCTTCGAACCACCCACTCTTAGAGTAACCCCCAAGTGGTTAACACCATTGTGCCACTAGGGACCCTCAACGCAGACCCTAGAGGGTGGCACATTCCAGGAGAAGGCAGCAGTTCTTGAAGAGACACTGGGAGCTTTCAAAGGACCTTGGTGGTGGTAGTGGGTGGGGGTGGGGGTGAGGTCAAGATGCAACCTGTGCCAGATAGCTACCAGTCTGGAACAAAATGTTGGGCTGAGCTTAATTTTTCTTTTCTTCTAAACTTTGTGTAATTTGTCATTTACGAGAATATGCCAATTTAACAGCTTTGGCATGTCCGATTGAGGGACCCTGGTTGCATTATTCAGATTATGGGACTCTTCTTAGCCTCCTGTGCCGAGTTGCTCCTCCCTCATTAACATAAGCACACTGTCTCCCACCATTATTATCTCATCTTTCAAGTTGCTGCTGCACGCGCGGCCCCATAGAGACAGTTCTCAAAAGAGTATCATGTTCAAGGCAGACCTTTTTCACTAGTTAACCCAAATTACTGCTTGGTTTTAAGAAGATGTTAGGGGGTACTTTGGGTGTCAAGTTTAAAGATGCTTTCAGGCAGGAATTTCAGTGGTTTATCTACTCTCCATGCCTCAAGAAAGTCTAGAGGTCATGAGAGTGTGACTTTGTTCAGCATCTTCTCTGAAATCTTTGATCAAAGAGTTCAATAGCGGTAGAGGGGATATCCTCCTTCAGTTACGGTCTTAATGCCAAGGAAGCAGTTCGTTGCTCATGGGGGCAGTTCCATATCCTCCGCTTAGTCCTCACTGCCTTTCTCCCTCCTTTATTCCAGGTGAACAAAAGAAAGCAAAACTCACTGCCCTCGCGTCAATAACAACTGGTAGAACTGCCCCTGTGAGCTGCGGAGACCATAACTATTTATTGAAGTATAAAGTCTCCTCTGTCTTTTGCAGAACTGGCTGGTGGTTTCGAACTACTGACCTTGTACATCAGCACTACACCACCAGAGCTCCTAGTGAGCCTAGAATAGAGAGTGAATAGAGACGAATTATTGTGTTTTGGATGGCCACTTGCAAGTGGCTAACCCCCAGGAGTTATGAAGCAGGCTAAGAGGTAGAACAGAGGCACTAGACAAGTTAGGACAATTAACTGGAATGTTCTGTGAAACCATGGCCTTCAAACCAAGTGACCAAATTCCATGAGATGTTCGGTTGTGTGTATAAGCAGCCTGAGCAGGTACTCTTTGTTTGGTTTATTTTTGGGTAAATATATCTATCACTTAACTTTTTCCAATGTGGTGCACAAGTTATTGAGAGCAATTACAAGAATCGACTAAGCAATGCTACCCTCCTTCCTACCCTTGGTAATTACTAACAAGTCAAATTTAAATTCTCATGAGGTTCGATGAGCCAGCTAAACCAGGAGGGAGTAAGGTGAGCTTTCAGTTTGAGGTTTAATAGGTGGGCTCTGAGTGTTTTGGAAGTGCAGTCCTCGTTGCTTAGAGAATAGGAAGGAGAAGTTAGATGGAGATGTCCAATATGCAGAATCAAAAGAATTGGTAACTGATCATTTGTGGTTGGGGAGGAGGTGTAAAACCATGGAATGCAAGTGACTGAGCTCATTTCTGCGTGCTGCTCATCGCACAGCCAGTGGGCATCTGTATAAAGATGCCAGCTGGAAATTGGGAGGCAGGGCTGACATTTTGGAGAGAAGTGGATTGTAGAGATCAAAATGGGATCCTTGCTGCCAAAGACAAAACCTCATCTTTGTAGAAAGGAACAAAAGGACCCTGCTCTTACTCCTCCACAAGTCAACATCATTTTCTTCCACTCGAGGCCAAAGAATAGGAATGCTTGCCAATCCCCTTACTCACGGGGAGAGTATCGGTTTTAAAGTGCATCTTTGGCTATTCAGAAGCAAGACTCTGAATCGAATATAGTCAAAATATGCACCAACCAGCATGCAGGATCGGGCTCTCCCAGTAGAGGTCGTCCTCAGTTGAACAGCAGATGCAACTGAAGAAGAACGGCACCCGTAGCCATCCAATGTTGAACTTTTGTTTTGTTTGTACTTCTTCACATCAGAAATGTGTGTTGTATATGATGTGGTAGCTTGTGATTTGTTGAAGGTCTTGTTTTGTTTTGTTGTCCCCACTAAAATAAACCAGAGGCTTCCATTGCTTGGGCCTCCGCACCGATATTTAAATCATGAAACTCAACTCACTGCCATCAAGTTGATTCTGACTCATAGTGACCCTGCATGGCAGAGTAGACCTGCCCCTGAGGCTTTCTGAGACTGAAAAATCTTTACAAGAGTGGAAAAACTCCTTTCTCCCTCAGAGCTGCTAGTGGTTTCAAACTGCTGGCCTTGAGCTTTGCAGCCCAGTACACACCAGCTAAAGCCAGTTGGCTGAATCAGGAAGCAGGGAGATGTTGGCATGGAATGTATGCATATGAGGACCAAAAATAAAGTCCCAGACAGACCGCTCTCACTAGTCCTCTCAATAGAAACACTCTCCCATCCCGGGCATTATTCAGATGACCCAGGACCTTTCGTAAGTGGAGCAACTTGATGTGATTTGTGTATTTTTAAGGTATCTAAATGAATTAAAATAGATCTGTAACTTTATAGGTAATGTTTTCAATACCCTAAAACAAATAAAAAGTATATATCAAGACAGGACTAATAAAAGGCTAGAATAATGAAAGGTTTTTAAAAAAGTATTGAACTATGTCAGAAGCTCTTTACAATGAAATTGTCAGAAAGGAGCATATTATAAGTCAGGGACTATGTATAGTGTAAGAGAGGGTAAAATGTAAGTTCAACATTACATGGGACAAAACTTCTCTTTTTAAGTATTTTTATTTTTATCTTTTTGAAATTGTAATAAATCTGAGAACCACTTGAACATATGCTTGTTTGAGCTGTAGTCACATGAACTTGACATTCATATTTTAACTTTGAAGAAAAGTATCAAACTGAAACCTGCTACCAGGAAGTTGGTTGTTGTTAGTTGCCAGCAAGTCGGTTCTGACCCATAGCGACTGTACACACACACATACACACACACACACACACACACACACCACAACGAAACACAGTTCCATCCTGTGCCGTCCTTGCAAGTGTTCCTACACTTGAGCCCATTGTGGTCGCCACAAGGTCAGTCCACCTTGTTGAGAGCCTTCCTCTTTTTCGCTGCCTCGCCCCTTTAGCAAGCACGAAGTCCTTCTCCAGGGACTGGTCTCTCCAGATAATCTGTCCAAAGGATGTGAGGTGAATGTCTCCTCATTCTGGCTGGCTGTGTTTCCACCAAGATGGAGCAGTTGGCCTTCTGGCTCTTAATCACCGGTACAGGGTTTCCAAGACACGAAAATCTTTACTGAGCAGACAAGCTCATCTTACAAGAAAAGCTAAAATGCACTCCAAAGTATTATCACCTGCACAGTCCTTTTGTACATTAATGGGATTGTGGTTAACAGGATATAAAACCTACTGCTTGAGGGTGATTACTTAGTCATATTTAAATGTGTGAATTAAATCCTAGGTCGATCATGCACTAATTACTTAGTCTGAATGCATTTATCAAGTGCTTACTATATGCAAAACACAGTAGTGATCAACAGGAAACGTTACAAAACTAATAGTAGTCATTATCCTGGATCTCAGAAAACATAAAAGTACTGCAGAACTTTCCCCCAGAAAAACAAACCAAATTCACAGCTATAGAGTTAATGGTGACTCATAGTGACCCGATAGGACAGGGTAGAACTACCCTCATGAGTTTCTGAGACTGTAAATCTTTCTGGGAGTAGTAAACCCCATCTTTCTACCATGGTACATGGTTTTGAACTACTGATGGTTTTGAACTACTCATCTTGTGGATTATAGCCTAACCCCAGATGGAACAAAAAAAGAAGTGAACCTGTGCAAAGAAAACAGGAACCTGGTAGCAAAATGGTTATGCACTTGAGTAATAACCAAAAGGTCCCCAGTTCAAACCCACCAGCTTGCACCCAGGAAAAAAGATGTAACATACATGAGGATCATTGAACTTAGATGTGAAATATTGTTATTCATACAAATTTGCATTTATGAGAACTCTTCAGATAGATGCTTATTTGTATTCTGAGGAAAGAGTAGAAAATGAGGACCAAGAGTTACAATCTTATCTTTCTTTTATAATATTGACAAATGGTAACAAATTAAATGTACAATGATAGAAAACTCCTTCAATGAATTATGGCAAATCTATATCTTAGTCAACAACTATTGAAAGGCATATGGAGTCCTGATGGTGTAGTGGTTACATGTGGGGCTCCATTCCCCATGTTAGCCGTTCCAGCAGCACCTTGCGAGAAAGATGGGGTTTTCTACTCCTGTACATTCTCAGAAACCATAGGAGGTCCTAGGAGTCAGCATTGACCCAATGGCCGTGAGGTTGAAAACCATGTTTATATGCAGGTATTGGGATCATATCACACAGGAGAAAGACCAGGCTTTCTGTTTCTGTGATGCATGCCAGTCTTGGAAACCCCTAGGGGGCATTCCACCCTCTTGTTTAGGACTGCTGTGAACTGTGACAGACTCAATGGCAGTGAATTTGGTTTGAGATTGTATGCCAAAAAGAAATATAGGTAAGATTTGCAATTTGATAGATATCTGAAACGCATGTGTATCTAAAAACCAATCTACTGCTACCAAGTCAGAGTGAATCGGTAGAACTGCCCCTTTGCATTTCTGAGACGGTTCATTTTTATGGGAGCAGAAACATTCTCTCCAGAAAAGAAAAGAAGATTTCTCTCCAGAAGTGGCTTGTGATTCTGAACTGCTGACGTTGCTGTTAATGGTCCAAAGCGTAACCCACGATGTCCCTGAACAGCTTTCTTGGGGACGTCATCACATGAAACGCCATCCTTGTCTGCATCTTCTTTATCCCACTGTGGCCTGGCTCAAGCTCAGGAACTAGTGAAGATGGCACAGGTCTGGGCAGTGTTTCCTTGTGTCGTGTGTCAGGTCCCTCTGGGTTGAAATCGACTCGATGGCACCTAACAACAACAACAACAACAGGTGGTTACCGTGGCATAGAGATCACAAAGGATTAAAGCGGGTATTAAACGTGAGCAGGATGCACGGCCAATCCGGATAATCCAGTGAATGGAAGGCGGCTGTGCCTTGACTGACGGCAACAGGTGTCACTCTGAAAATAGCCTCTCGGATCTGGGGAAAAGGCAGATTTGTAAAGAATAGTCCCGAGACGCCATACAGTAATCGGATTCTAGTTAAAAAGGAAATGTCCCTGATGTGGACCATGGTGCAGTAGCCCCAACTAGGAGAACAAATGCCCGTCCCCCACCCACTCCCCACCTCCCACCTCCACCACATAGGAGGAGTTCATGAATAGCAATATGCCTGCAAATCAGAGCAGAAAGAAACTTGTATTTCATCCACGAGTTCTTCATTAGACCTATGAGACACAGGTTACCTAGTTATGCATTTTATCCAGGATTGCTGCACTATATATGCCTATCTCGGGAGGTAATCACTAAAAATTCATTCATTAAACCCACAGAATATTTACAGGCTAAAATTAAAAGTTGAACTTGCTTGTAAGCATCACCAAGAAGTCTTTAACACGCCTTCGTCTTGATTTTCTTACTCATAAAAAATAAGCCAGGGGCATCATAAAGGTTTGTTGTAAGTTGTAAGGTGATTAAGCATGTTAATATCCAGGCCACTGGATGGCATTCCTCAAACATTCCCATCCCTTCAACCTTTCTGTCCCTTGTTCCTTCCTTCCTTCATTCCTTTCTTTCTCCTTTACTAATTGTTATTCCACCAGCTTTGAGGCCAGTGGTTCAAATCCATCAGCCTCTCTGCAGGAGAAAAATGAGGCTGTTTGTTCCCATAAAGATTTATAGTCTTGGAAACCCTAGGAACCACAGGCCCCCAAGACTATTAATCCTTACAGAAACAGACAGCTTCATCTTTCTCCCTGTGATAGGTAGGTTTATTGTGCCAACATGGCCAATAGGAGCATGTGAAATTAATAAGGTCACAATTTGATTGGAGGACAAAGAGATAAATGGCTCAGCAAGTCCTGCCCCCCTCTCTCTTGCTCTCTGGTAATGGGACCAGCATGTAGCTGCTTTAGCTAGTTTTCGGCCTCAACTTGTGAGCTACACTACCTGTGGGATAGCCAACCTGTGGATCATGTAGCTAGAGCTTGAGGTTCCTTGGAGACCTGCTTCACCTTGCTGCTGGTGTATACATCACTTGAGCTTGAGGCTGGGGGATCCTGTAGTCTTGCATTGCTTGAGTTAAATATCCCATCTGGGCCTATTTTGCTAAGCTCCTGACCTGCTGACTGTTGGTGACTCACCCTCCTGTTTTCTGCCTGTGGCCGGACTGCCTTCATTGCTCCAGGGAAGACTCTTCCTTGACCTTGGACCCAACTTGTGAGTTGAAGGACTTCCAGTATATTAGCTGTTCCATGGAAGGACTTCCAGTATATTAACTGTTCCAGTATATTAACAGTAATGAGCCCTCTGTACTGTTGTGTGGACTAATTAGCTGTTATATTCCTTTGTGCTATATATATATATCATCTATATCTGTATCTATCTATAACTATGTAATCATAAATGTCCTGGTTTTGTTTGTCTAGGTAACCCTGGCTAACACACTTCCATAGACTGGTTAGTGGATTGGAACCACAAACCTTTCAGTTATCAGCCAAGCACTTAACAACTTCACTGTCTGTGTTTTTTCAGTCTGAGGTTATCAAGCAAAAATATGCCTAAAATATTTTCCACACAGTAAATGTTCAGTAAAAATTTAGTCATTATTAATATTACTGACTTCAAGGGTGATTAGGTATGATGGTTCCCTGGTGGAAATTAGTCAAAAGGTAAAAATCTAAACAAAACAAAATGCTGTTATATGCTACTGGAATCTAGGTATAAGCATTAAACTTTTAATACAAATAATACTCATTGACCTTTTCTGACATGCCATACCCTAGGCCAAACACTAGGACCCATACATGCATATATTGCTGATTTAATCCGTGTAACAACTTTGAAGAGGTATTGTGGTCCTTCCCATCTACAGATAAAGAGAGATGAGATCAAAGCAGCTAAGTGTTCTAGGTGCCAGGCTGTATTAACAAGCCATCTGGCTTCCAAGCCTCCGTGTTCAACCACTCTACTGCCTTTGGGCAGTCACTGGGAGGTTAAAAAACAAAACAATTTTTGGCTTATTTTTCTCAGCTGTGGTGTATTTGTCTTTATTTATATCTTGGCCAGCTATAGTACATCTTCAACTAATAACGATTTTCAGTAAAGACTCAGTTTTTGAGCTGAGTTATATCCAATGAAGTTTTTTTCCCTAGTTTTGTATACATAGCAACAACTTTTTATCGCCTTCAGGCCAACTCCTGCTCATTATAGCTCTTTGTACAACAGAGTGAAACGCTGCCCAGTCCTGCATCATCCTGCGTCATCCTCACCATTGTCTATGTACTGGAGCCCCGGTTGCAGCCGCTGGGTCCATGTACCTAGTCCATGGCCTTCCTCTTTTTCTCTGTCCCTCTTCTTCAACCATCAACTTGGCTCCTTATAAAGTACTTTCAGTTGAAGCATTTTTTCAAAAAGGTCAATGGAGCTGATGCTTAAAACTCTATAAACTTGAAGTATTGCCTTCTAACCTTTTACAGTTGCTGTTTTGTTAATGTTATCATTGTGAATGGGGTGAAGGTTTACAGAGCAGATCCGTTGTCCAGTCAACAATTCATTTGTATTTTGTTTCATGTCATTGACTGTAACCTCCACAAGGTAATATCACTTATTCCACTTCCTGCCTGTGTTTCCTGAATCTATCTCTCCTTTTCCGATCTCTCCGAACACTGCACATGAGTAAATGCTGCCCTTCATTTTGGGAAGAGGAATGGTAGCAGCATGCTCTCTGTTTCTTTCTGGATGACCTGAGTTTCTGTAAGGATGCTTTTAAACTTAAAAAAAAAAAAGCTTAGTAACAAATTATTGAGAGCAGTATATCTTCAGTTGATTCTGTATTCTTTTCAGTCTTTGCCTCTTCATTTCCATTGTCATATATCTATATATATAAATAATGTACAACCTCCCAAGACTTTCTTCCACTCGGCAATTTTCTTTTCAGATGAGATACTTGCACTATTGCTCCCCTCTGTTTTTTTCTGGCGTCCTCTAAGACAACCACCTTTTTAGGTTGAACGTAAGTGTTCCATTTCTTTCTTCACTTTGGGAAGATTACCAAGGGTGTTTTGTCAAATAATTAAATTTAGTGAGTACAAATATGTTTTCCTGTATCTTTTTTTCCCACATCTCTATTTATATATATGTCTTTTTGATAGCCTTGTTGCTTTGCATGCTATTTGTAAAAGTCATGAATTCCTGTACTGTTAGGTACCATATACTTTTCTTCTGTTTCTCTAAAGAAATCAACTGTAGGTGATTGACTTGTTTTGATCTATTTGGATAATAGATTATTTCTTTGGTTGTGCAGACTTCCCCCTCTTACCTATCAAGAAAATGTCTTTCTGCTTATTCATTTTCGCACATAGAGTGATTATCTAAAACTGCTACTGGTATAGCATGATTCTTCCATTCCAGAACTGCCATAGCGGTCCTCAGGGTAAGGTTTAGATGCTTTTATGTAATGTGGAAATCACTCTAATGATTCCATAGCATTAGCCTAGAGATTGACCAGAACACTCATGCTGAAATTACTTCACAATTTGTATTATGTTCTCAGGCAAAATTAATAAAGAAGTGTCTAGAATTTCTAGTTAAAAACAGAAAGCATGGCAACCGTGCTCACTAGTCAGTTTCAAAGCTGTACCACATGCCTAGTCTGGTGCTCTACATCTCAGAAGGATCCAGGTAAGGACTTCCAGCTACCTGAGAGTCTAGTTTCTCAGTCACTTTACAGTGTTCTCAGAACATCTTTTGATGATCATTTATAGCAGTAGCAGAATAGTAAATTTGAAAGTCAGGTTACGCTTACTAGTGCCATTTTTTCTGCTGCCTTGAAATGCAAACTCCATAACCTCATGGTCTATGTCTGTCTTGGTTGTCCTGAGTGGTACAAATGGCTCAGCACTGGCCTGCTGATGGAAGCACCGGTGGTTCGATCCCACCCAGTGGCACCTCTGATGACAGACCAGGCTACACGCCTCTGATGACTCAGTCATGGAGCGCAGCCCTGCTCTGCGGCAGGCGCATGTTGTTGCCACGAGTCAGGACAGACTCCACAGCGGCTGGTACGTCCATCTTAGTTTTTGATCACTTTTTTCCAAAGACCGAAGTACAACTTCAAAATTCCTCCATTATGATTGATGAGTTCATAGTTCAGTTCATTATTTGCTGATTTCATTCAAACTAATTTAGTTCTCTTGACCCACAGCCAATTATTCTAATGTGTTTCATTTATAACCCTGCCTGTAAAAGATACAAGAAGACCTCATTCCCTTTCTGCCTGTCTTTGCTCAGCAAGATTGTTATTTATCATTGATTTTGTCGTCGTCATTAAGAATATACTCAGGAAGAACATATGCCACTTCTAGGATCTATTCTATGTATGGAATTCAGTGACACTGATTGTGTTCTTCAACTGGTACAATCATTCCCACCTTCTTTTTTGGAATTGCTCCTTCCTCCATTTACACAAACATACTACCCTCTAAAGTTCCCATTTAACCTCGGTAGTTGAGGTTTTAAACATGATCCTATAGTGATCTGTCTTAAACTCTATGCTCTATGGGTTAAGCTAAACTACAATTCAGGAATTATTTTTGGTTTACTGTTTAAATATTATTTTAGGCAATAGTTTCAGGAGTTCATCTAGCTTCCAAGACTTCAGAATGTCTAAACCAGCACTACTTTCAAAGTCCATTCATATTAGTCCATTGTTGATGAAGATCAAGGATTGCAGCCCTCAATATGGGTTACAACTCAATGTAAAGAATATCACAATCCTCACAGCTGAACATCATGAAACATCATGATAAATGGAGAAAAGATATCAAAGATTTTGTCTTACTTGGATCCACAATCAATGCTCATGGAAACAGCAGTTGAGAGATCGCATGATGCATTGCACTGGGTAATTCTGCTGCACAAGACCTCTTTAAACTGTTGAAAAGCAAGGATGTTACTTTGAGAACTGACCCAATCAATGGTATTTTCAATCACTTCATATGCATATGAAAGCTGGACATTGAATAAGGAAGACTAAAGAAGAATCAATGTGCTTGAATTATGATATTGGCAAGGAATATTGAAATAACTGTGGATTGCCAAAAGAACAAACAAATGTGTCTTGGAAGAATTACAACCAGAATGCTCCTTAGAGGCAAGGGTGTTCTCAAGAGAGGCCAATTCCCAGAAAAGAACTTCATGCTTAGTCAAGTAGAGGGATGGTCAAGCCATAGGAAAAGGACTTCATGCTGGGTAAAGTAGAGGGATGATCAAGCAATGGGAAAAGGACTTCATGCTGGGTAAAGCAATGCAAAAGAGGAAGACCCTAGATAAGATGGGTTGCCACAGAGGCTGCAACAATGGGTTGAAGCATAACAATTGTGTAGATGGTGCAGGGCCAGGCAGAGTTTCATTCTGTTGTACATAGATAGGGTCACTATGGGTCAAAAGTTACTCACCGGCACCTAACAGCCACAACCTCATTGTAGGAAGCTAGTGCTTTTACCTTGATTGCTTCCAACTGTATGTTAACACAGTCTATGCAGTTCCACCACAGAATTTTTTAAAAAAATATTGCCCGTGGTCTTTCTTGTTTCATTTTTCTGTTTTGTTTTGCTTTTGTTTTATTGTGTTATGTTTCCCATTTTATGAAGCACAGAAGGAGTGGATGTATAGAAAACAATAACTGATGTAATGGGTTATTTGGGCTTTGGGGAAGAAAAGGTTGAGGGACATTGGGGAGCAAATAATGAGTATGAAATGGGGAGGGTGCACTAGAACTCATTTTGATTATGTATATACAACTTTTTAAAAATTACTCAAATCAAGTGTAGGATATGTGAATTCTATATCAATAAAATTATTTGGGGAAAAACAATCTATAGGTGACTGTCTGTATATGTGCACTCTTGTGTTTAAGTAAGAATTCCTCTGGCATATATGGTAAGGAGTGGGATTTCTGAGTCATAGACTGTTCATAGTCTTAATTCGCCAACTTTCCAGAATGGCTGTATCAGTTTGTGAAGTCTACAGGAATATAAGGCGGGCCCCTCTGTCATAGCCAGCACTTGGCAGCATTCTGCTTTCTGATTTCTTCAACATGATGGATGAACAATGAATGGTCATTGTTTAAATTTTCATTGTCTAACTACATGATTTAGGGCATCGTTTTGTTACTCGACAATTTATGTTTTGCTTTTTCTTATCTATAGGTGGGAGTGGTTTTCTTATTTATGCCCTCTAACTTTTACTGATTTCTATATTGGTTTGCTATCTATATATTAGTTTCCTATTGTAACTGTAAATTTGGGAAATTTCATCTCTATACCTATTCATTTCCTTGGCTTTATCGTAGGGCTATCATACTAACTAGCTCAGTATGATTCTCTATTGACCATTGACAACTTCTCAGGTTGAATGCCCCAGATACTCAAACATCTGTTATTAAGCCGCTATGTTATTTCAGTGTTTATTTTGTCTGTTTCTAAAAAAAAAACAGTTTTATTCCTTTGGCATTTATCTCATTATGTGGGAGAACAAACCCTTCCTCTCAGGCTCTTCTTTCTCAAAAAATACTCGGCACTTCTTCTGTCTTTGTTCTTCCTTATAAACATAGGAAAACTAAATAGAGTTCTAAAAAAAATCTCAGTGACATTTTCCTTTGCATGCATAAAACCTGACTATCAATTTAGAGTGCATTGACCTTTTTCTTATTAAGTCATCCCAAGTAAAGCACAAAATATTTATTCTTATCAGATCTTATATGCTTTTTAAATTAGATAGAAGAGTTTTTCTTGGTAAAAATCCTGTACAGTCTTTGTTAAGTTAAAATCCATCCTTACTTTATAGGTCAGTTGCTACTGCAAATCACAGGTTCAGTTTGGCTAGTGTTGATGTAAAAATATCCATTGGTTTTGGCAGGGTGATCTTTCACCAATAAAATTTAAAAATTAAATGTTCTGAATGTAATTGATTTTGCTTTTCTAGAGATGTGTTCATCTCTAGGTAGATATTCTTATCTTATATTTTCAGCACAGTGGCGATGATGGATGGCATTGCCTTGTTGCTGTTCTCACAGGGAGTTAAGTTTAAACTCCCCCTCACTACAATGTTTACACTGTCTTTTTTGTCCCATAACATTGATCAAAGAAAAATTCCTACTTTATTTTGAGTTTTCCAAAATCATACATGGCTGGTGGAATTTTGAAAATCCTTTTCTGCATCTCTGGAGATAGCACCTTCTATCCCCCCTTTTAACCATTTTTGGGGTAAATAACTGTGATAGATTTTGTAGATTGAATCTTTCTTACAATGCTGAGATCAACCTATTTGATCATGACACATTATTTTATTTTAAATATTTTATAGTGAAATTTAACAGACCTACAAAAAAGTATGTAAAACACATATAAGTAGAACTTAATGAGTGAATATGAATCAACCACCCAAATAATAAGTATCTGCTTCAAAGCTTAGACTATACCTAACATCAAAAGCTCCACCCTCATGAGTTCCTCCTCAAGCCCAACTATTCGATCTCATCTAGAAATAACTACCATCCTCTTATTTTCTGATAACCACTTTATTTTTTGAAATGAACTACCCCTGAAAACATACTCCAGCTTGCTTTCTAGAACTGTCAATGAATGGGATCGTATTTTATATGTTTTGATGAGTCACTTCTGTTTCCCGGAGGTATGATAGTAGGATGATACCCAGTTGTTATGTGCAACTTTAGTTCATTTATTTTCACTGACATATGGAATTCTATTATATAGTTACTTAGACATTTTATTCTTAGTGGATCATTATCCTGTTTAGTTGGGACTTATTATAGACAATTATGCTAGGGCATTTTTAGTGCATATTTTCTGATGTGCATGAATTCCTAACATTTGAATTTCTGATCCATGTACACATGAATTTGCATAATGTGGGTGGTTTTGTTTTATTTGTTGGTTTTTTTCAAAAATGCCATTATCTTTTTCCACAAACGTTTTGAAACCCTGTCCCATGTGTATATGTGTGTATGTAAAGTCCGATGATGCCAAAAGCCTTAACCTCACTTCTGCCCAGATCACAGCTAGGGAAACACTGTAGAGGAGTTCTAGAGCTGTAATCCCTAGAGTAGTCCGAAGTCAGAGGCAACGAGATGGCACAAGAGAACAAGAAGAAGCTTGTGAAACCTGGATCCCGAAGTATAATGAAACTGACTCTCCCTGCCAGCAAGTGGATGCTGACCCATAGCGACCCGGTTGAACAGGACAGACCTGGGTGTGAGTTTCTGAGACTTTATAGGAGTTTATAGGAGTAGAAAGCCTGCTCACTTTCCGGAGCAGAGGCTGGTGGTTTCCCACCGCTGACCTTGCAGATAGTACACCAATGAGTAACCCCTACACCACCAAGGCTCCTTCACATAAACTACCCACAGTTGGTTTTTTGTTTTTGTTTTGTTTTTCAAAATCCTAGTAAAGAAGAGCCCAGTTCTTGTGGGCCCCACTTCCCCATGACTCAGCTAATTGAACATTTGGGGGTCTGGGACTTGCAACACCCAGCATCCAGATGTGAATTAAATTATAGATGCAAATGATGTCATACAGATTCCCTCTTGCATTCTGTTTCTCTTCCCTTTTTCTTCTTTCTCTGGTCTTTGTCTTCCTTCCTTCCTCCCCTACCCGCTTTCCCATCTCTTGGCTCTGCGCATTGTAGTCGGAAAGATGATTGGTGTGACGAGGTCCAGAGTGCCGTAGACAATCGTGTACAAAGGGACCAAATGAGGGCCTCCTGTACACGAGGTAGAAAGACCCACAGGGACATAACGAGCCACACCGCATCGTGGCCTTGCACTGGGCTGAGGGTGATGAAAGGCAGAGGAACAAAGACGTCAAGCCTTTGTTTGTACCACAGCGGGGTTTCTCCAGAGGAAACCATGTCTGTGCAAATATTGGACTTGTTCTCCCCAAATAATTATCTGTCCACTTATATCTTGCCTCCCTAGGAGTCTTTCTTCTCTTTATTCCCATTGTCCAGCAAACGCTTAGCATGTAATAGTTGCTCGATATGATTTGTTAAGTGCATGAGAAGCAGGCCCCATCCTGTTCACATTCTCCAGTGTGGACGGTACTTCAGAAGAACACATCTTGATACAGAGTAGAGATTTCACCTGAAGTCGCAAAAAATAGCAATGCATTGAGCAGATATTTCCACGAGAAATACGCAGACAAAAAACAAACCTGTTCAACTTGGGGAGAGAAGTGGTGGCATCAGCCTCGTGGATGCTCAGCTCACATCCTCATGTGATGCGGGAGCCCCATATTGGTGAGCGCAGGGCAGGCACTTGGTGGCAAGGAGAGCAGAGGGTGATGTTTACTAATGGTTGCTAAAGTCAATACCTTCTGCAGATGCAAGATTAACTGTGATCCGATAGAAGGAAGTACAGAACCAGGCCAAATGGGAGGAATACTCCAAGATCAAGGACATTTATTTGCCAGTGGGACTCTAACACTCAAATGACCATGATCACACTGGGAAGGAATGTGAGGTCACAAATGCTCTTGACTTGATTAGTTTGTGACTTTGTTTCTAATTCAAACCAAGACGATGATGCCACTATGCTGTGTGTTCCCACTGACCTTGCTCATGGGGATGACCTCCTTCCTTTGTCCACATAGGAAATGCCCACTCTTCTATCAAGTATTAGCTCACATTTGATTTGTGTGAAGTCTTCCCTCCTTCCACTGGGTAGATTGAGGTGCAGCCTCCATGGGGGCTTTTACAGGACTTTAGATGCGTCATTGGAAAAGCTCGTATCTCATTCTAGTTTAACTAGTAGTTGGAATTCGCCTCCCCACTGAACAAGGAAGGTCTTGAGTCAATAGGATATTTCTTTTTATCTTTATCTGGCAATTCTTGGAACATGGTTGCGATTCAATAAATATTCCTGAATAAGCTTATTAATGATTTAGAATTCTCCAAGTACTTTTCCATCTCTTCATTTAATCTCCCTAACAATTGTCTGGCTGGTAACTCAAGTGTAATTATCCCACTTTTACTGATAAGGAAACTGAAGCGCAGCAGTGAAAGGTCATTTGCTCAGAACGGATAGCTGCTGCGTGTCAGGACGAAGTTAGGTCTCCTGAATGCAGGTCTCCTAACTTCCACCAGAGTCCATGCACAGACTTTAACCTCCCCGAGATGAAGATTCATTATCTCAGTGCTGACACGTCCTCAAAAAGTAGTGAGGTTGAATGGAATACCTTCTCTTACTTCTAGACTCAGTCCTCTGCTCTTGTTTTCAATACTTGGCAGATTTCTCTATCTTCCAACATTGTTTTGAGTCTTGGATTTCATTTTTATGAGTCATCATCACAAAATTTGTCTGGATGGCTCTTACTGATGCTGCAGCCTACCCAGGACCCAGGGTCATTGTGTGTGCCTTCTAAATACACCTGAGGTTCCTAAGGAGGGCAGTTCACTGGTCTTTCCAGAGATCAGAACTTCTATGTGTATTATGAATGAATACTAATAGTGACAAACACTAATAATGACTAATCTTACTTGAGCGCTTGCTATATCTAATAACAGTGTTCAATTAGTATTATCTCATTTAATTCTAAGGGGGGAAATCAAGAGATAGCAAATATAAAAAAGACATGGGAACTTAGAACAATTATTAACTTTCCCTAAGTTATACAGTTATTAAGCTCCCAAGGAGACTTGAACTAAATTATATGTATAAAGTTTTGAAAGTACCATGGACTGCCAAAAGAACCAACAAATCTTGGAAGAAGTACAGCCAAATGCTCCTTAGAGGAAAGGGTAACAAGACTTGATCTCAGGGATTTTGGATATGTTGTCGGAATAGGCCAATGCCTGGAGAAGGCCGTCTTGCTTGGTGAAACAGAAAGACAGCGAAGAAGAGGAAGCTCCTCTCGTGAAGGTGGATTGCCATAGCGACTGCCACAAAGGACTCACACATAAAAGCACTGCCCAATCGTGTGCCCCGAGAGAGCAGAGTTCCCTTCTGTTGTCCTCAGAGTAGCTATGAGTTGGAACCAACTCGAGGCCACAGAACAAGAACAATCCCAAGGAGCGCTGGTAGCACAGTAGTTCAGTACTTGCCTGCTATCTAAAAAGTCAACAGTTCAAACCCACCTACTGGGCCGTGGAAGAAGGTTGTGGCGATCTGCTGCCATAAATATTGCAGCCTCAGAAACCTTGGGGCAATTCCACTCTGACTTATGTGGTCAAGTGAGTTGAAATAGAAGGTCCGGCAAGGGTGTTTGTATCTAATTCTAGATTCCCCAGGATCATGAAGGCATTCAGTGGCTAACCAAAAAGTTGGCGATGTAAGTCCACTTAGACATTCCCCAGAAGAAAAGTCTAACAACCTACTTCTGACAAATAACCTGGTGAAAACCCCATGTAGACCAGTCCGACTCTGATACACGGGTGGCCATGAACTGGAAAAGAGCTGAAGGGTAACGCAGTGTGGTCATTTTGCTGTTACATAGCATTACGTCTGTGCCAACTCAGAGCGAGCGTACGTATGACAGACAAGACGCCACCTGGTCCTGCTAACTTCCCAATATCTACTCTAGAAGAGACACCGCTGACCGGATGCCAACTATTATGTAGAGTAGCTAAGTGGAAATTTGCATATCAAGATTGTAAATTAAAGGTGATGGTGTCATCCATCTCTTGATAGAGAAAAACTTAAACCAAACTCGCTGCCATTGAGTCAGTTCCAAGGTGCTCAATAAACATGGTTGGATAGGTTTTCACCTCCAAACCCTAATTGCGCTGACGTTACGCATCCAAAAATGCTTTAACCATCACCTCTGGGGGGAAATATTCTATTTGAATATTCTAAAGCACTCAAAACCTTTCAAGACCATGAAACACTATCCACCAGACTTCGTGCAGAATTTGAAAAGGAAATAGAGTTGCCTTCCCATGGATATACTCATAAGATTCCTTTATGAACATTAATTCCCAACTGTGTGACTATAAACACAGACTTTCTTTTGGAAAACTACACAATGTAAATGGACAGAATAGGTGTCATCATCTGACACGGACCCCATGCGACAAGCACATATTTGTACTTGTGATGCTTCTGTACTTTAAATACAATTTGAAATGCCCACCCTCATGGGCAAGGCTTTCAGCGGTTGATGCTTCTCTTCTCACTCCCCCCTCACTCCATTTGACGCTTCCGGTTCTAAAACACAACAAAGAAAGAAACTATACTTCCATTTTTGACAAGTGTTCCCTCTGTGTTGTTCTCTCGGCTCAACTCCTCCCCCACTCCCTTTCAGATAAAAGTGGAAAATCGTACCCTTAGCTCACGTCTAACTAGAAATATAGAAAAAGTTCTTCAACGCCATCAGATTAGATTCCCTGAGAGCCCAGTAGTTCTTTTTTGTGAAGTTGGCTGTCCAATACTTGCTAAAACAAAACAAAACAAAAGTAAAACCCAGTCAAATTCACTACCATCAGATCACTGTTGGCTCATAGTGACCATCTGTGGGTTCATTTTGTTTTGTTTTGCTATCTCTCTCTCTCTCTCTCTCTCTCTCTATATATATATATATATATATACATAATTTTATTTAGTCATTTTATTGGGGGCTCATACAACTCTTATCACAATCCATACATACATCAATTATATAAAGAACATTTGTACATTCGTTACCCTCATAATTCTAAAAACATTTGTTCTCCATGTAAACCCCTGGCATCAGCTGCTCAGTTCCCCCCTCCTTCCCTGCCCCCACAACTCATGAATCCTTGATAATTTATAAATTATTTATTTTGTTATATCTTACACTGTGCGACGTCTCCTTTCACCCACTTTTTTCGTCCCCCAGGGAGAAGGTTATATGTAGATCCTTGTAATCAGTTACCCCTTTTCACCCCACCCTCCCTCCACCCTTCTGGTATCTATATCCCCTCTCTCACCACTGATCCTGAAGGGATCATCTGCCCTGGATTCCCTGTGTTTCCAGTTCCTATCTGTGCCAGTGTACATCCTCTGGTCTAGCCAGATTTGTAAGGTAGAATTGGGATCATGATAGTGGCGGGGGTGGAGGGGAAAGCATTTAGGAACTAGAGGAAAGTTGTATGTTTCATCGTTGCGACATTGAACCCTGACTGGCTCGTCTCCTCCCTGGGACCCTGCTGTAAGGGGATGTCCAATTGCCTACAGATGGGCTTTGGGTCTCCACTCTGCACTCCCCTTCATTCACAATGATATGATCTTTTGTTCTGATGATGCCTGATACTTGAGTCTTTCGACACCTCATGATTGCATAGGTTGGTGTGCTTCTTCCATGTGGGCTTTATTGCTTCTGAGCTAGATGGCCTCTAGTTTACCTTCAAGCCTTTAAGACCCCAGACGCTATAACATTTGATAGCCGGGTGTCCCGTCCAGCGGGAGCAGCAACTTGGGTCCTGGATAGAGGGATCGGGACGCTAAGACTGGGGACGAGACAGCAGGCTGAGCAGTTCTTTATTCTCTGTTCTCTTAGTTCTCTCTTTTTCCACAAGCCACAGCTTATAAAGGCAAAAAGGAAGGAGGTGCCCATGGGACATGCGAATCAGGCTACTAATGATAACGCCCAATCAGAAGGCTACAAAAGCGCGCCTAGCGCCAGCGGTCAGCAGTATCCGATCAGGTCCGCAGGAATGACATCACCTATGCTAATAAGATGAAACAGCACATGTGCTAACAGGGTGCTTGTTAGCCAATACAAATAAGGGAAACGGAAAGTCTCCTTCCCTGCCCGAGGCCTGAGGCTGAGAGTAAAGACTGTTTATGAGATCTTGGCTGTTGGGGACCATGGTCCCCGACAGCCAGGCACCATCAGCTTTCTTCACCACATTTGCTTATGCACCCATTTGTCTTCAGCGATTGTATCAGGGAGGTGAGCCCACAATGATATGATTTTTTTTGTTCTTTGATGCCTGATAACTGATCCCTTTGGCACCTCATGATCACACAGACTGGTGCGCTTCTTCCATGTGGGCTTTGTTGCTTCTGAGCTAGATGGCCGCTTGTTTATCTTCAAGCCTTTAAGATCCCAGACACTATATCTTTTGCTAGTCGGGTACTATCAGCTTTCTTTACCACATTTGCTTGTGCACCCGCTTTGTCTTCAGTGATTGTGTCGGTAAGGTGAGAATCAAGAAATGCCTGCAGTTTAATAGAACAAAGTACTCTTGCATTGAGGGAGTACTAGATGGAGGCCCAATGTCCATCTGCTACATTAATACTAAACCTATACATATCTGCACATAGATCTATTTCCACATCCTCATATATAAATATATTTACATATGTACATGCCTTTACTTATACCTCTATAAGTGCCCTTTGCCTCCTAGCCCTTTCCTCTATTTCCTTTGACTTTCCTCTTGTCCCATTATCATGTTCAGCCTTCATTTGGTTTCAGTAATTCCCTTCAGTGACATTACCCTTGGTCACGCACTACCAGGACTCCTACACCCTCCTCACCAGCGATTTGGATCACTTGTTGTTCCCTTGTCCCAGGGTTTGTTAACACCGCCTCCTTTCCTCCCATCTCCCCCTCTCCCAAGTCCCCCGGGAACTGTCAGTTCCGTTGTTTTCTCCTCCAGATTGTTCATCCAGCCTATCTCATTTAGACAGACCTGCGGAGATAATAACATCCACAAAAACAAGACAGCAACACCAAGCAACAAAAATCAAACAAAATCAAACAACAACAAGCCAATGACAACAAACCAAACCAAAACAAAACAACAAGAAAGAAAAGCTTGTAGTTCATTCAAGGACTGTTTTTTGGTCTTTGGAGTATTTTCCAGTTGAGTCTGATGGGTTGCCAAGACCTGGCTCCCAAGTCTAGTTTTGGTATTCCCTGGGGACTTCTTTGCTCTATTCCCCTTGCTGTTCTGTTCCACGCCCTTAGTGTTTTGCCTCGGTGTTGTAGGATCAGATTGGGTGCAATTCCCACACTGTGTCTCCAGTGTTGTCCTCTGTAGGGCTATGGTTCAGTGAGGGATGTCATGTCTCACAGTGGGGCCAGCCATATGGTCTTCTCTGTGGATTGGCTGCTCTGAGCAGGAATATTGTCCTCAAGGCTTGGTGGGCCAGGATGTGCTCCATTCTCTCTTCCTCCCCCTTCATTTGTTCCCATGTGCTCTGGTCAGACATGTCCCTCTCCCAGAGCTGCAGCTTCAGTGCTGTCCTCTGAAATAAATTCTTCTGGGGGTAGAGCAGCTGTCCATGTAGTTGGGATTGAGGCCTGCCCCTCAGAGCCCAGTGGTTCTTCTGAGTTTAAAAAATAATAATATTTTAATGTGCTTAAGATGGAAGTTTAGAGAGCAAATTAGATTTTGAATGATCAATTTCTACCCCAAGTATTCCATGATTTTGGTTACATTTTTTTGCCATGCACCGTCAGTCTCATTCACTCTGTTCTGGTCATACTGTTTGAAGGACTCAGGTCTCCCTGCCTCCTTATTTTCTCATCTTTCCTTTTCTTGAAAAGGAAAGAAAAGAAAAAAAACATGTCCAGCAGGGAAGAGAGAGATATAAATGGTCTCTACATTAAATCACACTTAAATTTTGAAAATATAAACAAGCAAACAAACAAAACCTTTTTCCAAGAGTAAGTCAGTCTCCATCCCTTTCTATCTCAAAGCCAGCCTGTTTCTGAAGTCTCCTTGTCACTGGGGAATGCCATACGCTGATTGGTTTAGGACTTGGGGCCCAGGTCAAATTTGACAAGGAGAAAGGAATGATCATGATTGGTTGTCTGAACCTGCCCCTGAATCTAGAATAAATTTCCAACCCACATTGCTGCCTTCACATGGCTACAGTGGAATGGGTAAAGACAATCCATTCCTACAGCCCCGTCAAAATTACATGGCATACTTTTACTTAATGGAAAAGACTAAAAACAGAACCAAAAAAGTTCAATCAAATGATTATCTTAAAACCAAGATTAATTCGGGGAGGAAGATAGAGATTATCCTGACCAGGAAGACAGCAAGAAGCTGCAGGGACCCTTGGTGTGACTCCACGCTTTCCTTGAGTAACCAGAGATGGGAGAGGTAAACACTGAACAGAAAAGAGTATGGGTTCCCGAAGAAATAACTCTTGTGTTATCATATAGATCATCGCATCCCCTCACATTTCAAAGAATACACACGTCACTCACAAACTGCAGCCATCTTGGTTGGTCACGCGAGGAGTGTGTAAATTAAAAACACCACTTATGCACCATTCAAAGAGCATTTGATTTTAAGGAGTTGAAGAACGATGGTTCTTCCAAAATGAAGTTTAGCATTTCACCATTTCTCTTTGGGTGTGGTCTTCCTGAGAAATAAATGCTTGCTAAGAAACCCAGGGAGAAGGGAACAACAAGCGATCCAAATTGGTGGGGAGGTGGGTGTGGGAGACCTGGTAGGGCATGATCAAG
>NW_022103922.1:9899628-9989288 GCF_000313985.2 Echinops telfairi | reverse complement strand
ATGTACAAATGCACTTTACACAATTGATGTATGTATGGATTGTGATAAGAGTTGTATGAGCCCCTAATAAAATGATTTTTTAAAAACGGTCTTTTTTTATTATTTTTGGACTGTAGCACTTCTTTCTGGTTTGTCCTCCATCTGTCCTCATAAATATCATTCTGGCACCGGAATTCCGACAAGCACTTACCAGCTCCTGCCTACTCAGCATAAACCACTAAGATATGAGCTCATGTAAACTCCATCCTATTCCTTCATTATGCGGCGGTACTTTCCGAAATGAACATGGAGTACCTACTAAGTGAGCACAGCCACGCCAGTGCTTGGAGCTGCAGGGGAGCTGCAGGGCTGGTCTTTGAAGAGCTTCCAATAGCCTTTGTAGCAAAATTGAATAAATATACCGGGAAGAATATGACAAGTGCAAATTTAGTGGTGCAAAAAACCAAGGACTGCAGACAATTTACTGATCAGAGGCTTCTCCCATGGTTGAGAACTACGTTAGGAAGGGATGTTTGAGCTGGGATTTAGAGTGAATGAGGTTGGCTCAGGCTGAGTAGAGAGGAGTAAGCATGTCAAGGAAGGAATCAAATGAAAACTCCAAGCAGGTGTGATTGAGTAAGGTTTACTTGTTAAGGAAATATCAACTATAGACAAGTCTAGGAGGAGGTCAGATCCATACTGTGGAATAAGGCACAGGCAATATGGATCAGATTACAAAGGTCCTAGAATGCCCTAATCACAAGACAAGGATGTGTTAATTGAGAAAAAGCCAGTGAAAATTCTTGGATTATATTTAAGGAATAAAATTATTAAGGTTGTGTTTTAGGACAATCCCGTGTGTGGAAAGAACTAGAATAAGGGAGTGTCAAGATTAGAGATGATAGTGCACACCAGTTTGAGGAAAGCACTGGGCTAGGGAGTTGTTATAAAGATTAAGGAGAAACAAAAATTATTGAAAGAACACTCGAACTGAACTGGAGTCTATTAAAATTACAGGAAAGATATGTATTAAAAGACTCAGGGGGAAAATATGTCCAGAACTAGGAATCATGGGCTTAAAGGATTATGAGCTAAGTGATGTGTGGAGGAGGCAATTCAAGGAGCTCTGTAACAGCCTATGTGGACTGATGATGTCATTCATGTTGCATAAGTGGGTCCCAATGAACTAACCAGCCACCGTCACCCCCAAACCTGGAGCCATATAAGAATTGGCTGGAGAATTTTTACAAAGACTAGTAACTGAGCCCCATCAAAATAATTGGTCTTGATGGTTCCTAGGGTGCGCAGGAGGGGAGAAGGGGTGAGTGAGAGGGAGCCAACAATGACAGGTACAGGGAAATACTAAGCGTTCTAAAAGGGACCAAGGTGAAGGTACATCTTTTCTGGGAGTGTTTGATCAATTGAATTGTATCTCAGAGAAATTATTGAGAGATGAACAACAGGCAAACATACTAGTGGGGTAGGATAAAAAAACACACCAATATATATACATATATATGAATATGTGTGTATTTATTTATATATGTAAATGCAACAAGAAAGCAGATGGATCATGGGCCTCTACGTAAACCTTATCTCAGTACAAGAATGGTTTGTTCTAATAATGTGTCACTGTATGATATTCACTTCCCTGACAAGATTGCTGAAGACAAAATGGGTGCATAAGCAAATGTGGTAAAGAAAGCTGATGGTGTTTGGCTATCAAAAGGTACAACATCTAGGGTCTTAAAGGTTTGTAGTTAAACAAATGGCCTCTAGCAGGGAAGCAACAAAGCCCACATAGAAGAAGCACACCAGGCTGTGTGATCATGAGGTATCAAAAGGAAGGAGTATCAGAAGTTCAAAAAACATGCATCCAAATTAATATGAAGGGGAGCGGATGTAGTGGAGACCCAGAGTCTACCAGCAAGACAATTGGACAGTCCCTCTTAGAAGGGCCTCATGGATCAGAGGATAAATTCAGGGTGTGGTGTGGTACTGAGGAACCAAATAACTACCCTGTCGTTCTTTAAGATTTCCTCCCCTAACTATTGTGGTCCGTTCATGATATACCTCATTGGTCATGTTAGACTTGCGTGTTATGTTCATTTGTACATTTAAGATCTCTCGGTACATGGTAGTCAAGATAGATGACCCCTTTGAGGCTCACAGGAGTAAAGGTTTCCTGAGGGCACGGGAAGTGGGAGGTACAGGGAGGAAGAGAGGAGAGGGGAATTGATAGTATTGATGATTGTATAGCTCCACCTGATGAGATAGAACAACAGGACTGTATGGGAAAGAAAGGGATATATTGGAAGATGTCAATAAAAATAGTATTTAATAAAAGAAATTTAAAGAAGAATTGGTCTTCAGAAGGTCTTGGGCATTGGCACTTTTAAATGTCAACTATGTGGACTAGATGATGGTGGGATCCGTTTCTGTGGCAATCCCTCTCCTTTGGCCAGAGTCTATTTTCTCAGGAACGTGAAATCAGAAAGGGAGGTGGGAACAAGATGAAATGTTCTGCTTCTGTGATGGCTGGTAGAGTTCAGGCGCTTGATTGCTACTCCCCTGTTGGGAAGCATGTGACAAAGCTCCCTTCCTCGATCCTGACGTTTAATAATATAATCCAACTCCAGCCGTGTGCTGTTACTTTTCAAAGAAATGTGCACACAACCCACTAGTTCCTTCTATATTCAAAAATCACAAAATGCTTTCTCACTTGGGAGATTGTTCATTTGTTTCTGAGGGAAGGAAAAGAAAAGATTATTTCTTCATTTGTTTAAGAGGACAAAGGTGCAATGAAATTGGAGTCATCGGGTGCATTAAACATTCATAAGTTTGAGTATCAATCCAAAAGGTGAAGTTTTTCTGTTTTCTTTTCTTTTTTTTCCTCCCCCTCCCCTGGAAGAAAACTCTTCTGCTTTATATGGATAAACATCAGGAGGTGGTAGACTTTATTCACGGCTGCTTCCCTTCATAAAGGCTTTATTCTTCAAGGAAAGCATTTCTAATCAAGAGCTTTATCCCCACGTCTTACCACCCTCCCCTTTGTTCACCCTGGGAGGTCAGCACCTTATGTTTCTGACATCGTAATTTATTGCTGTTGGAACAACTGAGCATTTGTATAGGATTTCCACCATCATTCAGCTTTGTTGCAAAGTCTAACAAGTATAACTTCTTAAGAATACTTTCCAAAGAATACTTGGTGGAATTCAAAAATGGCCAGATATATTTGAGCACAGCACATGGGTATGGATATACATAGTAGAGAGACAGATTTAATATAAAATAAGGTGTGTATATGCATAGATATGCAAATAAATGCTATATGTAGGTCTAAGGCATGAGTTTGGTGTTTTCTCTTCTTCAGCAAAGGACAGTTGCTTTTGAGATCATTTAACGAGTTAGCACTATATATATTACAGGAGTTAGATGTGTGTGAAGATTCTCTCTTTTAATTAAAAAGCAGACATTTCAAGTTTCAAACTCTGAAACTCCAAAATATGATGTAGGACTTTAAAGTCTTTTTGTCCTTTTTGCTTTGTTTTGGAAATAAGCTTCCATGGGAAGACAATAAATAAGAAGCGGAAATCACCTTCAAGTGAAGCATTCCTCTGTGAAAGGCTCAAGGGAAGTTCCCCATTTCCTCCCACCACTGGGAGAGCCAGAAAGGGCACTTCCCTCTCAAGGAACACAGCATATAGGTTGGTGATTGTCTTTCAAATGAGCGCTCCCCCTGCCCTTTACCAATTATCTAGGGCTGCAGTTCTAGAATAATTGAGTCTGAGGGTTTGAGGAGGTACCTCTAAGCAAGATTGCATCTATTTGTCCAAGCAGATGGTATCTCAAGATCTTCTGTTAGGAAGAAAGCCTATCTCCCGTCTCCAGGAATCCATAAGTAACCTTTACTTTCAAGATGTTTCTCTCAAATGCTTAAAGAAATTCAGCCAACTCCCACCCCGCCTTATTCTGACTTCAGTGGAGCTAAAGGAACAGCTGGCCTACATTTTCCTAATAATAGCCCTTCATATTTTTGAAGAGACTTATTATATCCTTCTACAGCCATCTCTCTGTGCAGACACAATAATGTAAACTCCTTTACCCTTTTATGAAGAGTCTTCTCCATCAACCTATGGCTCCTTCCTTGGCTGCTGCCTCATTTTTCAGTATTACTTTGTTTTGTAACAGGTATCAGCCCAGAGAGAACATAAGTTTTTAAAAGACTTACAATGAATCCCAGAAAGACGAGGTTTGCAGTATTTTTCATCTTCAGTGTTACCCATCTCTGCATGGTTGTTTAATATAGCTGCTTTACATAGAGTTTTTATGTGATGTATTCAAGTTATTGAATCTTAATATGACTCTTTGAGTCCATTATTAATATCCATATGTGATAGCGCACACAAAACAGCGACTCGGAGTAGTTAATCAAATGCCCACGAGAACAAAAAAGAACAGCCCTGGAACTGAAGTCAAGGGCTTCATGTACGTAGTAAAAGCACGCTAGTTTTCAAGTTCACCCTGTGGCCTCCTTTGGGAATTGCCCCTCAGTGCTGAAGACTACCACTCCTGGTCTTCAAATGGACAACTTTTCTATTTCAGGATAAATAGACATTTCCCTGAGAGAAATGCCCACATCTCATCCACCCATTTGCACGCATGCACCAAAAAAGGCTGACTTCATGGCATCCCTTAATTGTCACCATTGTGCCAACAAATCAATTCTGGCCAATAATGACCCGAGATAACACAGTGGAATTGCCCCATTGGGTTTTCTAGGCAGTACTCTTTACAGAAGCAAATTGTAAAGTCTCTTCTCCCAAGTACCAACCTCTTGGTTAGCAGCTGAACACTTCACCACTGCACCAACAGGGCTTCTTCTCCGGAGTTTACACAACAAGAACGAGGGGAGGATTCAGCACGGGCAATTAAGAACGAGTGGCCAGTATGGTAAGGAACCCTGGTGGAGTTGTGGGTAAAAGTTGGGCTCATCCACAACATCAGCAGTTTGAAGCCACCAGTAGCTCCTCGGGAGACAGACAGGGCTTTCTACTTCCATAAACAGTCACAGTGTCCGAAACTCACGGAGCCAGTTTCACCCGGTCCTACAGGGTCATTATGAGTCACTATTGACTCGATGGCAAGGAGTTTGGTTTGGTGTTGGTTCAGCCAGTATGTTTAGAGAAAAGCTAAGGAAATACAGTAAACCAGGAGACATTGGAGAAAGTGTTTTAAGCAGTTCACATCTACCAACACTTTCTCTTTTCTCCTTGAATTCCTTGCTCTCTTTCCTCTCCTTTTCCTCTCTCTCTCTCTCACACACACACACACACATACACGCACAGTAATATACCCTTATCCTAAACAAATGATGGAATAATACATACCTACTGGTTATGTGCTGAACTGCTAACTGCAAGATCAGCAGTTCAAAACCACCAGCAGTTCTACCTATGGGAGGAAGATGGGGCTTTATGCTCGCATAAAGAGTTGCAGTTACAGTCTCGGAAACCAATAAGGGTATTTCTAACCTGATCTATAGGGTCACTATGAGTCGGCTTTGACTTGATGTCAGTTTTTTGTTTGTTTGTTGAGATTTGTTTGGTAATGGACATGTAAAGAAGCCTTGCTGGCTTAGTGAACTAGGCGCTAGACCAATAACTGAAAGGTCAGTGATTTGAATCCACCAGCTGCTCCAGAGGAAAAAGATGAGGTTTTCTACCTACAAGGATTTACAACCTTGGAAACTACTCTATGTCATGTTCTGTCCTTGACTCACAGGGGCAGTTCTTTTCTATCCTGTAGGGTCCCTATGAGTTGGAATGGACTTGATGACTTGAGGCTTTTGGGTTTTATGTGCCTATACATATGTATACATGTGAGTGGGTACTCCCCCCAGAAAACAGAATTATGCTGAGCAGAGTTTTGTAGTACATTTTCCCACTAGGTGAGCTTTGAACAACTCTCTCTGAGGTAGTGCACCCAGTGGCATCACCTGGGAAGGTTGTCTCTAGCCACAGTGCATTTTTTTAAAGCAGTTTTGCTCAAACCTTATTCTTTGTGATGTCCTATTTACAGCATGCGGCTATGAACTTTTGTTTCCTGCTTGGGAAAAATGCCACCAAAACTGTTGTGATGTTAAACACAGCTTACAAGGACAGTGCTATAGGAAAACTCAATTGTACAAGTGGTTTACTCATTTCAAAAAAAGGTGAAATGTCAATTGATAATAACCCTCATTCGGGATGTTCATCAACTTCCTGAAAGGATGAACATGTAGACTCGTAGTGCATTTCAGGTTCAATCCACTAAGTCAGACTGTTAATCAAGCTCTCTATTTAGAGGTTCTGAAAAGATTGCATAACAGTGTTCAACAAAAAAGGCCTGATTTGTGGCAGACAGGGGACTGGTTTTAACACCACAACAATACACCTGCTCACACACTCATCTCAGTGTGCCAGTTTTGGGCAAAAAAACAGCATGCCTCTCTTGCTCCAATACCTTACTCACCTGACCCATGCAACTTCTTTTTGTTTCTGTCGATGCAGAGAGACATGAAAGGATAGTGATTTGATGATGTAGAAGAGGTGAAGAAAAAAAATGAGGGAGGTGCTGTCAGTCATCCAAACAGATAAGTTTGAAAAAGGTTTCCACAAATGAAATCGCAGACCTACCAAATGTTTTAAGTGTAATGGAAAGTACTTTGAAGGTGATAAGATTGTTTTGTAAAATATTTTAAATACATAGCTTTGAAAAAAAATCTGTTTTTTCCCCAGTACCCCCTCATATCTAAAACGAGACCAATTCTTCATACTCAAGAAAATCTCTTATTTTCTACAAGTATTTCAGCATATTTTCTTTAAATAATGAATTCTTCCAGTTTCTCCTATAAAACTCAACCAGCAAACCTTTTTCAGAAAGCAAGTTGGATCCTGGAGTGCCTTCCAAAGTATATTTGCTGTGGTCAGAAACTATCAATAACATGTGAGCAAACAGATTGCATGGGACTTGGTTCTGGTCTTGACGTGGATGCTTGCTAGATTAAGCAACTCAACTCCCTTCTGGGGCCTTAGTTTTTGCCCCATTAAGAGGAACAGAGTCAGAAAAGAAGAGCTCTTCGATTCTTTCTGACTCCAAAAGACTGTAGTAACTCCATCTTCAGGACTTCCGATGAGTGTGTGCCATTCTAGGGGGTTCTACCTCTTTCTCTAGTAAGCACGGGGGGTTTTATATGCTGGTGTATATAATATGGTAAATCATATCATGGTGTACAAATATGTTCCCATGACATGTACAGGATCCTTTCTGTTCCATGAGAGAACCTTCTTCTCTGACTGTAAGGAGAACTTGTTTGATAAATACTGCCAGGTGCTCTTTTTTTTTTTTTTTTTCATTCCTTTTCTATTCTTTCCCAGAAGGTGACTGAATCAGTGCATCACAACAGATGGTCTTGCCCCACAGCTTTCTCCTCAACCGGACTCACATACTCTTCTCCATATGTTCCTCAACTAAGATGTTGATCGTCGGTTAAGAGGAATGTGTGGAAGAACGTTTAACTTTATGTTTACCATTGCCCAAGGGCCTCCATCTCCCAACCTGTCTCCAACTATGCCTAACCTCTACACTAAGACCCTGATTTGAGGGAGTAGAAGGGATGAGGTAAAAATACATGGTAGTTTATACAAGCTCTTCCTCCACCCACCCCGTGAATGAGATAAAAAGGGAAAACAGTTTAAACGAATATGTTTCGATTATAATCCAGTTGGTAGTTTCACCTTGGGCAAGTCTTCCTGAGTCTCCAAAGTCTTGCTTTAAAAATAGATGTAATATTCACTTGGAATTGTTTTAAGTCTTGACAAATCAACATGATCACAGCAGTGGAAATAGTGTCTCAGATATGGTTAACTCAGTGCCGTCAGTTTGATTTGAACTCATGGTGACCCAACGGGATAGTGTACAACTATCCCATGGGGCTTTGTGGACGACAATTTTTCCAGAAGTATACTGCCTGCTTTCTCCTTTCGAAGAGCTCTTGGGTTTGAATTGCTACCAATCAGGTGAACATATTAGTTCCTATGCTGCCCAGCTCGCTCCACTTTCATCCATTCTCGAACTCCGGAAATAGACGCATCAAAGTGAAGTCAGGGGTGAAAGCTCCACTGGCCTCCGGCTTCTGCATTTTCATTCAGTTGATGACTTCAGACAAAAATAAAAACTCAAATTGCTCCAATTTTATGCTGAAGTTCAAGATATCAACTCATGGAAAACAACAGTCCTACAATGTTTTCATCTTACCGTGTTAAATATTTAGATAGAGGCAATATTTTTAGTACAAGTTGAACCCTTAAGTAAAGTCTTAAAAAAAAAGCAGCACACTTCTGTAGGCGAGCTAATGTTATAATAACCTTCATTTTTGCAATTATCGACCTCGGTGTGTTTAACTGTGTAACCTCAATATCACATTAGCTGAGTGTTTTGCATTGAAAATCTGCTGCGCGATTGTAAAAGTTAGTGAGTGTCTAGGAGCCTCGTCAAAAGCATTATGTAAATGGCAGTGGTTGCTTTTTCTTTTTCTTTTTTTTTTACTAATCCGGTTGCTTTTTTACCATTTTCCTACTAAGGATTCTTCTGTCAATTAAATCACAGACCCAAGAATAGAGTTGAAATGGCTTCTAGTAAATAAAAGAAAGGAATTTCAAGATACAATGCAGTTTTAATCACGATCATAATCATAGAGCACTTAATGTCAACACATGACTTTCCCTTAGCTTCACATGTTTTTCTACTGGTTTTCGTCATAGCAAGAACATGTCTTAATGTAAAACTCTTAGAAATAGTGATGAACTAGAAATGAAACAGGAAGAGCTTTGAGGGACACATAAATCATGGGCCCTACCCTATTTTGTACCTTCTTTGTGTGTCAATACAGAAGTATTCTATAAGTCAATCTTAAAAATACCCCACCGTTAAAATCAAGTAATATCGACATTGTACCTTTTTTTTTTTTTTTTTGCGAAAAATTTCATGGATTTCGATAAAAGTCAACAATAAAGTTGCAGAGCCATAAAGCATATTAGTTAAAGTTCTAATTCTGAGTCTACTACCTGGCTATCATTTAGTGCATGGTTTTGATCAAGACACTAAAACTCTGGCTGATGCTGATTGTGGTACCAACTCATAGAGGGTATTTGGGAGGGATGGATGATCTGATACAAGCATGTCACTTGCGAAAGCGTCAGGCGCATTCTAGCTGTTTCATAAAGATAAACTTCGTGCTGTTGATACCTGGCCAAGGATATACCTGGGAGGCTGTTTCACAGTACCCATTCCTCCTGCAGTCCCTGGAAAAATGTAAAATGTGAACCTAGACCAAACCAAAACTCAGTTATTAGCTGAAATATTGCACCTTCTTCACACCTTTCAAAAACAAAATGAAACAAACAAACAACTCAACTCCAAGGCATTCATCATGATCCTATGCCAAACATCTTTGCCTACTGCACATCAGTGGAAATGTCCAGGTCAGGATAAGTCTGTCTTCGTTACTTTTTCTAAGGCGAAACTGGAGACTCCATTATTTAATACATAGAACATATCATTTCATATTTCCATCACATCAAGTAGAATTATACAATTCCTCCCGCAATCAGTTTCCAGCTAGTCTTTTTCTACACGGACTCCTTGACATCATCTTCCTTATACTCCACCACCACTCCTGTACCCCTGCTCCCCCTGAACCCCTTGTTCTACTGGCTGTCCTTATAGGTTCGTCAGTGAGCTTCATATACCCCAAACTGGACAAGCCTATAACACAGCTTCAAGAGGGTGACCTCCATTGACATAACACCTCAGAGATACACTCTACTATGAATAAACAAAATTCAAACAAAACAATACAAACCAAAAATACAGAAATTTGGAAACCAGATCTGGTCCAGACTGTATCACAGGAGGGGTATACTGACACAGTTTTAACTGTTCAGGTCAGATTTATGCCTTTGATATTCTGTAATCCTCTCTCCAAAGTACTCTGTTTAGCAAATAGAACAAGGGTTTCAGGGGGAGGGGGGATATATGGGGACGGGAGAGATAAAAGGGAGATGATGTCAAGGAGTCCAGGAAGAAAAAATATGTTTGGAGACTAATTATGGAAACAATGGTACAATTCTCTCTGACCTGATTGAACTATGGAATGATATGACATATGTATTAATTCCCAAGTTACATCAAATTAAAATAATAATAATAAAGCATAGATCCAAGAATGGGATTTGGGCTTGCACTAAATCCTAGCTCCAACTTAAGAACAATTTGTTCTCACATCATTGCCCTGCTTGATACCCTTAAGAAGGGAACACAGTAGATTCAGGTGCTATAGCAAAATGTGGCGAAGAATCTAGATGGTGCCCTCCTGTCAGATAAAATAGCATGTGAGATATTAAAGGCTTGTCTCCAAACAAGCAGCCATCTAAGTGAGATGTCAAAGAAATCCACATGGAAGAGGCATGCCATCATCAGTCATCAAAGGATTGGAAGCCATGTAATCTGAAGTCTATGGAAGGATCTGTGTTAGAGCCTACAGTGTGAGAATCCCGTGTGCAGAAGGTGACGGTGGACAGTGGGAGCCCAAGAGTCACTGCTGGAACTATCTAGGAAATAAGGCTCCAGAGAACTTGCCCTATTTAAAATTGAGAGATGGGAGGAAAGTGGTCACTAGTTATTTGTTGTAAGGGCAGATGTTCACCAAAAAGCAGCAGAAGAGAGCATTTAAAGGAGTAAAACAGAAATGCGTAAAAACAGAGAGATCGAGACATAATCAGAGACAAGAGGGAAAAAGAGCTAGAATCAACAGAAACAACAATAACAGAAGTCAGACAGAGAGAGAGACGGACTGAGAAAGCAATGAAGAGACTTAGGGAAAGACAGAAAATAACAGAGAATTACCAACCAATAGGATAAAGACAGAGAGGGGGTGATTGAAATATTTAGAAAAAGAGACTAAGGGTCAGAGTGACAGAACAAATTGCAACAAGAGACAGGATGGTGCTTGACTTCTCCAGGTGCCTGTCGGAGATCAGGCTGTGATTTGAGATGTTGATGCCAGAAGAAAGATAGAAGCAACCGAGGAGACCACAGTCTCTGTCCTTTCGCTTCTAAACCAGGAAAGGCAGCATCACCTATGGGCAGGACTCGAGTTGTCTGGGTAAAGGAAAGAAGGCAAAGGTGGTGAACAGTAAGCTTTTCATTTGGGGGCCTGAGTTAGTTAATTGTGCCAGCCTGGCCGATAGTCACATGTGGTGCTGGTTGAAAGGCGGAGGGATAAATGGGTGGTGAAGCCTCGCCTTTCTAGTTCTCGGGTCTCTTGTTTTGTGATGGTTGCATCGGGTGCAGCTGTCTTAGCAGTTCCCTGCTTCAGCTTGCAAGATTGACTTCCTACAAGACATCCCCAAGGAGAAGCCGCATGGATCTATCCCGATGCAGCCCTGGGTGCTGGAGCAGCCATGTGGAGACCCCTGCCAGTGCTGAGATGCTTACACGTTCATCCTCCTGCAGTCGGCATCATTGCCTCTGTTTTGTGAGGTGGAGGACTTTGTGGACTGGTGTTGGGTTAATGGGTTAATGTTGGACTTGTGGGCTTGGGCAGCATTGGGTTGGGATGTTTTCGTGATGCACATTTTCTTTGCATAAAACTCTCTCTTATACGTGAGTTGCTGTGGATTTGTTTCTCCAAAGTACCTAGACTAATACAGGGCCCAATTGCTAGTTTTCATTCTTTACCATCATTGGTATTACCTGATAAATAAATGGGGGCTCATAGACATGAATTAACTTTCTCAAACTTATAAAAGTAAAGCAGTAGCCCCAACAAGATCCTCTAAACCCACACTCCACCGCCTGCTTGGGGAAACTTTATTTTAAGCTTGTCTTCCAGTGAACTAGCCTTACAACTTCATGACCACTAGCACTTATTCATGGTGATCACTAGTAATTCAGTCACTGCATCAAGTCAATTTGGACTCAGAGCAAGACCTGAGAGAGAGAGAGTAGAAGGACCCCTATGGGTTTCCAAGGTTTTAAATCTTTATGGGAGAAGAAAGCCACATCCTTCTTCTGACACCAGGTGACAAAAAATAGATAGCCTTTTCAACAAATGGTGCCGGAAAAACTGGATCGTCACCTGCAAAAGACTCATACAAGACCCACAACTCACACCATGGTCAACATCAAATTCAAGACAGGTTAAACACCTAAATACAAAACAGAACAAATATTAATGGAAAATGTAGGCAGTGATTGCTATCTGACGGTCTGACGGTGTTGACTTAACATCTGGCTGGTTATCTTTTTCTTGAAGAACACAATGGTGCAACGATGAAATATACAATTTTCCTCTAGTTCTTGAATGCTTCCTCCCCGCCACTATCATGATCCCAATTCTACCTTACAAATCTGGCTAGACCAGAGGTTGTACACTGGTACAGATAGGAACTGGGAACAGGGAATCCAGGACAGATGAACCCCTCAGGACCAGTGGAGAGAGTGGCAATATCGGGAGGGTGGAGGGAAGGTGAGGGAGAAAGGGGGAACAGATTACAAGGATATACATATAACCTCCTCCCTGGGGTATGGACAGCAGTGAAGTGGATGAGGGGAGACGTCGGAGGGTGTAAGATATGACAATAATAATTTATAAATTATCAAGGGTTCATGAAGGAGAGCGGGGAGGGAAGGGAAAAAATGAGCTGATACCAAGGGCTCAAGTAGAAAGCAAATGTTTTGAGAATGATGATGGTAGCATATGTACAAATGTGCTTGACACATTGACATATGTATGGATTGTGATAAGAGTTGTATGAGCCCCTAATAAAATGATATAAAAAGAGATAATGTAAAAAAAAAGAACACAATGCCTTGGTGATAATTTTTCTATGTGTATGTGTGTGTATACGTATACACACACATATATACACATTCATGTATACATACATATTTACCTTCTTAACACAGTTTTCATTCACTTATACACATTTATGAACAATTTCTCAAGGTATGTGTGAATTAAATTTCATGCTCTTTCTAAAAGAATACCATGGCTTGGAAATATCTTTCCAGTGAAACAAGTTCGCAAACCCAAGGTGTTTCTAGTTTAAGGGAAGAATGTATTACAGGAAATAAAAATGTTAATGTAATTTTAATGTGAAAAAGTAACTGCTTTTTGTCTTACTTAGAGAACATTTCCTGTAGGGTCTAGCTTTTTAACTAGGTCGAGATGCAAGTGTAGAATTTGGCTTAGCTAAAAGAAAAGACTGCTTTCTGTCACATTGCGGGGGCTTTTGCACGTGAGTAGTTCAAATGCCAGTAGGGGCATAGGTGGTGGACAGGCTGCAGCAGAGCAGCCAGACTGAGATTTGAAAGGCCTCACAATCAGCTTCTCAAGATTAGCAGACAGAGCCAGTGGGTTAAAAGAGAATATTGAGGCATGGCCAAGTAGTATCATCATTCTGCCCTGATTCCTTAGGCAGTATATTATAATTCTGGACTTGATAAACCTGTGGTGATAGCTCTGTTTTGTAGGACATGCCCTACTAATGGGCAGAAATAGGATGGACTTAAGACCCCACCTTTGTAGAGGGTGTGAATCAAGCCATAACCTTTGTATCTTGTGGACATAATTTACTCTACTTTAGTAGAGAGTATGACTTAAGACACCATCCTTTGTTAATAGCATCCTTTGTCTTCCTTGGATATACAATGGTACCTATGGGGGAAAGATGAGCCTTTCTATTCCAGTAAAGAGATACAGTCTCAGAAACCCATAGAGGCTGTTCTGCCCTGTTCTGTAGGGTTGCTCTGAGTCAGCATCAACACAATAGTACTGGTTTGGGGGCATTTGGGGCCTCTGGCTCTAGATCTTGCATTTGGCTCATATTACCCTGATTATCGGGTTTGGGACTGAGCAACACCCACCGCCATGTAAGACATTTCTTCAAGGCTTCCCGAGCTTCCGGGGGATGTTTCAGTGAATCAGAAGAGCCCTGCACCTGAGGGAATAGCCTCAAGGGAGAGGTGGGGGGAGTAGCATCTTAGAAGAGTTTGCACATCTGGGATACTCTTCATCTCCCTCCATCTCTTTTGAACTAGCCTGGCATTAATTCTTCTAAAAGAAAATATCACCACAAATATTCCACAATACACCACTGGAACATGAACCCCTGAGGTGGGAGGAGACTCAAAATGCACAGTGGCTGCAACAATACACTCACGCAGACCAACCAAAGGGGAAGAGCCAGAAACACTGTGTTCTGTTGTATACGGTGTCTCATGTCCAGGAGTCCCAGCCAAACTCAATGGCCACTAATAGATAAAAGCAAGAAGGGAGAGTGCAAGCCAGGTGGATGGAAGTTCAGGGACAAATTAGAGTGTTGTGATAAAGGATGGGCATCAGTGCTGGTGGCAGCACGTTGCTGTTAACACATCACATTGCCTCTGTTGACAAAGCTACAAAGACAGAGTGGTGTCAGCCGAGAATGGTCTTGAATGCCAAGGTCAGGAGCATGGAGTCAATTACCAGTGAGGATCTCCTGTATGTGTGTTGTTGTTTGCCAGCGAACATCATGAAAAGCCTGCTTCAGGGAGAGTGTGGTGAGCAGGGAGGGCCAGGCGTGAAGACGGACTACAGATGAGAGAGTGAAAGCAGAGAGGAAGGAAAGACTTTGAAAGACACTAAAAAGAAAGAAAACAGGAAAGGAAAAAGGAAAGACCAGCAGGACTCCAGGATGTAACTCTTCTGATCATGAGGTAAAACTCAAGAAGGAGAAAAAAAAAAAGACTGTCTTTAACAGGCTTGGGGGAATTTTTCATAATAATTTTATATCTTGATGCTGTGTGTACTGCTCACATTCTGCTCTAAAACAGAAGAATGGGGCTTTTTTTTTTTTTCCGGTGAATTCTCATTTCCTCTCTCTGAGAGGTTTTTTTTTTTTGGGGGGGGGGGGGGGGGGGGGGGGGGGGGTGGTTTATTTATTTATTTTCAAACATTTTATTAGGGGCTCATACAACTGTTATCGCAATCCATACACACATCAATTGTGTAAAGCGCATTTGTACATCATTCTCAAAACATTTTCTCTCCACTTAAACCCTAACATTAGGTCCTCATTTTTCCCTCCCTCCCCGCTCCCCCCTCCCTCATGAGCCCTTGATAGTTTATAAATGGGTATTTTGTCTTATCTTGCCCTGTCCGACATCTCCCTTCACCCACTTTTCGGTTGTCTGTCCCCCAGGGAGGAGGTCACACACAGTTCCTTGTAATCGGTTCCCTCTTTCCTACCCATTCTCCCTCTACCCTCCCTGTTTCGCCACTCACACCACTGGTCCTGCAGGGCTCATCTGCCCTGGATTCCCTGTATTTTCAGTTCCTATCTGTACCAGTGTACCTCCTCTGGTCTAGCCAGACTTGCAAGATCAAATTCGAGTCATGGTAGTGGGAGCGGGGAGGAAACCTTTAGGAACTAGAGGAAAGTTGTATTTCTCATCATTGTTACATCGCACCGTGACTGGCTCATCTCCTCCCCGAGACCCCCTCTGCAAGGGGATCTCCAGTGGCCTACTAATGGGCTTTGGATCTCTACTCCGCACTCCCCCCATCATTCACTATGGTAAGATTGTTTGTTCTGATGATGCCTTATACCTGATCCCTTCGACAGCTCGTGGTTGCATAGGCTGGTGTGCTTATTCCATGTGGGCTTTGTTGCTTCTGAGCTGATGGCCGCTTGATTACCTTCAAGCCTTTAAGACCCCAGACACTATACTTTTTGATAGCCGGGCACCATCAGCTTTCTTCACCACATTTGCTTATGCACCCATTTGTCTTCAGTGATCCATTCGACACCTCGTGATCACACAGGTTGATATGTTGTTCCATGTGGGCTTTGTTGCTTCTGAGCTAGATGGCCGCTAGAGAGAGCCTGGACACTCATGTCAATTCACTACTTTTTTCATTAGTACATTTTGCAGCGTTCCTTAAGAAAACAACCAAAAAAGAAGAAGAATGTAGGAAGACCATGACCAGTCTATGCCACTCAGTAACCCCGGGTGTTCTTGTCATGTTCCGTATTTAACACATGGAGTTCCTTCCATTGTTATTTAACTTGTTTAAAGGGTTGAGTATTACAGAATGAATGATAAACATATTCTTAGCTATCTTCTGCCATCTTTGTAACAGAAGAAAAATAGTCAAAGAGATTCTTTTTAAGATTGCCTTTTGAATTAGATTTGAGAAGAGTTGCAGCACAGAGCACATTGGAGATTACGTGGCTTTTGTGTATATGCCTCAGTATGTGTATTTACATGTAACACAGGTATATATAGATACATAGCGGAAGAGCTAACACAAATATTAGTGTTGTCACTGTTAAGTGATGCTGTGTGGGTTCCCACCCATAGCGACCCGATGCACCACAGAAGGAAACACTGCCTGACCCTGCACCAGCCTCACAATTGTCGTGACGTTTGAGCCCGTTGTTCCAGACACTGTGTCCATCCATCTGGTCAGGGGCCTTCCTCCTTTTCACTGCCCCTCTGCTTCACCACGCATGATGTCCTTCTCCAGGAATTAGTCTCTCGTGGCCACACAACCAAAGCACAGGTGATGAGGTCAATTCTTTACCTTTTATTTCCATCATTCTTAAAAATGTTCCTGGGGAACCTGTGAAAGAACCACATTCAATGCTAAAGACTTTGTTACCTTTCAAACTAAAGCCACAACAATGCAGATGCCTTGTCGTGTCTATCTGCTTAATTGCCTATCTGTGGGATGCACTTATTCTCCACTCTGATCCATAAAGACATCGGCATGACTGCAGAGCCCTTCACAAGAGTGCTGGTGCTCCTTCCTTGAGGGTGCTCCAGACGTGAAGTGAGCTGTATGAGTAACTACCAGTGACAGTGTAGGGAAGTGTCTACCCTGCAAAGGGCTGGAGTGGTGATACAAGACAGACTTAAATCACCGGCACAATACCACCCTTTAAGAGATTCTGAAAGACCTTGCAGTATTCTGACTTCTTAATCATTTTATGTACATTCAAGATTCAATTACATCACCAGGAAAACAAATAAGTGGCCAGCTACCCTGAACATCACTTCAGTAATTTCAGCACAGCATAATGAGTGTCAGCAACTTCAGACCCGCAGCTCCAGCATCATGAAACGGCGCTGGACAAATGCTGAACATGATCATTATTATCCAACCATGAAAAGAAGAGGGGGGTTGGAACTCACCTTAATTCACATGCTAACTCAGCTAAGCTCTGTCTTTCCTGCAAAGCTTAGAAAACAGGGCTCAGATTTGCTTTGTGGACAATGTGCTCACAAAGGGAGTGGAAAGGTTAGAATCTCCAGAATGGTGAAACGATTTTCTATTTATATGGAAACTCTTTGTATGGAAAGACTGTGTGCCCTAAAAATGACAGGTTAGCAGCCTTCATGTGTGTCCTTCTATGACGTGCTGTCAAATGGAACACTGGCACTTCAGCAACCCCCCACTAGTAGGTTGTGTGTGCCTAAATACTATCAACATTATCTAAGGCCTATCATGGGAAGTGTATTCCCCCATTACACATCCAGACTCACAGCCTGACAAGTCCAAGGATACTCACCACGGAGCAGGGTAGATTTTTGATGCATGGATGAGTGGGGTAGATTTAGGCTCTATAATTGGCAAATGTGATGATACGTTGCCTCTCCTAGAATGCATAGCTTAGTAAACAGCATGATCTTGAAGTCAGTTCAGCGATCCTTGCTCTTTTAGTGTTTCTTTTAAAATTCTCCTCACCTCTCGCTTTTCTATCTTCCAAAGCCAATGGAATGTTCATCCTATAGCCCGGACCTTTTGTGGTTGTCTTTGGTTCGGTGTCATGGAGTCAGTTCTGACTCACAGTGACCTGTGCACAAGAGAACATAGCACTGACCCGTCCTCACAGTCACTCATCCATGTGAGCCAGCTGTTGCGGCCATTGTGCCAGTCCATCTTGTCCTTCTTCCTTCTCACTGCCTCTCTGCTTGACCAAACTCGACGTCCTTTCCCAGGGACTGGTCTCTCCCGGAAACACGTCTAGAGAGCGTAAGAGGAAGTCTCACCAGCCTGGCCTCTAAGGTTAAATAAAGGCTAAATAAAAACTTCTCAGTATTTAACCATCAATAAGTCAATTTCCCTCCACTATTCTAAATTCTTACCAATCTTCTTTAGCCTACAATACGTCCTTTAAAAATATCTCATATTATTGTAATAACATGCTTGCCTTTCCCTCCAGTCTTTACTTTGTAGAAGACTACTAATTGATGATTTACTGGGAGAACTTCTGCTGTCCTGGGAGAAGATCCAGGTTAGACTATTAAATAATGAACCTCCTAGATAGGCAGCGCCCCTCTGTTGCGGGGTGGCGGGGGAGGGTTTGTACTCCTGGATGTTGAACAGATTTCAGTGGAGTTCCTAGAATGAGACAAACTAGGAAAAAAGGCCTGGGATTTTACTTGAGAAAACCAGCCAATGAAAACTCTATGAAGCACAACAGTCAGATTCACAACCGGGCAAGGAGTGGGCAAAGTACCACGCACCACTGTGCTCTCTCGGGCGCAGCTTCTTGAGTTGGGGCCAGCTCAAGGGTAGCTAACAGCAGCTATTCTGATTAGGCTGGGTTTTTATCTATTCTCTGACCCATCATGAAAATGGCACACCATGAGAAATCGGGAAATGGGTGCATGAAAATAGATTGCGTGGAGATCTCACGGGTAGTGGAAAATATGCTTTAATGAAGTCTCAAGATATGTAGCCCTACCATGCTCCTCCCAGAATGTCCTATTCTAGCACAAGGAAGAGAAAGAAACACATGTATACACACCTCAGAACCACAGGTTTCACCTGTCATCCTGTGAAGAAAGGAGGAAAATCCCCCAAGTTCGCTGTGTCCCTTCATTTATCTATCAAACACGTGTCTACTGCAACTTTGAATCTGGAGGGAGCCGAGTGAAGGAGTTAAGGTTAGAAAAGGACATTTCTAAGTAGTACATGCAGAACCCTAGAGATGTAAGGAAGCACAGCCTTCTGGGGGCAGATTGCTAAAAGTGGCTGGTCCCCGGGGTGCAGGGCACAGAGGGCAGAGAGGCATAATGAGCAATGCCAGCACAGGTCTGAGCAATCACCGGCACCTTCTCTTTCTGTGGGAAGTAGACACATGGGGAATACAAACTGCCATTCTCCTGAAAGACTAATCACTCCTTATTTTCATAAATCTCATAAACTGCATTTGTGAAAATGTAGCTTCATAGGCAAAGGCATCTATCTGATGCCGACTTACATGAATGTGAACAATCCTCTGGATGTGGGGACATGCAATTCCCGTGCAGCTCTTAGGATCCCTGTCTACTTTATCCTTATTGTTTCCCAGGAACCTGCAGTAGCCATGCAGTGACCTTAGCTAGTTACTCTCCTTGTTGTTGGTTGCTGGCCAGTAGATTCGGACTCCCACTGACCTGTAAGTGCTCTATCGGGTTGTTGACCTTCAGAAGCAAATCACCAGGTGTTTCGCAAAGTGCCTTCACTCATTGCCACTGAGTTAGTGCCAACTCCTCTCGGCCCTGGAGGGCAGGGAGAACTGCCCCCACGACCTTCTGAGACTATAACTCTTTCAGTAGACAGCACAGTCATTCTCCCGAGGACCAGCTGGTGGTTTTGAATGGCTGACTGGCAGTTAGAAGCCCAGTGCATAACCACCAGTGACTCCCCAAAATAGAAAAACCAAACCCAAACTCACTGCTGTTGAACTGATGCCAACTCATAAGGTTCGAAACTCCGAGCTTTGGGGTAGTGGCTGCGCACTATACTTACACCCCCTCGTTGCAGCACGGTCTCAAATTCCTTAGGAACTTTTAGGAAGATGCCACATGACCTACTGAAGCATACATTTACATGCAGACATATATTTCCAGGTAGCCTATAAACTGGGAAAACCGACTGTACAGTCCCTATTAGTAGAAATACAGAGAATCAGAAAATGATGTTGCCTTCAGAAACAAGCACATAGAATGCCCTGCATTGGACTCACTAGTTTTCCAAAGCAAGACTGTTGAGTAGATGTTTTATGGAAAACTAAGCTTTTTAAGTTAGATATGAGGCTGCTAAACACAAGGTTGGTGGTTCACACCCATCAACAGCCCAGCCAGGAAAGGATGGGGCTGTGTGTTCCCTTAAAGATGCACTGTCCTGGGTAGGGTCCCCACGAACAGGAATCAAGTCCATGACACTGGTTGTGGTTTGGGGTTTGGAAGCCAGTGAGAATTGCTTGTCTTCTACATTCAGGATCTAGATAGCTCCAAAATTATGTAAACATTCTCTATCTCTCAATGTCCCCTCAATTGATTTGAAGACACTCCAACTGTCAGACACTGAGGCGACAACCAACGTTTCACTGGGGATGATGGAGGATCTGTCAGACTAAGAGCCAGGAGCCTGGCCCCACTGAACGATACTCAACTTAGAGACAATGGTTTAAAAGCCACCGCATGTATTGAGCCTTCCAGCAATGTTTGGAGATATGGGATTGTGTAACATTATCCAAATTGGCAACATTACCCCAAAGCGCAAATGGATACCTACTTTGGGGGCGGTGGAAGGAAGAAAAAATTGAAGAGAAAGAGAGAGAGCAGTTATAAGGAAAAGACCAACTCACTCAGAGTAAGACTGATTATCCTGTTCTTGGGAAGAGATGTTGAAAAATGTCTATTTCTTGCTTCTCATTTCATACAGCATTAAGCCTGGTATAATTTGCCAGGGTTAGATTTTTCCCCAAGCGCAGCGAACAGAAGACTCTACGATGTCTTCTCCTTCAGGCTTCCAGTAAAGACAGAGCTGTTTATCTGGGCAAAGCTTCCCTTCATTAAGCTCCTGCAGGTCCTGTACAGTAAGTTTTGTGACACCATGGGGAAGAAGAATAGACAGACCTTTTCTTTGGGATGGTTTTTCCTTTGAATCTGTTACTTCCTAGGACTTCAAAGCCTCAGGATTTGATGCCTACAGAACCTGATCTGTGTGACAAGTTGGAACTGAATGTAGGGGGTTGAGTCTTCTCTTGATTTCACATCGTTGTTGTTAAGTGCCCTCAAGTGAGCTCCAACTCAGAGTGACCCGAAGTACAACAGAAAGAAACACCATCTGGTCCCGTGCCATCCTCACAACTGTTTTCGGTTTGTGCCCATTGTTGCATTACTGTAGTGATGCTGTGGAGGAGGCTTTGGGCTGTTATCCCACAACGTTGGCAGTTCAAACTCACCAGCCACTCTGTAAGAGAAAGACGAGGCTTTCTACTCCCATCAATATTTACGGTCCCAGAAATGCTAAGGAGAAGTTCTACTCTGCTCCGTCAGGTTGCTATGAGCCAGACTACACTCCCTGGCAGTGACTGTAACTATAAGTAGTATATAGATAGTAGTATATAGTAGTATATAGTATATCTAAGCACCATTTTCTTATCTTTTGTCTTTCCTTCTGTAGTACCTTTTCAACCAATAGATATATTTTATAGCCAATAAGTATTTCCTTCCTCATTAATTAGTTAGTTCTGCACTAGTCATTTGTGGGTCTGGAAGGGAGAGGAGGTTAGATGGTGATAGGACAGGAATGCCAATAAATAGAATCTTTGGATTGACTTAAACATTTCACCAGAAGCCCTGTTGTGGCTGTTAGCTGCCACCAAGCCCAGCGTCACTAATGGCTGCTCCAGGCGGAATGGAATGAAAGCTTGTCTAGTCCGGCACTATGCCTATGATGTGCCTCAGATTACACTACTAGGATCCATCAGACTGTGCATGAGGTACGTTGATCTGGAATAGAACCCAGAGCTTCTATTGGGAGGTGAGAACTCTACCATTGAACTACCCACCTCCTTCATCCCTGAAAGTGTAAGGCCTAGTTATTTCCCTTCTTTCATAACTGTTTATTTACATGAGAAAATAGTGATCCTGACACAGCTGCAATGGAAAGTTATCTCCCTGAAATGGAATGAAATACCAAACAAAACCACCTATAATACCGAGACAGAGAGTTTGCACGCTTTTGTGCTATCTTATTCTTCAGTCTTGAATACTTTTGACCATTAATAGCAGGGAACATTAAGATGTAACTTTTCAGCCCATTTCCCCCTTAAAGATGGTCAAAATGCTACCAAGTATAAAGTTCTTATCTCTCCTTCCAGCCCACTGGAATTTTCCGATGTCAATGTATCAAGCACAAAAATAGACTTGGCTGAAAGACCAAAAAAGTAGCTTGTTACGTGATGACCCTGTACCAGTTGCTCCAGCAGTTAGAAGCATTAAAAGACTTTGTATTCACTTTAACATATATGTGAAGCTAGAATAACTGTATCTAGGTCCATTGGCTAGTTGGAAATCAGCCCTATGCATTAGAGGGCCGATTCCACTCATTCTTCGGCAGGAGCTTGAGAGGGATTTGAGTGGCATCACTGATGAAGAAACACAATCTAAGTTACAGATCATTATTTTGAAAGCATTGACAACACAAGCTTACACTTGGTATCACAGCAGAAAAATGATCACTGGCATGCTACTGTGGAGTCCTTTTATGAAAAAGACCAGTCCATATTAAAATACGTCCTAGAAGGGAGGGGGGTCGGATAGCAAACTTGATTCATGTTGTTAAGCTGGAAATTTGCCTTGTGTTCTGAAGAGCTCGTTCAACTGTAACTACTAACTGGCTCGTGACCTTGAGGAACTCTTTCAACCAGACGTAACCTCATCTCCTCCTCATTTTCAAAAAGGAAACTGGAGAAGCTTGGATGACATGATTTCTTGAGCACCCTTGAGCTTTGACATTTCATGACCAAAGGAAAGATGTGTCCAAGGGCTCCACATTCTTCCCTGTGTCCAAGTGATGTCTTGTTCCCCAGAAGATGTTGACCCTGAAAATTGTTCAATAGAAGAGAAATTTTGCACAGAATCTAAAACCTGCTCTCCAGGGGCTTGGGAAGCTGCTGTGAGATGCTTACACATAGGAGGCTTAAGAAGGGGCCATGCTTAATTGCCTGGCTTGGTTGAAGGGAAGCCAATTTATGTACATGAAAATACTTGCTATAAGCAAGGAGAGAAGTCTGACCCCATCAGAGCAGAATTCATGAGTGCGGGGTGATTATTTCCAGCAGAGAGAATCGGGGAGTTGTCCATGAAGAACATAAGAGCGATAGGCTTTCGGAATGTTTTATCTTTCAGTGAAAAAGCACTGAGTTAGCATCTGAGATGAGAAAAGTAAGACAAGGAATTTTCCTCTTTGGAACCATGGAGCTAAGAAGCCTAATGTCGCGTATTAAAAACTGTATGAGGTAAAATGTATGAGATACTTGGCATCTGCCTGGGACTTAGTGTTCCTTTAACAGATGTATTTTTGATCAATGTTGTCATTGTTTTCATTGACGTAAGCGTAAGATATTATAATACGCTGAGGAAAGGACAATCCAGATTAAATGAGTTGAGGAGGGCTCCCCAGAGGAGGTGATGTTAGAAATAAGTTTCGAAGGACACATAGAAGCTAACCTGGTGAACTTGGGCAGCAAGGATAAGGAAAGAGAGTTGATCCAAGTATTCAAGTCAGCAAAGCAGCCTTTGGAAAGAAAGTGTCATTTTAGAGAGGTTGCAAGGAGTTTGAGGGTGACTAGAATTTGTGAGGTCAGGCATGGAAAGTGCCAGACCTCTCTGTCTATCCCAGGGTATCCCCTAACCGCCACTCCATGATCTTCGAAGTAATTTGGGTTTTGAATTGGAATGGAGTTCATGGAAAGATTTCCGACAAGAGAACTAGTCCTGTCTGAACAGTGTGGAAAATGAATTCCATACAGACAACCGTATAACAAGAAACCAGTTAGAAAAGTGTTGCCGTAGCCCAGGTGACAAATGGAGGAGGACTTGAACTGCAGCAGTAGGCATAAAGGGATTTGGAAACCCTTAGAAGTGGTAGTCCTCGGGAGTCTGGAGGTGTGGGGTAAAGGTGGCCTCCAAGTTATTGGTTTAGAGTCTATAGAGCTCATCTTGTGCCTGCATCTTTCAGGATACCCAAATAGCAGGTACAATCCTCATAAAGCGATAAACATCTTGGAGAACATAGAGGACACCAACAGGAGACTTTGGGTTTTTGCCTGTCTGGGGAAATGAACTGTTAGAGCAAATACAGGTGTGTCCTGGTCTTCAAGAATTACTTCAGTGCATTGATTCATGTTCGCCTTTTCCCCCTGAGAGCTGCAATTGTTTTTGAGGGTTTTGTTTTGTTTCCCACTTGGGAGACTTCAGGGAAGAGAATGCACACACACACACACACACACACACACACACACACACACACGCACACACACCCCTCTCCTACCATTCGACATCCTACATCAATACTGCACATGAAATCGCCTTTGATCGTGGAGAGATGGCCAATGAGAGTTGCATACATTGGCCTGAACCTCCAGAGAGAGCCTCAAGCTGCAGTTAAGTCTCTGGCTGCATCTGCAGAGAGGCAGTGATCAGAAGAGTTGATCAGTTGACTTCGAGGCAATGGAGTGGAAGAAGAGCACTGGCCAAAGGACAGGAACCTGTGAGGACATCATCACTTATGATCCTAAGCAAAGTGATCAGGAAAAGTCCTTGAGTTTTATTGCCGAAATGCTTAGTGACAGCGTAAAGTATTCAAGGAACATACCACACACAGTTAGCAATACTGGTCCATGAGCCAATGGTGGTCTATCATAAAGACCAGCTGCAGAGGCAATTTCAGGTTCTTGGAGGCACTTTGAAATTGCATGAATGCTAAACACGGTCACAATACAAAGTAAAGAGATCTGAAAAAAATGTCAAGAAATGTAGGTTCTATTATAGTTCACATCTGGGTGGCTGACTCATGCCAGCCCTACTGAATGACCAGAAATTGGTGCCAGTGGGCATCGTGAGATGGAGGTGCAGAGAGATCATTTACGATTTCCATCTCCAGGCCAGATGGGTTCTGTGAGCAGGAGGGAGGACTGGATGAGCTCGCTAAAACAGAGACCTCCGTGGATCCAGCTGTCCCTGGAGCTGAGACAGTGAGAAGCTGGGGCAAGAGAAAGAGGCTGACCACTTCAGTAAAACTCAAGTATTACTTCTGATTCCCTGATCATCCAAGGAATGCATTTGGCACCCCAAATAAAATCCCAGAAAATGCCACCATGTGCTGAAGCCTCCCGCAGTGAACTCGACGCTGTAAATACTCAATAAAGGATTCCTCTCTCCTTCCCAGGAGGGATGAGGTGGTGGTTGTGGTTGTGGTCGTTGCTGCTGCTAAATTGTTTTCCTAATTTCCCTTCCCCAACCCAGAGCTGACCAACTACCAGGAGTTCCGTAAATACTGCATTCAAACCCTACTTGTTAGGAAAGAAGTCAGGAACACCCTGGCATCCGTGAGAGAAGTTTTGTTTGGTTGGTGGCCTGCCAGCTGATGCTTCCGTCCCGGACTTCCTTAAGGAACTCCCTGTCTCCACAGGCACGGCGGCCTGAGAGTGATGTGCGATTGCAGCAGTAATAGTATCGGAGGCCCCTGAGACCGTGCCTTATGAAGACAAATAGTAGACATAATAATAAAATTAAAATATTTCTACAGTTCTAAATTTAGAAAACGACTCTCTTCTTTTTATAAATGATAATGGCTTGTAAAACGGTTCAGCCTTTGCAGCTGTGGAAAGGGTTTCATACTGTTTACAGGATTCTTTTCTTTTTTTTTTTTCTCTTTGGTCTTTATTCAAACAGAGTATTCAGATGCAGACTGTGCCTTCCAAATTTGACAACGCCTTGTTAAAAGTCCAGCACGGAAACCCCAGTGTGACTTCCAGCTTCGTTTGCAAGGGTTCAAAGGGTTCGGGACTGGCCATGTTAGAGGTGTGTGCCCCACTCGGCAGGTCGAACCCCACATCCTGGCATTACTTGCCCCATCTGATTATAAACTGAATTGGAATGGCAGTAACAGTCCTTGGAAAGTCATCCTTGTTTGGGTACTGTTTTAAAAGATGGAATGTTGTGGAAAATATATGCTAGATTTATATATGTGTATATATATATATGTTTATGTGTACCCTATAGAGACCCTAAAGAGCATGTCTGAAACTTTAATCTTTAAAAGAACAGGCAGCCTCATCTTCCTCCTATGGGTTGGAATGATCACCCTATGTTTGCCAGCCCAACCACAGCACCACCAGGACACACGCATACATGCACACACACACATTTGTCATCTCAACATTCTTCACATATATGCAATTTAGAGGCAGGGGACAGGCTTACCTCTATCACTTCCTATTAGTGTAAATTATTTGGGTTTTCCTTCTCTCACCAGTTTGTTTCGCACGGGCTTCCAATTCTGCAGGTTTCTCTCTGTTGGCTGTCAGCCCTTCTATGCTCCCTCTCGTGGTCCAGTCAGACTGGGTTTAGAGCTGTTTTGTAGTTGGACAAGGCCACGCCATCTTTGTCTGGTCTTGGATCCTCATCTCCGTATTTCCCATCCTGACTCACGTTGGACTGTTGGTTTGGTGCCATAAAGCTGACACATGAGCTGCATAAAAGAGTGGATCCCAAGAAGAGGCTGGGCATACTGCAGCAGTATGCTGAGGGATGAGTCTCTCACAAGATAGATTCTGGAGCCCCATAACCACAAGCTCAGATTCAACAGGTTCAGTAAGAAGTATTGGAAATCGGCATTTTTAAAAGAGCCATCCCCTCCCCCAAGTGCCTCTGATGGGCACAAATAGTTACCAATAAACGGAGAGTTTTCTGTCTGAATGGGTGTTTGTGAAAATCCCAAAGCTCAAGCTTTAGCCAGAGAGAATCATTGCCTAAAATAGAATCAAGGACCTATATTTCTATCCTCCATCATAATTCCACCCGTACTTGAAGTTGTACAACTCTCTCCTGTTTTGCCAATGAATAGCCCCAGAGTTTCATAACTTAGGGTACAAGAGAGTAACTTTCAGCACAAATATGTATTTCTTTCTGAAAAAAATTAACCTCCCTCTTTCTTCTCCTTGCTTCTGTCTTTGATTCAATGAGCATGTTGTCAATCCACTACAAATGCAACCAGACTCCGGGACAACTGCTAGAAGTTCAGAAAATGCAGGATTCAAATGTTACTTGTTCAGGAACATCTTTGCATTGGTCAAAGAAGTTTTTGTTTGGTTGGCGGCTTTCTAATTCTGCTGTCTTTTTTAGTACTGTAAACCTACTTATGGAACTCCATTTCTCAGAAGGGACAGCATCCTAAGGCTGTTGTCACCTCTTGACAAGTGCCACCAGACTCACACGCACTCATTGCAGTGCACCTCGCTAAAGCCTGTTTGATCACCACAGGAAAGGGCATCTTTGCCAGTAGTCCCCCAAACTATTGCCTGCAAGCTATAAGTTCACCTGTGAAAGAATTATGAATGGAACCAATCTTAACAAAATCATTTTATGCACAGAATTCTATTATCAGAGTCAACAAATTAATTAGTGGAAATTGCAGAACCATCAAATAAGTTGGTTTAATTTCAGAGAGCTTGGATCCTTGGGAGCAGATAACACCATATCTGTAGTAGCTTGAGGCATGCATAAAAACAAAGAGACAAATGCAGTGAGATACCTGAGAGTATCGCATGGCAGAGAATGCGAATGTACATGACATATGTACAGCCTTCCAAACAAGAGGTGAGCAAAGATCTAGAATGGTGTTTGAATCAGATTCTTTCTCCATCCAATATTTGCATTCCAGAACGACATGGCTTCTCATCGCTGTCTTTTGACACACCTCCGCCAGCCATTCTGTTTCACATCAAGATGACGTCATGTCGGTGGTGGGTGCCTTCGAGTTCCTTCTGACTCAGCAGCCCTATGTGGGGCAGAACAAAACACAGCCCAATTCGACATCATCCTCATCATTGCTCATAGGATTGAGCCCACTGTTGCAGCCACTGGGCCAATCCTCCTCATCCGGGGTCTTCTTTTTTGACACTGCCCCTCTTCTCTATCCAGCATGATGTCCCCTTTCAGGCACAGATCTCTCCTGATAACATGCCAAATATTTTTCTCAGTTCCAGCACAATGAGAGATTAGAATTGTGGTGTTCTAATCCCAAATGCCTGAGGAATACAATGAGCTGGCTCCATCTGTATCTGCTAACCGAGGCCAGGGGTGGTGTTGGGAGAGACCATTGACTTGGTTCCAACACATGCAACTCATGCATAATAGAAGGAAACAATGCCACTTCCTGTACCAGCTCCATGCTCGTTAGCATGCCTGTGCCTCTTGTGGCTACTGAGAAGCAAAATTCCAACGGACATTCCGCAGCATGTCTCCCTTCAATGGAGACACCATTCATTCTTTTTTAAGAAAGAGAGATGGCTAAGGGATGGGATGGTGGACAAAGAGCTATCGCCTGAATGTCAAGGGAAACTATTTCTGCATTCACCATTTATTTCTAGATTCAAATCATCAAGAGAGTTAAAAACTTGTTTGGCAAGTGAAATTTAAAACTTAACTCTCACGTAGATATTAACATTGTCAACAGTCAGAAGTACATCTTTAAAGCAATAAGTGTGATCATACTAGTGTTGGCTGATATTTCTTCCACAGGGGTCAATAGAGTGCTAGTGATGAAGCTGACTGCTGAGCCCAATATTTATATGGATAAGTGAGCAGCAACATGTACATCTAGACACGTAGTCAATGTTGTTGTGTACCAGAGAAGCTTTTTTTGCATTTATTGTATTAGGAGGTCATATTTTATTACATAAATTAGTTGTTTGGCTTCAGATTTTCTGTGCATTGTTCTAGAAACACTGTGCTGGAACATTGTTCTAGAAAACATGTCTAGAACATTGTTCTAGAAAAGCTGGTGCTCACAAACAAAATAAAATATTAGCTCGTAAATCTACTATACTATGGTTAGTTCCCTTCTCCTTTCATTTAAAGTCCTTTGCACTTTAAACTGGTAATGTTTCAATTGGGGGGTGAGGGTAATTTTGTTTGCCTGGGTTCTCTGGTTTCCTTTAGCACCAGGTCATTCCTGAGCAGCCAGTCAGAACCGCCATTTTGTCAAACTTGATGGTGATTAGCAGGTGCTGTGAAGATCGATTTACAGAGGATCTCCATCAGGAAACCCAGGAGCGTGTTGGGACTACCTCTTTTATAGAATGTTTTCATGATCCCATTGCACAGGTTGCAAATACACGTTTCGGCAAGAATGAGGTTTGGTTAGTAACCATTTTGACTCAGCTCTAACATATGACCAAGCCAGACATTGTCAATGGTCTTGCTGATTCCAAATCTGTTGTTGTCTTTCAGGTGCCGCCAAGTCGGTTCTGACCCATAGTGACCCTACATGCAGTAGAACAAAACACTGTCTGGTGCTGTACCATTCTCACAGTTGTGATGTTTGAGCCCTTTGTTGCAGCCACTGTGCCAATCCATTCCATCAAGAGTTTTATTTATAGGAAGAGTTATATTTAAAGGAAAGTGTTTGCTTGTCAACGTTTTTCGGTATGCAGATAAATATTTATGACGATAACAAAGACGAATGTAACTGGGCCTGAGGAAAACATCTTTATGTGGATGACCCAGTTATACATGACACATGCCTCTCTATGGCACAGAGCTTTCCCAATGCACGGAATACTCTCACTGATCAGAAATGTTTAATTCTGCCCATTCCAAAAGGACCACTAGAAAACAATATTTTGAGTCTGAATCAACTGGAGAGAATTCCACAATAGCAGGTCTGAAAAGGCAGAGTGAAATTAAGTTGTCATTGCGAGTGGACATCACACCAGCTCCAGCTAATGGCAGCCGGGTGGATGTTGTTATTGTTGTTGGATGCCATCGCGTTGATTTGGACCCAGAGGGCTCCTATGAACAACAGAACAAAACACTGGATAGTCCTGCATGATCATTTCAATCATTCCTTTTCCTAAACTCAGTATTGCAGCCGTGGTGTCAATCCATCTCCTTGAGGGCCTTCCTCTGTGTTGTTGTGCCTCCACTTTACCAAGCCTAGTGTCCTTGTCTGTGGGTTGTTCTCTCCTGACAACATGTCCAAAGTCTGTAGAAGAAGTCTTGCCATCCTTGCCTCCAAGGAGCACTGGCTGTAGGAAACGTGGGTCAAATCCAAGATCATTGATATATTTGATCCTATTGTTGAAGCTACTATCCCAAGAGACTTATTAGAGGAAGTTTTTAACAATGCAGCTTAGAACATTCGTAATTCAGGCTGAAATGTCTTTTTTTACGATTAGTACTTAAATCACTACTTCCATTGTTTCTTAACTTCCTAACTGAAGCCTAATATCATAGCAAATATGTGTTAGGCATGGTTCTGTAGGGAAACGAAACCAGGACACTGGTTTTATATATGATTGTATATATCTATAAGAGGATAGGTGTACGTAGCAAGAAGGAATATAGTCCACACACAGTGTAGAGGGTTCAGTTCAACTCACTTCCATGGAACAGTTAATATACTGGAAGTCCTTCAACTCACATGGGTTGCCGGGTCCAAGGTCAAGGAAACAGGCAGCAGAGTCCTCCCTCCCTAGGGCAAGGCAAGCAGCAAGCAGCAAGGTGAGTCACTAAGAATCAGCATTTTGGGAGCTTAGTGAAGCAGGCTGGGATGAGATATCAAACGCAAGCAATGCAAGGCAACAGGATCCACCAGCCTCAAGCTCAAGCAATATATGCACCAGCAACATGGAGAAGCAGGTCTCAAAAGAGCCTCAAGCTCTAGCAACACGATCCATGGGTTGGCCTGGTCTACAGGTAGGGTAGTTCACAGGTTAAGGCAGAGAATTACCTAATGCAGCAGCATGCTCCAGCCTGCTCCTATCACCAGAGAACAAGCAAGGGGGGAGGGGGGTCCTGCAGGGTCATTTATCTCTTTGCCCTCCAATCAAACTGAAACCTGATTAATCACACATGTTCCTATTGGCCACGTTGGCACAATAGACCTAACTATGAGTATCTGCACACATATTAGAAATCATCAGAAGGAAAGTTCATTGAAAGCACCCCCCTTGTGAATGAGACCATAAAAGGGTGCCCTTTATTACCATTCTTATTCAATACTGTGCTGGAAGTCTGAACCAGAGCTATTAGACAACAAAAAGGAGTCAGGGGCATCCAAATTGGCAAAGAAGAAGTAAATATCTATTTTCAGGTCATATCATTTTATATGTAGAAAACCCCAAAGACTCAACAAGAAAAGTTGTTGGAAATAATTGGAATATTGGGCAGTGCGGCAGGATACAAGATCAATATGCAAAAATCAACCGGCTGCCTGTATACCTCTGTAAAGGAAATCAGGAAAATAATACTATGTATAATTGTCACCTCAAAGATTAAATACTTAGGAATAAGCCTAACTAGAGAAAGAAAAGACTTATATAAAGAACTCAACAAAACACTACTACAAGAAAGCAAAAGAGGCCAACACAAGTGGAAGAATGTTCTATGTTCATCGGCAGGAAGAGTTTACATTGTGATGATGTGAATACTAATTAAAGCAACTCACAAATACACTGCAATTCTGATCTTTCTCAGAATCAACCTGATTTTGTACACATTAGTTTAGGAAGAGATATTGAAAATAACATTCATTGCTAAAAGGAAGAGCCAGTCTGTCTTGGAAGAAATTAAGACCACAGTGTTCTGTGGCAAGATGGCAAGACTTTGTCTTAGACATTTGGGGCATGTTGTCAGGAGAGATCAGTCCCGAGAGAAAGACATCATGCTTGGTAAGGTGGAGGGGCAGTGAAAAAGAGGATGGCCTTGAAGGAGATGGACTGACACCTTGCTGCAACAATAGACAGACATGGGAACCATTGAAGGATGGCGCAGGACGATCTGGTGTTCTGGTCTGTTGTGCATAGGGTCTCGATGGCATGTAACAACAACAATCTTACCTCTGGAGGTGTAGTCCTTACACACTAGGCTGCTAACTGCAAGGTCATCGGTTCAAATCCTCCAGCCACTCCATGAGAGAAAGTCGGGACTTTCTACTCCCATAATGAGTTCGAGTCTTCAGGACTCACAGGAACAATTCTATGCTGTCCTAGAGGTTCACTATGAGTCCACATTGACTCGATGGCATTGAGTTTGACTTTTGGTTTTAACCTTTATGGGAGTAGCTCCCCAGGTCTTGCTCCAGAGGAGCCCTGGGTATGTGTGTTCACACCACCAATGTTGGGATCGTGGCTGAAGGCTTAATGAACCACAACACGGGCAGGGCTCCTGTAATCTGACTGCAACAGGACCGGGAAAGAAGGTGGGAGGGGCCCGAGCAATGGGACCTGTCACCTTCGAGAAAACAGGCATTCTCGATACCTTTACTACTTAAGAAATAGGCCGTATTCCTTTCTAGGTTGACACCCAATGAAAGCAAATTGGGTGCCTTCAGAAAAGCGCCTGTAGACAGGCAGAGATGCCAAGAGAGCAGCGTGCTTGCCCACACGGACCAGAGGCCCCAGTGAGCTGGACTGCCTCACACCCCACAGGTCAGGCCAAGGTTTAATTCGACTCCATTGGGAAGCTCTTGTTCTGAAAGTGAAAAGGCCGAATGTGGTTTGAGGGGGTTCATTTTCCAGGGATAAAAGTCCCTGAACTCTTCTATCAAGAACAGTAGACTGGGCTCATCAGGGGCCCCAAAGGTAATGCTGACTTCCTGAGAACTCCTTCTGTGTTTCCAGTCTCGTGGGGACCCAGGGCGGATCAGCTTTCCGTCTGCTCCAGGAGTTTGATTTCCGTTCGTTTTGTTAGGCTAGGTAGGTCAGCAGGTGTGTGCGCACACTTGACCCAGGTGGCCACTTACTGCAGTGTGTTGGCGCATGGAGGAAACAAGCAGCCTCTCCCAGGGCCGCTCTGCCGGCTAAACGCGACTAGCAACTGACTTTGGGTAGAGAGTCTCGTGTTCCCCACAGATGGCCCCTCATTGAAAGCTTATTAAGCGGTGAGGCCCCAAAGTACTGTTAATGCCATGTGTGCTCATTTTAATATCCTGCAGCTCCCATCCTTGAAAGAGCCTGGTTTAAATAATATACCTGTGGGGAGTGGAGGGGTGGAAAGGTGTAGTTTATCTCATGTGCACGTGCATGTGCACACACTCACACACAACCTGCATAACCATTTCTGCCATCAGGTCAAGACATCTTTAGAAATAAACTCTGTAGTCTACAGCATGTCATATTGCCAAATGTTACATTCACAAGTGTGAATTGAAGCCAACTCTGCTCTGGAATACAGCAGGGCAACAGAATATAGGGAGAGCCTCGGAATTGTACAAACTCTTTGGATTATTTCTTTATTATTTGCATTGGTGTGTGTGTATGGATGCATGTATGTATATAGATATATCTAAAGCAAGACATAGTGCAAAAGATTCAGCAACCAAACCCAAATTCACTGCCATCGAGTTAATTCTGATTCATAGTTGCCCCTGTAGGACAGGGTAGAACTGACCCTGTGGGTTTCTAAGATTATAATACTTTATGGCAATAGAAAGCCCCATCTTTCTCCCTAAAAGGGAATGGTGGTCTTGAACTGCTGACCTTGCGGTTAGAAGCCTAATTTATAACCACCATGCTGCCAGGTGTTCTGCAAAATATATATAGTGAAAAAATAGGTTTTGTCAAACTCAGGAAATCTAGGCGAGTATAAAGCGAGTCTGGTCGTGTAGAGAAAAGACAGGTGTTTATCTCAGGAGGCCTCCTTAAGGATCATCTTACAACGAAACCACTGGGGTTCTTGTGATCTGTGATCACAGGCAAATGTCCCTAGAAGAGATCTGTCTACCCACTGTCTCAAAGCATCGTGGTCATTGCAAAATAATCAAAGGGCAGAACTGGCGCATGTGAGAAAGTCCAAAAAGTGCATGAACATACAGCTTTAGCCTCGTAGTTGTAGTCATACGTGAAAGTGGGCTTAAAAGAGAATGTTTTGGCTGTTATCATTAACTACAGGGATTATTTTTTTAATCATAAACTTTTCCTGAAACATTGCACGTAAATAATGCATCAACAATCATTTTGATGTTTCCCTTTTGATAATGTCACCGGTGGGTATCCACACACCCTTCAAACTCCCTCAGGGTGTCCCTGGAGAGGATGCTTTAATGAGACTCTCATTCTTGCTAAACACCTTCCTAAATTTGGGACAGAAGCTTACCAATATAGAGCCATTAAATGGAAGACACTCATTAAACCACTTATTCATTTAAATTAAGAGAAAAAGATGAGCTATGCCAGATGTATGCAGACTCAGAATAGAACTGCTCATGTGTAAATAATATACTTTGCTTGATTTTTGAAGCTTGATCAAAACAGATTGATGTTGCAAAGTGCCTTATTTGTTCATTTATTTCCATTTTACCTCTGATGTATGTGTGATTCTCTACCAGAGGGATACCTTGGGCAATATGTCTAACCAGGGCAGATGCCAAGTATAGGAATAGCTCTAAAGACAGAGGATGCACACATGGTACCTTGCAAATATTTATGGGATCCATGGTGTGTTCATTTTTATCCCTTTTCCAACTACTGGCATTCCATACCTGGTAAGATCATGCTGCGAGCATTACATAATGATCAAAGCACTTTTACAAGAAAACATCATAGCATCAGAATTGATGAGGGAGATTGCCAAACTCCAAGTGGCCTTTGGGCGTTAAAAAAAACTCAAACCCACTGCCATCAAGTCAGTTCCAGCTCATAGTAACCCCATAGGATGGAGTATCCCTGCACCTTTGGGTTTCTGAGACTGCATCTTTGTGGGAGTACACAGCCTCATCGTCCTTTAGTGGAGTGGCTGGTGGGTTTGAAGTGCTGACCTTGTGGTGAGTGGTTCACTATGCCCGTGTAATAGGTCCTTGAAGATATAAACTCCATCATGCTCATGCTGCATTCGTTGCCTTCAGGGCAGGTCTGCCACACATCTCTCTGAACGTAGGGCATACAGATTTACCTGCACATGGGAACATTGAGAGCAAGCCTAAGCTTTAAGGCTGATTTAGGACAGGACTTGGAAAATTTAAACTTCTGTGTTCCAAACACAGCTGGGCTAGAGTAATATTTATTTTGCATTTGATGAAGTGTGGTGTAAATTAGTAACACAGACATGAATTGTTTCCTCTGCATTGCTGTAAATATATCCACTAGCCAGCTCACCTGCAGGGTATAGGAAATATTTTGAGCCAAAACAATTCACCCAGGAAGGGAGAAGGTAGGTATACCCTTTATTCACTAAAGCATGCTTGTTTCCTCCCTATTTTTTACACTTTTATGGGAAACACAGTATATCTGGAGAGCCCTAATGTATACAGACAAGCACTTCCCAGGGCAACCAGAGACAGTCATGGGAGGAAGCCCAAGGGAATAGCCAAGTTCATGAGCATCTATGAAAACAAGAACAGCAATGTGAACCTTGGCCAAATTAAAATCACCACGGAATGCCCTACTTTGGAATTGCTTGATTTGTTTTAACCAAAAACATTGAATTGATTTACATGTTACATTATGTGCTCTGACTTCATTTGAACTTTAGGCCACCCAATCAGAGCTCAGGACTGGTAAGCATGACCTAAAAAGCAACTAAGATTCTATTTAATTTATCCAATTTCATAATTCTAATCATTCGTGCCACTTAAATCTTGAGGAGTTTGCTTCTAACTTTGGCCTTACTTTCTCACTATCTTGCCAAGTTTCAAGTTTCTGTTCGGAGCCAAATTCAGTGTATACACACCAAAATTATCCAAATGTGCTCATTTCAATATAAAAAATGTATGCATGTTTATATATGTGTATATATATATATATATATATATATATATATAAAATGCAGTTGAGTTCAATATTACTCCAATTTTATGAGTATATGCATTGTAGGTATATAATCAAAACTGGAAGGTTGTTTTTTTCCCCGCTACATATGAAGGCACTTATTCCATTTTGGAAAATGCAAGAGCAGAATAAGACCTCATTACTGGGAGTTACTGCAAGTAATGTTTAATATGACAAGCCAAATATGATGTGAGACCTTTGATTAAACCTCACATTGAGAAATGAACAGTTAAAAGTGCAAAATGTAACCAAACTAAACTCACTGCCATCAAGTAGATGCTGACTCACACTGGCCCTACAGGACAGGGTAGAACTTCCCCTGTGAGGTTGAGAGACTGTACGTCTGTACAGGAGGGAAAAGCTTTCCCCTTCTCCCTTGGAGCAGCTGGTGGTGTCAAACAGATGACCTTGTGATTAGCGCCCAATGTGTAAGTACTGTGCCACAAGGTATCTTTCTAAAGTCAAATGCTCGGGGGAATTTGAAGTGGGATTAAGTAATAGCATCATATGAATCTTAAACATCTGCATTTTATAATGTTCTTGTGGTTGTGTGAGAGACTGTGCTAGGCCTTGAGAGGTACATGCTGAATTTTTTAAGGGTGAAATGTTATCATGACCATGTCTAACTTACGTTGGGTTTAGTTCATAAAGAAAGAACCAAAGAGCAACAACTTAGATATGGCAAAATACTAATGCTTGGTAAAGAGAATTTGTTTTTCCAGTTGTAGTATTGCAACTTTTTGTTAGAACTCTTTCTCTTTTTTTTTTTCAGAATAAAACATTGGAAAGCAAAAGAACTAATTGAAGTATATTTGCACATATATAAATGGACATAAATGTATAGGGGTCTTTTAATCACTATTAACCATGTTGAATCATCTCTTCTATGTAGATGGAATATACATGGGCAAGTCATGAACTGTTGATAATAGGGCTCCAGTTCACACGTGTACAGATTTGTTCCAAACAAAACATGCTGAAATGTGCCTCTACACTGAGTGAGCATATGACTGCACACAGGTTCTTTCAGTAATACACTGGGCTCAGTCTCATTAAAAAAAAAAATCAAACCTCACTACCATCGAGTCCATACCAAGTCATAGTGACCCTATAGTACAGGGTAGAAGTTCTCCTGTGAGTTTCTGAGATTGTAATCTTAGAGCAGTTGAAAGCCTCATCTTCTTTCACAGACCCCCTGATGGCTTCAAACTGCTGACCTTGTGCTTAGCATCCTACCTCATAACCACTATGCCACCAGGGCTTCTGAGGGTGCCTTTGCAACAGTTCCATCAAAAGTGGTGTCCAAGGGGAACTGCTGGGCCAGTTATGTTCAAGGCAGAGAAGTTAACTCAGAAGGTTCTGGTGATTGGGATTGCCAAGGAATCATCTTGATCGCTTTTACTGAGCAACACAGGGGTTAATTAGGAAGCTTTAAGAAAACCAAAAACTTTCCTTGGTGAGAAAAAGTTAAAGACAATTAAACCAAAGACATTTTTCTCCCTATCACCACAAGGCAGCTGCTCATTCTTCAAGTGCTGTAAGAGCGTTCCTATGGGAATTTCACGGAGAAATCTTACTCTAGCCACCCTACACACCCTACAGTCCTGCCCTTGATCCTTCACACTCTTTCTTCTCCCACTCCATGAGCACTGGAAAGGACCACAGTTGGAATCACCCTCAAGAATGTCAACACTGTGGTTTTGATGTGGTAGAAACCAGGGAGTAAGAGTTCTTTGGAGAAAGGAAGGAACCAGAGGCTCCAGACGTGCGCCGGCCTTTTGTTGCTGTACATGCCTTGGAGTCAATGGTGACCCATCGCGACCCTCTGCACAAGAAAGCAAACCCTGCCGGGCCGGGCCACCCTCCCCGTGGCTCCTGTGCCTGAGCCCTTTGGTGCAGCCACTGTGCAGTCCACCTCGTTGAGGGTCTTCCTCTTTGTGGCTGCCCCTTCACTTTACCAAGCACGATGTCCTTCTCTAGGGACTGGTCTGTCCGTTTGTTGAACTGTGGTGGCTTATGTGTGGCTCTGATACTGGAATCTATGCCACTGGTCTTTCAAACGCCAGCAGGGTCACCCCAAATGAACAGATTTCAGCAGAGCTTCCAGACTAGGAGGAGACCGTGGAGAAGGCCTTGGTTCCCACGTTGGAGGAAGGAGCCGCTGCAAACTTTATGCACAGCTTTGAGACATTGTCAGATTCTGCTGTGCGAACTTAGATGACTGATATTCTGAGAGGCGATCGCTTCACATTCTGAGGTTTTTCGTTAAAGATGGGGTAGTTATGGAATCCTTTGTCAATTTGAGGATTAAGAGTGTAGGGGTGGAGTCGAGGCTGCCAATCAGAATATAGCCAATGAGGCCATGGTTTGGGCCTGGCCTTCCCCTAAGGATTCTGGGAATTCCTGTTTTTCCTCCTTGGAGGCAGGAGACATCTCTCTCTCTCTCTCTCTCTCTCTCTCTCTCTCTCTCTCTGCTCACTCCCTGAGACATTGTAGCTCACAAGACATACGGAACTACACTGGTGGCCGGAGCTGGAGAAGCCACATGGACCCACCCTGATCCAACCAGACCTCTGAAGCTAAAGAAGCCACGTAGAGACCCCTGCTACCCTGCCAGCACTGAGATGCTTACAGCGCCACTGGATCCAAAGTCTTTCTACCCACTGGCCTATGATCATCCTGCATTCGGTGTCATTGCATGTGTTTCGTGAGTCTGAAGAGGACTTTATGGATTGGTATGGGACACATGGGCTAATATCAGACTTATGGGCTTGTACTGGACCGGGATGGGATGCTTTCTTAATGTACAATTAACCTTTATATAAAATTCTTTCTTATACACAAGCTAATACATTCTCATTCATCAAGACAATCAGGGCAAGTAATTAACTTTGTAGTGAATATAATACTCCATCTAAACTCATACACATTTCCTTTACTTTCTAAAAAGCTCCACAAGAAAGAAAACTATCCTTCCGTTATTACTGTTCTCTTCTTAAAACCTTAAGAAAATAGAAATTATACTTGTCTTCTGATTGGTTTCCAAAGCACTATTTGTCGTTGTTGTCATTGGTTCGGACTCCCAATGACCCTAAAGGGCCAAATAGAACTGCTCTGTGGGGGTGCCCAAGCTGTAACCTGCCCCCCATTTCCTCCACGGAATGGAGTGTCACACAGCTTCTTCCATGGGTTGGCTGGCTGATATGTTCAAACCGCAGAATTATGAGCTAGCAACAGAGCACTTAACCACTCTACCGCCAATGCTCCTTAAATCACCAGTAAATCGTCACTGACACTGAGTCTATCCCACCTCATACCCACGCTATAGGACAGCGCAGAACTGCCCCTGGGGATTTCTGAGAGGGCAACTCTTTACAGGATTAGAAAGCAACATCTTTCTCTAGTGGAGTGAGGGCTGGTTTCAAACTGCTAACCTTGCAGTTCACAGCCCAACACATAACCCACTATGCCACGATGTCTATGAAATTGAATTGAAAGAGAATGCTATTTTCCCACAAAATATGGAAGCCTCTGAAGTTAAACAAGCAGCCATCTAGCAAGGAAGCAACATGCAGCAAATGGAAAAAGTACACCAGCCTATGTGATCATGAGGTGCCAACAGGATCAGGTATCAGGCATCAGAAGACCCCAAACAAACAATTATATGGATGCTAATGAGGGAGGTCAGAGTGGAGACCCCAAGCCCATAAGGAAAGAACTAGTCAGCCAGGATGCAGTATAGCACCAATGAATCACACAACATTCCTCTAGTTCTTTAATGCTTCCTCCTCCTCTCCCCACACCACTATCATGACCCCAGTTCTACCTTACATATCCAGCCAGTCTGGAGCATGTACAGGTACAGATAAGAACTCTGGACACACGGAATCGAGGGCAGATAAACACTGCAGGAACAGTAATGGGAGTAGCGATACCATGAGGGTAGGGGAAAGTTGGGGAAGGGGGGCAGGAGGAGAAAGGGAAATTATTGCAATGATCAACATATAGTCCCCCACCAAGGGGGATGAACAACAGAAACACGGTGAAGGGAGACAGAAGATGGTGTGAGATATAAAAATAATAATTTATAATCGATACAATTGATGTTTGGGTTCTTATGAGCCCCCAATAACATGATTTCCTTAAGAAAAAAGATATATATAATTTTAAGCTTCCTCCTATATGTACCAAACCAAATTCTCTGCCATCAAGTCAATTCTCATTCGAAGGGACCCTAAGGAAGAGAGTGGAACTGCCCCTGTGGGTTTCTGAGACTGTAACTCTTCACGGGAGCAGAACGCCTCATCTTTCGCCCGTGGAGCAGCTGGTGGTTTCGAAGTGCTGACCTTGTGATTAGTAGCCTAAATTGTAACCCAGTACAACACCAGGGTTCTTTTATCATCATGTAGACTATATTATAAAGAGAGAGATTTACCAAGCCTTGTTTCTCCTTCTTTCTAGAGATTTACAATCTAGGGCAATGCTCTTCAAACCTTAAAGTGCATACGGATCACCAGAGATACCATTAATTCAATAGACTGTCTTACATCCCTAACAGGGTGTCAGGTAATGCTGATGCTGCTGGCCCATCAGCCACACTGTGGGTAGCAGGTGCTTTCAGGAAACTAACAAACACAGTGTAGAGAGTCAGGTGGAAGGATATTCAGATGAAGTAAAGACTTTGTTGATGAGGACGTTCTATAGACGATAGTGTAATAATGAGTGGATAGTTAAAGAATAATTGCATGGAAATTATGTGTGCCCCTGAGTGTAGTGAAAAGAAAGAAAAGAGAACAGAGAAAGTAGATCTGAATTCCTCGTTTCTAAAGTCAGGAAAATTAGATCTAGAGACTGTGATGACTTACTTATCACGTGCCCCATCGGCTTCAAGGGAGGATTTAGTGGAGAACAAAGGGGGAACAAAAATGTCAGGTCAACTTGGCCCATAAGATCTCTAGAAAAAAATGTACACTACTGAAATAATAAATAATCCGATACCATCGCAAAGCTGTCCCAGTCATTTAGTTTCTGAGTTCAGATATACTGTTATGGCTAGCTCCAGTGGCATAGTGGTTACTTGTTGGGCTGCTAACTGCAAGAACAGCAGTTCGAGACATCAAGTTGCTCTGCCTGGGAAAGATGAGGCTTTCTACTCATTGGGGCAGTTCTACCCTGTCCTAGAACATCACTGTGTTAGTCCTGGGGGACTATAGAAACAATTTCATAGACAAACTCATATGTGTATAAGGAAGAGGTTTATATACAAGAGCAATTGAACATTGAGAAAATATTCCAATCCACTCCAGATCAAGTCCATAAGTCCGATATTAGCCCAAATGTCTGATATCAATCTATAAAGTCCTCTTCAGACTCACGAAACACATGCAATGACACAGACTACAGGAAGATCACAGGCCAGTGGGTGCAAAGTCTTGTGGATCCAGTGGCGGTAGAAGCATCTCAGCCTTGGCAGGGTCTCCATGTGGCTTCTCCAGTTCCCAGGGCACAGGCTCTATCAGCATAGTGCCATGTTTCTTGTCAGTAGAACATCTCTCAGGGAGTGAGTAGAGAGGGAGAGAGAGAGAGAGAGAGAGAGAGAGAGAATCTTTCCCACTTCCCAGAATCCTCAGGGGAAGGCCATGCCCACACAGAGGCCTCACTGGCTCTGATCTGATTGACAGACTAGACTCCACCCCTTCACTCTTAATCCTCTCAAGTCCCAAATTGACACCAGATTATGTAACCTCCAATCACTATGAGCTGGTAGCAACTCAATGGCAGTGAGTGAATGTGTATGTCTTGTGCCAAAGAAAGAGGTATCCATCTGCTTAGGAAATGCTTTCATCGCCTTGGACTCCGATAACTTAGTCCTACTCTTCATGGACAATGTCTAGGGGTCAAGATGGATGTGACAGTAGTGGCCTGGGATTCACTTGGGGGCTTAGATTGGCTTGTTACTGAGGACTGGTCAGTGAAGTCAAATAAGGAGGAGCCCAGAGACCTAAGCTCGTCTCTCTTTCCCAACAGCATCTTGGACTAGTTACTTAAAATTTTGTGTGCTATCTTGTACTTATTTTTCATCTGTAAATTGGGGGTGAGAATTGTTCCTCTACTTAGCCCATGCTGCCGTAGTGAGCCAACAGATTTAAAAGAAATGTGCCAAATGAACCACATTAGGCTTGTCCAGCCCCCTCTGCCTCATGGGAATCCCATCTATGTGTTTCAGGGGAGAACTGTGCTCCTTGGGATGCCTAGTGGCTGCTCTTTCCCAAACTAGGGTCAACTGGCTCTTCTTCTGATGTGCCTTTGGGTGAAGCCACACTTTAAGTCTCTCTGTTGGCAGCCAAGTGCCTGAACCACTTGTACCAACTCTATGTCCATCATTATTATTACTCATTCTAAGTAGTGTTGTGTTTATAAGTAGGGGTATTTGCACCATCATCGCTGAGCGAGAGGGATTTTGCCATCCATTCAGCTGCTGGTTCCTCTGTCTCCGAAAATTTCCTCCAGCTGGTGAGGGTAGTTATGTGGGCTCAAGGTTTGACCGGAGGGAGCCAGCTGGTGTTCAGAAAATATAACTGTTGGCCCGGCATAGCACTCTCTACTGCTTCCTCCCCGGAGATGTGTGCAGGGCTACTCCTCCCTGCCTGCAATGGAAGCACCCGACTCATGGCCGACTTCACTTTGGCATCTCCACTCTCCAGCCTCCTCTCTGGCTCCTTCTCCACATCTGCCCCAGTCCATTTGCCTTCACCTCCCTGCCTAGATGCTTCTGATTCTGTGGGTTTTTTTTCTCCTTTTATCTACACTCCCTTTCCGATTCTGACCAAATCTGCTGGTATCTACTATATTGATTGTCATTTACTTTCACTTATGTCGGCAGGCTATTTATACATTATTTCAGAAAAGTATATGTTAGAGTTAGAAGAGCTATAAAAAGCTTCCAGCGTTGTGTTGATTTTCATGGCCAAAAATATAAGTTAGATCCATATGGCTACTAAACGGCATTGCCAAAGTCTTAGGCCGAAAGAACCTGACTTTTACCACAGCAATCCAGTCCACCAATGATGAATTGCCTGGGACTCTGTTCCCGCCCGCCGCCATATTTAATTGACTTTCTCTCCCACCGTGGCTTATTGTCTGCAAATAGGACTCTTTCCTTGGGATTGTGGAGAATCTACAGAAAGGCCTTGTGACACTCCGACCAAGCTATTGTTACCACAGCCCCATGGCCATTCCTGCCCTTCTTAAACATCCCCATGGCTTCACAAATGGCAATCGGTGGAGTACCACCACTCAGGGTCAAATACTGGCCACTGATATCACCCGGCCTGATAGCTCGTGGTTCTAAAATTAACAGGAGTGCGATTTTCCAAATCATACACTGGGACCACTCACTAAATGTACAGCATGAGACTTAGCCCAAAAGAAATGTTGGGCTTAGGGTTGGGCTCTCCTTCTTCTGATGACAGTGACACACTGTCCAGCTAAGCAATTAGGGACCTTAAACCTCCAAAGCTCAATCCCCAAGGGCCTCTTTGCTGTCACGGGCTCAAAACGTCAACTGAAATATAAAGGCATTTTAATGGTGGCCAATCTCTCTGGTTGTATAAGGTAAGACTCTACCTCAGCCACTACATTTCCCAATGTATTACAAAAGATATTTCTTTATTCCCTTTTGCAAATGCTTCTTTTGAAGAGCAATACCCTTGAACTCAATTCCTTGACCGAAAGTCCATGCTTCAACACACCACTTCAATAGTCATGTCACCCACGCCCCTTCATGATGTCTGAGCCAGTGGGATAGCCTAGTTCGTGCACAGCTGGGTAGTGTTGTACACATCGGCACGCCCCAGACACCAGTCTCAGAAAGAAGTAAAAGCACACTCCCGAAGAAAAAGATACGCTCCAACATCGTTGGCAGAGCCGGATGTGTTTTCATGAAGATTCATCGTTCCACATCCTTGGTTTGCTCCCATCCGAAGTGCTTTCAGAGCTAGGGGTTGTTCTTTCCATGTCTGGGTTTTAGCAAGACAAACTTCCCCGACTTTACTGTCGGAGGCATAATGCCAACTGCCACGCAGTGCCCACAAGGACCCCGAAAGCATGCACACCCTGGCATCTGGGTCAGATGAGCCATGCTCCTGGTGACACATCACAAATGCCACGGAAGGAGAAACGCCGACTTTGGTGGGTTCCAGACAATGACTCCAGTCTAAATACAGGCTGTTTCCTTCCAAGCCCCCCTCCCCAGGCCTGCCGCAACGGCTCCTCCCCATGGGACAGCCACCGCTTGCTTGCAGGGTGAGAGGAGAGAACAGAAATGGGAACAATCTGTTTTGCAAGCACCGCTCCAGTGAAATTGTGCTTTCAAGCCTCCATCACATCACTCTAGTATCACCTGCAGTTGCTACCTGTTCAGATTCAGAGGTGGTAAGGGCAAGGAGGTGGGGGATGGGGAGGGGGGGCATGCTGATCTTGATTTGAAAAACATTAACCAAGATGTAGAGACCCAGGTCTACCCTTCTGCTGCGCAACAGTTTGAACTGAAGTTCAAATCCATTTTGAAACGAAAGAACAACAAAGTCCTTTGTGTTGCACGCTGAGTTGGGGTATCAGGCTTTTTTTGTTTGAGGGGGAGTGGCTATCAAGCTTTTATGTGCCCAGAAACCAATGCAGCGGCCAGTGGTGTTTCCTCAGTAGACTCCTCACCATCGAGGATGGAGATCTGGATTCCCTCCCAAGCCTAGTACACCCCAGGCCCAGGTGTCACCTGTCTCTCAGGGGGAGGTTGTGTGTGGCCATGAGGCAAAATTTCCGTAGAACTTCAGGACAAAGACAAGCCTGGTCGTGGAAGAAAATCTGGTCTGGAAATTCCCTTCTGGAAATCAGCCAGAGCAGCCCCTGTGCCTCCCGATGGTCTGGTCCTCTTCAATTAGGCAGCGTTGTGTTCTGGTCTGCTTGGGGCCGCCGTGAATCTTGATGGGAGCGCTTAAGGGAGATCCCTGTTCGAAGAGATAATTATGGTGCTCCTGGGTTAGACCTTCTCCGAGCACAAACCAGATGGCTTTCTAAACCCCACTTAGCAGGTAAATAATCTTTTCATCTTACCTAGTACACGGTGCGCTTGGTAGGAGAAGGCAGCCGCTAGCTTCAAGAGAGAAAATGATTTGACACAGAAGATTATGAAGGGAGACATTGGATAGGCGGGTCACTGATGCAGACCATCTAAAACCAGGAGTCCTCACAGCCGTTTTGATGAAAACCTTGTTTGTGTTGCATTATGGCTGATTTGCCGCCCTCGTTCTCTCTTGCTTTCTTCCCAGCCCCGCTAGTTGATTGGAAGGTGAAAGGCACTCCTCTCGTGCCTAAGACAAATGCGTCTTGGTGAAGAGTAAAACCAGCACATTCCTTCCCTTGCTTCTATGCCCTCTCAGACTGTCTCATAGGCCTGGTTTTCTGTATTCGGTATCACCATGCTCCTACTACCAAGAATTGAACAATATATATCATCAGTATCTATGCATGAAGATAAAACGCATTAAGATTTTATCTTTGTCTATGTCTTACCCAAAAAAAAGCAAACAAACAAACTAGCCTGTTACATTCAAGTAGATCTCAATTTGCAGCAACTCTGTAGGAGAAAGGGGGGGCTTCCCGGTAGGGTAACCTATGCCGTCAATCTTAACAGAAGCGTCTGTCTCCTTATGAATGGCTGGCTCGTGGGTTCAAATCAAGGCTGTGGACTAGTTCAAACTAGTTACTGCTGATGAAGCAAAATCAGAACAGACCTGAAGTTGATTTTGCGTTCAATTTGGTTATGCCAAGTGATAACTCCAGACTCAAAGGGACTCTGTGGTTTTCGGATACTGCAGTTCTCTATGGGAGTAGAAAGCCTCATCTTTCTTCCGTGGAGCATGCTGTTGATTTCAAACTGCTGGCCTTGCAACCAGCGGCCCGAAAGGACAACCAGATTGGGGAAAATTGCAGGTCAAAGTATTGGAATGGAAGACACAGAAATGTCTTCGAAGTGAGCCCCTTTCAGAGCCTGATATGGGAGATTGGGTTATTACCAGGGCCATGGAGAATGATACACATGCAAAGTCGGTTGGGGGGGGGGGGCGATGGGGTGGTGGTGGAAGGGATTTTGGCCGCCACTTTTGAACAGGGCACCATAGTTTCTGACTCTGCCTGTCAAGATATTGTGCTGCTATGCAATCCGCCTAGTGTCCTTGTTTTCTAAGAGAAAGACTTGCTTTCTAGCAAGGTGTTGCCCCTTAATTTTTCCCCTTCTGCTTAGCATTCTGGTTCACCCACCTTTTACAAAACTGAGTCGGTGCTGGCTATGATTTATTGATTCAGACTGAACTGAGAAGAACCAATCCAATGCTTTTTAACCAAATCAGTGATCCTTCAGGCAGAAAGGGAGCCCCCCTCAAGACCACCGCTACACCAGGGTTCCTTGGCCAAGCCTCATGGATGAAATAATCACTAGGTTTATAGTGTTTGGTGAAGAAAACATGAATCTTATCAGATCTCTGTGTTGTTTTTTTTCAGCTTGGCCAATAGAAACTTTATTACTTTCTTGCCGGTTGCCTTCGGGGCAGGTGTTTGCTGGGCTGGAGCTTTCAGAGCTTTTGGAGGCCTGGCCTTCTGACCCGCAGCTTTCTCTTCTGGGCAGGAGCCTTCTTGCAAGCGGTGGCGGCAGCAGCCCCTTCTTAGCTGGAACCTTCGCAGCACTTGCTTTTTTGGGAGAAGCCTTGAGGAGAGCCGCCCTTTGAGGCTTCTTAACCTCATACTTTATTAGCCGGTTCCTCGTTTTCTTTGCCTTCATGACGTTAAAACGATCAGAATCTGTCATCTTGGCTATCTTTTCTCTGGCTTCAATCTTTTTGGCCCATCTTGTGGCTGCCCATTTTGTATTGCTATCTGTCTTCTGCCAGGCCTGTCGGACAGACTTCTGTCGGGCACTGTGTGGAAACTCGAGGATGAAGTCAGTGAGCTGAGTGCGTTTGAAAGGCATGGCCCGCCTCCTTACTTGAGTGCAAGGGCCATCAACCAAAGCCCAGGTCTGATCAACCACATCTACAGTCGCGACCAGTTTCCCCGCATGAGGTCCAAAGGAGATGTAGGCCACCCGGCCAACCTCCACGAAGCGCCTGAACACCGTCTTGGCAGCATTCGGTAAGGAGCTCTCTGTGTGTTTTTAATGTTTGAATGCCATCTTGTATGTATACAATGCGATTGAGACATGCGAAAGCATCCCTGGCCCTGCACCATTGTCAAGATCCCTGATAAGCTCTAGTCTTTTATTATGGTCTATTAACTCGTTTCTTACAACCTGGGGCTTTATCACACAGCACCATGTGAGGCTATATTCTGTTGTTAGCCATAACGTTTTCACTGACTGATTTTCAGAATTAGATCACTAGACCTTTCTTACTCCGGAAGCTCCACTCAGAACTGTCTACCGCTGGCCACCCTTCCGATGTGAAATGCTGATGACAAAACCTCCAGCATCATATAAGCCGCCACCATAGGTGGCCAAGAGACAGGCGGGTGGTGGATGGGTACAACGTGGCATGACATTTTTATTAGTTCTGTCATTTGAAATTACTCAACTCAACCCACGTGCATTGGATATCTGGATTGTTGTTTCCGTTTTCTAAACTGTGGTCAAGAAAAGAGCCCAAGATCAGCAAGGTTACCTGCAGTGGGGTCAGTCTACACAAGGGTGCACTCAGCCACCGCCCCCCTACTTCTTAGTGTCCTTTACCTATGCTCTGTCCCCAGGTGTTTGCTTCAAGGACCAAAGAGTCCTCAGGTTTTCACTTCGCTAAGGTAAGAGCCAACGCCCCTTTCTTGTGGGAGTTTATAGTGCATTTACATACGTTTATGTACAAAAGAACACATGTGTGAACTTGGAGTGCAATCAGCATCACGCATAAGAGTTGTAGTCCCCAGAAGCAAGGCTAGGAGTGGGTAAGCAGTGCAGCGGGTATGCTTCCAGAAACAAAGTGGGTCTAAGGAGCTCTGGTGCTCAGGGACCATGATGGTTCACTGTCCCACTGCTAACCAAAAGGTTAGTTTAAACCCATCCAGAGTCTCTGTCTGAGAAATATGCGGCAATCTGAACCCATAATGATTAAAGCCAGAAAGAGCTCTGGGGACCTTTCTGCTCTGTCACTCACGGTTGCTATGGGTTAAATTCAGCCCAACAGCACGTACCAACAATAGCGTAGAGAAGGAAGAAATAATGGATAATGTGGATCAATGAAGAAGAGGGGCAGGGGCTCATTGGCCATGAGTCAGTCCATGAATCTCTGACTGTCAGGAATGTGGGCAGCAAACATCCCCGGAGGTATATAATAGCATTTTACAGTTTACACAGCACTTGTTCAGGCATCGGCACACAGTTGCCTTTTTGTGTTATGAACTGAAAGGATGTGCCACATGCCCACATTGTAAGTAAAGGATTTGAGGCTGAGAGAAGTGCGGGCCCAGATCTGAACTCCTCATAGCAAGCACGTGGCCGACGGAGCCGGAATCCAACACAAGGGGATGTGAAACAGTGTTTTCTCCAACAGTGCACACACCTGCTCTCCAGGTGGCCACCCTTTCCCCCAGAGAGAGGAATCTTTCTTGGCTGTGTTGTCAACGTCTCTTCACATCATGGCCCTTGCAATGGGTTCTTGAGTTCCAGGCTCACCCTGGGGTATGTCTTCTGAAGAAATTCCTTGCTGTGCTGTGTGCTGATGGCTTCTTCAGAGATCGTGGCTCCCCTGCCGTGGCCAGGGCCAGTATGTGGTTTCTCTGTCTACTTTTAGAGCAAGCACCGAGGGTACATAAGAGCTCTCCGTGGAGCTGGACCTCATGTTTCAAACTTTAGAAGTGGTTTCTGGCCCCTTGTTTTCCTGTCAGCCACCTAGTTTCCTTCCTACCCAAACTCCGACCACATCTTCTAGAAAATTCTAAGGAAAGGTCATCTTGATTTTGTAAACTTCAGGAATGCTTCGTGTCTGTTCTTGCCCTGCTTTATCTGTGAGTCTGCATGAGCCTTGAGCGGCATATCAATGTCCCATACTTCTTTGGGAGTAGGAAGGCAGTGGTGGTGTGGTGGTTCACTTCTTGCCTTCCATGACGGAAATGGTGGTCCGATTCCTGGCCAGTGTACCCACGCACAGCCACCACCCGAGCATCGGACGGGGCTTGTGTGTGGCTCTGATGCTAAGGAGGTTTCAATGGAGTTTCCAGCCAAAGACAGACAGGAAAGGAAGCTCTGGAGACTCCACGGATCACAACAACCCAATCCTCAACTCATCCTGGGGAGGGTGTCGGGCCCAGCGACAGTTTGTCCTCCTGTGCCTGGAGGTCCCCAAGAGAGAGGCCCACTCAAACAGCAACTGCAATGGTCCTTTTTGATTGCTCACAGTCGGGAACCCAGGGGCTCTTCATAAAGATTTCTACTTTCGTGGAAGCAGAAGTGGAAGCTGCCACCTCGACGAGAAGAAATAGGAACGTTATCCTGTGAGAACTTAGAAATAGAAATAATCGTCAACTAATAGAATTGATTCTCATTCTTTGCACAGCAGTGTGTGTGTATTTCAGGTTCTATCTGAAACCTCTCTTTCGTTACCTTTTCATCTTTTTCAGAAAGCGACATGGTGAACTTCAGAAACTAAATATACAGAATTGGCACTGGACAGCAATTCTGTTTCTTGCTAGATCAGCCCCCAAAGCTGTCCCTGTCCTTTACCAGTGTGACAGACACGATTAGCCCTCTGATCCGTTGTTGAGCAAATAAAACCCCGTGTAGCACAGAGTCCAGTGAAACTGAAGGAGATGGTTCATGTGGCTACAGCGCCTTTCACCTGTGCAAATTAATGGCACCATTCTGTAATATGTCTACCATTCTGTGATCTTTCTAGCAGTTCCGTAGATGCAGGCCAAATGAATCACGACATCAAGCCTCCCACTATTCAAGTCACGGGGACTATGGATTGACATAGGCTGGGATCACCCACTTCTCTTCACGACCAATTGCTACCCAGGTTTATTACCTTCTGCCTCAGCATTTGTTCACAGCGATAACCAGTTCCAAATTGTGCACTAAAGTTAATCATTAGACTGTGATTCTTTATAGAGAAATGGCATTCGTCACAGGGCCAGTGTTAACTGTCTAGGGCTCCGCGTGCGATTCTAAGCCTGGGGAAACTTTCTGCCATCTACCTTGGTTACAGACAATGACCCAACCACCAGGCCATCCTTCTGCGGGACAATATTATTTTAAGCTTAATGTTATGAGAAGCTGTTGTGCTCAGAGACAATGGAAATTATGCCTCGCGCCAATTGTGAAAGCCAGGGGAAATCGAGAAAGCAGCACTTTAATAAACAGGTGCTTCCTTGCCTCTTTAAGGAAAATCATATTTATCTGAGCAGTTTCTCGACATAATGCAATCGCCCTGTTTAAAAGGCAATCATTTCCCTCCGTTTATTCACTTTAATGAAATCACGTTTGTTCCTAGAAGGACCCCCCCAACTTTGCCTCCTGTCAACACGCTGATGTATGAAGTTGGAAGGGAAAGAGAGGGGGAAGGGCATTCCACACCGGTTCTGGGCTGGGTGGACGAACAGCTGGAGATTTAAATCGTTCTCTCGATTTTCTTCGTGGTTTTTACAAGAGCTAACTATAGGGGGCAGCAAATATTAACATGCCCGTAAGATCTGGCTGAATCATGAGAAGCACAACTGAGCTTCTCAGCCTCTTTCTGATGAGAAATGTCCAACTTTCTGATGAGAAGTGCATCACTTTCTCATGGCTTGAGTTTCAAAGTAAGTACATGAAATCTGGGAGGCTTGTTCTCCCCCCACCCGCCTTGTTGACCCAGAACGCTGATACTAAAGTGAGTTCAGGAACTCAAGAACCACACACTGTGTGACAATGGGGCACTGTATTCTCCATTTCATTACCTCGGAACTAGTTGAGGATGATTGTTATTTCCGGAAACATCTTCGGCCCTGATTGCACGCTGCGGTACTACAGATACTGTGCTCAGCTGCCTTCGGGTTGGCTCCAGCTCCCGGAGTTACGTGGGTTATGCTTCCTGATCCCGCACCATCTCCACAATCGGTTGTGGATTGGACACACCTGGTGAACCACAGGGTTTATTGTGGCCCAAGAGCCATAAGCTGTTCATCAGCTGATCTCAGAAGAGGCTCAATGAGGCATTTCTTCCCAGCTCATCTCAGTCTGGGAACTCAACGTGCACATTTCCTCTGAAGAATGGGCAGTGGGTGTTCATGAGGAGCCGGGGCTGGGACTCAACTCCAGGTCTCCAACACAGGTGATATTTCTCCCAGTGGCCTGCACTCTAAATCCTTTATTGAAAATCAGACTTCCTGTTGCTGAATTTCTCAAATAAGTTGTAATTTGCTTTTCAAAAGGACAAAGATGGTGGACACATATTACCCATTAGTAAAGTTGTCCTTGGCCTTAGGTTTATAATCTAAGGACCGACGAGAGGGATCGTGCCAGATCCTCTTTGTATAGCTTTGGGCTAATCCCAGAGGTGTGGTGTTTCCTCGTCATTCCTTTCTGGGAAAGTGTGTAAAGCAGAGAGGGGAGCTTCCAGTTTTTCTTCCACTTCAAACTTGATGCTTTTAATATCAAGCGCTATGAGGAGGCTAAAAAGCTCCTGAATTTGTTATAAGATCTGTAAGAATCCCCCAGTACAATGATTCATGATGAGAAGAGTAAGCTCCGGAGTTGTTGATAGAGTTATCAGCCTAAGAAGAAGGCACTGCACAAGGAAAGGGAGCGAGGCGTGGGAATGTTACTAGCTTGCAGAGAAACAGAAAGTTCTAGTGAACAGATGTTCAAAGTTCCCAATCACCATGGCCATGGCATCCCACCTCTAGCAAATTAGCAGAAATTAAGTGACCAGTGGCCAACAAATAGAAATCAGACCATTCCAAGTCAAGCATGCTGCTTTGAGAGCAAGATGGCACTATGTGGTGAAAGTAGAGATGTGCATCTTAGCACCAGCAACTGAAGATCCAGGGATCCATCAGAGAATCTCTCAAGCACGTGCCCAAGAGGATACAATCCAAACAGCCATCAGTTGGTACCCCACTGCTATCACTCACTCAGAATTTCTTTTAAAATGGACAGAGTCCTGGTGGTATAGGGGATAATACATTCAGCTGCTAACCACAAGATCAGCAGTTCAAAGCCAGCAGCCACTCCACCAGAGAACAATGAGGCTCTCTGTTCCAGTCTGGGATATCCAACCAGGCATTTCTGCTCTGACCCATGTAGAATCACTATCCATCAGAAAAGACTTAATGGCACTACATTTGAGGATAGAGACATTTTTTTTAATAATAAATATTTCCTGTGCTTTGTTGTTGGTTTTTCACATTCCATTCAAAAAGAAAAAAAGCAGCGGAACTCTCGCCCAGCGTTGTTCATTTTTCATGGACGGCATCACGCACTCTGCGTTTTCACTTTCATTCTGGAAATTCGTTTGAAGTCCACACTTGCCCGAAAGCAGGTTTGTTTGCCAGCAAGATGGAGCGATCTGTTTAACCCTGACCATTTCAGTCTTATCAACTCGTGATAAGAGAGAGTCTGGAGAATGTGCATGTCTGCATTCCACTGCCCAACACAGAGCTGTGGCCAGTGTTTGTGCAATAAATCAGTGACAGGCAAGGGCTTCCATCCGCAGGGTGCCTTCCAATTCCAGCTCTGCGCCGAAAATGAAAGAATCGCCTCTCTTCCCTGCACTGCTTCCCTCCCCCCACTCTGACAATGACTCTCCCTGTGGAGAAATCCTTCTGCCCAAACCAATGGGTTTTGGTGGATGCTGCAGGGGACAAGCTGTCTGGGCTGGAGAAGGTGACAAGATGGAACCTCTAAGCCTTTGGGCTGAGACCAGCAGAGGAGCCTGGTGAGTCCACAGCAATAGAACCCCACCCACCATCTTCCATCTCCTAAAGTCTATAGGCTGAGACAAAGAGAAGATACTCTACAAGGGAGGGTTCTTACTGCCATAGAGTCTACCTGCCCTATAGGACAGCACAGAACTTCCCTGAGGGTGTCTGAAACACTCTTTATAAGAGTGGAAAGCCCTGTCTTTCTCCCACAGGGGAGCTGGTGCTTTTGAACTGCTGACCTTATGGTTAGTAACCCAAGACGTAACCCCTGTAGCTCCTCACGGTGAGTATAAAAGTGAGTATTAAACCCAACTCCAGAGACCAAACCTAAAAAACAAACTCACTGCCATCAAGTGGATACCAATTCATAGCGACCCTATTGAGACAGGGTGGAACTATCCCTGTGGGCTTCTGGGTCTGTAACTCTTTATGAGAGTAGAAAGCCTCGTCTTGGTCCCGTGTCACTGCTGACATGGTTGGTGGTTTTGAACTGCTGGCCTGGCAGATAACAGCCCAGTATATAACTCCTATGCCACTAGGACTCCCCTCCATTCCAAGAAGCAGGGATAATTAAAATCATCTACAAGAGACATTGAACTTGAGATCTTCCACCTTTGCCTAAGAAGCTCTGATGGTGTAATAGTTTGTGCATCGGGCTGCAAACTGCAAGGTCAGCAGTTCAAGCCAGGGAAGGGATTCAAATAACTTAACAACCAGTTCACTGCCCTGATGACTATTGTAAATATATATTGAAAGGTAGTTTATTATTTCATACAGATAACTTAAGAACAATAACAAGGCATACAAAATTAGATTGCGTTTTAAGAAAGAGTTGTGCAGATGACTGCTAAGAATAAGGAATATAAATCTGTGATTTCCATATTGGGCAACCACCCAGCCACCCGCCTTAGAGACAATCCTGATTACAAGCGCCATTTTAACAACCGAGTCACTGAACGCAACAAAAAATTAGGTTTCGGTCCTGCCGATGCCATGTGCACCTGCTGAATCCCACCACTGGTTCCAACCCTGTAGCCACTCTTTGGGAGAGAGATGAGGTTTTCAGCTCATGTAAAGACCTACAGTCGCAGACGCCCCAAGGGGCTGTTCTGTTCAGCCCTACAGCCTCCGTCACTGTGAAGCACAATCAACTTGATGTCATTGCGTTTGCTTAAATGCCCAACGCCAAGCCTGTCGGATCTAAGAGCAGCTGGAGGGCATCATAGACTAATTCCATTTTGCTTACAGTGTTTCTGGACCTCTATGTTCTTTCCTCAACTGTAAATGCTAACCCATGTTTGCAAGGTCTCGCTCATGCTTGACCTGATCTGGCCTGGGAGAGTGAGGAAGGGCAGCCTGTGTCAGCACCCCATGGTCAGCAGGACCAAAACCTAATTTTTTGTTGCGTTCGGTGACTCGGTTGTTAAAATTGCGCTTGTAATCAAGATTCTCTCTTAAGGCAGGTGGCTGGGTAGTTGCCCAATATGGAAATCACAGATTTACATTCCTTATTCTTAACAGTCATCTGCACAACTCTTTCTTATAGAGGATGGGCCAAGCCACTGCAGAGAAGAAATGGTCGCCTACCAATATCAGCAGTTGTAGGTCAGCTTCAGGCAGGATGCAGTGGAAAGTAGATTACCTCCACCCCTCCCAGGTAGTCCAAGTAGAGGTCTCTAGGGGCTTGCCTGAGTTTGTCCGTGTCGGACAGTACTGGGTATTGCTCAGTCATCAACCAGGTCCTAAGTGCCATGGTTGGAAGGCCCTGGACCAATCTTGTAAGCTGTTCTATCTAACAGAATGTACGTATCCCAATCATGGTCCTGTTCCTGCTTCAAAAGTCCCACTTGTAACTGCCACCAATGTAGTCATCTGCCACCAGTCAATAATTTACAACAGCTTCTTTTGTTCCACACCTTATTTATTTATGTATAAATCATTTTACTGGGGGCTCTTACAACTCTTATAACAATCCATAAATCACTTGTATTAAGCACATATGTGCATATGTTGCCATAACATTTTCAAAACATTTTCTTTCTACTTGAGCCCCTGGAATCAGCTCCTCTTTTACCCCCCGCTCCCCGCACCCTCTCACCCTCGTGAATCCTTGATAAATTATAAATTACTATTATTTTCATATCTTAAACAGTCCGCTCTCCCCCTTCACTCACATTTCTGTTGTTCACCCCCCCCACCCCTGGGGGGATGTTTATACATCCATCATTGTGATCAGTTAACCCTTTCTCCCCCTACCTACCATGCCTTATTTAACTAGTGCCCTGATGGTGAAACATCAGATGTCTCTTTGGCCCCATGCTAATGGCCTCTCTCCTATATCCACATGCTATGTCTTTGTGTCTGTCTTGTCTTCTTCCCCTTTAAGACTCACCAAATGTTCTCCTTAATTTATATATATATATCATATATAATATATGTTCTATATTATATATATATATATTTCTAATTTTGAGTGAAATTGGATGCCGTCCACTAATGCATACAAAAAATAGCTCTGTTTTGTATACGTGTGGCTTATTTTTGTTTAAAAGATAACTCTCTCCCATGCTTTCTAAAGAATGCTCATCTAAGGAAAGAAAATTCAAGACACTGATTCAAAGCATGGAGGTTCTGAGCAAGATCGACACAGTACACCCCCCCACCCCCCCACCCCCCGGTCAGATAGGAGGGCTCATTGATTTCCCGAAGACCCCGGTCCTCATTCTGCAAGTAAGACATGCCTCTTCAGGAAACCTACAGTTCATGGACACTTTCAAGTGGTAAACTGCACCCCTCATTGATTCTAGGAGGTTGTGGGGCCTGTTTGAGGGCTGAAAACATCACTTTTGCCCACTTCCTCCTCGGGACCAGCTCCTGCTGGACATGGCCTCCTGTCCCCACATTCTAGCCTGCTTGCACTCTGAGACCAGCAATGAGCAGAGGCATCTGCGAGCATCCTCTGCTTCCTAGAGCCCCGTGTTCCTGGAAGAAAATAAAAGGCACTGTTGTATAAATAGCAGATAGATTATCTGCTGGCTGACAGCGGTATGGAAGGCAAGACTCTCTTTTGGGGGAGGAAAGGAAAATTGAGTGCAAAAATGGGAAGTGAGATTGGTCTAGGAATAGGGCTGTTTAAAGGTAGCTGGAAATAGCTGCCTAATGTGGACACGAAAAGAAATTGCTCTCCATGCAAATGTGCGAGCCACTTTTCATGTCACCAAACTGCCACACTGATCTGGCACTGGTCCAGAGATGAGTTAGAGTGAGTGGATGGCCCTGTGCCACGTGTGAGCTGGGGTATAGGTGAGGGCAAGCCCTAGGACCTTATGAAAGTTGACAAGCCTTCCGCCAGAGGTGAATGACTTCTTAGATTTATGCACATCCAAATAGGAATGAGAAACGGGGACGGAGGACTCTTCTTGTCCTCAGCATCTTAAACCTGGTAATGTGATCATTTCCTGATCTGTCCAAGTAAAGGTGGCCCTTCTGTGTCCTTTATTTGCCATCCATTTCCCTTGCAATGCTCTGCGAGCCTTTGGTTCTACCAGTGATACAGGGCATAAATGCCGGGATAGGGGTGTACGTATTTCTGAGAAGAATATTCTCTAAGGAATGTGTATTTTGATGATGCATCCTGTTCAGATAGGAGCATTGACTATCACCCTGGAGGGGTGGGTGACCTATGTCAGTGCCCAATTTGGATTTGCTCTTTCATTTATTTATTCATTTCATACTTCATATCTATATTACACTGCCTACTGTGGGCCAGGACTTTGTTAGGAGCTGGAGGGCTCAGTGAACAAGACACATGCATTAGACCATCAAGTAATTAATCTCTCTCTCCTCTCCCTCTCCTCCATTTCTCTATTTCTGATGTTACTGAATAGCACCATTAACGTCATCAGGATGTCCAAGCCACCATCTGGGAAGCCATCCTAGATTAAGGTTCTCCTGTTTTGGATTCCACGGTCTGCACTCTCTGGGTCTCGGCCAGAGGCACTGTACTAATAACAACAGGACACAGCTCTAATAGCAAACACATGATGATTATGCCTATTACTTAAAACATTGGCTGCCATTTAATTGTTCTTACCCAAGACTATAATTGAACGTCACAATCAACCTACTGAGGATAGGACACGGTCCCCTCCCCAGTAGGTATTTGAAAACTAAGGCTCAAGGAGGTTACCTAACTTGCCCAAGGCCTTGGGGTCAGTAAGTGGTATGATCTAGATTTGAACCCAAGGCATTTGGACTTCAAAGTCTGGGTTCTCTCGAGGATGCCACGCTGTTTGGTCCCATTCACCTCATCGCTCTGAGGTGATATTTTATATCTAAGTGAGGCACTGGGTTACAAATAGTAACTTTATGACTATAAAGAACACCTTCATGGTGAAACACTTAGACTTCAGAGGAGAGAATGTTAAACCGCTGCCTGGGACAGCTGGGAAAAACCTTCTCACAAAAGCCTCTATTATAAATTTCGGTTTCACAGCTGCATGAGATACTGTTCTTCGTCTTTCGGTTTCTTTGACTGAAATCTCACAGGGGACTAAAAGAGAATTATTTTATCGTTACCTGTTGGGCCAATTCCGTGCCAGGAAAGCTTATCCACCTTAGTTTGAGTGCTCAGAAAACAGGTACAGGGTTGTATCTGGAGTGTCACTTCAAGTATCCAGATGATGTCACCAAATCATATAATAAAGTAAAAGCCCTTTGTGAGCTATAAAGGGCCACGCGAATGGCAAGCCTTATTGAGCCTGCAGGCAAACCGTCTCTCATGTGATGTCGCCTGAGCACTCCTTCCAAAGCCATCACAAGCCACCTACGCGGTGCCACTTGGTGACCCCTTCGATAGGGAGCATCATCATTATTCTCCCTTTCAAAATTTCTCACAGAAAATAATACAACTGTGTTATTTAGAATCCCAGACTTTGCAGCGCAGGCAATGGGTTCCTTAACTTGCTACATGTGTAAACGCACCAGAACCTGTCGCTTCCTAAGAATCCGATGCTCTTCCAGGGACTAGAGAAAAGATGAGAAGATGAGACGTGAGATGTAGGGTGTGCTGCACTGCCTTTGACCTGCTGGCTGACGTTGTTGGAACGCGTGTGGAGGGATGATCATGATGGTGGCTGTCTTGTTACATGTGGTGTGAGTTCCCACCGGGCGACTGCTGCAGAAGCCAGTGAGGTCTCCGTCGTGGTCCGCAGGCCTTGCAAAGAGGGGGGTCTGAGTTCTGCCAGTGTAGATTTCATAGCAGCTGCCTTTGAAGTGAAACCTGTATCTCTTTGTGAAAGGACCCAGGTCAGGTGAAGCAAAGCTTCGAGAGCTGCAGATAGATGGCAATAACAAATAAAATAAAAGTGTTGGAATCTCCTCCAGGAAGCCTATGATTTCTAAAGGGACGTATTTTTTTATGACACAAGGATGTTTGGGACAGACCCGGCCAGTAAGAAGTTAAGATTTAAAAGGAAAGAGCAGGAATATAACGTTCCTTTTATGGTGCCGTTTGGCTTAAAACCACCTCTGCTACCCTAGAGGCGGAATCGTTCTAGGAGCCTGCAGGGTTTGCGTTTGCGTGATAAACAAGGACTTCTGCCGTCTGAGCACGCAGTCAGCACTTGGATGCCACAGGGCTTCTTAGGAAAGAGGAATGAAGAGATGTGTGCATTGACAGGGTCTTCAGCCAGATTGGGGGGCTTCAGCAGAGCTGTCTCCATCACCAGATGCCTGCTTAGTGTGAGATTGGTATGGCTTATGGAATCAGTTAAACCTAGCTTCAAGACCCACTTGTCCCAGGGGCTAGATTTGTGTCTGACTACCAACCAGAAGGCTGGCATCTTGAACAGAGGGGCCAGAGAAGAAAGGCGGGGCAGTATGCTTCCATAAACATCACCACCAAGAAACGCTGATGGAGTGTTCGTGTTCTGTGGAACACAGGCCCACCATGTGTTGGACTGATACCATGGCAACCCGTTTGGCTTACCGTTTGGTTTAGGCTGTGGGCAGGGAGACATATCACTTACCTTACATTGCTGCCCCTCTTGATTTTGTTGTTGTTAAGTCCTGCTGGGTCGGCTTCAAGTCATAGGGACCTTATATGCCACGGAACGGAACACTGCCCGGTCCTGTGCCATCCTCCCAGTTGTTCTTATGTTTGGGCTCCTTGTTACAGCCCCCGAGACAGTCCGTCTAGTTGTGGGACATCCTTTTTTCCCCACAAGCATGATGTCCTTCTCCAGGAACTGGCCTCTCCTGATAACACACCAACAGGCAAGGCACGGCATCTCACCATCCTTGCCTCCACAGAGCACTCTGGTCTTCCCTCTTCCCAAACCGCTCCCTTGGTCCTTTTAGCAATCCCCGTGCTTTCAAGAAGCTGCGCCAGCCCCGCAGTTCAAATGCATCGGCTCTTCTCTGGTCTGCCTTCTTCAGTGTGCAACGTCTAAGCATCTGAGGCAACTGAAACTACCATGGCTTATGTCAGGTGCACTCCCTCCTCAAGGTAACCTCCTTGCTTCCCAACACTTTAAAACAGAGGTTCTCAACCGGTGGGTCGCAACCCCTTCAAGGGTTGAACGATCGTTCACACGGGTCACCCAATTCATCAAAGTAGCAAAATGACAGTTATGAAGTAACAACGGAAATAATTTATGGTTGGGGGGTCACCGCCACATGATGAACTGTATTAAAGGATCGTGGCCTTAGGAAGGTTGAGAACCACTGCAAAGGTCCCGCGCAGCAGATTTACCCAATGCAAGGCGTCCTTTGATGTCTTGGCTAGTGTTTGGCTGAGCACTGACTGTGGTCCAGGCAAGATGACTCATGTAGAAGCCACGTTTGGGAATAACACTATGCACTTTATACCCAGTGTCCAGTGGACAATAACCAATCACGCATGGACTTGCCTTCTATATTTCTAATCACTTAGGAAACGATTTGCTGACTAACTACCGTGAGTCCTGGGAGTGCTTTTTGGACTTAAAAATGCAAGGTCAGTAGGACAAAGGTGAGGCTATCTGCTCCCCAAAAGGTCAACAGCCTTGGCAACCTTGGTGATGAGTTCGAATCCCCTTGCAGGCAGAGGGGGAAACTGCCAAAGAGAACCAGATAAAATGTGCAATTGAGTTTGTCCGTTTCTGTATCGTCAAGTAAAGAAGCACACCCCATCCCGCCTCCGTATTATATGAAAATGTATAATTAGAGTTTTTCTGCAGTTTCTAACTACTAGCACATTAACAAACAACCAACACTATTACACAGAGCCGAGTTTGTTTACTTGGCAAAATGCAGATAATGCAGCTGCTTTACACAACAGTCGTGGGCGGGGGGTGGGGGTGCTGATTGCGGAGTAAGTGGAGCCCCAGGACTATAGTTAGTGAGAATGTGACATCATTTAAAAACGTGAATTATTGGAAGTCTGCATTTTAAATACGCTTGCTGTGTTGCTTAAGAACACCTGAGGAGTTGAGGAGGCATCTTCTGCTGACCCTCCCTGATTGCACGCAACCAACCAGATCCGAGGAAGCAAAGGGGCCACAGAGTCATTTATTTCAAAGTCCACCTGGTGACATGGCTCTCCAGGTCAAACTATAGATCCTGGAACAGAATCTCCACATGCCGAAAAATGTAACGGATACCGCAGGGTAGGCCAGTAAGGGGAGTCTGCTTTGTGCCGGCAGAGACTGGCATTAGGAAAGGGTTGCCCGTGACAGTGACGTGTTGTGTGCAGCCACGCTGGGTGTATCAATCCAAGTGTAGTTAATGGCTGTATTTCCATGACCCTGAACATCTGCCTGAAAATCACAACATTCCTGCAAGTCTGCAGATGTCCGCCAACATGCGTGTATTTGGCTTCTGGACAAAACCACCAAGCGCCTTCCTTTTCTCTGGGTGACTAGCCATCTTCTATGCCTGAGGTACGCCCTGTACAACCAGAATGCTTCTTAGAAGTGAGGATGGTGAGACTTCGTCTCGAGTATATTGGACATGTGGTCAGGAGGGGCCAGTGCCTGGGGAAAGATTTCATGCTCTGTAGAGGGTCAGTCCCAAACACGAAGACCCCCAATGAGATGGACGGACACAGTGACTGCAGCAAAGGACCCAAACATCCCTACTATTCTGAAGACGGTGTGGGAATTGCCAGGGTCTCTTTCTGCTACACGCAGGGTCACTGTGAGTTAGAGTGGACCTGACTCTAGCATCGCCCTGGGGGAAACCCCTTCATCCCACGGGGCAGTTTGTTAGCCAGTCACCATCATCTTCATCCTTAAAATAGACCAAAAATCAAAGTCACTGCCATCAACCTGATGCCAACTCCTGGCGACCCTACAGGACAGGGCAAAACTGCCCCTTGGTTTCCAAGGCTAACTCTTTACAGGAATAGAAAGGCCTGTCTTTCTCTGCAGAGCAGCTGGTGGTTTGAACTGCCGACCTTACAGTTAGCAGTGCCACTTAACCACTATGCCTCCAGGGCTCCTGTCCTTAAGATAAGGGTCATAATAACGTCCCTGCAGAGTCACAGTACAAAATAAAGCATCCAACACCACCAAGAACAACACGGTTCTCAAATGGAAACTGCTACCCTCATTAGAGATCTCATCCACATTTCTGATAGGTTTCTTCTCAGAGCTTCAACTCGTCTGTTTCGTTTTATTCAACACAATCGACTCTGTGATCATCCCTCTAGTGCAGTGGTTCTCAACCTTCCTCATGCCATGACCCTTTCATACAGTTCCTCATGTTGTGGTGGCCCCCCCAACCATGAAATTGTTTTAGTTGCTACTTCACTGTTATTTTGCTACTGCTATGAATCGGGCAACCCCTGTGAAAGGGTGGTTCAACTCCCAAAGGGGTCGCAACCCACAGGTCTAATGGGTCTCGTCACAATCTCTAAAGGACTTAGATCCTGGCTCTGAATTCTCCATCACCGACTCAAGGGTCATCAACCTTACAAGACCCTCCTCGCTGGGAGGTGAAAAGCCCATGTTCCCATCCCTGCAGCCATGAGCTTAGCTGCATGGCATGGACCCTCCAGGGCTGCACCGGGCCTGGTGCTCACCGTGGGCTCTCGCTGAGATATCGGTTCAATGACAGAACAATGCATGAACAAGAAGTTGAAAACCCCAGCGCAGCTTTGGCAAAACAATAGACTAAACTTAACTCAGTGCCCCGCTCTTCTCTGCCTCTCCTTTCTGCCCTGGTGTTTGCTGTACTTTCCACCGAAACCTTGCTTTCAGGCTTTCAGGAATCAACCAGGTGTTCTGCCTTTCCGGAACCAAAACCGTCAACATTTCCATAGTTCTTCCCCAAGCCCTCCGTCTAGCTTGCTGAAGTCTCAGGTGACCCACTTCGTTTGACGCAGGACATCTCCACCTTCATCATTGATTTCAGTCCGAACTCAAAGAACATTCCTTTGATTTGTTCGGTTTTCTCTCTTGGTTCCTACCTTCTGGATGATTCTCCCCGCTGACCCCGGAATTATTTGTGTCTTAGTGTTTTCCACACCAACCACAGCAAGCCCCTGCTTTCAGTCCTCCCAGAAGCCAGACATAAACAACAGCAGCCAACAGAGCCGCGTTTTTTCCCTTCTCTGTTTTGTTATGTGGGATTCCCCTTCTCCAGAAGGTTTTCCTGATGCCACACCAGTTTCTGAGCTACCAGGCTGGCCTCAGCACAGCGTTGGGCTGCTGGAATCAGACAGAGCTGGTTTCTGATATCAACTCTGCTACCTACCCAGGCAGGGGCATGACATGAAGGTCGTAAGGTTCCTGAGCTTAGATTGCCCCTGTTAGGAAAGGGGACATGAGAATTGGCTTGTGGTAAATTGAGGATGGTAAGGGTTAGGATGAAGTGACACAGTCAGAGCTAGAGCGTATGTAAAGCAAAAAGCAAGCAAGCAAACAAACTCACTGCCATTGAGTTGATTTCAACTCATAGCAACCCTACAGGCCAGGGTAGAACTGCCCTTGCAGGTTTCTGAGACTGTGATTCTTTACAGGAGTGGAAAGCCTTGTCATTCTCCCACAGAGTGGTTGGCAGTGTTGAACCGCACATCTTGTGGTTACCAGCGTAACATGCGAACACTATGCCACCCGGGCTCCTGCACAGTCTACAACCCATGACAATTCACTCACTCCTCTTTATTCCCAGCCTGGGGCTCTTGTATAACTGCCTACTTTCCTTTCTTGGAATTCCGTGGAAATGATTAATAGTACAAAACCTTGAATGTCTATCTCCAAATACTTTGCACTGTCTTTGTTGGCTTTTAATATCATGCCCTGGTCTGATAATAGAACTGCACTCTGAGGGGCAAGATTTGGGCTAGGACAACACCATGAAGGTACCCCAAGTTGTATGAGAAATGAAAATACCAGACCTAAGAAAAAGAAAGTCCTCTCTCAGTGGAGTGGGGGTGGGGTGGGGGGGGGCGAGGAGAACCACAGGAGAGAAAGAGGAAAGCTTAGACTCCTGACCTCTCACCTCAGCATTTTTCTTCTTTCCACTTCTAAGCATCAGACCATCAACATGTCAGAGTTCATCTCTATCTAAATCCAATTAAGCCTGACCTTAGGGACAGTTACTCCCCGCTCTCAGCAGGTGTGGGCTTGGTGGGAATGGTCATCTGTGCCCATTGTTCAGTGTTCAAAGGGTCCTGATGGGGGAAGTCGAGCAACGCCAATCTCCACAGAGTTCAAACAGCTGTTGTTTGCAGTGGCTAACTAGGTATTTGTGTTACAGAGGGTTTAAAAATGATAGTAATATCCTCCATGTTCGATGCACAAGAAAAATAAAATCCGATCGCTCACAATTGTCTATGGCTTCCATGTAAATCCTTCTGTAGTTGCTGGATTGATTACATTACCAACCCACACCGCCCCTTGCTTCCATCGCCTCAGAGTCCAGATGTCAGCCTGATGAGAATGAGGATGGGAATGAGCCCTTCAAGGTATACCGCACTTAGACTTGGGCAGGCTCCGGCGAGCAGGGGGATGAACAGAAGTTATGTAACGTGCAATACTTGTCTTCAGTCAGACTGATGAGAACGAGGATGACTATAAGAATTTCCAGGAACACCATCCTTGACACATAAACCAGTAGCTAGCCAGTCAATTCCCACTCCTGGCATCTCCATGAGGGTCCCAGCAGAACTGTGGGCCAAAAGGCTTTCCATGGTGGTGCTCTTTGGGAAGAAGATCATCGGGCTTTGCTGTGGCGTCAGCTCTCAGGGGATAGGAACCTCGAAGTCTTTGCCCTGCAGCTTCGCTCTTAGCCATTGACGCAGCCCGGGGACTCCTCCTCCCTGACATATGGTAGGTGCTCCACAAGGGTATTCATAATTCATGTGATGTGAATGATTACAGCATTTATCAGGGATTTCAAACATCTGGTCATTGCTCTGCTGGACCCTAGAGAATTGCTCTGAGTCAGAATTCCTTTCGGGCACTGGGTTTGGGTGGGTCTGTTTCCACCACTCAAAATATCACATATATATTTGTGACTGTGCCCGTTCCATTTCCCAGCCCCCATGCAACTTGAGTGTCTATCTATGCAGAGGACTGTGAGGATTGTTAAGGCAGGTGTGGAATAGGAGTTCTCTCTCTTCCTTAAGAGGAGATACTGTACTACTGTAAACTAGATCTAATCAAGGAGAAAAAGAATTAAGGGGTCACAGATCTGTTTTCAGCTGATGAGTCAACAATATTTCTATGCGTGCTCATTCTTCCTGATACTATCAAGAAGCAGGCAAATAAAAAAGCAGAAGACCCTCTTCGTTCTTGCCCTAATAAGCTCTTTTCAGACCTCTGTCATCTGTGCTGTGGTGTCAGTTGACCTGGGAGGCATGATCCTCAGGCACCTGGGGAGGTTGCTCATCTTTCATTGTTTGACTAGCTACTTACTGACAGGAACCTTGTCCTTACTCTAGACCAGCAGCTCTCAATCTGTGGGTCGCCACCCCTTTGGGAGTCGAACGACCCTTTGACAGGGGTCGCCTGATTCATAACAGTAGTAAAATTACAGTGATGAAGTAGCAACGAAGATAATGTTATGGTTGGGGGTCACCACAACATGAGGAACTGTATGAAAGGGTCCCGACACGAGGAAGGTTGAGAACCACTGCTCTAGACTCTAGCAGGGTATGATGTGGCTGATAGTGAAAAAGCTGAGTGGTACCTTCCTTCTTGGTTGTGGAAAAATGGAATCAAAAGATCGTGGGCTCTTTTCCTAGTATGTTTGCTCAGGACCCTGGTGAGATAGTGAGTGCTCATTGGGCTGCTAGCCACAAGGTCAGTGGTTCCAAACCATCAGCAGCTCGGTGGGAGAAAGCCAGGCTTTCTACTCCCATGAAGAGTTACTGTCTCAGAAACCCACAGGGGTAGCTCTACTCTGTCCTATGGGTAAGGTGGCCAGATGTCCCACTTTTGGCGGGACAGTCCCGATATTTGGCATTTTTTAAAAGTCCCATTTTTGGGAAAGAATGCATGACAAGCTAGGGAATGGTCTATTTGGTCCATATAGACCAAATTTTTAATCAAGAACACCCCCCCCCACTCCGGTCAATGGTGTCCCGCTTTAAACCTGGTCACCTTACCTATGGGGCCACTGTGGGTCAGCATTGACTAATGGCAGTGAGTGACTATACTGTCTCCAATGATTCACGTCCGTTGTTGGTGGTGGATGCTATTGAGTTGATTTGGACTCATAGCATCCCTCTGTAAACATATCTATACACTATGAGGTATAAAAGCCACATCCTTGTCTTTAATTGATAAGATGCTGATCTACTTTATAATCACTTGCTTAATAGAAGGTAGGAAGTTTGGAAGAAAAAAAAATGTAGCGAGCTTTAATAAAACCCGAAGTGGCTAGCCTAGTTAAATGCCAGAGAGAGTCTAAGAGTCAGTGGTTTACCTTACAAATCTATTCATGAAGGGCTCCTTTTAAACACCAAACTCCTGCTGGATTGTAACATAAATTGATAAATATTTGACGAATACACAACTTTTCAGGAATCGTCGCCTTCACGAGCCCCTTAGCTCCCCGAGAGCAGGGGATAAATTTGCTTTCTTTTCCCATTGTTCCTCCGACACTGGGCAGACAGGAGGTGCTTAGTAAGTATTCAAGGCAGAGAGGGTAAATAAGCAAAGGAATAAGCAATAAAACTATTATTTAAAGTGGGGGTGCGCCCAGTGTTTAGTCAATTCCGCTGACTACCAGACACAACCTCCGAAAAAACATGAAACAAAATACATCCAAATAAACTTTCATTCTCTTTATTTGGTGTTTGGATCAGTGTGTCGCTATACACACACCAAGAGTCACTTTCTGTTCAGGCTCTCGGAGGAGCAAATGCAGACATGGACCCTCCCACAGGCCAGTGCAGGACTCCTGGACGGTTGGCTTGTTTCTGTGCGGCAGTAATAACATTACTGCTAATCTGCACCCTTGTATTAAACAGTGATCGTTATCCCTGAGTGGCTAGAATTCTGTTCAATAGAAATAATCGCATGAAAAGCAACGAGTGAGAGTTGCTTGCACATTGTATTTCTCCATTGTCTTCATGACAGAGGAAAGGCAGAGGCAGGCGGCTGGTGATCTACAGATAACAAACATGGAATGGGAACGAGCAAGAGCCTGGATGTGAAGTCACGCTCAGAAAAGCCAACTTGCGAGAGGACCCTGAATCTCCTTATCTCGCCATCGGTTGCCATTGATATGCTATTCCATGATCGCAAAGGTGGCTACCATCCTAGTTTCTACCAAGGCCACCAGGTAGACCCTGGACAGAAGATATGGTAGACTTTCTCCAGGAGGGGACTGAGAAAAGTGACTGTCTCCATTGCCCTCCAGTTTGACTGTGTTCTAGCCAGGAATGGCCATCTCCACCTTCTCGACCCCACAGCAAACGCGGAGTCTGTTTCCTCTACAAACAGTGGTACAGTGGAGGGCTGTGAATACTTGCTTTGAGCATTCTGGCTGAAGCCATCGAGGCCAAGAGAGCTCACCTTGTGTCACCAAGTTGCTCATCCCTTGTGAATACCCTGGCACGTTTCCTTCTGGAGCTGGAAACCCACGGGGGCTATTTGCAGTCATCTGAGAAGATGAGTGTGTGCAGCCTTGGGTGTCAGACCGGGCCCAGCCTTGTTCTCTCTGTCTCTCCGAGTCGTGCAGAAGAGCATCATCAGGGGCACTTTCAACGCTGGAGGGTTGTCATGCCAAATGACAAGACATTAGCAAGAACTCTGAGATCCTGAATGCTGTTCTGCATCATTGAAATTAAGTGATGGCCCTTCCACTCAAAAAGTTTAGAATATTTTAATTAGCCTATAATTCATAACTTGGATAGGGAGTTGGACATGAATTGCAAAGAGGTATCCAAAACTGAAACATTATCCAGGGCTGACTTCCACTGAGACTAGACAAGGACAAGGTTGTTGCTGGCTTTGGTCCACCCTTGATCAGCAGTGCTTGACAGAGCACTGCCTGCAGTGGATTCACAGGAGATAGGTGAGTGAGTGAGTGGATGAAGAGCCAAGCATCCTAAGCCTAACCACACTGTCTCCCACTCCTCCAGCAGAACTCTTTCTTGTGAAGTTAGAAGGCCCCAGAGACACTTTGAATGGGTCCCCCATCACTGCCACTTACCCACCTCCAGGCTAATTGATCATATAAAAAACGTGAGGATCTGGGTCTCCCTCCTGAATACAGGAAGGCACATTGTGCGTCCTTAGGCCTCCTGTTCCGTCCCCGCCCAGGGTAAAGTATGTACTCCTTCCTTTCAGCCTTCCTCACCAGGGGAGCCCAGGGAATGCAGTTTTGCCACCAACAGTGGCCTGGTCAGGGTGTCACACTGGCATCTATCCAGAGTCACCAAGGGCACACCTGTGACCAGGGTGTCCTGTGTGGGGCACGCCACAGGGGATTACAAGGGCAGAGAGGATTAAATGGGTAGGTAAACTTCTCTTTCGCTCATAAGCACAAACAACTGCTCCTTATTGAGGTTTAGTCTTTCATCTTTCGTCTACAGTGCCCCCTGCCATGAGCCTTACCCACAGTCCTGGGGCTTTTCATTGGCGTGAAGGGTAACAGAGGCAGCAGAGAGCACAATAGGTTCTGTGACCCTTCTTACTGCCCTCCCAGTAGTGTCTGGAAGGAAGAACTACACCGAAGGGCATGGGTGCGAGGGAGGCAACCGAACCCACTGCTTTCCAATCACATACACAGGATCCAGGTATGGGGACCTAAGACACCGTGTTTTCAAAAAGCCCCACTGTTGTTCTTCCTGAAAAAGCAAAGACAACCTGGCAATGGAAGCCAGCGGCAGATACTCGTCTTGTCATTTCCAGGGGCTGTGAAGCATCCAGGAGCTCGTGGTTCAGGGGTACCTCCCGGCCAATGCTCAAGGCCAACCATCTACACTAGATCCTGGGATGTGTCACCAGGACTGCCCTTGAGACTTTGCATGCCAACAGACGGGACCACACCCTCTCCTCCCCATCGTTTCCAGGAGATAAAGAACAGCAATCCCCAAAAGCAGTGTTTCCCAAAGTGGGAGATGATGCTACCCTCTGGGGCCGGGTGCTGGACCGCGTCAGGGGGCCTGCAAAAGCAGAAAGCTAGACTTTTCCAGAGATGATGGGCTACATGTTTTTAATTGCCAGGAGGGCATTGAGTAATTTTGTTTTTCTAAAACAGGGTGTCTAAGTGTGATGTCAAATCAACAACCACACACATGCCATTTCGACTTACATGAACCCTGTACATTCTTACGGGAGCAGAGAGCCTCACCTCTCTCCTACAGAGCAGCTGGTGAATGCGAACCTCCAACCTTGTGGCTAGCAAGCAATCCAGTGCTGACCCAACACAGCCCCCAGGGCTCCGTGCTGTGTCTTTGGGGTGACCCTGATGGATAGTGACGCCCAGAGGTGTCAGAGCAGAGCTGTGTCCCACAGGGCTTCCAGAGCGTGATTTTTCCGATGCATCAAATCAGCCCCCAGGCCTTTCTTCTGCCAAGCCTCTGGGCGGATTCCAACCTTTCGGACAGCAACTGGGCACCTTCACTCTTTGCACGACCCAAAGTCATGTCAGTACTCACGGCCTTGCAGTCCATTCTGACTCTTTTTGATTCTACAAGCCATGGTAGGAAGGCCCCTGTGGGTTTCCAGACTGTAACTCTACAGGTGTAGAAAGCCTCGTCTTTCTGCTGTGGAGAGGCCGGTGGTCTCAAAGTGCTGAGCTTGCTGTTGCAGCCCACTGCCTAAGCACTCTGCCACCTGGGGGCCTGAGTCAGGTCAGTAGACCACCGTATTTCCATCCTGCATCCTTCCCAAGCTTCATGTTTCCAAAAATGGGAAGTGGAATCTCTTGAGAAGACTTGGAGACACTTGGGTGCAGTGTTGAAATGGGGAAAGGGGCGGGGGGAGAAACACTGACAGCCTGCCCCCCACCCCCACCCCGCCTGGAGTGTTGTCTCCTAGCCTGGCTTCCTTGGTGACTGTGAAATACTACCGAAGGTTATCGTTCTTAGCAAATGTTGCCGGCAAAAAAAAAAGTCAAGTTTAGCTAAGAGCTGAAAGTCCTTTTGCGCTTCCTGCGCAGCCCCCCACCCCCGCCCCCGAGGAGTAGTGACCCTTTTATAACTGGATACAGACAGGCATTTTTATCATTTGACCTGTTGTCACTAGAAGACAAAGCAGAAGCCACAAAATGAAACACAATAGGCTCATGCAAATATGTAAATCAGCGATTTTAATCAGCTAATTTATTGTTAGGAGCCCTGGTGAAGTGGTGGGTTACAGGATGTGTTCACTGCAAGGTCAGCGGTTCAAAACCACCAGTCACTCAGTGGGAGAAAGGCGAGGCTCTCTGCTCCAGTGAAGAGTTATAGTCTCAGAAATCCACTGGGGCATTCTACTCTGTCCTACGGAGTTGCTGTTCTGTGCTTTCGAATCAACTTGGCAGCAGTGAGTCTGAGTGAGTTAATGTTGCTCTGAGATTCTTTCTAGAAGGAGAAATGAGCTACACCGCTAAGAGTTACCTGGGCTACAGTGTCTCAGAAAATTATAAAACCATCTAAAGACAGAGCTGTTTACCTACTCAAGCAGGTAAAGCGATGTTCTAATGAACCCTTAATTGGACACAGAGGTGACCCTGGGTTATTCATGTTTGATTTCTTGGAACAAGGCCCAGGTTATGTTTCTCCTTCTAATTTGGGTAATACAAATGAGTTCGGAATGTGAAGCAAGGTAGCAACGGAATGAGACCAGCAGAGCAGAGGTGGCGGGACTGCGTAAGCCACAGCCGACATCGGCCACACACACACAGGAGCCCACAGTCTTGAACTCTGGGACTTCACAGCTGTTTGCGAACACACTTTGGATTTTCATTCAGATGCTGAAGCCCAGTCCTTGTTTGCAAAGGGTGGCAGGTCACTTGGGGGAAAGTTTCCTTGTGGGGAACTTCAAGGATGCTGAAGGCTCGGAATTATTTTGGCCAGGAAATGTCCCAGATTTAAGTGTTCTGAGTGCCATACGGTTAGAATTAGAAACCAGTGCATTCTCCCAGACCAGGCTTCTGCCAGGAGCAAAGACTGGCATGAACCAGGAAGTGACAGAGCTGTAAACCTTCCGGGGCCCAGGAGCAGAGAGGGCCTCCTGTGCTATCACCGAACGGCACAGGGCACGGCAGGCTTCCAGGCCCAAAGGAGGGCTCAGAAGCAGAACCGTGTTTTCTCACAGAAAATCCGGTTCCCGGTCTACTTCCAGAGTTTAAAGGGAAAAACAAACTGATGTTTAGTAAATTCTGAGCATTTTGCCTCATTTGCTTTGAGGGCTGCTCTTCAAAATGTACCTACAGTGTTGTAGTTATAAAACCAGGCTCTGCGAATATTTTCCCCAGCCGAGTCTCCTGAGTTTTAAAAATTACAACACACACACACACACACACACACACACACACTCACATACACCCTTGTGATTTTAGGTTAGCTTTGTGGGGAACCAACGTGTGGTAGAGGCCAAGACTGAGTCAGTTCTTTTAACTCTCAGCTCTCTTTCTGAAATTTGGAAAAGCAGAAATCAACCAATTGGAATGCTTTGAGCTCCAAATTAGGAAAAACTCTATAATATTATTCAAGCAATAAAGACATTCATGATCTCATAAAAGCCAGGGAAGGGCAGTTCCAGGGTTGGTTGATCCTGTGGTTCAGCACCATAAACAATCTGAGCGTATGAGTATTCCTGTTTTTCCGCACCTCTCAGCAGCCATGAGAGGTGGCTGTTTTTCCTTCATTTACAGCGGAAAGCAGGAATCTGAGAGGTCATGGCAACTGTATAGTCACTCAGCTCATCGGTGGCTGAGCCAAGATTGCAAACATTCTCCCTGTGTCTGGAGCCGGTTCTTCAACTGCCTGAAAAATCACAGGACACACGATAGGTACTGAGGAAAGTAGATAAGGCTCCCTGATAAACATGATGATACATCCATGAGCGGGTCTGTAACTAGGAATGCTGGCTGCATACTTGTCTCCTCTCTGTCACTGTGATCCCCTTCTATAATCACATGTGGAGATGGCCCTATGCTTGCTCTATGTTGGCCTGTTACCTTGAGCAATAGGGACCAAGGCACAAAGGAACCAAGGACAGATTTCCCAGAGCTGATCCTCTTGTCTTGAGTTTAACGTGGCATGACAATATTAGAACACCTGGAGCTTCCCCAGGACCACTAAAAAGAGCCAGGTAGCCTCTTGTCTTCAGTTTAACATGGCGTAACAATATTAGAACACCCGGAGCTTCCCCAGGACCACTAGAAAGAGCCAGGTAGCTGAGAAGTGAAGCTCACGATTACAATCCACTTGGTAGCATGTAATGATCCATAATCTACTGTGTCTTTAGGTCATCCCTAATCCCTGATTGGAGAATTATTTTTGCCTTCATTTCACGAATGATGAGTATCTTCAGGGTTTACATGTATGGTTGTTTAGGTTGAAGATGGCACAAATGTCCATGTTAGCCCTCAATATTCTTGGACCCTTCCACCACCTGAAGGACAACTGCTGGCCATCCACTGGGGGGAAAAATGCCTTTCATTTCTGTTTTGAAAGTTTTATTAGACTCACAGCTGGGGTCAGAACTAATATCTGGAGAATGCCTGCTAAATATTAATCAATTACTTCCTAGGGGTCAGGCTTCTGTGCACGGAATTGCAAGTATATGGCCTTCTATGGTCTTCACAATAACCCTGTAAAACAAAGGAATCATTATCTCTGCTTTACAGATAAAGGAGCTGGGACTCTGGGGGTTTTCATAGCCCAACCATAACACGCTGCTGTGAACAGAGTCAGGGATGGGATAAAGCCCTTCCATCTTCCGTGCAGTTTTCACTTTGGCAAATTACGAAGGAGATGAAATTTGTCATGGAAGAAAGGCAAGCAGTAGGTTCAGTGGTCAGGAGTCTGGAAGGGCCTGCAGTCAGGAGAGAGTCAGGTGTTCAGGAGAGACTGGCAGGGAAGGCAGGGGCATTTGTGGGGAGGTTAACAATGAACCTTTATTGTTGTTGTGGCCACCAAGTTAATTCTAATTCACAGGGACAATAAAGAGCTAAGAATAGTGGCCTCTTACGGGCTCCCCAGACTACCCTCTTTATGGGAACAAAGCATCAGGTCTTTGTCTCCCCAAAGGCTGCTCGGTAGCCAAGCCATGGGGCATCGAGGGCTCCTGCGACCTTTCCTAACCACCTGTTTGCTAGACTTGGACTTTTCTTGGACCCCAGGTTCATCTGGGGATACCAGGTTGGGTAAGGGTGAAGAGAGGCCTGATCAGCTGCCACCCACATTATGAGGTTCCATCAGGACCAAAGCCCGTCCTCCTCTGTCTGGTTTGAAATGAAAGAAATCCTATCTGGGGTTGACAGTCACACGTTTTATGTCTGGCAGGATCACCAGCCACATGTAAGTCATGGGCAAGTAACGAACCACCTGTCTCTTGTTTTATCAGCCATTAAATGGGGTGGCAAAATGGGAAGATGATTAATGGGTTGTAAATGGTTAGTCATTCACATGTGGGAACCGTGGAGAAATATCCAGTGGAAGCAAGCATTACGTTATGCTATGAAAATTTTACCTTAGGCTTCAGAGGTTTGGACAACTCAAAATCAGGATAACAACTAGCTTTGCCCCTCAAGGCCTGGGAGAGCAGGCTGACCCTCAGCAGGATGGTAGAGAATTCAGGGTTATGCCTTGCTGACCAGGGACATACACAGAGTCTGGATGGACAATGGTTATTTTGGGGTTCTATAGAGAAATAGAGCCAGTGAGAGATCCTGGGAGTGCAGGGAGAGGGTAAGAGGAAGAGAAATAGAAAGCTTTTATAATACATATATGCACACACACAAACACATATGTATACATATATACACATACACACAAACATTGATATCCATATCTATACAGAACAAAACAGCACAATCCATTCTAACTCATTGTAGTCGAGTTAAACCCCCCCCCCCTTCAGCATCCTCCTCAAACAGCATAGCATTTCTCCCTAGGGTTTCCAAGGTAGTCATTTCTATGGAAGCAGATGGCCACATCTGTCTTCCGAGGAGCAGGGATTTGAACCATCAACCTCTTGGTTTTGTTTTTCTACAATAATTTGGAATATATGTCTATATGTTCTTCAAAATGTGGGGAGCATATACCTACATATGCTTCAAAAATAGGGGGGAAATTCCACATATTTCAAAAGTCGTTGGAAAATTCCATATACTTCAAAATTAGTGAGACAAATTCATTTTCTTTGCATTATCTATCCATATACGATATATCTCAATATATCTCTATACATATTCAGGGAACCAATTCCAATTCATGGTAATCCCACGTGTGTCAGAGTAGAACTGTGCTTCACAGGGTTTTCAGTGGTTTATTTGGAGAGTAGATCCCAGCCATTTCTTCTAAGATGCCTCTGTTATTTATCTTCTACCTTTTAATTAGTAGGTGGTTGCACTAACCCTCTGCACCACTCAGAGACGCACATATATATGCATATGTGGGTGGGTGTGTATATATATGTGTGTGTGTGTGTGTGTTTATGTGTACATACACCCACCCACATATGTACACACATATGTAAACACAAACTAAAAATAACACACACATACTTTATATATATGAGAGGGCTCCCAAAAGTTCATGGGAAAACCCAATTATCACTTAATTCCTTTTGTCCACAAAAACTTTTGGTATGTGTGTGTATATGTACATATCCAAACCCGTAGCCATCAAATCAATACCAACTCATCGTGACCCTATCTGTGGTTGCAAATTTTCACAGAAGCAAAAACAAGCCCATCTTTCTCCTGCAGAGCAGCTGGTGGATTGAAACCACTGACCTTGTGGTTCCAACATGTGACCCACTATGCTCTCAGGGCTCCTTAAATATATAAGCCCAAACTCACTACCATCAAGCCTATTCTGACTCCTAGCAATCCTGTAGGATAGAGTGGAACTGACCCTTTGGGTTTCCAAGACTGTTGATCTTTAATGGGAGGATACAGCTTTGTCTTTCTACTGTGAAGCAATGGATCGATTTGAACTGCCAACTTTGTGATTAGCAGTCGCCCCTGAACCCACTGTGCCCAACGGACTCCTTGTGTATATATATTATGTGTATGTTCACACACACACACACACACACACACACACACATAGATCAAGAGAGAGTGACTTACTTCCAGAAATTGTCCCATACAATGATTTCAGGCTGACAAGTCCAAAATTCTGGAGGTCAGACAACAGGCTGAAAAAGCTACCCATCCTGTTTCTAGAAATCCATAAGTCAGAAGACAGAAACACTCAATTCCTGGCAAGATGGCTGGAGGCAGAATACACCCTGAGGAAAACTCCATTTGGAGTGAAAGCCTTCAACTGATTGGCTAAGACCCACCACATCTTGGATCATAAACTGCTTTTAAAAACCCACTGCCATCGAATCCATTCCGACTCTTGCAACCTTAAGTTTGCTGTTCGGTGCCACTGAGTTGGCCCCGGCCCATGGCGACCCTGTGCCCACCAGAAGGAAACACTGCCTGGTCCTGCGCCATCCTCACAATTGTTCCCCTGCCTGAGCCCACTGACGCAGCCTCTGGGTCCATCCATCTCCTTAAAGGCCTTCTTTTTCGCTGCCCTTACACTTTATCAAACATGATGTCCTTCTCCAGGGACTGGTCTCTCCTGACAATATGTCCAAAGTATGTGAGATGAAGTCTTGCCATCCTTGCCTCTTAGGTGCACCCCGGCCTTCCTTCTGGTCTCTTTTGGTTTCTGAGACATTACATTTCTAAGGGAACACACAGTCTCATCTTTCTCCCACTGAGAACAGTGTGTTTGAACCACTGGCCTTGTGGGTACCACTTCCATTCATAGCCCAGCACACCACTGGGGCTTGGTATAATCTGCTTTGTGCCATGCTAACTAATGGGATCGGAGAAACCCAATTCAAGCGGACTGTCCTGTATTCTCCTTGAACTCACCTACATGGTGGAATACCGAGTGCTTTCTCTCCAGCAGGGGTTGTCTGGGCAGATGATTTAACCTCAAAAGCCATCACACCATGCATGCTCCATGTCTTTCGCTCCTACCAGTGGAGCTATGTTGGCGTGGTGGTTGCACATCGCTGCAACTGCAAGGCCAGCAGTTTGGCTTCTCACTGCAAGGTCTTCCAGGGAGACTCCCTTAAATAGTTACAGTCTGGAAACCAACAGGGGCAGTTTGACCCTGCCCTCCAGGGTGGCTCTGAGTCCGAACGGACGGGATGGCACTGAGTCGTTTACTGTTGGAAGGCGTTCACAGGCGGCTTTCTAATCCAGGGTCGGTTATAAACAGCTGGGCCCCATAGCCCAGCTGAGCTGACCCTTGAACTCTACCATCATGATCATTGCCCCACTGTGTTTTCCTACTGACCTGGGGCCCTGCCCTGCGAGGCTCCCACTGTTTCGTGGGTCTGTGACCTCTTTCTCCAAAGAGCCATAGACCCAGATGCCTGAGACCATAACCACTGGGGTCCGGAGTCCTCCACTGTTTAGAGGGACTCACCCACAGGGTGGGGGGAAGTCGGGTAAAGCCAGACAAATGCGCTTTGTTTACTGTTGATTGATGTCCATTAAGATGCCCTGAGCCCTTCTCCTCTCTGCTGTCGGGTCACCAGGAGTAACATTCAACTAGACGACAGGGAAGTGTAGAGGAGGAGGAAGAGGAAAAGCAACATTGTAGAGACAGGAAACACCATTCACTGATCCACTTCAGCGCCCCCTTGAAAGTCAGCAATGTCCATTTTTGTAGAGGCATTTTCAGTGGGTGAGTCATTCCTGGGTGCCCTGTGGCTTGTTTGGCATCACTGGTCTCCAAGGAGTGTTTGGGTCCGTATGGAAATGTGCTTGCTTCTCTCTCCTAAAGCAACGTGGCTGGTTCCTTCTTCTGGCAAATGCTGCCTCACACACTGAAAAAGGTGTCCTCCCCGTTAAACGCAGACAGTCCCTGGGTGTGGTTTTTTTTTAAAAAAAGTATTACTATTAAAATGAAATATCAGAAAGAATGAATTGCAGGGATTTCTTTTTTAAGTAGTGAAGACTAGAAAAGAACTTGGGATCAACGAGATGTGCAAAAACAAAACAAACAACAACAAAAAAACAGGTCACCTCTTTGTACACAGACCATCTTATCCTTGTTCCAGCCAATTTTGTACAGGTCCCTGGCTCAGAAAATGTCCCCGATTCTGGGAGAGGACAGGGAAAAGTGACCATTAGGGTCAAAAATAGTGGCTCTTCTGAACAAGCTGCTGTTCTTGATACTGATTTTAAACAGCCTCCTGAGCCTGAAGGTTGGGAAAGTTGTCAGTGATAGGACACTGTGAACAAGACAACTGGATCGTGGCGAGAGGAAGGGAGAGTGGGCTAGTCTTTATCTGCTAACAAGAGCCTTTTTGATGGGTGGGGGGGACAGCCTGTCACAGACCATGTTCCAGAGGAACAGACAGGTGTGCTGATCTCTCTAATGAGTCCAGACAAAGACCACTCACTTACGCATGGCTCCCCCATGCAGCCTCTCTCACCTCCATATTCTCACCATCCCACGCCGACCCTCTGCCATCCCAGGAGATCCTCATTCATTGCCCTCTAGTCCATGCTGAATCACAGCTACCCTATAGGACAGGGGAGAGCAGTGGTTCTCCACCTTCCTCATGCCACGACCTTTCATACAGTTCCTCATGTGGTGGTGACCCCCAACCATAACATTATTTTGGTTGCTAATTCCTAACTTTAAGCTTGCTACCTTTATGAATCAGATGACCAGGTGAAAGGGTCATTCAATGCCTAAAGGGTCGCGACCCGTGAGAACCGCTGGGGTAGACCTACTTCTGTGGGTTTCCCAGACTAAGTTTAGGGAAGTAGAAAGCCCATCTTTTCCCCCCTAGAAGACCCAGGGTAGGAAATTATTTGGGGTGGACTGAGCCCAAAGCACAGGGGATCCCACTTCTTACAGACTCCTCCTTGGTGCTGGTTGGAGCTACGAGCTGAGTTTGAGCAGTCTTCAGACGAGTTAGTTCTGTGAGAGAAACCCCAAGACAGAGCCTTTGGCCATCTCAGTGGATGGAGGGGTCGCTGTTGGTTTTGCAGGCTGCCATCTTGAAATGGATACCCCCCACCCCTCACTCTGCTCAGTGGTTCCTCAGAAGGGCAGTGCTAACCTGAGTCACAGGCAGGCTACAGCCAAGTTTCCTTATGTCCTTCTTTCTCCCAGCAGCTGATTCAGACATTCTGGTGTGTTCTGCTTTGGAGAAATTGTGAAATTTTAAAAAGCTAGCCCTTCTTTTCACCGTTTTGCAAGCTGGCTCCCACTCGGAGTGGCCCTGGATTCAGGAGACAGAAGCACTGCTCGGTCGCGTGCCATCCTCACAGTTGAGCCCCTTGTTGTAACCACTGCGTCAACCCATCTCGTTGAGGGTCTGCCTTTTTTTTCCTGACCGTGAACGTCTCCAAGCATGTCTTCCTTCTCCGGGGATGGGTCTCTCCTGACAACCTGATCAAGAGAAGTGAGGCAAAGCCTCACCTTCATCGCTTCCAGGGAGCATTCTGGTTGTACTTCTTCCAAGGCAGACTTGCTTATTCCTCTGCCCATCTAAGCTGCTGTTAGGTGCCCTCCGGTCAGTCACAACCGAAGAAAACACTGCCGGCTCCTGGCCACGCTCACAGTTGTTCTGTGCGTGAGCCCAGTTCTGTGCGTGAGCCGTCAGTTCAATCCGTCTCCCTCAGGCTCTTCCTCTTTGCTTGCCCCTCTCCGTTCCTATGTCAACATTGCTCTCCAGCACCATCATCCAAATGCACCAATGTTCTTCCGTATTCATTGTCCACCTTGCCTAGGCATGTGAGGCAACGGACATCCGATGACTGGTGGCAAGCTCACCTTTGACCTCAGTGTGGCATCCTTGTTTTTCAACAGTCAACAGAGGTCTTGTGCAGCAGACGTGCGAGTTAAAACTGATTCCCCATAATTTATGTTTCTCCATGTGGGAATCCTTCGGCGGTAAAGTTGTCAAACTCTTAGGATGGTCTTATTCATAGCCATGTCCACTGTGTCAGCGTTGAAGGTCAAAAACAGGTTGGACGTTTACCGATTTTCCCAGGGCCGTGAACAGCCAACCGTTCTATCTGATCAAGATCTGGATGCGCAATTGGAACCCGTCCACCCTCATTTGCAAATAACAAATCCTTTTAAATTGCCATCTGCCCTAAAATTCCCCCAGAGGAATGCCTGGTCCTTCCTAAAGTTTCCATTTTCCCAGGGCGTCCCTCCAGGTGCCATCTACTCCATCCCATGTTAGTGGCTGGTTCCGTGGTTTGTGTGTGTGGCCTCTGTTTCCTCAGTGATGAGGTGCTAACCGAAGGACTTCCATTTACAGCTCTGTGGACTTTCTATCAGGGATTAGACTGCAATTAAGTAACTTTTCAGGGTGGCCTTCCCCAAGAGAAAGGGTGTCCCTGCTGGTCGTGGCTTTGGCCTAGATTGTGCAGTTTATTTGTTTGGGTTGTATGTTTTTGAACGCATGCCCAGGGCTTTTAAAAAGAGCGATGGGAACATTTGTATAAATGGAATGGAAAGCAAGGGAACAGGCCTTGCCAACACTTTAATTATGAGCCCGCAACGTGTGTGCTTACTTGGAAGTCTAAAGGGTTCAAAGCAAAACGGAGCCAGAGAGGCGGGGGCCTGTGGGTCTTCAACAAGACCTTCACCTTTGTCTCCGTAGCAGGCCAAACACAAATGGAAGCTATACTGTCTTCGTCTTTTGGATGTGCAATGACATGACCAACCACCGTCTTGTCTCGTTTCCCTCGGAGGCCATATCTATATGGGGCTACCTCTCAGAGGAAGCCAGGTGGCTTTTATGGCCATGAGCTGTGGGATTCTACACCCCCTCCACCCAGTGGGGTTTGGTAGGTGTAGCACGGGTCTTGGGCGACACCCGAAGGGGCTGTGCCTGAGCCTTGCTCTTCACCGTCCAGGGCCCGCCCGCCTTGAGAGCAAGTTCAGTGAGTGAAAATGAATACGTTCCCAGGGGAGATGCTCCATGGGCCCAGACAGACGGGTCTGTGTGATCTTGCTTGGCTGAAGAACCTGCAATCCACCGGCCAGGAGCCCAACAGAGGCCAAGCTTCATCAATGAAGCAAAGCAGGCACAGTACCAATTTCAAAGAACCTTCACGTGTCAATGAGGAAGGGGCTCCCCTTGTTATTTCTGAGCTGATAACAAAGTTCTCTCATAGAGGAGTGCACTCCTTGGCCAGAGGCCCAATCCCAGGGCATCCCATATCGACTGCTCTCCATAGGTACACTCTACCTTCCCCTTGTGTGAGAGGTGGGGGGCCAAGACTGCCAGCCCCTCACAGGATGTTGAACCCCTAGAGGGAGATGTGTTCTTGTTGGTGCCTGTAATCCTTACTGTCTTCTCTTCTCTGAGGGGTGGGGGTCAGGCTGAAGCCAAATTCTTGGGAGCCTCTTCCTTTGAGACAAACCCACTTCCTTCCCAGAAACTGAACCCAGAGGGGCTGGAAAGTGTTCCACAGGAAGGCATTACTCAGGTTGGGGTGGTGAACCAAAAGAATTTGGAAAGATTGAGAATGGAGAAGCTTGGGGTGGTTGACCCACACACTTTCTCTTCCTTTAATTCTTGAGGTTTTTGTCCTTCCCTGCCCCGGGGCCTCTCCCTCCCTCATTCCAGGGAAGTGTATCTCCTTCCAAACACAAAATCTGCATCTTCTTCTTGCCAGACGCTGGGTAGATTAGGAATAATTATAAAGTAAAAAAGATTGCTGGCTTTTTCCTTGAAATGTGCAGGTTTTCTGTCAAAGTTGTTTGTTCTATTTTTTTGAAGTGGGGGAGGACTATTTAAATTTTTTTTTTAATTTCAAGTCATATGAGATGGCATTTCCAAGGTAAGTACTGTTTAGTTGTTTCCCAGGGGACTCCTGCCAATCATATGCACGCAGACCAGGGCTGCTCCTTGGGGCTTCAGGCTGTGAGGTTTGGGAAGCAGATCGCGTGGTCTGGGCAGGTGGGAAGGACCTGCCTGATGGCCAGGAGGGGGCTGGGTCAGATGCCAGAGCGAGGGACTTCCTTTGAAGAGGGCAAAACTGCTCAAAGATGCCAGCTGTGGCAAGGAAGACATTTGAGAAGCTCTGAGATGTAGGTAAGTAGTGATTTAGCTTCTTTCTGAAAAAAAAAAAAAAAAAAGGCAAACCCCAGCAAAGGAGAGCTAGACCCCAAAGAAAGGCCGACCCTAGGCCTGTCTCCTAGGAGCCAGCAAAAGAATCAAGTGCTTGAATTGAGTGATCACAGCCATTTTCAAAATTACCTGGAAAACTTGCCAAACATTCCGAGTCTCGGGAACTAGCCCAGAAGTTTGGATTCAGAGAGCCGGGGTCAGTGCGTGGGCCTAGGGCATAATTAAAATGGGTGTTAGGATCTAATTAGGGGCATGTGAGGAGACTTGTCACATGGTGCTAACGTGCTACAGAACAGAGTCCTGGTGGTACTGCTGAGTCAGTGCTAGACTTCTATCTGCCAGGCTGTCTGTTCAAAGCCACGAGCAGCCCCATGGGAGAAAGATGAGGTTGTCTGCTCCTGTAAAGACTTGCAGTCTCAGAAACCCAAGCTAGGGTCCCTGAGTTAGAATCAGCTCCATGACAATGTCATGCATGGGACATCGGAGTCCCCGGGCACCGTTCTAGAAGTACCAAGGAAGTTTGCTCTAGCTGTATATGAATGATTTTCTTTCATAGAGCTCACTAGGAAATAAATTCCTTATGCAAAAGACAATAAAAAAAACTTTAGAGATGTTCTAGTCTTTTAAAAACAACAATAAAGACAATTACAAAACCAACCCCCCGAACCCATGGCCATTGATTCGATTCAGGGTAGAAGTGTCCCCTAGGTTTTCCGAGGCTGTCACTCTGTGGAAGCACACTGCTTCACCTCTCTCTTTCGAAGCAGTTGGGGGGTTTGAACCATAGACCTTTTAGTTAGCGGCACAAGGGTAAACCCATTCTGCCACCAGGACTCCTTATAAGTCTCTTGGAGTTCAAATTGTGCTTCCCAGAGCTGTAGAGCACAGGTACATCACCTGAGAATCACGTGAGGGGCTTTCAAAACTAGAGATCCTGAGACACCCCCCGCCCCCACCCCCACTCACTGATCTTCTATTTCAGCTGCTATGATGGACAGTTAGGAAGATCCTGGGCATAGAGTTGAAAAGCTTTCCAAGTGATTCCAATTATAGCCAGGGGGTTGGTAGTCAAAGCTTTTGAACCTGTGACCTGGGTTAAGTCTATACCCCGGGCACCCAAACCATACTCACTGCCACTGAGGCAGTCCCAAGTCACCATGACCCTATAGGACCGAGTAGAACTCTGCCTGTGGGTTTCTGAGACTAACTTTTTAAAAAAGGAGTGGAAAACCTCATCTTTCTCCTGGGGAGTGACAGGCAGTTTTGAACTGCCAACCTTGTGGTTAGCAGCCCACTGGGGCTCCTTCCCTGGGGACAAAAGGATAGACTATATTAAGCTGAGAAACTGGTAATAAGCCCAGTAGTTCCCAATGATTTCCAGAAGAACACTAGGCTCGGGAACAAGTCAATTAAGCACGGTCCAGTGGCAATCTGCTTCAGGAAGGTTATGGCCTTGACAGTCCTGCGGAGGGAGTGCGGTTTTTGCTCTGCCTCACATGGTGGCGCCGTGAGTCAGAATCACTGGCAACTGTTCTTTCTTTAAAATGATGTCTTTGGACATGACCTTCTGTGTGTGTAGCCCGGGACACAACAGAGGACAACACTCCAGTCTTCCCCTGAAAGACTGTACAGTCTCCCAGCTAGGAGGCATCTGTAGGCAGAGGTCCAGGGAAGGAATGAGAAAGACATGTCTGAAAATGACTTCCATCATAGGCACACATGTTCTGGATGGCACAGGGTGGAGTGCATCGCAGGCAAAGTATTATAGCTCTCAGCATTTGTTCTAATTTCTCATCTTGTCCCACCAAACTCAGAACTGATGAAACGGAGCCCCTCTGCTCTCTCTTACAACACAGAGCTGCCTCCAGGACACAGAGACAAAATTAAAAATTATATATATATATTCCCACTGCCTCTTTCCTCCACCGGTCGACCCTGGCTGACAAACAAGATCCCTCTGTAAGGATATATTTAAGTTGAATTTGTAGTGCAGTTAGACTAGGTACGCAAGGCCCTCTAGCACAGGGGCTATGCCTTGGGCTGCTACCTGCAAGTCCTGTCGTTCAAAACCACCAGCTGCTCTGTAAGAGAAAGAAGAGGCTTGCTACCCCCTTGCAGAATGTCAGTCTCAGAAACCCCAGGGGCAGTCCTGTCCTATCCCGTAGGGCCACTACAAGTCAGAATTGACTCCATAACAGTGGGTTTTTTTGGTTTTAGTGCAAAAGCAACACAAAATGCTCAAAGACTCTCCAGTGAGTTAAGAGCTGTTTGGGCAGCAAGTGAAGGCGTTGTGAAGAAGAATTTGTTGCCGAGTTTACTGTCGTTGCGTCGACTCTGACTCATAGCGACACCATGGGGCAGGGCAGAACTGCCCCTGTGGGTTTCTGAGACTGCAGCTCTCTAAGGGAACAGAAACCCTCATCGGCGAGGAGAATTTTACACAACATTCAAATATACAGGTGAGCATTGTGCTAGGTTGGACGGGACATTCTTAATCGGAGAATTGCTGCACCTGGGACAGGATAGGGTCTCTCCTGAAGCCCGGGACTCACCAGACAGGTGGTTGCTCAGATGGAAGGAAAGTAAGAAAGGCCGGGCTCCACGTGTCCTATCTAGACGCGCTTCTGGATGTCTGGCCAGTGTGTTGCCAATGGAAGGCACAGAAGCACATCCACCAGACCTGGTTTGTTTTGTGCTTCATGAGGTCAAAGATTCGTACAGTCCCAGGGGGGTTCAGCTCTGCATGGATCAAAGCCGTGGTGATAAAAAGAAACTATTAACAGTTTCCACTGTCTGTTGCTCTTCTATTGGTTTTTATCTCAGAATCATTACAATCTCTTTATTCTGTTCCCCATACAGTCACTAGGCACCAGGATGTTTAAGATGTGGTTAAGCATTGAGGCCTTTTCAAGGTGGGATTAAACAAAAGTTCCTACCATTTGCTACTGATGCCATCCCATGCCTAGTTACATTTGGAGCATCTCACCAATCCCATGACTGGATGTTGTTGGTGGTGGTGGTAGGTGCCTTCGAGGTGGTTCTGGATCACAGAGACCATGTACAACAGACAAAACACCTCCTGGGCCTGCACCGTCCTCATAATTGCTTTATCAGAGCCCATTGTTGAACCCCTGTGCCAATTCAACTTGCTTTGGGTCTTCCAGTTTTTCATAGGCCCTTGACTCGGTCAAGCATTTTGTCCTCCAGGGAATGATCTCTCCCGGTAGCATGGCCAAAGCACATCAGAATAAAGCCACACCACCTTGCTGTCCTTCTTCTAATACAGATTCATTTGTTCTTCAGGTGGTCAGTCCAGGGTATTGCCCTTCTTCTTGTCCAGCACCGTCTTTCACGGATCTCAAAATCCACTCATGCTCAGCGCCCCACTCACACTATCAAGGAAATCCGGACTCATAGCAAGCCCAAAGGCCAGGGCAGAACAGAGTTTCCGAGATTGTAAATCTTCACAGGAGTAGAAAGCCTCTTCTTTCTCCCTTGGAGTGGTTGGTGGTTCCAAACTGCTGACCTTGCAGTTAGCAGCCCAACGAGTTACCACTACATCACTGGGGCTCCTTATTAATGAACAGATACAAATAAAACAAGCCATGGAACTGATCTTGGAAGTGACTGTGTAATGTTTGTAACCTGATTTCAAGAGCATATTTATTTAGTGCATATTTATGACACAAAGAATCAGATATCCCAAAGGGTGCTGTATTCTCATCTGGGTAGAGGAGCCAGAGCAGCTCTGTCTGGTGATGAGGGAAGCATAAAGAATGGGTGAGCATCGACACACACAACACCTCACCCCCTGGCCACTTGCCAAGTAGAAATGACCCTTCACAGTTCCTCTGCTGTCAGTTTTACAGAAGTTGGCTACCAGGTGTCCCTCCCGTGGAGTCGCAGGTGGGCAGAAGCCCATCTGGACTAAGACAGTGGGGCGGGGCAAGCGGCTGCACACTCGCGATCCTTGTTGTTGTGTGTTGTTCTCCGAAGCGTTCCTGGATGCCCAGGGAAAGGTCTGGAAGGACCCGAGAGGAGTGTGTCCCTTGGGAGCAAAATGAGCTCCGTACGCAGTGGCCGGTTTGTCCCTGGTCATTAATGCTGCCAGGCCAACCTGGGCAGAGACACCCCTGAGACTGAGACATCAACTGGTGGTGCTGCACTTCTCAGTGCGTTTCTGAAAAGTCTCTCCTGAAACTCTACTTGAAAGGTCACCTAAAAATAATTTCATAGCTCTGTCTCAGTGCTTTTTTGTTTGTTTTTTAAAGAAAGGTACAACTTGAACTTGGCCGGTGGATACAGAAGTCTTATTAGTTTTGGAGAATTGCTGCGCATTGAGTTTTCTTCTTGCCTTTTTTTCTTTCTCCTTGTTCTTCTTACTCATCAGATCTTGAAGCGCATTCTCTCCCGAGGAGACTCGGCACACTATCCAGCAGCTGAGTAGGGGCCATTCACGTCCAGCCGCAGGTCCTAGCCTCCAAAGATAGGAGCCAGGATGGTGGTCACTCGAGTTGAAGCAAATGTTATTTTACTTTTCTGCCCTCATATAACAGCATGGACTTCGGTTGGCCCTGAAACCAACCATCAAATTTGTTTTTCTAAATTCTAAATTCCACTTCATTTGGGGTTATGCCTTGTGACATTCCAGGCACCGACACCAAGTCTGTCTTTCTTTCAGAGAATATGGTCTCCTCCCAAGAAGTGACTGTGAGCCCTGACCAGTGTGGGCCCCGGGTTTGGTGACATTTGGCCAAAGAGAGCCCGCTCGCTCGTTCCCTCAGTTCCGGGTCTCTGTAGATTTCTTCTCTCGTCAGTGGTTAATTACTTCTTGATCTCTTTCTGCATTGTAAAGTATTCCTTCATTCCAAAGTTTTGTAGGATAAGAAGGTATAATAAACACTCAATGAAACATCACCTTGGTGCTGGGCAGCATCCTGAAGTCGGGTCTATGGTCCAGGGCACAGAAACATGGGCCACCCTCACAATGGGGACAGTTGGAGCCCTGGCTGCAGCCTTGGGCCTGTCCACCATGTCACTGGGTGATTTCCCTCTCCACGCAGACTTTGAAAAATAGACCTCAAAAATCATCCAAATTTAAAACATGAAATTAAACATCATGCTTCCTCGGTAGGAAGACTAGCCTGTGAAGGTTAGAGGGGCCAACAATGTCCACATTTCCTACAGGCCCGACAACGGGCCCTTGTGATTCAACAACAGTTGTGTTTTAGGAGATGCTATGGTAATACCATAGGTGACCTCTGAGTGTTTAAACAGCCCTTAAAAACAAACAACAAACAAAAGCCAAGACCAAGGTACAATTTCATTGTCGGGAACGCCGAAATCCGCTGCCTAAATGTCTGCATTAATGAGACTTCTTGACAAATCACCTGCTAAATTTTAGCTGACAGCTTGTCATATATTAATTATAAATAATTGTAATATACGGCTATCATAATGCATGCAACCAAGCCCCCCCAAAAAAGAAATAGGAAAGGTAATTAGAGTATATCCTTTGTTTTCTCCCTTCCCTTCTTGCTCACTGGAGGGAAAAAATGACCCCATGTTTCACTTGGGGTGGGACAGTGCCAGTGGTTAATGGAATGTCCCACTCTACTAAAGAATTTAATGGGAATGCCCATTTGTCACAGTCCATGCTGCAATCTCCAGTAGCACGGCCAATGGCAAACAGCATCGTAGCAGAACGCCCTCGACTCACTGCAGGCGAGGGGGAAGGGCAGTCACTGAACTGGCCAGAGGATCTGGGTCTTCTAAGCCTTTCTCCAGAGAAGGGGTGGGTTTCGTGAAGAAGGTAGTGCTGCCAGCAAGCTAGAGAAGTTGCTGCCCTGAAGAGAAAAGAAAGTGTATTTATTTTCTATGGAAGAAAGCAGGAACCTTGTATAGAATGTCTACCCGGAATCACCAATCACTACCTGGTTCACTGGAAGATCGCTTGTTGAGAAAGCTTGGTGAAGTGGAGTCTGAAAGACCAGAGCAAACTCTTTCTCCTCAGTCAATCTGAGAGATGGGAATACATAAACATGTCGCCTTCCTGGTTGAATCCATAGGACTACAGGCATTTACAGGATCTTAAAGCAGGGAGCTTGTGTGTGGTTATGGCTGTGAGCGGGTGGGTGTGGTTGGGGTGGGGTTCAACCCACCCAGTCTCTCCACAGGAGAAAGATCTGGTTCTTCTGTAAAGGGATCGGTTTTTCATCTCACAGGTTTGTGATGAGTCAGAATGGATTCGATAACACCAGTGCTGTCTGATCACTTTCGATCTGCATTATCTTTCAGGTTAGGGCCTGTGTAGTTCTTTTCACGTCTTCCTGTGTCAGTTCTGTGTGTGGAACACAAAGAAGCTACTGAGCAATGCCTTGTGAATGACATTTAAAAAACTGCAAATATGAACCCTTGTTTAGGGACTCTTTAAGGTTTTTGATCAATAAAATCATGAACTGTTATTATTTCAATGAAGCATTTGACAGCAACTCAAGGAACTATATTACCTATGACCTTTTAGCAGGAGGTTCAGATCCTAGTTACGAAACCCCTCACTATCTTCTGAGCAGTCAGTTGAACCTAGGCTGTTTCTCTTTTAAACTGGATCTGATATAAGTCTTAAGGAAAGTATAATTAGCATCCAATATACAATTCCTCCGTTAAGAGTTTAGAGTCAGAAATAGATGGAAAATCACACAACTTGGGGTCAAGCACATGGAAATTCAAACTTCTAGCTGGAACTGTCCCTAGCTAGGCCAACTTGGTCCACTTGTGTTTTTGGGTCAAGTATCCTCACTTGCAAAATGGAGCAAGGGACATGCACAGGCATCTGTGAGAGGTGGGGCGGCCTAAGAGCTGCCCACCTTCTCCTGAATGTTCCCAGCCTTGAAGTCCCTCTGAAGGGCAGTTCTACTGTGAACCACAAAGAGCTGTCAGGACTTACAACTGACTTGAGGGCAAGGAGCAACAAGTACAACTAGGCAGGTACTTGTCAAGATAGGAGAGGTGCCAGTGGCGTTCACACTTTCTTTAATCCCTGCCCACATTGCCATAGCATGCATTTTCCAAAATGGTTTTAATCCAAAAGATACATCCTACTTTCTTCTTTTCTATTTCATTGAAAACATCTGTTCTTGACCTCCCCGGTTCACAACCCCTTAGAGGTCATGCTCTGACTTTTGAAAAAGCAACGTGATAGGTAAACTAATGTGTTTACCATGATGCTTGCCCATAATGCAATAATAATAAATGGTTAGGATCTTTGTTACCTTTATTCTTTTCAGTTATCGTTTAGGATGTTCCATGATAAGAGCAGAATAATATTGTGAGAGAGTCCTTCTAGGAACGAACTCCCCTGGACCGGGTCCAAAGCTGACTTATACTCATGTATGCGGAATGATGCATTAGCAAGGGATGCGTGCCAGCTAAGCTCCTATGTGCTCTGCCTCAGAGCGGATGGTAGTGGGAACCCCCAAATGCCTGGCCCTACCATCTTGTGTAATCATCTGAGGCCTGGGATTGTTTTTTTTAGTCATCTCAATTTATTGCTCATTGATGGGTTAGAGAAAGAGCTTCTTTGATACAGGATTTGGGGGTAATGAGGGATAATGTTTGGGGTGGGGTGCATGTACTTCCACACCGGTGTTCTAGTCTGACTTCTGCTACCACGTAGTTGGGTGACATTCAGTGCTTGGGGCCTCCATTTCCTTCCCTGGTAAACGAGATGCTGTTCGCAGACGGCTGGTGGCCTAGCAGGCTCCTTGACATCTAGTCTCCAAAGGGTAAATGTGGTTCTGTCAGCGGCGTCAGGGATGAGGTTCTGTTAGCTGCTCTGGAGTGCAGGCGTGTACAGCTCTGCTCCGGATGCACTGATGCACAGGTAGCCAGTTCAAGCTTCATGGCCAGACTCCCCAGGTGTTCAGAGAAGACTCTTCTCTTTGGCTGCCACCTGGTCTTCCTCAGCAAAGTCCCTTTGTGCGCCGCACAAGGTCTCTTGGATAATGATAGCTCAGACTCTCAGGGCCTCCCTCCCGCCTTCTATAAAATGCTTGGTTATAATGGGAGGGAAGTTTCTAAGTCAGGTCTTTGGGCTTAGGTGCTTTACGGACTGTCTTCGGTCCCTGTTCACCTGGTTCTTGCTCACCTGGGTCGGATTCACAGCTGAGTTCTTTAGATATTCTAATTTATAGAAGACACTGGCACAGCCTCCACCCTAGTCCAAGGGGCTGTAGGACTTCCCAGCTGGGTTTATCCTACAATTTTTTTTTTCCCCCCTCGGTGATGTCAAATCTGAAGACAGTGGGGCTGTTGCCTCTCTCCTGAAGACTACATCAAAGGGATATGTTGTATTAGGATCTTGTGTTTAACTTGCCAATCGGTCCCCTAACATCCAACTCTGAGTGAGGAAGGCAGATTCACCAGTTTATGGGAGAAGGACATGGTAATACCAAAGCTATAACATTATCACTTGGAGAAAAAGCACCCGAGAGCTCAACTTTCTGGGTCCACTCTTGGAGTGCAGGGGGCCCACCCTTTGGGTATCTGCTCAGCATTTCCACTCCTAGTGTCACAAGGAAACTCTGGGCCCAGAGATGTGGCTTCCTGAAATTCGTTATCAGGCTAGCCACAACAAAAAGACCAAGTCCAGCCAAAAGAGCATCCCCTCCACCCCACCACAGCCCCAGTGTGTTGGAAACTCAACTTCATTTAGTAAGCCTCCTTCCAAAAAGATGCTGTTCCTCTGGGGAGCACTAGAGGAGGTGGGGTGCAGAGGATTAACCCTCCCCACCCTACCCCCAGTCCTCAGGGCCTTTCAGGAGCACAGCATGCAGGTGGTGGAGACAAGAGGGCAGAGGGAGACAACAGCTAAGACACCAGATCATTTGGTCAAAAAGAAGGATATCTGCTTACCTTTGAGGACTCTCTGGCTGTGTGTGTGTGTGTGTGTGTGTGTGTGTGTGTGTGTGTGTACACACGAGCACACACGCACACACTGGCTGGATATCTGCTTACCTTTGAGTACTCTCTGGCTGTGTGTGTGTGT
>NW_022103922.1:9854694-9897455 GCF_000313985.2 Echinops telfairi | reverse complement strand
GCGGGGCGAGGTCCTCCGTCCGGCTGGGCGTCGCGGGGCGCCGAGACCCCGGAGCGGGGCCGAGAGAATCCGGGGAAGGGGCTGCTGGGTCTGGGCGTTTGCTCGGACCCCGCTGCCCTCTTGGGTGGGTGTAGTACTGGGGGACATGGTGGAGCCGACCCTACCCCACGATCGGGCCACGGCATATTTTGGGGGAATCGGTGCTTACTGTTTCCCGGAAGGTTGGGGCTGGTGAGGGGCGCTTTCTTTTCTTTCTCCCGAACTAGTGGGGAGCCCGAGGATGGCAGGGGCTGAAGTCTGCGCTGCTGCCCTAAAGGAGGGGGGCTGCTTGGGGGACCTTTCTGGGGCTGAATCCCAGCTCGGAGTTCTGCTAAGGGGAATTGTGTGCTTACACACGCACGCGTGGGCACACACACACACACACACACACACACACACACACACTCCGTGGGGAAGGGAAGGCGGGCTTCAAATGAAAAGTCCAAGTTGTAGGAAACAATTTTAAAAGCAAGCCTGGAAGAAACCAAAGATTCTGGGTGGGCTTCGTAGCGCTTCTGTACGCTTGAGGGAAACTTGCCTACGCTTTCAGCGAGGTTGATTTTCATGTAGAAACAAACGACCAGGGAAGCCGGTGTCCTCCAGCCTTTTTACACACACACACACACACACACACACACACACACACACACACACACACACGTCCCGAGCGCCTAGTGGAGTGTGAGCTTGGCACTCACTAGTGGGGTCTTCCCGGATTGGGAATAGGAGCTCTCTTCTCCAAAGCCGGGACCCCATCAAACCCCGCTGCTATTGTTTCCACTTGCTTTCCAGTCCACGACTTAGGTCTCCTGTTTCCCAGTCCTCCGAGGGACTGCCCGCCACCCCCAAGCCCATCCACCCTGCGCACCCTACAAGCGCCTACAAAGATAAAACCAGGGGCTGCTGCCCTTCTGTTTCTTCGAAAAGTTTTTTTCCCCCTTCCTTTTTCTTTTCACTCCAAGTGCCATTGATTTAACAGGGTCGCCTACTGCTTGTGTCTTGAGGTGGGTATGCTACCACGGTGGACCTTCCCCTGCCAGGAGTTCTTGGTGACCACCCTGTAGCGCACGATGGGGAGACACAATCAGTCCTAGACCCTTCGACCATTTTGGCTCTTCTTTCTGTTTTAAAGTACACACACCCACCACGGAACTCCGGTAAAACCGGGCTTTTGCACCGACTCCAGACATTTCTGAGTGTAGGGGCTCTTACTACGAAAGCAACTCGAGAGAGTTGTGTAGGTGCTGTGATGATACCCAGTAGTACAATGCTCCCTAGACAGTGCCTGTGTTCTGAAACAGATCCACAAAAAGGGATAGTTTTGTAGATCTCGGAATGAGAGAGCCAATGTTTCTCAGCTTAGTGTCCAAATTCTTGAAACAGACATCCTACATGGGCAAATAAAAAGAAAAATGTTCCCTGCCTCCCACCACCCACAATTATGCACTCCACTTCGCTTTTCGGTGGAGCTAGCAATTTGGTGACAGATTTCTTAAATTCACCCTCATGCTATCAGCTATTATTGTACTTCCAACGTGTGAAATTGACAAGCTGGTCAGTTTCATGAATTCAGCTGTCAGATTGTGTCCAGTTAAAAATTGCTAAAAGCTGTAAGTGTGCCCGCCTGGAATTTTCTTTTGTGAAGAAAAGACAGCAGGGGGATTTGGGGAAGGGGAAAGGGAAGGGAGTCGGGTGGGTGGACTAAAATGCGTTATTAATTGTCCATCTTTTAAAATAGATGTTCTCTGATATTCGCGTTTTAAGTGACTGTCGTCGGGAAATACATTTAGATTTCTATTGCTGCGAAAGCGATGCTTCTGTTTGTGTCTGTCTCATTATAAATGTGAGCACTTTACGTGGGGGGAAATGTATTAGACATCTCAGCAAGCAGGGTGTACTAGCACTGGGATTCAAGAAGGGAAGATGTATTTCTCAAACATTTGAAAATAGGTGCGAGTAATTTGTTACTTGTGTAAATTCACGTAAAGAGGCCTGCGAATTCAACAGTGCACTGTGGAGGTTATGTAACCACGGATATTTATTGACTCAGTGCTGTTGGGTAGTGACAAAAAGACAAGACAAAATGAAGTGGTCTACTTCTATGTATGCATCTTTTGATAATCACAGAAGTAAAATTGCCTAAAGGTTTAAATAAGATGATTGGATTTGCCTTTTGAGACTGCCATCCATTTGAAACCAGAATAAGCCAAAGTGGAGAAGTAGGAATTGGAATTCCCCTCATCTGCTGTGATTTGCCACTAGGGGCCTGTATAACTGTTCTTATACACAGGAGCTACCTTCCTACGTCCTGTCCAAAGCCTTCCTAGAGAAACATTTTAAACAGAATTCCCAGTAGGCAATCCCTACAAGTTGTTTTTGTTTTGTTTTTCTGCTCTGGGTTTTCACGTTAGTCAGAGGCACGGAGTGAAAGGCTGTGCAGTGAAAGGCCGGGTCTTTCTGGAGACTACCGGAGGGGTGGGGGTGATTTTTCATGCAGCATATGAGACGGGAGGCAGAGAAGAAGCATTTGGGCTAATGCCGATGTGATTACTGTAGGTCCAGGCCAAACAAGTGGGAACATTCATAACTTTTCTGTCTGGGACTGAACAAGATGTGATTTGCATAATGTAGGGTGAAGAGACTGAGGAAGTAGAATTCTGCTAAGGGAAGGGCAGTCGCAGATGGATGGTGTGGTTAAGCCAGCTTTGTAAGTGCTGAGCAAGTTTATGTGGCATGAAAATCTCAGGCTCCGACCTCTGACTCCCGTTTAGTTAGCCAGCATTGTGGGGTGCCCCTGCACATTTTGAAGTGTCAGTTTCACAAATTTGAAATCGATCAGCGTGGCAATCTTGCTAGACGTTAAGCTATAAGGTCAAGTATCCTTCCACTGTTCTTGTGTTGATTTTCAGTTTTTCAAACTGACAAGGGTGACTATTTGTAAGAGGATGCACTGTAAGTATGTGCATATTGGATTTCCTGCGGAGTAAACTTGATTTATCAAGCCATTCGACAATTCAATGGGAAAGTAAGCATTGCTTAGTAGGGTCACGTACAAAAAGTAGGCTTTCAGGAAATATGGAAGGACTTCTGAAAGTGTTCTTTCCTTAAATCTACCTGTCCAGCCCCCCCCCCCCCTTTTCTCCTGTTCCCCTTGCTTCTGCGTGTATTTGTGAGCCTTCTGAGGGGGTGAGGCATTGTTTGCCCCAATGTGTATGCTCCAGAGCATCGGACTTTTAGGATCGTGGCTTTTACATCTGTCTGTAAAACCTCTCGCTGGGTAGCTTTTTCATTCCCCACACTCTGGGGGTCCTGAATATGAGGTCCACTTTACATGTCATCTGCTGAACTTGGTAGCCACAAACTGTACTTTTAGGATTTGTGTTCTAGGCGACGATGTAGGATGTGCCGCAAAGAAAAATGTAATCTTCCACTCTTCTAGAATGTTTATCTCCCCCAGCTTCATGCCCATTATCTTAAAGGGACAATAAGCGTTTTTACTAGAAAAGACTAATGGGAGGACGCGGGTTGTATTTTAAGCCAGGGGTACCCTGCCGATTGTATTGCTTGGTGGCATTATTTTCTCTGTCTTTGTTTCCATTCTCAGGGTGGTTGGGTTTCTTGGGGAAAAAATGTTGAAGGAAAGTCTCTGGCTTGTAATGGCGCAAAGGTAACTTCCCAGCTAAACCAGGGTTTGAAAACATTCCTCCTGGGGCGAACAGTGGTCTTCCAGGCAGCCCAAGCAGAGCTGTGCTTCCTGTGATGCAGGAGAGGAACGTGTCCCGTGTCCCGTATTGTGAGGCCAGGCCACCGAAGAATCTGATTGTGTGGACACAGCTCGCTTGTAAGGGAATTGTTAGTAAATTTCATTCCAAAGAGCATCACTTGTTGTTTAAACCTTTGTAATTTCATCGCACGGAGGAGACACCACTACCAAAGGGTCAGTCTGTTTCGGGTATATTTTCTATATGGGTAATCTCATTTGCTTCTAATTAGGTATTGGTAACACTTATTAAAATGCCATGCTTGAGTTGCTTGCGTTTCCACAATTAAAATGTCCAAATTCTCCCGCTTGGAGCTTCCTGAAGCGACATTGATTTCTCCCCCCCCCCCCCCCCACCCATGGCGTGGAGGAAAGAAAGCATGAGGAAACTTAGTTTTGAAATTAAAATTTGTTTTACTGAGGATGTGTTTTAGGACTTCACAATTCAGCCCAGGAGAAAGGCAGCTCCACGAGTAAATGACGTGTGCTCTCTGATGGTTCCTTATGTGCAATGATCGCCCAGGATGTAAGTGTGCAGTGTTTTCTCTGCATCATAAGTCATGGAAGGTCAGAGAGCAAAGCCTAACATGTTATAGCAGTCTCTGGTCTCATGCCACCTACATCATAAAGCCCTGACAGAATGATGCAGGACCTTGGTAGCCGTGAATGAGGGTCCCCCACCCCCCGCAAGATGCATCCCACGGACTTGCACATAAAGCCTCTCTCTGCCCCTTGTTTTCCCTTTCAAAATGACCGTTTGATTTCATGTGAACAACACTCAGTATTTTTTTCTCCCAGGACTTTATTAAGCTGGTCCTTTAAAAGACTTACATATTAAAATAATTTAAGTATTATGTCCATATATATTGCCATAGTTCTTTATAGGGGATCACCTGCTCTCTAAAAAATAAAGCCAGTTGCCCCATCTTTTCTCCCTCCAAATGATTCATTCGGTATTTTCTCTTCATTATTTTCTGGCTCATACTGATACATTCAATAGGATCATATCAATACTGGCCGGTTGATCTCCAGAAATAGAGGTTTTGCTTGGCCTTTTAACCTCTGTAGGCCCTCAGTTCAAATCTCTAAATGTCATATTGCAGTATGTGAACAAGCAATGACCATTAGCCAAGGGACTGCAACGCATTCTGTCTGGAAGAAGGCAGGTCAGGTGATACGTATCAGCAGACGATATGAAACGCAAGGCCCCTCTTCCCAAGGACAGCCAGCAAGCCTGGCTTTCCTCTGTGAATGGCTGCTGTTAGGGCAAGTCCGTTTTGGGCTTCTTAAGTGTGTACCAAAAGATATAAGAGCAGAAGCAGCTCCGGGCACCCTCACTTCCTCCTAGGTCTCTGAACGCACTGTGCAGAAAGGGTGCTTGAACATTGCCTCCTCTTTGACATTCAGGTAACCACGTCAGGAGCCAATGTGACCTTTACCACATTGCTGTTTACTGGGTTTAAACCATGTAACTCTGTCAGTTTCCTGAGGTTGATTGAATTTATACATCCTTAATCGTCTTTTCTTTTAACAGCCCTGGAGCGATCTTCCTTAATGTAGCAGTTGCTAACTAAATTGAGATTTGCCAATTGCATTTAGAAAGTAGCATTTAACAGTATTGCTTTTGGGATTTGGTGAAATTGTGCTTTCCATTATATTTAAGCTTCAGTCCATGGGCAACTACTTCTTCTTCTTTAAGGTAAATGATTTGTATTAGTAGTGATTTGAGAAGTCATGGAAAATCAGCTGTTGTGTAATGCTTATTGATCATGCAGGTATATAACAGCTGTATCAATAATGGTAAATAATTGCAAACTGTGGAAACACTTGCTGTTTGTGCTGCACTAGAAAGAGCAAAAGTTGGATGTAATAGCTGAATTTATTCCTGTTTTCCTCTCTCACTTTGTGTTTGGTCTTGAGGGCCGTTACATCATATCTTGGAGTCAGTTTCTCCATCTGTGCAATGGAAAGAATAACCTTAGTTGTGATGAAGATCCCATTAGATAATAACCCTTTGTCTTTATAGCTAAATAAGCAATCTCAGAAACATAGGAGGAGGCAGGTAATGGACACCTTAGACAAGGGGGTGTAAACAAAGTAGCATTCAGAACCACTGGAGTTTGTCCACAAACTTTTTGAAGTACCTTCACACTTTACAGCACTAGTATCTTTGGTAGAAGTCTGTTTTGTACTGTTAGGCAGAAAGACGAAGAGCTTTTGGTCATGGGTGTTTCGTGCACAGATTTGTCCTGCTCCTATTCTGGTGTGTCCGTGCCGAAATAACCAGGGAATTTGTAGAATGGTGGCCCAACATGTTTTTTGGCCCAGCATGTTTTTTGGAAGTCGATACATGTCTGTGTGCAGTAGTGCAGTATTTCCCAAAGTGTTTAGGACACACGCTAGACATGGATTTGCCTAGCATGTACAAAGAGAACATTTCCCTTAAAAGTCCACCACTTATTAATAGATTCCTGACTTTGTTTGATGTGGAGCTGCAGTTCGAGGAAGAAATGCTAAGAAAAAGCAGTTAATTGAAACGCTGAACCCAAAGCAGTGGGATTTTCCTCTCATGGCTCTGCATCTTAGAAAGCTGCTTAGCCTGGCCTAGTAGTACAGCTGTCCTGCCCTGAAAGATCAAGTTTCAAGAGCAATGATGGATGGGGGTGCCTGTAGCCAGTGGTGGGGTTTGCTCTGAGGTCAATAGGATTGATGGTGGATAGGAATTTACTGCCTTCTGTCTCTCCTTAAGCTCCACCAACACAGCTCCTCAGGAAAAAGTAGACTAGACCCATCAAATGTTGATCTTGTGGCACAATACCGGTCTGAAAGACATTTGTTGGCGACACATAAAATCGTTTTCCCTCTATCCCCTTTCCTAATGCTCGATCCCATAGAAGAGACACATTGGTTGAGCTTGCAGTCATGGTACGTCCTGGCTACTCTGCAGAGGCATATACTAGTCACTTGTCATAGTAACACGCTTGGAATCTTGTGAAAGGATTTTAAGAGGAAAACTCTGGGTGCTGATTCAGGCCTTTCTAATGGAACGAACGCCGTATGATTTTAGATTTTAGATCTATAGTTTTATGCTGTCCCCGTTCTTATTGTTCCAGGCTCCTAGCTTGCTTTTGGCTCATGGTGACCCTGTCTGTGGACAGCAAAAAGAGTGACCATCTTCACGATAGTTCCTGTGCTTGAGCCCATTGTTGCGGTCACTGTGCCAATCCACGTTGTCCAGGGTCTTCCCTCAGTTTCATGAACTCTCTACACAGAACAGTGTCTTTGCCCAGGGGACCGGTCCCTCCTGGTCACATGTCCAAAGTACACGTGATCACCATCCTGGATTCTAAGGAGCATTCTTGTACCACGTTAAAGATGGATTTTTTCATTCTTCTCTCAATGCCTGGTGTAGTCCATAATTTTTCCAGCACCATAATTCAAGGGCATCGATTCTCCTTCGGTCTTCCTTATTCACGGTCTGGCCTTTGAAAACCTGATGGAACTGTAAATACCACGGCTTGGGTCATGTCCACCCTCATCTTCTGAGTGACCTCTTTGCCCGCTAACCTTTTTGAGAAATGTTTTGGATCCGATTTGCCCAATGAGATAAGGCGTTTGATTTCCTGACTGTTGCTTCTGTGGGCATTGATTTTGGACCCAAGACAAAATGGATTCTTTGACGACATCATTGTATCTCCATTTTTTAGAGTATTGCTTATTGACCCAGCCAGGAGGGCTGTGGTTTTCTTTATGTTGAGGCTAATCCATCCATGATACTTGATCCGCATCAGTAAGGCTTCATGAGCGCTTCACTTTTACTAAGAATAGTTGTGTCATCTGCCTGTCCAGGTTGCTAATGAACCTCCCTCCAATTCCGATGACACTGTGAGTTAGTTAGTTTATTGTGCCAAGCTGGCTGATAAACATATGTGGGATTAATTGAAGGGCGGAGGGATAGCCTTGCCTTTCGAGTTCTCGGTCTCTTGCTTTGTGATGGTCGCACCAGAGTGCAGCTGCTTAGCAGTTCCCTGCTTCAGCTTGCAAGGCTGACTTCCTACAAGACATCCCCAAGGAGAAACCACATGGACCCACCCCGATGCAGCCCTGGGTGCTGGAGCACCTGTGTGGAGACCCCTGCCAGCGCTGAGATGCTTACACGTTCATTGACTTGGCTTTCCTCCTGCAGTTGGCATCATTGCGTGTGTTTTGTGAGGTGGGGGAGGACTTTGTGGACTGGTGTTGGACATATGGGTTAATGGGTGAATATTGGACTTGTGGGCTTGGGCAGCACTGGGTTGGGATGTTTTCTTGATGCACAGTTAACCTTTATATAAAACTCTCTCTTTTACATGAGTTTCTGTGGATTTGTTTCTCTAAAGAACCCAGACAAATACACACCGTCTTCTTTATGTAATACCAGTTTCTTAGGTGATTGGCTCAACATACAGATTCCATTATTTGACACACACTTTTCTGGATTTTAAACCTGGAAGTATCTCCTTGGTTCCCTTCAAGCAATGCCCATCTTGGTTTTAAATCCTATTTTAAATGGATTTATCAGGATTACTGGTTGGAATTATGGTAACCTGTTAGAAATTAATTCTTGAAATCCACTGAATGGCCACCTAGTTGCTTTCCAGTCTGTAAGGAATCCTATATGTCCCCACAGGCAAATGATATTGGAAACAAATTCCATTGGACATATCTCCTGGAAACCCTTTTCTTCAGTGATCCTGTCACTTGAACCCCACTTTTCTTCAGCTTTGGGTCTCCTCTGCATTTGATGTTTTGTTCTCACCGTGTCTGCATCTTAATCCCAAGGCGTTTTATTGTATTTTATTTTTGACTCTACTCAGACTGTCGCCTATTGGGGATATTTGCATCTGTGTCTTCAATCAGTTCCGCATAGATAACCCTCAAAACAAATTTCTTAATTCTCTCTGGGATTCTAAGCCTGAGCTTTTGTCTCTTGGTTAAATGGTTGAAAAAAGAGAGGCTTACTCTGTCACAAACTCTGCATTTCCTACTTATCTTCCAGCCATATTCAAATCAACACGTAAACAACCCATGAACTCTTTGGGTTAAAACCCTGTTGCCACCTCATTCCGTGCTTTCATTCTTGTGTTTTAGGCTCCATGTCTGTAATCTCCTCTAATGTCATCCTTTCAGTGAGCCGTGGGGGCGCAGTTAGTTATATGTTCCACAGGAAAAAGAAGAGGCTGTCGCTCGCCTGGAGATGTCCGGCCGTGGAGATCCCAGGACACAGTTCTAATCTGCCCTTTAAGGTTGCTGTGAGTTTTCATCAATTTGATGACAGTGGGGTTTGTGCTTTTAAAAATTTTTTTAATCCATTCCTACTTTTATCATAGAAGCTCTGGTGCATTGGACTGCTAACTGAAAGATCAGCAGTTCAAAACCACCAACTATTCCATGGGAGAAAGATGAGGTTATCTATGCCTATGAAGATAGATAGTGTTGGAAACCCCTGGGGCAATTCAACTTTGTCTTATGGGGGTGCTATGATCAGGAATTGACTTACTGGCAGTGAGCTTCGTTTGGGACATTTACCACAGGCCTAGATGCTGGCATCCTTTGTGACACACACACACACACACACACACACACAATTTCATATTTTCCTTTCCTTTCATCCTTTAAAAATATTCCTATTTAGATTTTCAAATATTCACAAGTCTATACAGTCAAGTGTGAAATACTTACTTTTGCTTTTACCAGTGCTTTCCAAGACTCTCCTTTCTCTTTATTATCAGAACTATCTTGCCCCTGGGAATTACTTGTAATCACTCTCACCTTTATTGATATACATCTCAAGTGCTCTGCTCGGTGGTGGAAATGAGTTGAACTAACCAAGACTGAGTGGACTTTAATCGAAGTCATGACTGAGAAGATGATTTGCTCATTCTGGAACGCTTTGGCAGTGTTGAAATCCCTGAGAGAGGTGATCATCAGCATTTGGGTAATGCTCGTAAGGTAGTACTGGGCGCTGGGGTGATGGCTAATCGTGAGAGTCGCTGCCTGGGAAAGATACCGCTATATGTGGCAGGCGTTGTGCTGAGCACTTTGCCTTCCATGCCCTGCATGCCCTCCAGGTAACACTCTCTGTAAGTCAAAGACTTTGTGTACTAGGAGGAGTGAATATCAGAGGAACTTATGTCTGTTGCCCAAGTTTGCAGAGCCCTTGGCTGTGGTGGGGGCCTGATCAGTGCACTGTGCCTTAGACACGTAGCACAACACAACACCGCCAGGTCCTGCGTTGTCCTCGCCGTCATGCTATGGTTAAGTCCATTGTTTCAGCACTGTGTCCGTCTGTTTTGGGAAGAGTCTCCCGCTACTTTACCAAGCATGAGGTCTCCCCTGAAAACAAGTTCAAAGCGTACGAGAGGAAGTCTGGCCTTCCGTGCTTCTAAGGAGCATGTTGCTCTTTCTTCCTTCTCGACAGATGGGCATGTTCTCCAGGCAGTCCCTGGGACGGTCAGTCTTTTCCCGCCGGCACTGTCATTCACACGCATCCCTTCTTCTCTGGTCTTCCATGTTCATCATCCAGCTCCCACGGTCCTGTGCAGCAACACCAATACTGAAAACACCACGGTCAGGTCCCCCTTACTTCTCAAAGCTCTCTCTGTGCCCTTTAACACTGGAAAGAAGTCCTGTGTGGCAGATCTGCCCAAAGCACAGCCTGATGGCTGCTTCCCTGAACACTGATGGTGGATCCAACTCAGGCGAAATCCTTAACAACGTCAGGCTTTTCTCCCTTCACCTATTGAGCACCTACAACATATGGGACCGAAAGCCATTGTTTTAAGTCACCAGGAATGCCACAGCCCTTGCCTCTTCAGTCCCTTGCCGTATTGCTGTGAGTGAGAAGGATGTGTTATTTATCTCTCATTTCCCAAGCAAGGACACCAAATGACATGGTGCTTTCTAGACCCAAATTGCAGGGAGAATCTAAGGCTGCCCTTCCACCATTTCCAAAGAGGTCCCACCATGCCTCTCTCCATTTGTGACTGGCAGCACTGGGAGCGATGGGGAACTTCCACTTCAGTGGGTTGGACTAGACTACCTTTTTCTCTTTTTTCACCTTTTGGCTCTGAGTTTTACCGTTTGTTACCTTTTGGCTCTGAGATGAAATATGTTCAAGCTAGTGATACAATTGCCGGGAGGAGAAGTGGCTAATGGGAAGACCTCCACCAGTGGTTTGCACAGTCACCAGGGCTAGCCTTTCGTGGCTGCCCCACAGCTGAGGGACCAGAAGCATCTTGATGCAGTGGAATACAGCACCATCAGGGTATCTGAGAAGCAATAGCCCATCCAAAAAATGGAGTCATGCCAAGTGACGGACATGTGGGCACTCTCTTTATTGGCAGCCTGCCCTAAGCAACGTTACAGAGGAAAGTGTGGTCAATTATAATGCGTCTTCTAAAGTGCTCTGTGCTCGTGGCTGCTATGTTAATTTCGGCAACAGATGGATGATTTAATTCATTTTTCCTCTTGAACCAGTCTTTCAAAAAAAGTTTACCTTTTTGATAACCTCTGAAGATGATTTCTGATTAATCATGGCTTATAAATAAGAAAACACAGGATGTAACATTTGCTTGATGATTTGGAACATCATCTTATCCCTTGACAACAGAGAGCACCCGGATGTTTTAAATCAGACATGGAACATAAAACAAAAGTGATCTGGAAAGTGTTTTTGATCAATGGTTTTTCTAGTATCTTAAAAATTAAGTCCCCCCTCCCCCTACATGCCCACAATGGTTCTCAGCGTGTGTTCGCTTCCCTGTTTAGCTATATGTTTGCTTCGAGATAACCTGTAATCTATAAACTCAACCTCCTGAGAATCATGAACAAATTGTACTACTAGATTTCAGTAGGGAGTGTTTGTCCATTGCTAGTGTCTTCACAAATGCTTTATTAAGAAATATAATTATTATAAACTAAGAAGACTAGGTTTATAAATGGCGCTAGACTACTTTAATAATGGATTAACTACATGTATTTGAATGTGATGTTTGTTGTTATTCTCAACTCAACCTGAGTTTGATTCGTTTTTAAAGAGACTAAAAGGACTTGTACAAAATTAATTTAAATTTTAATATGGCGCATTATCCTTTAAGTTCTCTTTTCCCTAAGTAATCTATTATTTCAAGAAGACTGTTAGTCTGGGTAGACTAGAGAAATAAATCCATAGACACTCATATGTGTATAAGAAAGAGTTTTATATGAAAGAACAATTGAATATTGAGAAAATATTCCAGCCCAGTCCAGATCAAGTCCAGAAATCCGATATTAGCCCATATGTGTGATACCAATCTATAAATTCCTCTTCAGACTCACACAACACATGCAATGACGCCGAATGCAGGAAGATCACAGGCCAGTGGGTGAAAAGTCTTGTGGATCCAGTGGTGGTGAAAGCATCTCAGTGCTGGCATGGGTCTCCATGTGGCTCCTCCCGGCTCAAGAGCTCTGGCTGCATCAGTGAAGCTCTATCAGGTTCATCCTCAGTAATGTCTTGTAGGGAGTGAGCATATGTCCCACCCCAGCAAGCTATTATCTCCTTAGTACCTCCAAATGAGGTCATCAGCTGTGACTTGATTGACAGGCTTAACTCCACCCCTTCACTCTCAATAAGTCTCAAATTGACAACTGATTCTGTAACTACATCAGAGACCAAAATAAACATTATCTTCTTTTCAGCCCAAGTATCTGCTACCTTTCCTAGCTAGCTGGGCAGAGTTGGCAAGTCTGCTATTCTCTCTTGCCTGGACTTCAGGAACCCTGTGTTCAGTTCTGACTTCTATACAAAAATATATAAATTACTATACTTGTTTGTAGCCAAGGTGATCATAAATACATTAATTCAAGTCATACCCATTTAAAAATCTTCCAGTGGTTCACCATTCCTCCCTGGGCAAAGCTTGAAATCCTTCTTGGCATCAGGCACCAGGCTCTGGGTACCCTTCTCCTGGCTAATTCCTGCCAGTGTGCCATTATCATACCTGGCCTCTCTTCCCTCCAGTCCACCATCCACACTTTCCAGCCTTCCTAAATGGTTTGCTGTCCCCCAGATACACCATTAGACTCTCTTCTCAAATCTGTCCCCGATTCTCTCTCCCTGTGCATGAAGTGGCCCCTCACCTTTTCTTTATGTTTGAGTTTTCTCTTCCTGCAGGTCTTAGCTTAGCAGGCAACTCTTGCAGGAAGTCTTCCAAGCCTATCAATCCTGGGTATCTCTTCTGCCTTTTTTCCCCCATGTAATCCTTTTTTTTTATTGTTGCAAAAATATACAAAACAAAATGTTCCCCGATTCAGCAACTTCTACACGTGTAATTCAGTGCCTTGGATTATACTCTTCCTATTGTACAACCATTGTTGATATCCTTCTCCAAAAAATTCCACTTCCATTAACATAAACTCATTGTTCCCAAGGCCTTCTCCCTTTGCTTACGTAGCACTGACTAAAGTCTGCACACAGTCTTCTCCCCTGAGGCATTGGCATGGCTAAGCCATGCTTGGCATCATGACAAGTTCTAGAAGCCAAAGACTCCACACTTGGTTTCCATTCATATCTCCAGCACCTTGACGGTTGCCAGGCCCATTGGTAATACCGCCACAATATGAATGCATTTGAGTTGTGGTGCTGGAGAAGAATTTGAAAGTACCATGAACTGCTAAAAGGACAAATGAACCTATCTTGGAAGAAGTACAGCCAGAGTGCTCCTTAGAGGTAAGGCTGTCAAGATTTCTTCTAACATACTTTGGACATATTGGCAGGAGAGACTAGTTCCTGTAGATGAACAGCGTAGTTGGTAAAGTGAGGGGCAGTGAATAAGATGGACTGACATGATGGCTACAACAATTAGCTCCGGCTTAAGAACAATTGTGAGGATGGCGCCGCAAGACCAGGCCGTGTTTTGGTCTGTTGTGCGTAGGGTGACTGTGGGCCAGAACCATCTCCATTGCACCTAACAACAACAACAACAACAACAATGAGTAGCAATAGATGCCTATTTTGTGAATGAATCAGTGTGTCCAGAAAGACCAGAGGCAAATGATTAGTTCATTGCCCAAACGCTCCAATCAATATGATTATCATTTCGGCTCTGTAATTAGTGATAAGAGCACCACTTGATCCTCAGGAATGCAATTGTCTTTATTTTTGTTTAAGCTCATTTCCACTCACCTAGCTCACCACAAACCAAGACAAAGTCAAGTCTGAGGAGACTGCTTGTACTCTATGCCTCCAGACAAGACAAATCTGCCTTTACATCTGGCTGCAGTAGGAATTCCCAGATGCACTTAATTCTGACACATGGTCATTACTGAACCAAAAGCCATTGCCTGGCATGATTATAGCTCTTATTTGTTTTCCTTTTAAGGGACCTCATCCAGGCTGCCAAAGGTACAACAGGTGCCTTGGTTTGCTCCTAGCCAATCTGTTGTTATTCAAATGACCGCCTTAAAGGAGCCTAATGGTATCCTATAAAATTGAACTCAGTCCTGGCAAGCCAGGGTCAACAGCGGTGGGGACTGAATCTTGGAAGTGCACTGGCGGGGCGTGTGCCACATTAGTGATGCATCAGCCCCTCATTTATGTTGAGCTATGGAGGTTTTAGGCAGCCCTGCATTACGCTAGGAACACTAAGTTATATGGCATCCCGTCTCGTTTTTAGAAGAGCTGGCTAGGTGGCAGGGAGACAGGACAGGCCGTGCCAATTTATCTGTGAGTGGCTGTGCCATGCCTGTAAGGCACAGCAAGGCAGTCTGTTCATTCCAAACAGCTGGCTTGGAAGCAGGCTTGTGCTTTCTGTGGAGAGAACGGTGCCGTGCTGATGCTCATAGGCCATGTAAAGGCTCGGGTAGGACCAGGCGAGCCAAGAGAGGAGTGTGTCAGGCAGCAAATAGGAGCTCACATTTGGACACTTTCATTCAAACGCTGTTGTGCTGGGTGGTGTTTATTTTTCATGCTAGATGGGAAGCTGACCTGCTTCTCTTTGCCCCCTAAGGAAATAACCTCTTGACCACTGGCTGCACAAACTCACCAGGATGAGTAATGGTGCATGCGACCACCAGATCTCTAGGGACCCAGACTGGAGATTGGGAGTGGGGGGTGGGAAAGGATCAACACAACAGCCCCCCCTGAACAATGACTGAAGCGGTCTCCTTTCATTCACATTCTCACTTGCTCACTCTTTTCATTCATGCCTTTATTCTTCAAAGGGCCATGCATGAAACTCAGCTACCTGGGAGGCAGGGTGGGAATACAAGATGAACGAAGACACGGCGGATTCAGTACCGAGGACTCCCAAGTCCCGGAGAAGAGACCTGGATTTGGGAAACCAGGGATGCTGCTGTGCTGGGATCATGTTCATTTCCTATTCAAGAGCTCCATGCTGTCCTGTGGGACAGCACGGAGTGTCTACCACAATGGCAGAGATGACAGGTGCCACTTAATTGGACTAGAAGTAGTCGCCACAGAAGAAGAACACTCCCCAGTAGAGCAGGGCTCCTCTTAAGTGCCTAACCCCTCCTCACTTCGCCCCACAGTCATTTGAACTCAGGTGGAATAATTGGCTTTTTAGACCACCTTTTGGTATTATTTATACCCATCATCCTTGAAAAAGGATTTGCAGCAACTATGAAATCACATGCTTCGTTATCTTTAATAAATCACCTTGGTGTGTACAGATGACCAGTTTCTGTGAGAATTTGGACCTGATTGTCAGTCTCTCCCTCCAGGAACCCCCAGCTGCTTTGCGGCCCACCGCCCATCCTCCTACTGCGTACCCAGGGCTCCGCCCAGAGCTCTAGATGAGAGCCAAGGGCATGCTGGGCTGCGCAGTGGGTCTGGCCAACCACTCTTCCGATGTGCCTACTTCTCAGAGAGCAAATCAGAAGTTCTTCAGAAGCGCTGGACAGGATGGGAGTGTAAATGAATCTCTCTCTCTCTCTCTCCCCTTTTGCTGAGGAAACCAAAACTCCCAAGAACTGGAGAGACTTTGCTGTCCCAGCTAACCCGCTCCACACACCTTTTCAGAAGCAAGGCCACCTTTCTTTGCCCAACACTGCCCCACTCTTCCAGAATTGGGGACCTGGCAAATGCACGGCAAGTTCTGGGTGAAGGCTGTGGTACAGAGAGTATTGGTTTGGTGAAGAACCTGTGTTGCCTTTTCTCATGAAAACATGGGAAAGAGGAGGAACCAGAACGCTCTTTATCCTAATTTTTAATTTGAGAACTCGTCTCTCCTGGGTGACTCATGGACTGACATGAAAAAGTCAGTTGTCTTGGCTTGTGTAGGACAGCTTAAACACAGAATGCACCTATTCTTGTGTGAAGTTGTGTTGGACACCACTACGTGATGTCTGTGTAATACAATGAAGACCAACCATTTACTTCATGAGAATGCCAATTGATCTTAGTGGGAGAGAATGCACCTGTGGAATGTGAGTGTGGTAGTTACATAATCTATGGTCAATTTGAGATTTAAGAATGAAGGGGTGGAGTGTAGCCCGTCAATCAGGTCACAGCTTGATGACCTCATTTGCAGGCACCAAGGAGATATATAGCTTGCTGGAGGCGGGACACACACTTACTCTCTGTGAGACATCACTGACGAGGAGCCTGATAGAGTCATGCTAGAGTCCTGGAGTTGGAGGAGCCACATGAAGACCCCTGCCAGCACTGAGATGCTGCCACTGCCACTGGATCCACAAGACTTTCCACCCACTGGCCTGTGATCTTCCTGCATTTGGTGTCATTGCATGTGTTTTATGAATCTGAAGAGGATTTATAGATTGGTATTGGATAGATGGGCTAATATTGGACTATGGACTTGATCTGGGCTGGGGTGTTTTTTCAGTGTGCTCTTGCTCTTTTATGTAAAACTCTTTCTTATACATATGCGTGTCAATGAATTTGTTTCTCTAGTCAACCCTGACTAACACAGTGAGTCAAAGAGAACTGTATCCAGAAATATACTCTCCAGGAGAGCGAACTGATAGTAGATCAGTTCTCTGACTTCATGCCAGCATTCTTACAAGTCAAGAACGGACACACATGAAGCATAGCTACTCCCCACCACATCGCCCCCCAGGTTTCCCAGTGGGGGGTGGCGATCTGGCTGCAGCCATTGTCATGAGTCTATGTGGTGGAAAGTGAAACACGTTTGATAGCTGAAAGGAAGGGCTCAGCAAGGTGATCATACAGTTGAACATTCCGACGAGATTCTGTGGGAGCAAGCGGATACTCTTACTGGGATAGCAAGTGTAGACCTCCGGCTTTCCTATGTGTGCTAGGGGGGATCTGATGTCTGTAAGCTTTATTTATACAGCAGAACCAAGGTGGTCTTGGCTCAGCGGCTCAGGAGGAGACCTGAAGAATATGGGGAGAGAGTAGCACCGCTTGCTTGACCTCTTGGCATTTCCCTAAGTACTCTTCAGCTTTATTCTGGTCCCCTCACATTTTCTCAGGGATCAAGCACTTTTATGACACTTGTAATGAATGCTGATGCTCTTATCAAAAGTCATTGAAAGAAACTCCAGGGCAGGTGAGTGTCTCTGACAATCTGCGAGGATTGAGAGACTGTCTAGTCAAGGCAGTACTGTTAGTAGCTTAATGACACCCCCTGCCCATTCAAGCCCCCTGCCCAGGAAAGGGTTTAAAACTCAGTTTAATGTCACTTGTTATTGTGTGACATTGGATAATTCCTGCTCATAACCATCCTGTAGGATAGAGTAGAATGGCCGCATAGGGTGTCCTAGGCTGTAATCCTTAAGGGAACGGACAGCCAAGTCTTCTTTTCTCGGAACTGACCTTTCCGTTCCGCAGATAAACGCTCAACCACTGTGCCACCGGGACTCCTTGTACTGTTTCTACAGAGCTGGGATGGATCAGCCAGGGGACTCTGAAAGGCTCATTTATTATTACTCTTGGAAACATGGCCTCTCTTTCTCCTACCTGGCCCTTCTCTGGGCCACGGAATCTGAGGCCCTGGTTCCCCATACCTTTCTGGTATGAGACTCCTCATAACCCCAGTCTCCACCCCTACCCACAGGGAACACCACCTCTTTTGGTACTTTTTTTGCAGTGTTTACATTGTTCAGGAGCATTTTTTTGATTGGTTTCTTTGTTACACTTACGTTATCAAGAAGTTATTTTAAATATGCTGTAAAAATGTGCAGAGGAGTCATGGACTTGTGACCAGTTGGCTGCTAATCACAAGGTCAGCAGTTCAAAACCACTAGTGCCTATGTGGGCTATTAGAGCTGAGGCTTTCTGCTCCTGAACTTAGTTGCGCTCTAGGATGCTCACATGGGAGGTTCTCCCCGGCCAGTAGGGTTGCTGGGACTCAAAATGGAATGGATGGCGATGAGTAGAAAACATGTGGCAATTTGGGGGGGTATTATTATTATTATTTTATTTTAATGAGCCCTGAAAGTCTCTTCTTCAATTAAGCAAAACAGGGGGGGAAACCCTTGCTTCCATGGAGTGGATGCAGAGTCACCCCGCCCCTGTAAGACAGGGCCGAGCTGCTCCTGTGATCTTCCCAGACTGTACATCTTTACAAGAGAGGAAAACCCATCTTTCTCCCGCAGAGAGGCTGGTGGTCTCAAACTGCTGACCTTGCAGCTAGCAGCCCAACAAGTAACCACGACATCACCAGGGCTCCTTTTCTTAGATATTTATCACGAAACGTACAGTCAAATAAACTCAAGTGTCTGATTGATTTTTCGTAATGTTAGTTAGGAACACAGCCGCTTTGTGGATCAGTCAGTGCTTTAAGCAAAGGAATCCTAGTAGCTTGTGGGTCAAGTCTGGGCTGCTGACACAAGTTGAAGGTTGGGACCCCTCCTCACTCCGCAGGAGAAAGATGGGCTTCCTACTTCTATAAAAATATACAGTCTTGGAAACCTAGAGGCACAATTCTGTTCTGCCCTAGAGGGTCACTGCGAGCTGGAGTCCACTCTAGGGCAGTGGGTTTTTATACTTTCAACAACGACAGCAAGGTATTTTTGTAGGGGGAAGAGGATAATTGGATCTCCAGAATTCTGAAGTGAATTTTGGTATGCATTCAATGGTTCTTAGTTAGAATCCAGTGTGGGTCTCTGTGTGTGCTTCAGGAACACTTCTTAATTTAAAATGATCATTAAGCTAGTTCTTCTTGTGCTATATTTCTTTGTGTTCTTACCAAAGAGAGTTCTTGCCCAGTGGTGCCCCAGGACCCTGTACCCAAATGGAAGTTCTGCTTTGAGCTAATGAATCCAGTGAATTTGGAGACAGTTGGCTCAGGCAAGCTTTCCACTTGCCAAATCTTGGCTTTTTCTTAGGAGTGTATGCTTCAGTTCTGCCAGGAATCAGGGTGAAAATCAGATTCCTTCCTCTAATCACAGATTACTAGTGGTCAGAGGAATATGGCCAGAGGGCAAGAGCTCTGTGAGCCAGTCATGGGATTTGACTCAGAAATGTTACTCTGGCCCTTCCTCAAGCCCACCACTCCAAATCCATTGTTGGCAGAGCCCTAGCCCTCTATGTAGGTCAAAGTGGGCATTATGGGAAGGGTGACCTGGCTGTCAACCAAGGGCAGGCAGTGATTCATGCAGGACACTGACCTTTGTGGTTGGACAAACGTCTTGACCCGAGTGTTCACGGTAAAGGATGTGGTCTCAGGGCCAGGGCAGTACTGGCGATAATTAATGGAGTCAGCCAAAGGATTGCCAAGTCCATTTAAAGTGCAATTAATCATTTTCCATGGTTTAATTATCTAGGAAAAAAATAAGGATGGCATAATTTATCGAGAAGATGTGGTTTATGAATTCATGTTTTCAATTTATGTAATGATGTTGTCAGCATTAATTGTTGCAGGTTGGCCCCCACTCACGGCGACCTTATGTACAACCGAAGGAAGCTGTCTCTCCCCGCCCTGCACCATCTTCTTGCTGGTTGGTGTCTGAGTGTCCTGTTCAGCTCATGTGTCAGTCTGTCTCACTGAGGACTTCCCTCGTTTTCACTGACCCTCTGCTAGACCAATGGCGATGTCCTTTTCCAGTGCCTGGTAATTTCCTGATGATGTGTTCAAATAAGAGAGAGGGAATCTTACCACTTTCACTTTCTAAGAAGCATTCTTGTTGCATTTTAATTTAAATCATTTTATTGGGGGCTCATACAACTATTATCACAGTCCATACATACGTACATTGTGTCAAGCACATTTGTACATTTGTTGCCATCATCATTCTCAAAACATTTGCTTTCTACGTGAGCCCTTGGTATCAGCTCCTAATTTTTCCCCTCCCTCTCCGCCCCCTCCCTCACAAACCCTTTATAATTTATACATTATTATTATTTTGTCATGTCTTACACTGTTCGACGTCTCCTTTCTGCATTTTTCTAAAGAGTGACCTTTTTATTCTCGAAGAAGTCCATGGCCTATTAAATATTTCTCTCCAACCACACAGTTCAAAGCCATCGATTGGTCTTCAATCTTCTTTCGATGGTTCGCTTTGGCATGTCTCTGAAAAGATCGACGAGACCACGGTGCGTGTCCAGCCCTTCTCAGTCATTGAAGGGACCTGTCGGCTTTGTTGTGGTGGCAGGTTTTCCCAGTGCAATATGTGTTGCACTGCATAATGTCCACAGGCAGTTCTGATAATGCCTGCCAGTAATGACTGAGTATGCTACTTTTTTTCTCCCCTCGGCTAGATTGAAAAGCATTTAGATGTATTTGATTTAATAAGCCCGAAGATTACCTCATTATTGATTTAATATGAATTTCTCTAATTACTAAAGTGATCGTTTCTCCCTAATGTTTGTTTGCAAGCTTTTTCCTTTTTTGTGAATTGTCTCTACATGCTCTTTCCCTAAGGGATTTTATTCATTAGTTCGCGCTCTTTCGGTATCACAGACATTTCTCTCTCTGTCATATTTGTAGAAAATGTCTTCCCCGTCTTAACTGGTGATTCTTTTTAACGCATCAAAGTTGTGTTTGTACCTGTTTGTTGTTACGTGTCATCCGGTCAGTCCTGACTTCCAGTGACCCTGTGTCCCCGCAGAACGAAACTCTGCCCGCTCCTCTGCCATCCTCTGCGAAGAAACAGAACCCTGCCAGTACACAGCACACGAGGTCCTGGAGTCTCTGTTGACTCGGAGCCGCCCTCCGGACCCTGTGCGTTTCCACGGCTACCGCCATCCTCGGCGCTGCGGTTCTGTAGGAACCCATTGCTGCAGCCGCCGTGCCAGTCCTTCTTGTGGGGGTGGGGGTGGGGGCTTTCTCTTTGTCACTTTGTCCCTCTGCTTTCCCCTGAATGGTGTCCCATTCCAGGGACTGGTCTCTGTTGATAACATGTCCAAGACACTTTGTTTTGTTTTTTAAATCATTTTATGGGTGCTCATAGGACTTTTATCACAATCCATCCATCCATCCATTGTGTCAAGCAAATTTGTGCATTTGTTGCCCTCATCGTTCTCAAAACATTTGCTTTCTACTTGAACCTTGGTATCAGTTGCTTGTTTTTTCCCCTCCTTCCCCGGCCCCCTCCCTCACGAACCCTTGATAATTTTAAAATTATTATTATTTTGTCATGTCTTACACTGTCCGATGGACACTTTTGATGTACACGTGCACTGTAGATATGCTTTGAATTTATCACTTGTTAATTCATGCAAATAACTTACTGTTTTACCAGAAGAAAGTATAGCGGGGCATCTCGTAACACTGAAAACAAGAAAGCTGGCAAAATGCATCACCTATTCTTTCTTTAATCAGTTGGATGTCTTTTCTTGCTATTCAGAAGTTGCTGCTTTTCCCCTTCTTTTTGTTAGTTGCTTCCTTTTGGTTTGGGCAGCTTCTTTGCAAGCAGTGTGTAGCTCAGTGAACTCCATGCCTGACATTAATTGTGGGTGGGATTTGAAAAGGACGCTTTTAGAAAAGAAACGCTTCTGAGTAGCTCTGAGAACCTCATGATTCTGAAGGGGAGGGTTGTAGTTTGAAAACCGCGACGTAAAATCAACTGTAAGTGATATGTGTTCTTGTAAAGCAGGATTCTAAATAGGTTTCCCCCAAATTGTTAATTGCTTCACCCCAGACAATGCAACTGACAACCCTATCTTCTGTAATTATGCACTATGCTCTTTCAAAAAAAAGCTCACACACTAAGAAACCTATTTGAAATTATGTTTTCAGTTTCTGGTCTACTTAATCTGTTTTATTTTTTTAATATAGTTCCCAGGTTGAACCTGTTAAAATAATGTACTCCATCGACAAAAGTCCACTGCCATCGAATCTATGCTGACTCAAAGCGACTCTGTAGGACAGGGCAGAACTGCTCCTGTGGGTTTCTGAGACTGTAAGTGCTTACGGAACTTGAAAAAGCTGCTTGGTGGATTCAAACTGCTGATCTTGGGGATTACAACCCAACACGTAACCACTAAACCAATAGAGCGAGTTTAGTTTTATTCTGTCTGTCTGATTTGGTCTCTTTATAAACACACACACACACACACACACACACACACACACACACTTTTTCAGGCTTATTTTCTTCGGGAATTTCTCCACTTGATTTTTAAATTATCTTAGTTGACCTTCAAACTCTTTGAGTCTGATATTAAGAAACTATAATTAGGATTGTAACATAATATTATGAAATTTATAAACCCTTAATTATAGCAGGAAATCTTTCTTTACAACTTCAGAATGAAGCAAGTAAGTAAAGGGAGAAAACTAGATTTGCTTTTAATGGCACCATTTCATTTTTTGTCAAAATGAGGTATCAGGTAATCTAACTAAGGACTGCCTATTTGGGCTGAATTTAAAATGTAGGATTTTAAAAAATGATTCTAGTATCTTGCTTCAATGTTTTCTGGTTAGAAGAAAAACAATATTTAATCTTTAAAAGCCTGTTTACCATCTATATTTTTCTATCTTTACAGTTTTATAGTACATTTTAAGTTCAATTCTGAATGTGGGACCTGAAATTATATTGTGAATCCTATATGTAAAATGAAACCCTTAGGTCTAAGGATTAACTCCTACATTTTTTGGGGTAAAGATGGCTTTTGATAACAAGTTTGGTAGATAATAAGTCATTCTTTGACTGTCCTAACATTCGAAACTGAAAAACATTTTTGGGGGGTAACTTTAAAAATTTTTTAACCCAAACAGAAGCTTGGTGTTCTGTGATTAACAAGTAACTCTGGGCTTTAGAGATATGCCAGGAGCTCCTTCCTTTGTGAACTAGAGCGTAGCTTGTTGTTTGCTTTGTCAGTGTTCTATTCAACTATCAAAACAGTCTGATTCTACATTTTGAGCAGTATTTCCGCCTGAATTAATTCACAAGTTTCAAGGTCACTAATTTTGATTATATTGGTGTTTACCAAATTGGCTGTTTCTTGATTTATATAAAAAAGGAACATTACAACCCAAAGCATTCAGAAAATCCCAAAACTCTAGGGAAGGAAAATTGCCATCTGGTCACTATTGCCTTGACATTTACTCCTGTGTAAACTACACAGATCCGGTGTTCCTCCCTACTTGTCTCCTATCCAGATTTAGGCAGTGGAGGGAGAGCCGGCTGCCACAAAGTCTAGACTATTTCCTCAGGACCCTTTCATTCTAATGGGGAGATAGGCGGGGCATAGATCTACAACACTGTACAGTTCTTGAAAAGTACTGACGGCCATTCAGTCAATTCCAACTCATAGTGACCTTACCATATATACATGGATTCCGGGGCTGAACATCTTTGCCAGAGCAGACAGTTTGACTTTTCTCCTGCAGAGTGGCTAGTGGGTTGGACCACTGAACTTGCATAACTTCATTGCTTACCTGATAAGTGCAGCCAAAAAAAAAAGCATCAAACTCACTGTCATCGAGTTGATTCTAACTCATAGCAACCCTATAGGCTAGAGTAGAACTAGAACTGCCCCTCTGGGTTTCTGAGATGCTAATAAGTTTACAGGAGTAGAAAGCCTCCTCTTTCTCCAGTGGATTGGCTGGTGGTTTTGAACTGCTGACCTTGTGGCTAGCAGACTAATGTGTAACCCATTGCACCCACAAGGCTCTTTAACATATATGAATAGGACCTGTTATTAAGAAGGTATCAGCTCTGGAGCTGTTTCAGTCTGAAAAATGTGAAGCATGCTACATTGTAAAACTTTGTTATGAAATAGAGACAGGATCATGAGAATTATTATGTAATACCGATTTCAAAAATAAATGAATACATGCTGGTAATTAAGTACAATTTCTACCCATGCCCATCTCTATTTGCTGGACTCAATTCTTTCTCCATTGTTCTACCTGCCCCTTAGTGTACATTAGGCTTAGAGATCATCAAAAGCTGCGACCCCAGACATCCTGTGAGGTTCCAAAGGTGAGATGCTCACATCGATGCAGGTAACCTCTTGGGAACTAAGGGGTGGTGCAGCGCTGTCCACTAAGGTTACTTCTTTAGCAAGGTCTTCAAGGCCAAGGAGCCAGGCAGAGAACCTGTAGACTTTCTATTTCCTGTCCCTCTGCCCGCCCCCAAGGCATTTTGTTGTGGCTTCTACATGCACTGAAGGCACAACCACGGGGAAGATTTCTGGGGACAAAGGAAAAACAGGACATCCAGAATATTGTGGTGCTGATTTCTTTCATGTGAAAAACATGAACAACTAAGCAATTACTGTGGGTTTTTTATTGGGGTCGTTGTTACCCGGCTTTCCAGATAATGAGCGGAGGTTTCAAGTGTAGGAAAGTACTGAGGTGGAAGGCGCCATAGTCCACTTCCTCGGGTCAGTCGGGTCAGTGGTTTCCATTCTCGTGGGTCTTCATACGCAGTTCCCAAGTTCAGGGGGAAGGGGAAGTGCCGGCCTTGCCCTCTGAAATGGGAGCGATGGAAGGAGGTGGGAGGGAGAGGGAAAGGGAGAAAGAGAAAGAAGGAGAGACATCAATTTAGAGAAATATTGAATATCAGCCTCCTTCAGAAATGATTCGTTTTCGAGCTGGCAGATTCCATATTTAAAGTAATCGTCTTTGTGAAGCCTGGCGCGCGTTCAGGGTGGCCATAAACTTAATCAGAATCACTTCGTAAACAAAAGGCACAGAGTGGACTGCAGACACTGGCTAATTTATTGTTTCACTCTCCTGGCAGTACACTGTGGCTTTGTTCAGTCGGGCGTTTCTGAGATTCTATGGGCGGGTTCTGATCATCGCATTAATTGATGTCCGCTCTGCCTTGGCCCAGGGATTTCACATTGGGGAGCGTCATTTGCATGAAAGGCATGGTGGCCTTGGTTGCCATTGGCCTTCTCGGTGACATCTTCTTGGTGCCGTTCTGCCTTCAAGCTCACAACACAGTGCTATTTAGATTTCTGATTTTTCTAAAAACAGTCCTCTGCTAAAGTTAACGAAGACTGGCTCAGGAACTTTGGGGGTTGGAGGATGAATGCACGTAATTTTATATAAAGTTTCCATTCAGGAGTCTCAAATATGTCCATGGCACTTTTCAGTAAGTATTGGACTGCTGACTGTGCGCTCTGTGGTTCAAACCCTCCAGCCATGCCAGGGGACAAAGACGAGGAGAGTCTCAGAGACGTCACATGGGGTCGCTGTGAGTTGGAATCAACTTGTTGGCAATGGGCTCAGTTATTTTGCTTTGACCTCAGAAGACGCATTTGCATGTGTGGTAAATATTTTATAAATGTGTACACGTACACACCTATGTGTATGTACGTACACACATACACACCTCTCATGACTGTTTGCATCCATTGCGTATTACGACTCTCAAAAGATCGTAGTTTTCCTTATTGCCTCTTGGCTGTCCTGCTGTTTGAAGGATTTTACTGGACACTGCTAACCTAGGAAATGAATGCAAGCTCATTGCAACTTGTACCCATTCTGCCGAACTGTCAAGAAGGCACGAGAGGAAAAATAGAATATGGCCTTTGCAAAACAGTGTGATTGGGAAGGCAATTTTGCCAGATTAGTATATGCAAATGGTCTTTGCTGTGAACCCCACCCCCCAACTCCCTGTGGTTTTCCTGTGTTTACAATAGAGTTGACTCATCAAAGTGAACACAGGGTTGAGATGTTTAGCAAGCCATCTTCAGAGTGATAAAACTCATTCTAAAGTTGGCTCAAGGAGAGTCTTGGTGGTTAGTGTTCTGAGACAGGAGGAGAAGCATTGGGAAGGACTTGGATCAAAGGGCCTTGGGCACATTTGTGAGAGTGCTGAGCTCTACCGTTTTCCTTGCACCTCTTCCAGCCTGAAACCGCTCCCACATCTGCATGGGGGTGAGGGTTTGCTCGTCATTGTCCGTGGCCCTTCCGGTCTTTAGTCCATGTGATTCTGCATAGTGCGAATGAGGCAAGCCAAGTGTCCTGGGATACATTGTGGGCAAGACGGATCGACTTTGACCACAGGCTCAGAGTTAAGCATTTACGGGAAGCACTCCGGGACTTCAGGAGGCAGAGCCATCTGGAGAATGAGCTGAGTGAAGTGCAGCCTTCAGATCAGAAGCTTCCCACGGGAGGGTCTACCAGAAGCCATTTCCCCCAGCTTCTCAGTGAAAACGACCAAAAGCATTCCCAATTTCTGATCCGATGGCCAACAGCTGAAGGCCTCTGCGCCCTTCAGGCTGACTTGTGACATGGTTGTACGGTTCTTTTTCTCTTCTCGTGTCCTTTCCTTCTCCCCCTCCTGCCTTTGTTCCTGCTCTCCTGCTCTGCCCCCAGCTGCATGCAGGAGAGTCAGGCTTCCTGGGGCGAAGGAGCCCTGGTGGCACAGAGGCTAAGTGCTCAGCTCGTAACAAAAGCTTAGTGGGTTGAATCCACTGCGTGGCTCACAGGAGAGTGGCCTGTCCATCTGCTGCCTTAAAGATGGCAGCCTTGGAAACTCAGTGGGGAGGTTTCCTCTGTGCGGTGTGTTGCTGTGCATTGAAATGGACCCCCTGGCACTTAACGACATGGACGTTCTCTGGAGACCAGAGATGGCTAAGATTCCCACCAAGAGCAAGGATGAGAGGCTGAACTCAGCAGGGGAAAGAGCCCGAGTATTGTTTCAGCTGCGTTCCTGTTTCTGCCTCGATTGTTGCTTTGGGCACACGGGCTCCCACGGCTGCTGCTGGGGGGGACATGGGGTGGGTGGAGCCCTGTTCCATTTTCAAGTTGTCCTTACTTTGCGTTTCCTTGGGGACTGTACTGTGCATGTGGATGGGCATAGGGTTCTGGTTAATAGCGATTGCGAGTACTGTTGACTTTGTACCAGAACCCCTTTCCTTGACATCTTGTAGCAGGGAGTGAGTGCCTTGTGCAACCCAAGCGTGTGTGGAAAATGCCATTGCAGGCTGGCTTTCAGCTGTGAACTGTGCACACAGACCCGCTCCGGTACCATCAATATGTACTTCATTCCAAATCCCAATTTACAGCAAGGGGACTTTGGACTGGCGTGCTCCTGTCTGAAGCAGAGGAATCAATCATTCATAGATTAATGTTGACTAGGTGGGTGATCTTTTACTGTTCAGGAAATGCTGGAAAAAACACGTTTGCACTCAGCCCCTCATCCATGTGGGCTCATGGATAAGAATTTCCTTCATGACAAGGAATTCCCCTGTTCAGTGCTTATCAGGATAGAAAAGGAATTGCCAGGTGGTTGAAAGGCGGTGCTAATGGATTCGTCACAGTTGATATTCCGGAATTTAATTTTGTAACAAATTTCTAGAGATGTGCAGAAAATAGCCCTCTTAGTTACCTGCCTGTTGTCGATAACTCGCTCTATCGTCTCCAAGGAAGCGGGTATAAATTTGGCATCACAGAGGTGTCTTGCACAGTACCTCAGAAGCCCGGATGGAGTTACGGCATAGCATGGAGCTGTTTCCCACAAAGTCAGCAGGCTCAAATTCAACAGCCTCTCCACTGGAACCAGGGGAAGCTGTCTGTTGTTGCCGCGAAGGTGCAATAGTGTTTGGAATCTATTCTGTCCCTTATAGTTGCGATGGGTCGGACCAGACTCAAAGGCAGTGGTTTTGGATTTTGATTTTCCCGTAAGACACATGGGAAGGAGCCCTGGTGTCAGAGTGGTTATGCATTTTTCTACTAACCACAAGATCAGCAGTTCAAACCCACCAGCTGCTCTGTGGGAGAAAGATGAAGCTTTCTATTCTTATTAAGACTTACAGTCTAACAGAGGCAGTTCCCTCTGGCCCATAGGGTGACTATGGGTCAGAGTCTATTCTGTGGCAGTGAGTGGTTTGGGGACTATTTGTTTTTGGTGAAGACCCACGCCATTGGACTATAAGCCTGGAAGTCAGTGATTTCTATCCACTCATTGGCCCCTCAGGAGTTTTCTGGCGATTTGCTTTCTGAAGATTACAGGCAAGAAACTTGCCGCAGGTTAGAATGCATTCAATGGCAGTGCGGCTTGTGTTTTGTTTGGGGGCTCTAACCAGAGAGCCGCACCCATTGTAAAGTGATCAAGCAGTAGGCTACTAACTGAAAGGGGTGCCTTGGAAGAATGGCATAGCAGGCCCCTTCCACAACCCCACAGACCTTGAAAATGTTCGAGGGTGCAGACAGCTGTGCTCCCAGAACACTGGGAATTGCCGGCCATCCACAGGGGCTGGTTTGGTTGTTGTGGTTTCGTCATCTGCTCTGTGGACCTGTGTTAATTCTCAGTTCAGGGCTGATATTCTCGTGGTTAAAGCCAAGTCGTCAGATAGCACCAGTCTCAAAGCATGAGCCTTTTTCAAACAGCAAAGCATCCCCTTTCCATCCAACCTGTATGTGTCCTAAGAGCGTCACGTTCTCCATCTGTGGGCTGTGCAACCAGTAGGCTTTGGTTAGATTCACTTCCTTTTGTTATCACGGGTTTCTTGGCAAAATAAACAGACAGCGCTGAATACGTTTTTTAATATATTGTCATCATCTTATTGTTTGGATGATGATGATAAGTGCTAATTAAATGTGCTTCAGGATATATTGTACTGATCATTATGAGAATGTGTATCTTTTTCAAGAAAAATGTTCTTCCAAATAATTTCAGGCCTTTTATTGTCAATGGATCCCATTCAAGTTCACTGGGTTCTGGTTTAATTGGATTAGATTCACGTTTAGTTTAATTTGAAAGTTTTAATAACCTCTAGCGACTTAAGAATAATTCTTTGACTGAAAGGACATGATCCCTGTAAGTTGAAGGCATGCATTATTTTGAAATGTGCACGATGAGCTGATGTATGTTGCTAGGCCTGGTGGAAAATAAGAGATGTGGTTACTTTTTATGGCAGAGCACTGACGTCCCTTAACATACTCAATAAGTGGATGGTGTAGAAAAAGGTCTGAGGTAGCATCACCCTCCTCTGGAAGTTGCAAGGAAGGAGAATTGAACTCATGAGCCTCCACTAATGAGGTTAGACATGCCTCTACCCTCTGAGGTGTCTTATCCATCCTGACACCAGTTACAGCACTCTTTACTTCGCTGAGTCCCATCAAAGTACCCACAAAGAACTCACAGACAGTCCTCCTCATGATGGGTTCCTCGATCTTTGCCCTGCCCGGGCAGTGTTACAAAACTCCTTTAGCAGCTGCCGGTCATGACTCAAGAGCCACTCTACTCTCCCACCACGTAGAAAAATGGTGTGCAGCTCTAGCCCCCTGCATCCACACACCTAGCTCTCCCAGTGAAGTGTCTGGAGGCACACCCCTTCCCACATGAGCTGTCTCCCCTGCGGGTGGGGCAGCCCCTGCCATGGCTCAGGCTCTTGGAGGTGCTGCTGCGTCTCCTCTGTTGTCACCACTCCTTTGCTGCTTCTCTGGGACAATGGGATTGAGGAGCTTCCGCACTCAGGGATCTCGAGGCTCCAAATGCACTCCGCTGTTGGTTCCGCTTTCTTGTTGGAGTGAGATTCCCCCTTTCCTGCTTTGGAGGTGGCTTGTTTTAGAGCAAGTTGGATGGAAAAATGGTCCAATCTTTACTGTCGAGGTTTAAGTTGTTCTAATCACAATTGATCGTGTTAACCACCACTCACAATTAAATCGTCTAGCCCTATCAGCACCTTCCCTTGTTCAAGATCCACCAGGAAAAGAGGAGATCCCAGTCCTCGTGCCCACCCCCTCCCCACCAATCATTGGGTGAGCGTTACAAAGACTTAAGAGGCCAAGAGCCGTAACAAGTACTGTATAAACTTGAGTATAAGCCGACCTGAATATCAGTGGGGGCACCTGATTTGACCACAAAAACTGCATTAAAATGCTGAAAAACTGGCCTTATACACGAGTGTATATGGTATATAACCACACCACACAAGGATTGAGTTGTTCGTTCACCATGAGGTTGGCTAGGATTTGTGTATCCAAACATGAACTGAAAATCATTCAAAGCCTTAATGAAGTTACTCTGTTGGAGGAGCTAGATAGGAGAACCACCCTCCAGTTCCTGTTGACCTGACTCCCATCCATGGCCACAACTCACGTGTCAGAGTAAAACTGTGCTTCGTCGGATTTTCAGGGGTTGATTTTTCATAACATGGTCACTAGGCCTTTCTTCCCAAGCCCCTCTGGGTGGACCTAATCCACATATTTTCAGGTAGCATGCTAACCAACCGTTTGTGCCGGAGATGTCTGGCTTCAAAAACATATCATAGCAAATTAAAGGGATAGCATTTTAGTAGTACTTCAGTGAAGATACAGAAGAGTAGGCAACCAACTCTGTTCTCTCTCTCTCTCTGTGTGTGTGTGTGACAGAGATACAGGTAGAGAGAGGTGGGGAGGGTGAGATGAGTTGTCCACTCAGAGAACAGAACATCTCAGGATGTGACATGAAGACTAAGTTGCAATTGGCCAGTTTAAACACTGAGTGAAAGGGCTCTACAGGCCCAAGGAGTAACATATGTCAAGAAAACTAGCTGGTTTGGTCTTAATCCCTTTCTAGGTCTGTCTGAATACAAAGGTTTTTTAATTGGAAAGTTTTAAGAATGGTCAGGACTGGATTACACAAGACTTAGACTTTTAATATTGGCTGAAGGTCTTATAAGCCAGACACTGAGTTAGCCACTGGGGATGTATTGGTCATTAAGGCAGTTATTATCTTTGCCATTGGGAAGTTTCCCATCTAGAAGGACAGTCCAGTAATGAAGGAATGGAAGCTGGAAGTTGGTTAAGGACTGGGAAGCGAACCGAGGAAAAGCCTCCCCTTATAGAATACCAGTCTCCTAAATCTTCTGCAGAGACCACACTTAAGTAGGGGGAGAAGGAACCAGCTCTCTCTGAACAGCTGGACCCAGATTGCTGAGCTCAGGAGAGTGTGTCTGAAGATCGAGAGGCAGGCAGGCAAGCGATAGGTGTGTAGAGGGCGTGGAGGGTGGTGGACGTGGGAAACGTTGTTGTTGTTAGGTGCCATCAAGTTGTTCCACCCATAACAACCGTATGCACAGCAAAAGGTCCTGTGACACACTCACAATTGTTCCTAGAGCTAGTCAGGACACCGCAGAGCTCGGGGCCTTTGTGAGCCTTGGTAAAGAGCTTGGATTGCCTTGAAAATGGAGCCAGAAAGGTTGTAGGCAAGCTAGAGATGACATTGGGTTTTTGATGTTTAAAAAGATCCCTCAGGCTACTGTAGAGAGAATTGATTGAGAATGGATAGGAGGAGAAAGAAGAGTCTCGTTGGAAAGCTGCTGAAGATCATGCAGGGGGTGGGAGTTGAGGTGGGGGTGGAGGAGCCCAGATCTCTGATGTTTTTCATTTCAGACGGGGTGGGAGGGGAGGATGAACAGGGAGCACGTGAGTGTGGGCACAGGTTCATTTTCGTCTTAAGACCATGTCAGTTACTGAGTTTGGGAATGGACATGGGTGGGGGCGGAGAAAGGAGCCTGGTTTACTCAGTGGTAAAACATTGGGCTGCGAACAAAAGGGTCCTTGGTTCAGACCCGCCCGGTGGTCTGCTTTTTGATCTGGTTGGCTGTCTTTAAGCATTTTACTGCATTCTACATAGTGAAACTGCCTTTGTAGAGAGTTCAGAGTTTTCACAGAACTGGGTTCAAATGGGCAACTTGCTGACCCTTTTCACCTGTGGCTGCTTCATGCAGACTTCTGAGATTACATAAAGAATAACTCCCTCCCAGAGGGTTGTGAGAATGTAGGCATAGTCCAAATAAGTTCAATAATATTAGCTGTTGGTATCGATACTGTGTTTGTCAGCACATGCATGCCTTTCGTTATAACTGTGTCAGGAGATGATGGCACGTCCCTCCTCCCCGGGCAGGATGTAAGCCTTAGCCCTCTCCCACTGCATCCTTAACCTTCCAGCCGAGGTGTAATCACAACGGTGCTACTCTTTCTGGGAGAATTCCCAAATTGTAGTGAGCGCCTGGCTGTGCACAATTTAAAGTGCACTTTCTCTGTCAAAACACATGTTTATATCGGTTTGCACTTTAACATTTTATTCCCAGTTCTTAAAGCCTTTTATTTTGTGATCTACCTTTGCTTCTGTGCCTGTCAGGTTATCACCGAGGCAGGCATGACCAGGGAGTGGATAAATGCTTCAGCGGCAGAAGTCAAGGGAGACAGGCATTCTAACTTATTGGGGTGAGGTATGAGTGACTCACCGGCACTTTCTGAATGAAGCTTGCTACTGCCGGGAGGGAAGTAACCCCTTGTGGATTTATGGGATAGGAAATAGGGAAAGCGCTTACTAAACAAAGCAAAAAAAGGCTAACAAGCGTGTTTTCGACATTCACAGTGACTTTGGGGTTTGTTCAAGTGGCGGCAGTGAATCCTGAGACTGCCGGTGATCACAGGATTCATAAACCTGTCCCTTCCCCAGGCCTAGAGTAGGTTTTAAACACTCATTTGCAGAGCACGTCCCCGCGGAAGATGATTCCTTCTTTTACAAAAGCCATGCAAGAGATTTGTACTGCAATGATGAGAACATTTATTCTCCCAGTCTTTCAGAAATAACCTATTTCAGGGTTTTCAGTATTTAACCTAACCGTAAGGAAACTCAGTTTCAATGGAGTGAACATAGTAATGCAAGTAAGTGATCAAAACAGCAGTCGTTGTGCAAACATATCCAGTGAGTGGTGCTTGTAGTTACAGATTCTCTGGTCAATGTGAGGATATCAGGCGAGAAGGGGTGAAGTCTAGCCTGTCAATCAGGTCACGGCTGGATGCCCCTATGTGGGCATGGCCTTCTCAGGAGGAGTCTGCTAACTTCTCCTCTTCCTCCCTGGAGGTGGGCCAGTCTCTCTGCCTTCACCTTCCTGTTGACAAGCCACTTAGATCCAAGCTGATGGCAGCCAGAGCCCTGGCAATGTGCCCACCGCCAGTGAATTTATAAGACTTTGCACCCACTGGCCTTTGAGTTTCCTGCATCCAGCCTCATTGGGAGTGGCAACGTGAGTCTGAAGAGGAATCTCTGGGCTAGTATTGGACATATGGGCTAATAATAGAATTACGGGCTTGATCTGGACTGGGATGTTTTCTCAGTATGCAATTGCTCTTAGATATGAAGCTGTCTTTTACACATGCGTGAGTGTCTCTGGATTTGTTTCTCTTGTCAAGCCAGTCTAACACAGTGTTTAAGTTCTTAAAACAGCAATTCTAGCATCAACAAAACCTGTCAATTGAAATGAGTCTCCAACTTCACCCGGAGATCCTTGCCATTGTCTATAGGACCAATGGTAAGTGTGTAGATGAGGATATTAAACACGGTGGCTTTGCTGATCCCCTAAGATGACAGATAAGAAACGTGCACTTGAGATTACAGTGCAGGTGACTCTAATTGGCAGTCCCCAGGTTAGCATTGAGTCCCGTTCCTGTGTCTTTAATTAAGTCTCTAAATGGGATTTGTAGGTGAGTCGGAACAGGCACATGCGGTTCTTATTGGGGCTCACTTTAGTTAAAAAAAGGCTGGAAGCCTTTTGCAAGGACTTAAAAGCTGCATGTGCAGTAAGTGAAGGTGATTATGGTGAATTTGTGGAGAAAAGGAGGAGTAAGTTCAGTCGTTTGCAAGTGAGAGCAAATTTATAGGATGTTAGAGGGAAGGTAGTTGTTGTCCTTAATCTGGGGACTCCCTGTTCCCATAGAAGGTATTTTAGTGGGACAGACTTAGTAGAATAAAGGTATCCTGGGGACCTGGGCCTGGTCCCATAGGTGTAGCTTGTATATGCACATATACACGTACAGACACAAACGTGTGTAGGCGTAGACAAATGTGTGGGGTAGGCAAATAAATGCGCTGGAATAAAGCCTTTGCTAAGAAATCGAGTGCTTTTTCCTTTACATCACTGACGTTTCATGCGTAGCTAAGGGCTGTGCTTGCTGTTGGTTCCAGTTATGAGTGTGTCCAACGTGGTCCCTCCCCCTTCCCTTAAGAAGGTGGAGGAGGGTAGGGAATCTGATTTTTTTATCATAAATGCTGACCATTAGCTGGGGGGTTCGGGAGCTTGATAACCAGGGATAGAATTCCTGCCTCATTGAATCACCATTGTTTAATGGTTTAATTTCTACAACTGTAAAATGAACATTAAAATTGTAATCTATTATGGGTAGTTCTGTTAAACATATCAGGAGCCCTGGTGGTGTGTAGTGGCTATGCGTGTGGCTAACCACAAGGTCAGGAGTTCAAAACCACCAGCCCTTCACCCAAGGGAAAGAGGGCTTTCTATTCCTTCGAAGAGTCGGAGTCTCAGAAACGTATAGGGGCACTTCTATCCTGCCTTTTAGGCTCACTGTGGATCCCCATTGACTCGATGGAAGAGAGTTTGGTTCTGCTTTGATTAAATGTAGTTAACTCTGGTCGCTCTGTCAGTCTACCTGTCTGTCCAGTCTGGTGGTGCAGTGGTTAAGGGTTATATACTATGGCACCTTAAAGATTGATGGCTGACCCCTCCCAGAGTCTCCATGGAGAAACAGCTGACACTGTTCCATTAGAGTTATTCTGACTCCACGACCCTATGGGACAGTGTCCTTAAGGCTGTACATCTTTGAAAGCGGACAGTCCTCTGTTGAGCAGGCATCTCTATTCTGAAATCTTTCCGCCCAGGAAATCCTATGGAGCTCAGTTCTTTTCGGTCATACTGAGGTTGCTAAGTTGAAGTCAGCTCCCTAGCACCGAAGAATGAAAGCATGTAAACAGATACACACATGCATGTGCATCGGTTTCTAGCTACACAGCTTCCTGGCACACACGGAAAAAACCATTGCCATCCAATCAATTCCATCTCACAGGGCCTCTGCAGGAGAGGGTAGAAGGGACCCTGGGGGTTTCAGAGACTGCAACTCTTTATGGGAATAGAAAGCCTCCTCTTTCTCTTGGCACATAAGTGCTCTTAAATTTATACTGTCTGTTGCTTTCTGTAGGAGCCCTGATGGTGCTGTCAAATAAGTGTCGGGCTTTGAGCTTCAAGGTTGGCAGTTCAAACCCACCTGCTGGTCCTCGAGAGAACGATGATGCTGTCTGCTCCTATAAACTACAAAGCCTCAGAACCCCTATAGTGGGTTTCCATGAGTTGGGTCTCGCCCGATGGCAGTGGGCTTGGGTTTGAGGTTTCCTTCTGTTAATATAGTAGCTGAGTCTGTGGGAGATAGCCACAACCAGTGCTGTTATTCGATGTAGTCCTTTCTCTCTATTTTAACCGAGAAAGACGGAAATTTCAGAATATCTCAGATGCAATGCCTGGTAAGCCATTTCTGTCCTGCGCTATGGCTCTGATGAGCATCTTACATAAGGGCAGCAACTCGAAGGCCATGGGAAGGCAGAGCTTGCAGGAGGCTGGTTGCCACAGAGTAACACTTTGAGAGGTAGGAGCAGACACTGGTCGGGTCCCACGCCTGGTCTGTGGGCTGGTTGTCTGCTCCTGCTCCTGTGTATCAGTTGGAAGGGCTTTAGGGCAATCCCAGCCATCTACAGCACCATGGTGCTGTGCCACAGAGGAACGGGACCCCCAAGGAAGCATCTCCCGGACAGCGCTAGGAAAAGTGGCTAACGTGCATGCACGTGGCGAATATGTGCCCCCACGTTTGCTGGAGTGTGTACAAGGGTGTTGTGCATGGGTGAACAGGAAAGGTGTTCACTTAGCAGTGGTGTGGCCGGGGTCTGACAGGCAGGGTTTGGTGTTGTATTCATCATCAACACTCGCCGTCTCTTGTATCCCGACAAGGTTATGGACAGGCATTTCAAGGACCACTTCACGTGGAAAGCTCAAGTCTTCTTAAACAATCAGTTCCCAGCATTGTGTGCCGTACTCACTCAGCTACTGAGATATTTTGTCTCAACAATCACTCGCTGAGTGCAGCGGCCTTTCCCGGATGCTCCGTTCTTCTGAATGGTCACAGAGAAACCCTTAACCCTAATTGTTCCAGCCTGCTGGAAGAGGCCCTCTCTTTAGAACAGCTGTATGTACCTTGCTACAGAAACAGCCACATAGAACCCTGGAAGGGAAAGCCACAGTCACCAAAGCCAAATGAACAATGTGTCTGCAATTTTATAAATGTCATCCAAATTTTATTAGCAGCATTTATGGATCATGTGTGTAAGAAGTCACGATTTCATAGGAAGCTGTGTGTCTTAGGGAATATGACGCAACCTGGCAGCGCCTCAGTTTTCTCATCTGTAAAAGGAGTGGTACACTCTTCAGAACTATTATAAGAATTGGAGGTATATAATATTACATGGATTTTATACACGCATACACACATCTCACTGCCAGAGAGTTGATTCTGACTCAGCGACCCGATAGCATAGAGTTGAGCTGCCCTCTGGGATCCTGAGGCTGTAACTCTTTATGGGAATAGAAAGCTCCACCTTCTCCTGAATTGCAGCTGGTGGTTTGGAACTGCTGACGTTCTGGTTTGCAGCCCAACACATAACCCACCATGCCACCAGTGCTCCTGCACACATGTGCGTGCACACACACACGTGTGTGAGATATTGCAATATATGCTAGCAGTGAACTAAGTTCTTAAGTCATTATGTGACATGTAAAAGATTATAGCCAAATGCTTGTTTTACTATTGTTAATATACAAGAGAGCTTTATTTTATTATTAACAATAGAGCTTTATAATAAAATATTGAATCTAATTCAGCTTCATTTTTTCCTCTAAGAGTACTTTGTCCATCTAGAATGAGGGCAAGAATCAATAAGATGTAGCAGAAAAATACACATTATAAAATGTCGGGTGGTTACATACATGTTAAGGGCGGTCATTATGTAGAAGAGTTTTTACATAATTTCAGATGGAACGTTCAGATGGTCCAGTGGTTACAGTGACTGGCTGCTAAACACAAGGTCTGCTTTTGAGCCCACGACCCCCTGCATGGGAGACGGACATGGTAATCTGCCTCTGCATGCATGAATCTCCGTGAACACCTTAGGGAGCAGTTCTGCTCTGTCTTGTAGGGTTGCTTTGAGTAAGTGAAGTTAACGAACATGAGGAACGGCCTAATAAATAAATGGAGTTATCTTAGCATGATTGACACCATACTGCGCAAATAGAATGGCTTCCTATTTCAAGATGGTCCGATCCAAGGCTGCTTCACATCAAAAGGTCAGCGCTTAGGAAACAGCAGCTTCCTAGCATTTTGTGTGCCTCATTCTGAGACCGAGTTAACTGGTCATGAGCATCAAATGTGGCATACGGCAGGTTTCGCCGTAGTAGGTTTTACAACCTCATCCCGACAGGTTGAAGGAAAGTGCTTTCAGAAACAAATAAAAATTCAGAAACAAAACAAAACAAAAATCTAAGAATCCTAATCGTTCCCCTCATCCACTCTACTTGGGACAAACGATCCCAAGTACCACATTTTCGTAGGACAGGGTAGTCTATTCTTAAAAAGGGCATCTCCTATCAGGGAAATTTATTTCCCTCCCATGCCCAAATTGCCTACCAGAGGCATTTATTTTGATGAAAGGACTGAACTTTATGACTTTAAATATTGATATGGAAGAAGTACATTTCCCTCTGATTCTTAAAAAGGATTTGTGCCTTTCCGCCATTTCTGATAGCGTTACAAATGTAGTGTTAATTTAGTTGAGCTATTCTTTCTCTATGAGTTTGCTAACAGAACTTGACATAAAAGCCTGTGTGAAGGAGCTTGATTGGTTCGGTTGCCACGGCAACATGGTTGGCTGGCGGAATGATTTCCTTTAGGAACTTCTCCTAAGAGCCGTTTTGTCCCTTGTAAGGGTATCACCATCTTGCCACCCAAGGTGAGGAGAGATCACTGTGAAGGTCAGCTTAGTGTCTTGTGTTTATAGATCATCTGTGGCCACCCAAGGGTGCCTTGCAGCCCTTCCGCTTTTCCATAGCTGAATCAGTCCCATCCTCCACAAGTTATGATGACAAGGGGGCAGGCCTGATGCCTTCAAACATGGACCGAATAAACTGGGTCTCAGCCAACAATGATATTCTGTTATCTGCACTTCCTAAAGCTAATGTCTGCTATGGATTTCTGATTCCCCACTTAGCTTTATTTGAAAGCCTGCCATTTATCAATAATGTGTCCTGAGAGGGAAGGTGCTGCTCTGAAAAGATGAAAGAGTTTTAACCAGTAAATAGATCCGCAGGGGCTTTGGGTAAAACCCTTGCTTGGTAGCTGGGCATTCTGGAATGACTCTACTCCCTGAGGCTTACATATGCAATGTCCTTTGTGGTGGGCAAATATCTGCTCCATTAGCACAGCGATTGTGTACAAGGAACACATGGAATCCGGCAAGTACCACCATAGGGTGTTTTCCAGTGCTTCAAAGAGGCTAATGGTGGTTGTGCTTGTAACATTCAATAATAAACAGCAGTAAGGCCGATTATAACTATTTTTCTAATCAGCCACACACTTACACTGTTGCTTTTGGGTTAGATCTTTGGAACCAAATACTGCAGCTAGACTTAATGACATTTAACTATAGAATGATATCAACACTGTTGATGCCAGTAATTAAAAGCTTATTAGGAATATTGTAGGATGGATAGGGAGGAAAAATCACTATCTGGTACAAATTTCATGACTGCGGTAAAGATGGTCACACATCGCAGGTAACTTTTTGTTCCCATGGTTGGGCAGTAAAGTCCACACCCAGCAATCAAACATTGCTGCAGTCGAGCTGTTGCTTTATATTGAAGAGTGGATGTTAGAAATCAGTAAGTATAACTCCTTCTGGATGCCCGTGTTTAATCTTTTCTGGCAATTCTTTGATTGGGTGATCTGATATGACCCCGGGTGCTACCCAAATATCCGAGGAAAATCGGAACCCCGTTTTAATGGGCTGACGTATAGTGGAAGTTGTGGATTGTGGTGGGAGGTTTGCCAATAACACGGTGATGTCTAAAGGTGAGCCAGGCGAGTTTATGGCTTAGGAAGCTGAAGAGGTTTGGTCTGAAGGTGGAGAGACAAATCACATCAGAAGCAGAGGATTCAAGGGGCCGGCCATGCCGCTCCCCCTTTGACAGTGTTCTCCAACACTCCCCGCTCTCCCTTAGTAAAATGGGAATTAAGATGGAATGAAAAGCCTAATTCTGTCATGTGATGCCTCCTGAATGTGTCAGCACCAACAGCACCCTGTTGTTGGGTCAACTCTGACTCAAGGAGACTGGTTGAGAGTGGAACCAGCCCTGTGGGCTTCCAAGACTCTTCAGCTGTGGATGGGATCAGCAAGCCTTATCTTACTTCCACACTGATGTGAATGGCAGGATAGTTCGGATGCACACGCTCAGGAGCAAGGGGCAAAATTTTGAGAACAGAATGTATCAATGAAGAAGAAGAGGTTTTATCAAACACACACACGCACACACTTTTTTTTTCCCCAGTGACTGATTTTGGGTGGTTGGTTGGGGGTATCCATAGATCACCGTGCCTTTCTTCCAAGGTGCTTTGGGGTGAACTTGCCTCGCAGGCTTGCGGTTAGCAATCTGTGTAATAGCTGTTTGTACCATAAATAGAGCGGTAGAGTCCATCAGGAGCCCTGGTGGCATAGTGGTTACACATTGGGCTGTGAACCTCAAGGTCAGCAGTTAGAAGCTACCAGCTGCTCCACAGGAGACAGGCGGAGCTTTCTTAGGAGTTACAGTCTCCCTTCCATAGTTTTAGTCAGTCATGAGTATCTGCCCCTCTCATAGGGTTCAGCACGTCGCTTTTCAATGGTCTGTGTACTTTTGGACACTTGACAGTGTCTTTCCCGTTGTTACAATCGATGTTAGTTGGTACAGTCACAGAGCCCGGCCTCCAGTGAAGGACACCAGCTCATTGTCTTGACGATGTGTGTCATCAGGGGACCCCAGGGCTGTGTTTTGACTGTGTCTTGCTCTGTTCTGGGAGTCGGCCTTCCTGGTGTCTGTACACACACAGGGTATGTGTGTTCTGCTCTGCCCTTCCTGGACCAGGCAGACTCCTTCCTCAGGTGGTTGTTCTTGCTGGCTCTCTTTGCTGCCTTGGGCATGGCCGACCCCAAGCTACGGGCCGGCGGTCATTCAGGAGTGGCTAAGCGGTCAGCTGCTAACCGGAAGGTTGGCAGTTAAAACCCACCAGCCGCTGCGTGGGAGAGATGCAGGGTAATCTGCTTCTGTGAAAATTTACAGCCTTGTAAACTCAGTGGAGCATTTCTGCTGTGTCCCGGGGGGTTGCTGTGAGGCAGAATCAGTTTGAGGGGCAGTGTGTGTGATACTGACAGGAGGCCGAAGGAGCCTCAGTGGTGCGGTGGGTTAAGTGCTCGGCGTCTAACCAAGAGGCCAGCAGTTTGAGCCTTCCAGCCACTCCCTGGGCGGAGGCAGTCTGTGGCCATCAGGCTGTCCAGCCTCAGAAGCCCCGGGGAGCCGGTCTGCGCTGTCCCCTAGGGTTTGGGGGCTGAGCTTCAGGATCTCAAGCACCGCTGTTCAGAGACAAGCAGTGTCATGCAGAGACAAATACATACGTGTGGTGATAGAGCCATGATCTCTTCTTCCACAGAGGGAGGCGGGGCCTTCAGAGAAGTCACTGACCAGGCTGGGAGGGGTGGGATGGTGTGGGCCAGGGTCAAGGAAGGCTTCTCAGAAGAGGGCATCTCCTTACCATTTTGCTCACTGCTGGCACTCCATGTGAGTGTACTTCCTCAGTAAACAGATGCCTTCTGTGATGGTGCGAATGAGACTCATCGATGAACCGAAATCAGTGACCATTGGGTTGATTCCGACTCCCCCTCCTACATGGGGAGTGTTCTGCCGGGCCTCCGGTGGCTGGATTTTGGGAAAGGATCACTAGGTGGGCCCAGGCCGCACCAGGTTTCAGGCAGCAGCCGAACTTGTGAACTATATACAGTCTCCAACACTCCCTCCCCCCTCCCCCCAGCACTGTGACTCAATACAGCAGCTTTGCAAGAGGGGATTGTTTGGTTAGGGGCTGCGGGGCATAGCCCTCATGGCACTGGTTTCCTCCAATGTATCCTGGTAGGGGCTACTGCTTTTTTGACCTTCCAAGGTCATTTTGAATTCTGACTGTTCCTCAATGACTACTGACTCCCTCCTTCCCTCTCCCACCCCTTCCGGAGTCTTCCTCCTGGCGAAGCCTCTGGTCCCGCCTGGATGCTGCTGCTCATTATTCCACTGCCCAGGTCATTAAAGAACACACGGTCACCCTAGCGGGCGCTGCTCAAAGTGACCTCAGTGGCGCCCCATTTATCACGCTTCCCCAGAGGCCGACACGTTAGCATCAACAGCCCCCTCACCTGACATGACCTTCCTGCCACTCCGGAGCCAGGCTGCGCGGATCCTGTTTTCTCAGGGTATTGATGATTATGTCATGAACAGAATTAAAAGCTTTGCTCGGATACAAATGGAAACTGCCTCTTTTGCTTCATCCTCTTGATCTACTGGGCTTGTCGCTCCATCAGAGAGGATTAGCTGATTTTCACAGGGCCTGAGTGTGCCCCAGGTTGTGCATGGTGTTGTGCAATACTCTATCTCTACGAAGCGTGAGCAAGGAGATTTTTGATGGAAAGCTAAGACACGTACCTTTCTCTGGCAAAAAGGTAAGTAAATGTTATGAAATCTTCAGACCCCACCCAGTGCGCCTGGAAGGCTTACGTTTTTCTTCTTTTTTGCTGTTCAAAATCTCCTCCTGGCCGCAGCTCCTGCTTCGAGGACAGTGGGTCAACACCAACGGAAGATTTGAATGACGTCGCCTTCCTAAACTCTCATCAAACTCTCTGGACCCTCTGCCTCTCTTGGCTGATCTTAAGTAGTTGCTGATGCACCTTTCAGATTCTAGTAGGAAGTGATATTATCAACAGAAATGATTTCTTCTGGCCAGAGTCCAAATATATATATATATGTGTGTGTGTGTATATGTATGTGTGTATGTATATATGTATATACATATACATATATGTATGTATATGTATATACATGTATGTATGTATATATGTATATATATACACATACATACACACACATATATATGTAGGAGCCGATGAACATATGGTTAACGAAAATAAGTGGGCTCTTCAATTTCCAAAGCAATTCCATGGAAACTTATCGAAACTCATTTCTAGTACTAAAAATGGTCATTCTACCTAATGATGACCTGCTTCATTTGATTTCCATAGGAATGCATTTAAGTAGATTTCCGTGCTGAACAGTCCTTGGCAGAGTAAGCTGGCAGGTCTGTAGCGCAAGGCTGGTCCCACTTGGTGGAGAGGATAGGAGTCTTGCTGGGCCATTGCATTTTCTGTGAGGCCTTGGCTGATGAGTGCTGGAGTTCCTTTGCCATCGACTGATCCCAGTCCACAGGGGTTTTGTGGTTGTAGTGGAACCCCTTGCTGCACTCTGGTGTGGGGGCCAGGGAAAGGCCCCAGTCTCCCTCTCCCAGGGCTCATGATCTAGGGAGAGGAGAGACAGGATCGTGGAGGAAGCAGCGCCCTGGGGTGTAAAGTGCTTGTAGTAATGGGCGGGCCGGACTATGAAGGATGTGGCTGGGAGTTGGTCGGGGCTCTCCTC
>NW_022103922.1:9837182-9854594 GCF_000313985.2 Echinops telfairi | reverse complement strand
GGGGGGGGGGCACAGGTGGACTCCAAGAACCCAATCAACTCGACTCCTTCAAAATTTGTTCTGCATGACCATTGCAGTCTTATTACTTGTTAGAGTTGCTTTTGGCGACCTAGGCCACACGCATCATTGTCACCTGTCTGCTGCCCCCAGCCCACTTCTGGAAGAACGCATCATCTTTTTGTCCATAGCTTTCTCCCTGTGGAGGAAACCAGACTGTCATCAAATCAATGCCGACTCACAGCAGCCCCTAGGGTAGGATAGAACTGCCCCCAGAGTTTCTGAGAGGGTAACTCTTTATGTATTAGAAAGCCCTGTTTCATCCAGAGGAACTGGTGGCTTTGAACTGCTGGCCTTCAGGTTAGTAGCCCAACATATAACCACTCTACCAGCAGGGTACCTCCAGTGGGAGAAACTCATTCAATACTGAGGCAGACAGAGCTGGGCCGGATGGCACCCTTGACTGGTTTCTACTACTCCTTCCCACGTATGTTCCCTTTCGTCTCTCCTGCCCCTTGGAGTCACGGTCCACGGGCATGAACTTACCAGTCACAAGCTCTGCTTTCAGGGGAACCAAAAGTCGCACAGTTGGCAACATGAAACACATCGGAGGATAATGAGTTTCGAAGTCTGCTTCCCACTTCTCCCGAAATACCAAAGGCTTGTTCTCTTCTGGGCACTTCAGCCAAGACTGAAGAGGGGCAGCCCCTCAAGATGGTAGAACCCGCGTTCTTCTGTCCTCCCAGTTCGCAGCCAGCCCGCCTCTGTCCTTCATTGGAGTATCCGCCGAGACTCTGAGAGCAGGGACTTGCCAGCCTAGGGTCAAGCTGGAGTTGACTGTGCCAGGCAAGAAGGAGAAGGGGCCAGTCGGCAGAGGAAATATCACCCCAAAGTCAAGGCGACGGGTACAACATTCCCCTCTTCTTTGGATCATTAGCCTGCCTTTTCAAGACCATCATACTTTGGCAAAAGATGCAGTCATGCAGCTTTCCATCAATTACAGAAACAATATGGTTATCACCCTTGATTAATTGGATCACTATACAAAGCACCCTATGGCAATCAACACCCATCGTAGGGCCTTGAGGCATGTGTTTGTCATATCCATTAGGGGAGTGCTCAGCGCCCAGAGGACTGCCACACTGTCATGCTACACAGCTGTCAGAGCAGCTCGGATGGCAGGTGACAGTCCAGCAAGAACGTGTCAGGCTGGTACTTATCTGTTATGACATCTGTTGATGGAAGTTTCCCTTTAAGTTTGATCCAAACAATGACCTTGATATTGTTGGTGAAGAGTAAAGGCTCACACTTACTATTTTACGAAGGAGAGATGTGTGGATTGTGCCGCACACCCGTCATAGCAAATTATTGGCTGGAACTGATCACACGTTGCACCCCAGCTTTCCACAGCAGCTTCATATCTGCTGCATTTGTGCCAATGTGTGACTCTGCCCAACTCCGCTATTGAGATCCACCGTGTTAACGTAATCAATGTAGGGTCTCGGTGCACGTGCCCCGAGTCTCTGGATGCGCTGGGTAACATCTCTCTCAGGAAGAGGTTCTTGAGGGGCAGGGATGTCATTCCAGGGCTCTCACTCCCTTGTCTCAGAAGGCAAACACAGTTCAATTTGTAGAGCAGATGTGACCCCAAGCAGTGCTTGAGCTCTAGGCTTGTTCTTCTGGGTACAACATTCTACGTTGGAATGAGCTAGAATATTGAGTGGAACACAGATTCCATATAGAGCCAACTTTGCTGCGTCCTCTCCCCACCTCTCTCGCCCACTTCCATTACATATTTTACAAAGGGGGACAACTCGGAGAACAAAGTTGCAGAGCACACCTGTTGGAATTATCAGGAAGGTCAAGTCCTGAAGACTTTGAATGCCTTTTTGTATTTGGTTTCAAAGACTTATTTAAGAGGCCCTCCCTCAGCTAATCTGCCATTTTGTTTTGCTGCCATGGCTTGTGTGTGGCTAAGGTGCTGGAAGCTGTGCTACTGGTATTTCTCCTGCCAACAAGGTCCACCACAGTGAACAGATTTCTCCCATCACTTCCAGACTAAGACGGAGAAGGAAGAAATGCCCAGCAATTTACTTTTCCATAAAGTAACCCATTGGAATCTTCTGGAACACAGAGTATCATTTGTGAATCCACCTTGTTTTCTTTGGTTGTGTTAGGAGTGACCAGAGAAGACTGCCATGTTTGGTAAAGGAGACTGAGGCCAGGGCCACAGAATTGGACTCAAGCCCGCCGACGATAAAAATGTGCCCTTAGGACCTGCCAATGGCTATCTGTTGTGCCCACGGTCACCACGTGCTGGAGCCCACTCGATGGCAGAGAAGGATGGCACCTCTTAAAAGCAGAAAAATTAGCATATAATATCACTCTGACCAAGTCCCGATGAACAACAGTAATCATCTTTATTCCAAGCACATTAACTATTTGTATGTAAAATTATGCCTACAGAAACCTAGTGAAACTTTCCAAGTAACAGTTCACTCCTCTCCTCACGTGTAGTTCCTTTGTTTGTTTGATTATAGTGATTATAATGTTCATTAGTGCTGCACTGGGTCGGTGCAGTGGTACCTACCTTCGAACAAGCTCTTGTCTGCACGCTCACAGCTTCTGTTTTCACCTGCACAAGCCTCACTACCTGCTTCTTCCCTTGTCAGCCGCTATTGCTTTAACATAAATATTTTTGTCACTGTAATTGTGATGGAACAAAGGGAATTCGCGGGCGCGCCTGCATTTTAGTTGTCCTAGTTAAGTCTTCTGACAGAATTGGGTTGTGTTTCCACCAGCTAAGTTATATCAGCACAAATTATTTCTAGCACCGTGAGAGTAGATCTCATGCTAGCAGCCAAATGGAGGGGAGAGTGAGTTGGCACCCTCAATTGGAGCAACGTGGGTTCAAATGCACATTTTGAACAGTCTTCCACACATCTCTTCCATTGAAAGCCTTTTAAACAGATGGCATACATAACAAAACAAAACAAAACAAAACAAAAGGTCCGAGTACCATCTCCGTGGGTTAGATACAGAAGATTGACCACAATCCTCTTTGCTCAGCCATAATGTGACCTTAAAATCTTGGGGACATCCTCAGACCTGTACCGTTACTTTCAGGTGAACTTCTAATGGGGGCTTTTTTTTCAGATACATGACTCAGAGAAGTGAATGGAAAAAGGGATAAGGTGGTTTTCAAGGTCCTGGCAGGTACTGTCAACTATCTCCTGAAGTGCTCTGATGCAAGGAAGGAGGTTTGAATCTGTTCATTATCCATGAATATAGGCTCACTGTTGTTGGGACTGGTTTTGTTTGTTCTTTTTAATCACATACTTGTTTGCATTTTGAAACCAATTTACTGGTGTTTTTTTTTTTCAGTCTTTAACATGACAAGGTGATGTTTAGGCACACGTTATAATGGGCTGTTAGACATAGACTCTGACTCACCGTGATCGGATGCTCACTTGAACGAAATCCTGCCTGGCCCAGTGTCACCCGATCAACCGCCAGGGTGTTGGATCTGTTGTTGTGGCTGTGGGACATTCATTGTACTACAGAGGACCTTCCTGGCCCCCGTTGGCTCTCAGCTTTGCCAACCTCAACATCCTCCTCCAGAGTGCTGTTGGCATTGTGCCAGTTGGGGAGTGTTGTTTTGGTCCATATGGTTTTGGAAGCAGACCCGGAGCCCTCTCTGCTTCCAGAATGCTGCTTAGTGTAGGCCACCTTGGTCAAATTTGAGATACTGGTTTTACTAGGCGTGATCCTGCCTTCAGCATCACAGCAATGCACAAATCACCAGCATGCCGACGAGCGGAAAGATGGAAGGTGGTGCTTCTAAGGTACCCTCTCCCCTGGCAAAGAACTGAAAAACCAAACTCACTGCCCTCCAGTCGATGCCTCATTTCAACCTTATTAGGACAGGGTACTTCTGCCCTTGTCAAAGGGTATGCACTGACATTAGCAAGGTTGCTTTTTTTTTTTTTTGTCCCTGTTAATTGTTCTATTGTTTTACCTGGCAGTGAGCTTTGTAAGTGTTTCCGCAAATCCACAAGCCACTGGGCTTCATGACTTGGCCACTTTATCATCTTGCAGGAGATTTTCATCTGTGAGATTTGGGGTCCCTTACTCTGCTGCCCACGCTGCCTCTTGGGTCTATTGTTTTACGTTCACATGGTCTGTGTTTGCCAGTGGGAAAGCCAACGCTCCTCATCCCAGCTCTCTTGCACTCTGTGGTCTTGAGCTTACTTGAATTCTTGACCATTCGAAAGCACCCAGTGGAACCACATAAGAAAAGGCCTGAAGACGTTCTTTGGTTAAGATGGTTGTTGTTTTTAGATCTCCAAGTCAGCTCATTCTCCCAGCAACCTCATGTTCAACAGAGGGAAGCCTGGCCCCCCTCGGAGCTCCTCTACCACACCTGAGGGCATCGGGAGTTGGAATGGACTCCGCAGGCAGCGGTGAGGGCTTACAGTTTCTGAAGGATGACGCAAGGCTGGGCAGGGTTCCAGCTGCTGGGCAGAGGGTTGCTATGGGTTGGAGCCAACTCAGTGGCATGAACAGCAACAAAGGAAGGTAATCCCTCCTAGTTTTTTGTGCCCCCCCCCCCCCCCCCACCTTTACTATTTATTTTTAGATCTTATTGGTGGGGTAAAGCAAGCCAATGTGCCCCACAGGTCCTAGTCCCAGGACTGCAATACCAGGAGCAAAAATCCCAAACCAAACTCGCTGACACGGAATGGATTCTGACTCCTGGGAGCAGACAGCCTCAACTTTTCCCCATGGAGTGGCCACTGGGTTTCACCTTTCAACCTTGCCGTTAGCAGCCTGATGCCTGACTCACTGCCCCACCTGAGGCCCTGCTGATGAGCAGAGATCTCATTAAATGGACACATTGTCCACAGGATGATGGAGCTCCATTTCCTAGGACTAGAGATCCGTTTTCTAATTGGCCGTAGTAACCAGTCACCCTGTCATATGTGAAGGCTCATGAAGTCATAGGCGCTGGAAGTAGTGCAAGTCTCCGTGGGCCAATACTGCCTCTTATTGTGGGTTTACTTTTCTGTCTTCTCTGCGAGACTCTCCTGGTCAAAAATGGCGTTGATAGTCTTCAAACCAAACTAACTATCATGGAGTCAATTCTGAACCACACGAGCCCTATAGGACAGGACAGAATGGCCCCTGTGGGTTTCTAAGACTAACTCTGAACAGGAGCAGGTAGCCTCCGCGTTCTCCCAGCAGTCACTCTTACTGCTTAGATCTGTTTGCAGAAGAACTGACCCCTCTTCACTGGCCCGTGGGACTAGAATGAAGGGGAAGGGATAATGCTGTGAGTTGAACCAAATTCACATCCTGTGTGTTTCTCCCGTGATGGTACTTGGCTTGACTGTGCCTGGATATTTGTGTTATTCAGAGAAATGATAGAATTAAGACATAAGAAAATAAGCCTAAGAAATACTAAAATCACAGACAAAAACGGTGGATCTTTCAGAATATTTTTTAGTGATATATGGGAATTTTAATGTCGTTTTGCACAGTAGGTTCCCCCCTTTCTCCACCAAAATTTTTTTTAATATGAGGCTCGTCAAAAATAAATGTTTCTGTAATTTTAGAAAGTAAATATGAATAGAAAAAACCTAGAAGTTCTGTGGACAGTAGAGCTATGCAATATAATTGCCAGCATGATAGACATAGCAGCCCCTGAAATCCCTGTGCATCACAGCCTCCACCAACCTTGGGACTAGTGAGGAGATGGAGCAGGGGCTCCCCTCATTGGGCGTGGGCCCCATAGGGGTGTGGGTTGCCTGGATTACATTCAAACTATAGTTTACATTTCTATTGGACTCTTACTGCTTTTTGTGGAAAGTGTTATGGGTTTTCTTATTGAAAGCCATGTATCTCTAGGTTATATGTATATGCACATTGATACACATGTGCATACAGGGATACATACATACATATATACACACATAGATATGTATACACCCTACCAAAGAGGCTTCAAAGAGTTCATGGAAAAGCAGAATGAAAAGAGAATGGGTTTTTTCCCATGAAATTTTTTGAAGTCCTCAGGTACTTAAGTCTTATTTTTTAAAGTTTAGGAAAATCTGCTCTGAATGGACTAGGCTCACGTATCAGATTGGGGGAGGGCATGGGAGGGGATGGACAAACATTACAGTATAAAATAGGAACCAGGATCCTCACTAGAGAGTTGTTGGGGCTGAGAAGGGTGGTGGGGCGTCCTTGCCCAGTGTGTCTAACCCCCACAGTGGACAGGTTAAGTGTTTACATGGCAGCCAGCTTGCCGCTCCTCTCGCGCCATGGTGGTTGAGGAAGCTGGGCGTTTTGAAGGCAGCCGGAGTTTGATCGACCATTGAAGTTCATTTCTGGGAAGAGAGAGGGGCATGTTTCGACTGCACTCACATGAAAGATCCAGTGCGTGTGGAAGGTAACATTTCCTCCCTTGCCTTTGCTTCCTTTCAACAAAATGTCTTTTTGGTGTGGGGTGACATATCTAGTACTTCTGTCTGCAAGCTGGCCACTGCTTGGTGCCCTCCAGCTGAGAACAGTAAAGCCCCTTGGGGGTCGCCATGAGTCAGTTCTGCTTGATGACTCCTCCCATGGAAAAGGACACTGGGCGTGGGAAAGTAGAGGGGAAACGAGAGAGGAAGACCCTCCGCGGGACGGACGGACACAGTGGCTGCCACCGTGGGATGGAACGTAAGAACAATCGTGAGAATGGCGCCAGGCTGGATAGGGATTCATTCTGTGGTCCTTGGGGTCCCTGTGAGTCAGAACCAGCCAACGTTAGCGTGGCTCCAGCAGCCTTTCTTGTGCCGACCCCCACAGAACATAAAGACAGTGATTTTGCCGGAGGACCGTTTTTTTTTCTGAAAGATGAACCGAGGGCGGGACAGCCCCCAGGCTGTGGGTGATAATGATAACAAGTAAGTCAACGTATATCTTTTCAAGCTTATCAGAATGCTTTGAAAAGCAAGTTCTTTAGAGATACCTGTGTTCCTTGATCTATAGATCGTACACCTCTGTCATGATGCTGCTACCTAACCCTTCACATTCATAGCAGATGAATTATCCATCAAGCAGTGTATGGGGATCTCTTTTGGAAGAATTATCCAGGGTGCTCCTTAGAAGTGAACATGGCTAGGTTTTGCCTCACATACTTTAGACGTGTTGTTAGGAGAAACCAGTCCCTGTAAACGGCCAGGATGCTCCGGGAAATAGAGGGGCAGCAGTGCAGGAGAGGAGCGAAGACCCTAGAAAAGATGGATTGGCACCATGGCAGCAACCCTGAGCTCACACCGATGATGTCACAGTGCTTTGCAGCTGGCCCAGGACTGCTAGGGTTTCCTTGTGTTGGACAAAGGATCACTGTGAGTCCAAACCCACGTGGCAGCACTTGAGGATATTCTGTTAGCCTGAGATCGAGTTCGTACACATGCAGCGCATTGTGCCTTTATTAGATCTTTCTCTTAATCCTCATCATAATTCTGTCGGGGAGCAGAGTGGCATGCCCTCAGCCCACTTTACACAGAAAAGTGAGGCTCAGATGAGAACCTGGATCCTTCAACTCAGTTTTCCCAGAGTGGGCGATATTCCCCTCTACCCCTCCACCCTCTGACCCCCAAGTAGGGGTCTATAAAAGCCGATACCTCCACTTTAACCATTGTCAGGGATCTACTCAGTAATCTCCCTCCCTACCCCACCAGTAAGACCCGGCACTTGTGGTCTAACACACAGTGAAGGATGTGTGCCCATCAGTCAGAGAGCTGTGGCTGAAACAAATGTGAGCAGCGCGGCCCCTGAGAACAGGACCCAGATGGCTCTGTCTTGTTTGGCTGGGTCCTGCCGGCTTTCCTGCTTCGATGGTGCAGCGTCGCACTTCCCTGTCACTCATTTTAGGGGGAATGATATTTTGAGTTTTGCTTCTCCGACGGGGGTCTGCCTTGCCAGCATTCGCTCTGGTTTTCCCAGATTTGACCTTTGATGTGATTAGTGAAGTGTGTGGTCCTGACTGGTATCTTTTCTACTTCCATCTGTAGCTTCTAATATCCATTGCAATCGCTACACAACTCAACCAATGTTCTTGATGAAAGGGTTTCTTAAGGGAATTAACAAGTTGTAGTCCCAGTGAGAAATGCTGCACATGCAGTTGTTCGGGACATGTTATAGAGTTCTTTTAGGTCTGCTGACACATACTCGGAGGGCATACCACTCCGCTGTAAGGCTCAACCCAAAGGCATTCAGCTCAAGCTTCGTGGGTCAGCAAACCCAATGCCCTGAAGTAAGTGCCCAGAGGTACCCTACTCCAATAAGCCTCAGTCCACTTCCTTGGGTCAGGAAGCCCACCTTCCCTCATTAAGTGCCCAGAGGCTTTCCACTCCACCACAAGCCAGCCTTTGGGCCCAGAGCATTCAGCTCTACTTCCTTAGTAGGCTGAGAAGTCCAGTTCTCGGTTTTGTGCTGTGGCTTCTGGTTCTGCTGCTCCTCTGGTGTCACAGTTGCCTGCTGCGGAGCAGAGGGTCACCACACAGGGATTACAAGGTCCGGACGATGTGCTCCACTGCTGACCCTTGCTAGTCACGGAACACCTCCCTCCAGCGCTTCAGTGGTCCCGTTTGATATGTATCAGGCTGGCATTGCAGGGGACTCCTGTTCACAGTTACTCATAGTACTTGTGAATCCTATGTGGATCTCCTCCCACCTTCTTACCAGACCCATGCAGGGAGAGGTTATTTGATGGATGTTAGAGACCTTGGCCGGGAGAGCCACATTCAAAGATCCACTGCCAGTTAGCTACTTGCAAATGCCCTGGGTTCTAGGAGACTCAACAATGAAGCTCTCAGCTGCTAATGGAAAGGTTGGCAGTTTGAATCCGCCCAGTGGCTATCCTGCTTCTGTGGCTATTTCGGCTTTGAAAACCCCAAGGGGTAATTCTGCTCCATCACATAGGCAGCTGTGAGTCAGACTCAACTTGGCCCCTAACAGCAAGGAGCTTCCAAGACCGCACACAGCTTTGTTTTACTAACTGCTCAACTGCAGCACTGTGAATGGTGCTTTGCAGAGAAAAGGTGCTTAATAAACGTTTGTTGAATGAATGGGTGAGAGAAAATGTCACAGTTTTCAGATGATTTGCTGAGTGGGCCTTCCAATGCGACAGGAAGCCGCCCTTCATTAAAGATGCTTCAGAATGATTGTGGTGGAATTGAACATTTTCCATTTATAATCTGTTTCCTGTTAGTAAATATCAGAACTTCTCTGCGGATTTATTTTGCTTAGGCCAGCAAACCCAGAATTGTTTGGTTTTGTGTTCTTCAAATAATCCCCATTTAACAGCCGTATTATTGGCATTCTTGCTACAAGGACTGGTTGGGTGGCATTTGTCACCAGTTACGTCTTTGACATTTAAAAGTAATTTATGGGGCACTGGATTTAGTAATCCCAAAAAGCATTCCATGCCATCATAATCAGGTTGTTTGATTATTTCAAGGCTTCACGGATTAGGATATAATTGGGAAAAGGAGAAGCAAGCTTTGGCCCATAGTTGAATGCTTTTGTTTTTATTGGGTGCCATCCAGTTAATTCCAGCTGACAGTGGCCCTGTGACAAGAGTAGCTCTACCCTGCGGGCTTTCTCGGAGGTCACACTTATGGAGGCAGACAGCAAGGTCTTTCTTCCTTTGGACCCAATGGCTGGCTTCAAAGTGCTAACCTTTGGGGTTAGTAGCCAAATGATCAACTGGTATAATCATCTAAGAGCTCCTCACCTCTTTAAATACTGAAGATATAGAAAATGGGCTTGCTGCCATATGAAAGAAAAATCCACCCACACAGTGTCAAGGGTAGTATTCCAGGTCACATCAGCAGGGGATATTTTAGACAATTTTGATGGGAGAGACTCTGAGCCTCTTGAATGATTTTGTTAATTTACTGAGCATCTATTGGGCATTTACTGAGCATCTACACTGCCCTAGACACCAAAGAGACAAAATGCAAAAACAGGGAGGGTTATTCTTCACTCCCAAGGACCTCAAGGCTAATTGAGAACAAGAGACAAAGAGGCAAACTTGGAATGCCGTGAGTTAGGCAGTTGCTCAGCTTCTGCTGTGTGTGATTGGACAGAGACATCACACCACCGGTCAGCCTTCTTTATCTTTGTACCTTTAGAACCTGACTTGGAGGGAGTTTAGAGTTCATGCCTAAATGAGGTGTATGTCTTCTCGTTGTTTTGTTTGGTGTCATTGCATGTGACAGGAGGAGTCCTGGTGGCACAGTGGTTAAAGGGCTGGCCTGTTAACCAAAAGGAAGATGGTTCAAATCTATCAGCCATCACCACAGGTGAAAGATGTAGCAGTGTGCTTTCATAAAGATTACAGTCTTAGAAATCCTAAGGGGTTATTGTATAGAGTCACCATGAGAATAGACTTGGAAGTGGGGGGTTTAGTTTCGGTTGGGGGACATGTAGTGATTATGAGCTTGGCTGCTAATTGCAAGGTCAGCATTTTGAAACCACCAGTCTTCTATTACTGCAATAGTGTTAAATAATAGTTAATATCCTTCCATTTCAGAGCCCCAAAGTGCTCATCTCTACAGCCAACAACCCATGTACTAGTTTCGCATATTAATTGCCCATCCTACATTATTTATTGTAATCCCTAAGTAGGCTACTTTATCAGATAAAATAAATACAGTTGTGGTTAATAGTGATGCTTTCTCATTTTGGCTGCACCCAAGAGAGCCTATGAAACCTTGAAGTGACCTCTGAAATATTTTAAAGTGCTTCATTCTTCAGGCTCTGTGGGGTTATGGATCCAGGAGATTCAAGTCAATGTTGTTTTAAGATTGGCCCCAAATTTGTACTTCATCTGCTGTACATTTTGACTCATGTTCGTTTGTGTACTGTCAGCCATTGGCGATTCCAAAGACCCTTTGATTATCTTTTTTTTTAACTCCCTTTTGCTTGTGATATTTAGTTCTGGTACATTTGAATCACAAATCTCATGTCCTTTCCCCCAAATCCTGAGCCCCACTGCTTGGTTGCTTTGTAGTTAAAGTCATTCAGTCTTTCCATTGCTCTAATCACATCCCTGGAGGGTAAGGGTGGGGGCAGGCCAATGAAGTTAAAAATCTCCATGATACCAAGAGCACACTGTATAATGTCTTTCTCATGTCGAGGGAAAGTAATGTGGTTCCCCAAGTGTAGCATCTGCCAGATTATCGATGGACTGTAAATGCCATGATAGTCTACTATCATTTGGGGGGGGTTCTTTCAGAGAGATTAGACGGTCAAAGGGTCATTTTCTACATCCAAGCAGTTGACCCTCATGGGCAGCAGCATGCTGTCCCTCACTCTGGGGCCCCACTTGCATCCTCCTTTCTCCCCTGAAGTTAAACATCTTGCACTTCCGCCTGCTCTCCCCGATAGATGACTAATTTATTTTTGCAGCGATATTTTCCAAATGAGTTTAGGGAGCAGATGTGTTTTGCAGAAGTGCCTGCCTGCCTTTTTCCTGCTGCCTTTCCATGGACAGTGAGGAGAACAGAGCATCCCCCTCCCCCACTCCTCATCCTTGGTGGGTCCCGCAGATCTGTGATTCAGGTTGCTGCGCTGACATGCATGATAATATGACAACGCAGCCAAGCTAGAAGCTCCCTGCGTTTCCCAGCTTTCCATGTCAATATCACAGCTGTGTGCTGGGACTGGAAGAAGGTCTTCCGCGCCTGTTAATTCTCCTTAGAATCCTTGGGCAGAAATAGGAACCCCCACCACACCTGCTTCTCTGCTAGTCCTCTGTTTCAAAGACAGACTTCAGACACGTTACACCAGGAGTGCGCACTTTGTCAGCATGCGAGCTACTGATAAAATGATCAAGTCAAAATGATCTACCGACTACAAAAATGCAAAACATGTATTTATCCTATTTATTCACAAATGCATTGAGAATTCTTTATATGTACAATGTATGTATGTACCTAGCATAACCGCATGAGTCCATATTGCACAACACAACACAATTAACTATGTACGTGTTTTGTGATTCCCTGAGTTTGCTCTGATGACTTGCACTGAATGGAATGAGCCAGGGATGCATAGTCCGGACAGTGCTGCTGGCAGCCAGCCTCAAACACACTTCCAAATGATCATCAGTCATGGGGGAACGGCACTTGGGCTTAAGGATCTTAATGTGGGAAAAGGCTGACTCATGTAAATAAGTAGAGCCGAATCATGCAGTCAAGGAGGTAGCACATTTTCTCATGTTTGGGTACTTACCCTCTGTGAGTAAGTTCCAGAACTGTTCATGCGCTCTGGACTTCAGCTGTACATCGGCCTATAGTGTCAAAATCTCCCATTGCGTATGAAAGTGATAACGTTTTTGTCTTCTTACTTGGCCCAGCTCCCCCACTCATTTTAATACCCTTTCTTACGTTTCAGAGGAAAAAAACCAGGTCCAAAAATCGGCAATAACTTGTTTTACTGCACTTATCGCAGTTGTTTGCGCGTGTGCTTAACACCTAAGATTGCATCTGAATGGCTGCGCCATATATCAGTTAAGTGATGGGATTGATGATAGGCTTACATCTATTTTTTTAATGCCATGCAATCTACTCACACTATATTTGCGATTGACTAGTGATTGACGTATTGAGCACTCTTTACATTACACCATTCTCAGTGAACTCCGAAACACCAACTATGACCGACTGATGCTTCGTCTTTTTCTTTCTGATTGTGGATCTAAGTAAAACAGTGGCATTATTTTGAAATACTTGTTCATGTAGTGATGGTGTCAACTTTACTGTCTTTCTAGAACCCAATGCCTAACACAACTGTGCGGGGTTGGCAAAAATCCAGAACTGCAGTTGTGTTCTGGAGGGAGGAGGTGACGTGGAGGAGCGCTGGGTGTGGCTTGAAAAGATGGAAGCTTTGCGATGGCTGCTATTGCGGTCGAAGAAATGATCTCAACATTGGCAGCTTAAGACAGTGAACCCATTTTTGACCTCACCCTCAACCATTTTGACCATGAGAGAACATGACCCAGAGCCCTTCAGGCAGCTTTCCTGGAGGGTTCTCTGACTTATGTTCTATCGGGAGGCTGTAGTCAAACTGTTGAGTGAGGTTCTCATCTGGAGGCTTGACTGGGGCTGGATGATCTGCTTCCAATGACTTACTCACTCATGTCTTGCCAACTGCCCCCCCCCCCCAAAAAAAAAAAAAACCCAAAAAAACCAAAACCCCCCAAACCAAACCAAAACCCAAAACCAAATTTACAGTGACCGAGTCAATGCTGACTCATAGTGACCCTATTGTAGAACTGCCTTTATGTGTTTCCAAGACTGTAACTCTTTAATGGAGTAGAAAGCTTTTTGTCCTGTGGTGTTGAACTACTAGCCTTGCTGATTGCAGCCCAATGCATTAACACTAGGCAACCAGAATTCGTTCATGCATTGCCAAATGTCTTTATAATCTTGCTGATTATTGCCAGGAACTCTAGGTCCATTGCCACTTCTGCTTCTCCATAGAACCACTGATCCAGTCAGTGGGGGGCCAGGAAAGAGGAAGTGATAGAGGAAGACAGAGGGAAAGAATGAGATGGAGGTTGTTTGCATTTTATACTGGAGTGGTGGAAGTAACAAACACTCTCTTCCACAGCAGCTACTGGAGTACCTGCCATTGTTGAAGTATGTGAGTGGACTGTATGGAATGTGTGAAAACCAGGAGGGTGAAGGTCTTTGAGAGGCAATGTGGAGGCCACTTGACACAGACTTGCACCATCTAGCTACATGCTGCTGAATTACTGCCAGAGCTGTCCGGTGTTTCTAGCACCCTGAGCCTCTGTGTGCGGCTGGGTTGTCTAGGGAAACAAAGCCAGTGAGAGTCAGATGTATCAGGAAAAACTTTATCTCAAGAAGCACGTCCATATCAAGGAGGCATCCCAGCCCAGGCTGCCTCATGTCTCTGGGCCCAAAGCTGTCTGCCGCCCTCTGCAGATTCATATAGTTGCAGGCCGAGGATGCAGAAAGGTGAAGAGGGAAGTAGGGAGATCATAGGCCAGTGGGTGCACATTTCCATGAATCCGAGGTTGCTGGGTGTAGTATTAAATTAAAATGGCGAGAAGGTGGGTGAGGGGTCAGCCCCCACCACTAATCGCGGGTTCAGTAATACTACTTCTGGGTTCAGTAATGAAAAATTCTACAGTTGAGATATATAAGTATTATATTAAAGTCATCGAGAGCATGAGAGATACTACAATAATACAGTTGGACATATTACATGATAGCATTGCTCACCTCAGCCCAGCTTGGTGGTCCACATGGAGAGGGGGGGAAGGGAGGGCAGGAGGGCAAGGGAACAAGGGAGAGAGGACGAGAGGAGAGGGGAGTGACCAGGGAATGAGCAGCAAGGAGGATCAGAGTCAGAGAGCTCTATATTGCTGACTCATGCCTATATACCTTTTGGGGGCATGCCAGCCATTAATTATGTCATATGTCACAGGGAGGGGCTGCACTATAGGTTACACAGTAATGAGGGGGTGGTCTCTGGGTCTCCATAGGAACCATTATCAGTAGGGTGAAAACTCCTCCTACAGGAGCCTGTCCATTGTCCCCAGAGGCAGGGAGCAGGGCCACCCCTGTGGTGGGATGAGACAGCAGTCTGGCAACTGATTGCCTTCAGGGGAGGGAATGCCTGCACATCTGACCTCCCCCCACAGCTGGGAGCATGGCAAGATACTGACACCTCCCAGATGGCCCACCTAGGCTTCCCATGGAGGGAGACAGAGAATTCCAGGAAGCGGAGAGGGTGAAGGATCAAAGCAAAGAGAGCAGTTCTTACCTCTCTTATAAAAAGCCTGCACCCTCCAAGGAGGCATCACCAGGCTACCACCTGATCGACAAGTTGGACTCCACCCCCACTTCTAGACTCCTACTGTCAAGTTGTACCCACACTGCTTCCCTGTCCTCATCTGAAGAGGGAACATGCTCCCACATCGCCTCCTGAGTGCTGGCATGTGAAGATCTTAGGAGATAAGGATGTGAACGTATTAAGTGAACAGGAGAGAGTTATGGACATGTGGGAGTGCAGTCAAGAACTGTGCTGCTTTTCAGGAACCATGAAAGGAAAGGGAAAAAGCCAGCAGGAGAGAAGCAAGGGGGAGAAAGAAAATAGAAAAAGCCAGAGGGGATGAACAGGGACCAGAGGTCTTCTCCTTCTATTGCTCATCCTTTTTATCAACCCACTGCTCACTGCTACTGAGTCAATTCCAATTCAAGAGTCCCAATATACAGTTAACTGTAGACAAAGGATCTCAAAATACATGATCTCTCTCTCTTCTGTAGGATTAAAGAAGGAAAGGTTATTACCCACTCCTTTTCCCAGCTTGGGAAGCATCGATGGAAATCAAATGAATTTAAATCAGTAGTCAAACAGGCTAGATTAAAATCATCAGCACCAATATTCCTCATTGCCTTCATCAGGATCTGAACTGCCTGCTCACCTCCATTAGAAATGCTTCCGCTGTCCATTAGGGCAGGACAGCTAAGACAGCCATTAGTATTTCCATAAGCCACTGACCTTGTTTAAACGAGAATCCAGAAAATGACTGCATTTATTATCATTTTCAACTCCGTGTGCTCGAGATCTCATTTCCCCTATGGATGACTTTCAGTTTCATTTTGGCATCTAATTTGCAGAGATATCTTACTTGTGGGACCCAAGCAACAACACCGCTGCCCTCTCAGCACCATTTGCCCAAGTGGAGCCTGATGAATGTCATAGGCCCCGAACTGAATGCTGTCTCCTTATTCTGCCCCTGCCTGCGCACGTACTGTGGTGATCCTTGCATGGAGGAGGCAGTGATTTTGATGCTGCTCAGAGCTGTCTTCCTGGAGGTCTGTGACAGGAACCTCACCATCATCCAGTCCTTGACCTCATCCCTTTTTGCTTCCTTCCTTACACTGCCCAGTGACTTCCACCCTATGTCTTGCTTGAGTTTAGAAGAGGCATATGTGCCAGGGAGAGGAAGGCATGTGGGTGGCCACTGTGGGTGGGGTGGGGGTCTCCTGGTCTTAAAAATGTTTTGATATGTTGATTGGACTCTTTTGAAATGGTTACCTCCTCAAACACCTGGTTAAAGATTTGGCTGTAGATAACCCTGAGGTAGAAGCAGAGAGAGACTATGTTAAGCCACAGGCTCTGAACATGGAGGAAAGTCCCAAGAGCCAAGGAAGATACAGAGTGAAGCTCCAAGACACTGGAAAAAGCCAAGGATGGGATTCTTCCTTAGGTCCTCCAGAGAGACTAGACCTGCTTTTAGCCCAGGTCCGGGAGACTTAGGTGCTATCCCTGCCCGACACCCATCTGTTTTTGGAGGCAGGCTTTCTTGTGAGGCTGAGCAGGTGCCAACCGACCTTCTAGAGTAGGACAAACACAAAAACCAAACACCCCGGTGATTTCCTTCCGAAAATGACTCAGTGTAAACTTTATGAATCACAGGGGTTGATCTGCAGTTGATCAATCATAGAACTTCACAGGGTGGGCAACATTTTTGGTTCCAATTGTGTTTGGGGCTGCCATGCATCAGGGTTGGACTGGGTGGCAACTGGGACATGAAGAAAATGTCTGGCCCTCTACCAAGCCCAAACCAAACTCTGCGTGGACTCATAACAACCCTTCAGGACAGGGAAGAACTACACCTATGAGTTGTTAAGAATGTCACCCTTTATGGGAGTAGCAAGCTCTGTCCTTTTCCTGCTGAGCCGCTGGTGGTTTTGAACTGGTGACCATATGGTTAATAGCCCAGTTTGTTTAACCACTACAGCACCAGGGCTCTTCTATAGCTGTCTACACTGGGAGCGAATTTATTCTCTGGCTTTAAGCCAGTATGTTTGTGGTATTTTGTTAGAAGGACAATAGGAAACAAGTACCTGTCTACAGTTAGCTAATATTTTTTATATAAAATAATTGGACATTCACAAATTAAATGAGTGGTATAGGGGTATCATAGTAAGTTAAGCATCTCTCTTTCCTGCAATTAGACTTCCAAAGTTGTATACTTATAGGGCCAATTCTCAAGAAATTCACAGGCTATTAAATTAATCCTGTCTTTAAAGGCAGGCCTTATATGTTAAGGCAATAGGATTAACTCACTTTTTCCCCTTGATTTTAAAACTTGATTTAATCTAGTTCTTTTTAATCTGACTGTTTAATTGAATTTCACCTTCGAAAATAATTGCAGCCACACTGAGTGATACGAGATGTCATCCGTGTAGGTGTTTGCTCTGAATTCCCTTCACCATAGCCTTTTCTGCTTAGTTCCTCAGTGAAATATTCTTAGACCAAGTTGAAGAATAAGATCTGCAGTGAACCAAAAGGTCTTTGACTCCCCCCCCCCCCCCC
>NW_022103922.1:9810718-9837082 GCF_000313985.2 Echinops telfairi | reverse complement strand
CCCCCCATGATCACCCTGGCTACTCACCAGCCACTCTTCGCTTGTTAATGTAATTGTCCTAAATGAATTGTGAATGCAGGATACCAGATGTGATCAAGTACAGACTGTTTTCAAAACGTCCTGTTATTAAGGGGGGGAAAAACCTGCCTCATTTGGCGTAACATCTTCATGACAGACAGTGACTGAACTGGATTCATTTACTTAAGTCATGAAAGAGAAATGGTAATGACATTTGGGGGTGGGGGGTTGGCCGGGGAAAGTAGCAAAGGAAAAGGCTGTGGCTGGGAAGACAATGTTTCCTTTTCCTAGGTTGCCTTTCCAGTGGAGTGTCGCCATTGTCTTGGAGATGAGTGAGCATGGTTGGGTCTGCGTGTGCTGGGGGGCTTAGGGGGGCTTGCCATGAAGGGAGTGATCTGTAGATGGAACGTCCAGAAACAGAGTGAAGGACAGACTTCTTTTTTTTTTATTTTTACGAGTACTATTTGATTGAATTCATTTTGAGGTCATTCCCCTGTGATCTGGGTCTTATTCCTTTTTATTAAAATGAAGTGGATCTCTATCTGTGTGAGTATGTGTGGTCTTCTGTCTGTTTTATTCAGTCATGGATAAATGTGGATTCCAGGTTTCCCCAGATTTAGATTACTTTATCAAAACAAACAATACCTATTTCTGTTTGCCCATGTGGATTACCACATTGTCACTGAAGGAAGCATACATGCCCACAGTATCTGACGGGGTGCCAGGAGCACAGTGGGTAAGTGTGCTTGGCAGATCAAACTTGCCCAAAGGCTCCGAGGGAGAAAGACCTGGCATTCTGCCCCTATGAAGATGGATGCTCTTGCTGTGCCTTTCAGTGCCTTTTCTGATGCCTAGGAACTGTGCACAACAGAACCACACACTGCGAGGTCGGGTGTCAGCCTCACAAGTGTGGCTATTGTGCATTCTTTGTTGGAACCAGTGGGTCAGTCCCTCTCCTTGATGGCTTTCTTATTTTTTGCTGACCCCCTAATAAGTATGATGCCTTCTCTAGGGACCAGTCCCTCTTGATACATGCCCACTGGAAAGGATATGAAGGTGAAGCTAGAGAAAAGGGAGATGTGTTATTATCCTCTGTAGTTAAGCTATTTTAAGATATTGAGGGGCTGGTGTTTCTTGAATTATGGTAATGTTGACGACTATTGAAAGTCCCACGGATTGCCAGAGAACAAACAGATCTGCGTTGGAAGCAGTACAACCACACATGCTCCTTAGAGGCAAGGAGACTTTCTCTCACATGCTTTGGACATGTTATCAGGAGAGATCCATCCCTGGAGAAGAACATCATGCTTGGTAAAGTAGAGGGGCAGTGAAAACGATGATGGCCCCCAGGAAGATGGGTGGACACTGTAGCTTCAACAATGGACCCTAACATAAGGACAGTTGTGCGGATGGCACAAGACTGGGTGGTGTTTTGTTCAATTGTACATGGGTGACTATGGGCTGAACCAACTCCATGGCCCTTAACAACAACAACAACAACAACAATATGGGTTGTTGCCAAGTTGATTCCAATTCATAGTGGCTCCCTGTGAGAGTAGATGTGTCTAGAGGGATTTTCCAGGCTGTAATGTTTACAAGAATAGATTTCTAGGGATTTCTCCCATGAAGCAGCTGGGTGGGATTGACCTCTGACCTTTTGGGTGGCAGCCAAGCACTTAACTGTTCTGTCTCTGGGGTTACTTAGGGGATCCTAAGGTCTAATATTACTCAAGTAGAGAAACTAAAATCTGAGTGGAGCTAGACATTGAGTGTTCCCAACCAGGAGGGTTGAGTTAGTGCAACAATCCTTATTAAGTCCCATGAACAGAAGGATCCCTAGTATCATTATGGTTAAGGACTTGACTGCTAACCCAAAGGGTGGTGGTTCAAGCCCAGCAGCTGCTCCACAGAAGAAAAGTGCCATCTGCTTCCAGAAAGATGATAGGAACCTTCGCCTTCCTCTGAGGAAGTTCTACTCTGTAGTGTTGGGTCCCTCTGAAGTGACCATTAATTTGATGGCAATTTGGGAGTTTGGTTGTTGTGTCAACATTGAGTAAGTATCCTGCTTCCCAGGGTCAAGGCCACAGCGGCTGTAGGAATGCATTGGTCTGGGCAGTTTGGGAATCCTTATTCTCACCAGGAGTTGTCTCCTCGAAACAGAAACTGAAATGCATATTTTCTTCCGAGGATATGGGTCCACGAGGATATGGGTCCACAAGGATTGAGCTCTGACACAGAGATTCCTTTCCTAGTTGTTGTGGAGAGTGCATTTTATGTAGATGTGTGTGACATCTCCCAAGCTGAGAATTCATTGAGAAGAACGCACTGTCTTGAAATGTGTACCAGGATAATTATCTGGGGCCTTAAAACAGGAATCACATCATGGTCGTTTGCTATAGGAATAGATATAAATCTCATATTTCTGAGTCAGCATGTTGGTAATGGTGAAGAGCTATATAGATGTATACACACTCTCATACATTTGCAGGGCAGTGAATGATTTAATTTGGCTCTTGTAGCCCAAGTGTCTAACGCCCACCAGATGACCTTTCTCTGAATGCCTCTGGTAAGAAGGTGGGGGAAGATACTGATTGGATTTACCTGTGAGTAATTGTGAACAGGATTCCCTGCAATTCATCCTGTTACCTATAAAATGAGTCCTCTGAGAATCAGGAGGAAGGATCTTATTAGGAGCAAGAGTCTTGGGTGAAGCACATTCTCTGGCCCTGAGATCCCTGCGCAGTGAACTTCTTAAATCCAGAAAGAAGGCAGCTGTGATATCCGAGGAGCTGCAGAACCAGGAGGCAGAACATGGAACGTTGAAACGTGGTGGTGGAACTCTTAGTTCGCTGAGCAAGTAACACTGAGTGCTCTTGGGCTGGAGGCTGGCTTGTGGAGTGGGGGTGCCTCTGGGCACTTTATTGGAATATTTGAATTTGTTGGCACTTAGGAATTGAGGTGAGTATTTTTGGGCTGAGGTTCTACAGTGGGATGCCTCTGGGCACTTAATTCAGGGAGCTGGGTTTGCTGACCCAAGGAACTTGAGCTGAATGCTTTCAGGTTGAGGTTTACAGTGGAGTGGTATGCCCCTCTGGGCATTATTTATGAGCAGACCGGAGAGAATGTTGTAATATTGTGCTGATAAACAATTGCATCTGAGCATTTCTTACTTTCATTACAACCAGTTAACTTCCTGAATAAGCCCTTTTAGTTAGGAAAATTGTCTGGAGTTCTGAGTAGCCATTGCAATGGTGAGTGGAGCCTTGAGGAAAAAGAGGACATACTAATTAAGGCAACGTGCACACACCGGCTTAGGAAGCTTCTCAGACTTGCCTATCTGGGGCTGGTTATCCATTCTTAGCAATTAGAAATTGTTCAATCCCAAGTGCACCCTTATTCCCAACACAGCATTCGTAGCCATTGTTTTCTGATGAGAGGCTTTGGGCAATATATGTATTTTTAAATGTAATAGATTATCAGAGAGGTTTTGTGTTCCTTGCTTGTTAAGCTTCTGCTGCTCCTTTCTGTTCACATTGTCTCCACCTGGTCTCTGACCTCCACTCACCTGGCTTGAAGCGAAGCTGAACTTGGAAGACCCGTAGCTGGCTCTGCATTCTGCCCTGCATAGCTATGCATTGTTTATCCTCCAGAGCCGTGTGGCTTTATCTTGTGTCACTTCATTTATCATGCCATTTGACAAAACCTTTGTGACATGATTTTGCCTGGGATTGGGAGTGGGGGAATTGGTGCTAATGGTCAAATGCCGAATTCCAGTTGATGACAGACTAAGGGCAGCTGGCTAGGCCTGATGCTGTGGCAGGGGAAGCGGACCTTTCCCTAAACACATGAATAGCAACTCTAAGTCCTCAAGAAGGGATTCCAAATGACTCTTAGGGACTGGATGGGACTGTGACTAAGGGAATTTACCTAAGAGGTTCTTCTACCTACCCCTAGCCAAAATTCGAACCCATATATTCTCTTTGCTCTGATCTAAGATTTAATGGTGAACTCCCCACCTCGTTTCCTATTTGCTAAATGCGGTAGGGTGTTTAGTTCATCACTTGCGCGTATGTTCCCTGTTGCCCACCGGCCTTCCAGGTCTCTCTTTACTCTGTGCTCCTCACTTCTCCACGCTCCCTGTCCCCCTCCGTGGTGCGTGTGCCTGTCTGTACGGGGGTCCATCCTGTTCCTCACAGCAATTTAAATATCACTCAAGAGGCATAGATATATTTTCACAAACAAATGGAAACACCATTATCTGAGTAATGTCCTTGAAAATGTTTCCGTTTTGTAGCAGGGATACATTGTACGTTTTGAAAGAGCCCCATAAGGCTCGAGGACCATGGATTGCTGATCCTCTGGTCTCTACCACTGGTTCCCCAATTAAAGGGCGTTGCCCTTTGGGGTGCTAGAATGATCCAGGGGGCTTGCAAAAGGAGATGCCTCCACTTTGTCCTGGATGATGGGCTATATTAGACAAATTTTGACTTACTAGGGATCACTGAGTATTTTTTTTCCCCCTGGAAAAGGGGGCAGTGGGCCAAATAAGACTGGGAAACCTGTGCTTTATATCAACGGTTCTCAACCTGTGGGCCGCAACCCCCTCGGGGGTCGCCCGATTCATCACAGTAGCAAAATGACAGTTATGAAGTACCAGCGAAAATAATTTTATGGTTAGGGGGGTCACCACCACATGAGGAACTGTATGAAAGGGTCGCGGCATGAGGAAGGTTGAGAACCACTGCTCTAGACCAAGCCCTCCTTAGGCGGGCTGTGCAAGGGCTAGGCATTTCTACAGTCAGCTTCTTAAGGATCCCAGCTGTTGGTTGTCAAGGGCTTCTCGTTTATGAGCCTCTGAAGGCAGGGCTGACAGGGCGAAGCATGCTGGTGCAGGGTTCCGGCTGCTGGGCTGTGCTCCCAGGGTCCCGCTCATTGGAAACACCCAGAAAAATGTGACCTTCGCGTGGCAGTTGTTTGATCACCTCTGTCCGAGTGTGGGTGTGGGTCTGGCAATACAGGCGAAACAGAAGTGAATGATCAACTAGATGAGCATGGTCAGGGTGCGGGCAGGAGGTGGGGGTGGGCATTGCGTCCTTAACAGGCTGTATTTTTTTTAGAAAGTCTTTGTGAAGAATATTTCAGGTATCTGGGTGTGGGGGTAGGAGATGTTAACTAATATGGATACAGATATAGTTATCTTAGCAAACCCTTATTTGGTAAGTGGGCTAAAAGCGAGCATGGCCAAATTTATTCCGGCTTTACATGTGGGGGAGATAAGACAGCAGATTCCTTCTCAGAGGCGCACGCACTCCTGAAAGTTCCCCAGCCTGGAAAGGCCAATGCTGCCTAATTGGAGGCAAACATTCAGGCCAACCCAATTCTGCTTTCTGCAGCCTGTGCTTCTGAGCCCTGTCTCTGAGTGCGTTCTCCATGCCAGGCTCTCTGGGGGAGCAATTCTTAGGCCCATTGAATGATCAGATAATGGCATCAGCCGCCTTCCATCAGGGAAGGCCCAGGGCGCTTGCCTCCTGGTGAAAGATTGGCCGGCAGGGAAAATGCACTGTAGCACCCCTTTCTAGTTAGAAATGTAACTTCTCCCAATCGGGAACCTTGGGAGAGACTCGCGGTGGGGTCCCGTCGTTACCCAGTTAAAAATAACCTTTCCAGGTCATGTCGTTTTGTTTGCCGCAGTGAAATAAGTTTATTTCAGCAGAATGAAGCCATTATTAGCTTGGCAGAGTCCACTTGTCAGAATTTTATGGAGCAGAACACCGTTTGGCTGGGAAATTCAATAAATACTGTAATGTGAGAAGAGTTCACACTCCACAGGCTGAAGGGGCAAAGGGTGGGGGATCGGTCTTGGGTACACTGTTTTCCAGCTCTGACCAGAAAGTGGTCAGAGAGAGAAGGAACACAGGTCACATAGAAGAGGAACCCTGGTAGCTCATGGGTTGAAGCCGTTCACCTATGAACCAACAAGGCAGTGTGTGGAACCTACCAGCCGTTCCGTGGGAGAATGGCGCGGCGCTCTGCCTCTGAAGATTCAGTCTAAGAAACCCCATGGGGCAGTTTATACTCTGTCCCTAAGGGTCACTGGGTGAGACACACAAACCTTTGTGGGAATGCCAGGGAGATGGGGCTTGTGAATAAAAACTACCACCCCACCACCCTAACAAAGCCTATTTACAGAGTGTGACAATGTATAGGGCCGACGGGCTCACATCCATAGCGAAGCGTCTTCATCCTCAAGGTTCTTCCTTGCCTCCCTGCCCTGCTTGCGAGTTTCTGGAGGAATAAAACACAGATGTGAAGCCCATGACCCTATAGTCTAGTCACCAGGCCAGCATGGTCTCTGAAAATGGGACTGAGCTGTTTGGAAACTGACCAGCCAGTGGCCGCGCTCTCGTGGCAGTGGGTTTTCCCTGGAGGCAGTGTGGTGGTGGGATGGTGGCTTGGGAGACTAAATCCTAGCTGCTGTCCCCTTTGCACTGTGGGTAAGTGGCTGCAGTTTTGGATTTCCCTTCTCTAGAGTGGGCTGTAAAATAGTCCTAGCTTCCCAGTTGCTGGGGAAGTACCTGAAGGAGCTCACCTAGAGATCTCAGGATATCATAGCTCAGTAAACAGGATGCTTGAGCAATCGATGCCTTCTAGCTGATCCCAGCCCATGCTGATCCCTCAGGTGTGTGTGACAGGGGAGGGCCACCCTGTCGAGGTTTCAAGGCTGTAATCTTGACACGAGAGGATTCCACATCTTCCGTGGTTTTGTTGGGCAGACCTGAACTGCCAACCTTTAGGTGAGGAGTCGAGTTCAAAGGGTGCCCACTATGTCTCTTGGGCCACTTAGAAAACACAGCCAACCAACAAACGAAAACCAAACCAAACAAGCAAATAAATAATACAAACAACAACTACTCAAAATTCAATTAGTTGGTTAACTTTGACTCATGGCCACCTCGAGTGTCATAGTGGATCTGGGTCCATAGGGTTTGTTCAGGACTGGTTCTCCATTGGAAGCAGCTACTCTGGCCTTTTCCCGAGGTACCTCTAGGTTGGCTCCACCCCTCATCTGTTCAGTCAGCCACTAAGTGTGCTAACTCTTCACACCACCCAGGGATGCTTAGTGGAAAAGACCGATGATCTTTAGTATCCCGAAAAGTAGTCATGCTGGAGCAAAGCTTCACTGCTGTGAGCAGTAAATGGCTTCATAAACATCACGTTCTGTTTCTATACGCCAAACTCATTTCTGAGCATCAGTGTACATATTTGCTTTTGTTATGTTTTCCCCCTAATTATGAAGATTTTGGAAGTACTTCTATTCCAGGTTTTAACTTGATTCCTGTTTTTGAACATGTCCAGCCACCGTTACACTTCCTGTTGGTTACTTGTATTGGCTGTGCGTCAGTTATGTTGCTATGCTGAACTTTGCTTGATCTGTTTTTGATGGGTGTTTCAGGGAAGACTGAGGTTGAGTCTGTAAGGATGGGCAGCTCCTCCAATCACCGGCCGGTCTATAGCTTCACGTTATGTGCTAGAAAGCTTTGCCATCAAGATTTTAAGGACCAGTGGTGGACATATTTCATCAGAACGCCCAGCCCAAGAGAGATTAGGAAGAAAGACCCTAAGATCTACTGCTAAGGGTCTGTTTGTCCATGAAAGGTTTATGGATCATAGCCGAGAGTAACTTGGTTGAACGCTGGAAGATGAGCCTCCAAAGTTTAAAGGCCATACATGGTGGCTGTGATAGTGGACTTGACATTTCGTGAAGACGACAGAGAAACGGGACACAGGACCACCAAGAGCTGGGATTAACTTCATGGCAAGTACCAACAACATAGCAAGGATTTTATATTGCTTAGATCCACAATCAGTGGAGCACGATGAAAGGACCCATTGCATCGGGTAAATGTGCCGCACCAAGTGTTGAAAAGCAAGGATGCTACTCTGAGCATGAAGATGTACCTGACCCAGGCCATGATATTTTCAGTCACCTCCTATACATGTGAGAGTTGGCCATTGGATAAGTAAGATTGGAGGAGAATCGATGTATTTTGAATTACGGTGCTGGTGAGGAATGTTAAAAGTACCATCCCCTGCCAAGAGAAGCAACGCATCTGTCTTTGAAGAAGCGCAGCAAGAATGCTCCTTGGAGGGAAGGATGGTGAGACTTCATCTGCGTTGGACATGCTGTCAGGAGACAACCAGTCCCTGGAGAAGAACATTCTGCTTGGTAAAGTAGAAGGTTGAGTGGAAAAGAGCAAGGTCCCGCGCAAGACGAATTGGCACGGTGGCCGAGACAGTGGGCTCTAACAATTAGGAAGATGCAGCCAGGCCAGGCAGTGTTTCATTGTGTTGTACATAGGCTTGCTATGAGTTGGAACCAGTGGTACCTAACAGCAACAACAACAACATGATTCAGGTCAGTAGAAAAAAAAATTGTGAGGTTTAGAGAGCGGGGAAAAAATAAAACCCAAATTGTATAACTTACTTTGAAGCCCTACATTTACATGTTGGGAAATTGTTTTCCTACTAATTAGACCGTTGCAGTTTGTTCTGAAGGCCCCTCGAGGTGGGTCCATGAAATACTTTCAGGGATCCTATCGAGGGTCTCTGTGCTCACCGACCCGCACATCAGCGCCAAGGTTCCCTGAGGGTCCACCTCGCCTTTAGGCATGGAAAGGGTGTCCTGTGTGCCTTGTCACCAGGGCATCGGAAGACCTGGCACCCTGTTGGCAGTGCCCGGAAACATTCTCAATGAGGGCATGCAGGAAGCCTCTGTAGGAAGAGGGTGTTCGCTGTCTTGTGTGAGTGGAGCCCGCGTCCTTTCCTTCAAGGAGTGACCTTCCCCCATGCCCTGTGCCGCCTGCTTAAGATGCCGAGTGCCCTGGAATCCATTTAATTAAAGCGCTGCCCCAGAGTCCATTATTGCAAAATATTAGCATAGTGCTCTGTGTGACCTTTAAAAAGTTTCGAAATGAGTTGCAAAATATAGAGGGACTGCCTCTTCTATCCTTCGAGTGCTCCGCACAAGACTTTCTTTCCCCTGCTGTCCTGTGTTAATTATGGTGAATCGTACTCGCTCTTTTAAGAACCAGTCTGCCCTGTCTGGTAAATATTTTGACAAATCTCTCCTCTGCCAGCATGCGGATTCCCTGGCCATGTCTCACATCTTACTTAATACCTTTATCTCCTTGGAGTATTTTGTGGGAGCGGAGACCTGTAACTCGCCTGGCTTCATCCAGATACGGCTTCATAGTCAGCCTGGGGGCCTTCTAGAGGAACTGCCAAAGTCAATTAAAAAAGCAGCCCCCTTGACCCCTAAGATTCTTTAGATAAACAGTGTGCTGTTGACAGCTGACTGCCAGCTGCTGACAGTAAATTGTACTTGGGGCCCTTCCTGCAGCCTGTAGCTTCACGGAGGGAAAGCATTTTGCTAGTCATAAATCACACCCTTTTCATGGGGAGCACTCCCGAGTGTTGGCGAGGTTTTGGGGGGGGGTGGCGGGGAGCTGGGGGAACCTGGCAAAGGGCTCCCCTGCCTTCCGATAGGCTCCTGCTTGTAATTACAGTTAGAACAGAGGAGGCAAGTGCTTCAGCGCGTAATCGCTCCCATGGGCATGTTTTAGTGGAGCAGGTTAATTTATACTGTACAATATCTGACCACAGCTGATCAATAACTTGTCTGGGATGTGCAGAAGCTGGCATAGGAGATCCTGTAGGCCAGCCCACCTCAGCAGTGGATATGTCGCCAACCCACTCTCCTGCCTCTGCTGGCTTCTTGGAACTGGGCTTGGCGGAGATGTCACTTGGTGTGTGTTTGTTTATTTATCACAGGCTTTGTGGGAGCGCTGTCCTTTGCAGTGTACGCACTGAGAAATTCCTGTGCGGGTACGCTGGGCCATCAGGCAGAGCCAGTGATGATTGCATTTCACCCCAAGCAGTCACAGGTGACCTGAGGGGACCACCTGACATAGGTGGAATGAAAACACCGCTTGGTAGAAACTGCCAAGGGTAGTGCATTTTGTTTTTGTTATTTTACTAGAACATCCCCATGACCACTCGTCCCCTGCCCGCAACATAACAGTGGCATAACTAGCCAAGCCTTTGCCTACTGACAGAAAGGTGGATGGTTGAGAGGTGCCTCAGGAGAAAGGCCAGGTGATCTACGTCTGAACAAGCAGCCATTGGAAGCCCTGGAGCTCGGTTTGGTTTTGGCACACACTTGGGGGGTCCGTTGGTCAGAACCTTCTGGATAGTAACTGCCTTCAGAGTCAGCGTGGCCCTACCTCCTATGCCAGTGCACCCAAAGATAGGCATCTATCTAGACCAGCAAGCCTGATTCCATTACAGCGGGCCTCATTCTGCCTCCACGATGCCTCGTGCCTTCTATGCTGGAGTTAGATTTTCACATGCCTGCAGCTCCTCTCCAGGGAAAAGGGGGCATATTGTCAGAGGCCCTGAGTTATTAAGTGAAATTCTTAGGTATAAATGGTCTGACCCTGTGTGGTATAGTGATTATATGGAATTTCCACTGACTACTAAATATTATTTATTATAATTTTTTTGTCGATAATGACGATCTATCTGGTGAATTTAGAGTAGTCTGATTTCCATTTGTTGGGAGGCTGCTGGTCCTAGTTTTCCTCAGCAGGACAATGCTGTACAGACATTCCCAGAATGGGAGCACGGAGGCCTTAACTTTGATTAATCGACACCATGCATTTCCCCCTACTCGAGTTGTCGATGCTGCATTCTGGGGTAAGATTTAAATAATGTTTTTGCTAATGATAGTTACTATTCAATTCACCTACACAGTGCAGCTAATCAAACTCCAAAGAAAGTCGAGTCTTTGCTCTATAAATGGCACCGCGTGTTGATGGTACCCCCTGTCCATGAGATTCCCCCATGACCCCAAACCACAGAGCAGCATCCCCTTCATGTGCAGTGGATGTGCCATCTCAGGCCCTGCTGACTGCAGCATTCACCAAGCCCCATGACGTGGCTGAGTTTGTGGGACGTTAGCCTGAGGCACAGAAGCTTGTTTACTGTGCTGATTAAAAGGAAAGCTTGAAATGACTTAGGAGAGAGGGTGGCATCTCTAGCTCTGTGTGTGTGTGTGTGTGTGTGTTGGGGGGTGGTGGTAGAGGGACAGGAGGAGGAGAAGAGAGGTGAGAGAGAATTATATGCTTGCACATGCTTGTATGAACACAGGTATATTCATAGAATACGCCTCATGGAGGAATATCTGGAGATGAGACCTGCCAGTAGTATCAAGGATGGGAGACCTGCCCCCCCTTGTGTGTGTGTGCGCGTGTGAGTTGGTGTGCATGTGTGGCAAGAAGCGAAAGCATTGGAAGCATTATTGGCACTTGGTTGTCCTGATGCGTTTGGCACTGTGTAGGGGTGAATGCTACCTTTAAATGGTCCCTGGATGGGAGGAGGAGAATGCGGTGTTCTCTGATCGCTCCAGCTTTCCCTGGTACATTTGCTTATCTGGTCTGGTGAGCTAGGAGGGTAGGCAGTAGCGTGGAGGGAAAGGAACATTGGAAGAAGGTTCATGATAGCTGAGATTGGAGGTGGAGGTAGACAGTGTATCTACAGAAAAATAAGAATGAGTTAAAGTTGCCTCGTTTTGTACTTTGGGTAACAGTAATTGTCCAGTAGTTCTTCACAGATTATATCTTCTATTATCTAGCCACCTGTCTCTCTGTTCATCCACCTACTCACCCACCCACCCACCCAGTCAAGCCATTCATCCAATTAAACTATCAGCTATCTGTGTTTCCTAGAGGAGTACGGGGATACTGGCTCCCCTCTGAATAGGAAGGGGCTTGTTCTCCTTCTACATAATGTCTTTATCCCATACATTGTCACTGCCCCTGCCTCTTGTCCCCCGACTGCCTTCCCCTTGAAGGAATCCCCTTCTAAGACTGAATCATCCCTGTGCTTCTATAGAATCAGGCTGGAGGAGGCATCATCAAGAATATGGTGGTGGCTTTCACCTTGCTCTTGTTTTCTTGTTGTCAGTTATATGGAGTTTTGGGGGTCATTTGAGTAATTGCTGTTATTACCCACAACACTATTTAAATCAACACCCTACTGAGCTTTGTTAGGGGATAAGCATTGCGGTAGCTTCTCTACACAGGTCACCTCATTGAATCCATCCAGTAGCCCCTCCATTCTGTGTCATCTCCTCTTCACTTTCCTGGGAAAGCAATAAGGCTGAGAGGCAGCGTCACTGAGTGAGTGAGGGACAATTCCGGCCCTGTGGTACCATTGCTCTCTTCGGGCGTCCAGTTTTACTATTACTGGTTGTTCTAACCACAGCTTCTGTGTGTTTCAAGTAGAAAGGGCTCAGGTATCAACTGGAGAAAACAACTTTATAGGGCTAGACATTATATAGGGGAGTGCTGGTGGTGCCAGGTGTTAGTCATTGGGATCCTTGTGACAAAGTTGTCAATTCAAACTACCAGCTGCTCCTAGAGAGAACAATGAAGCTGTCTGATCCCATAAAGGGTCACCTTCTCAGAGACCACTGGCTCATGGTATCACTGTGGGCTGGAATCCACTGCATGACAGTGGCTGGAGGTGTCTTGGCACTTGTGTTACGGAAGCACAGTTTGAACTGTGGACTGAGACCTATCGTGGCCTCAGATAAAGGGCAAAGGTTCAGCTGAAAGAACTCTTAAGTGATCTTGCAGCCTGGAGTCGGCTACAGTGTGGGGTAGATTAGTGTTAGGAATCTGTCTAGACACTGTCACTCTGCCCTCCCGAGGAGGATAGCACTTTGCAGAAGCCAGGAGACACTGAGCTATAAGGAAGTTAGGTGTAAAAATGTTGTCTAAGTCCAGTTATAGGGGAAAGGAAGTTTGATTGCTCAAACTGAGGAAAACCATCTGAAGACATAAACAGAGAATCGGTTTTATTACCTACTTTTGGCTCACCAGAACCAAGATGGTACAGATTGCGCCTCAGCTTGTGTGGTCTAGACCTTGGCTATTAGGATGGCTTGCTGTTAGAGATACTATCTTTGTAATTGGACACAAAAATCTAACCACCATTTTTAATAAGGTGACTCCATGTTTCTGAATAGAAGTATATTGTAGGGTTTTCATGGGCTGAGTTCTCGGAAGTACATCACTTGGCCTTTTTCCTAAGGGACCTCTGGGTTGGGGGGGGGGGGCCCGTGGGGGGGACCTGAGCCTCCAACCTTTGGGATAGCAGTCTGGAGCATTACTCATTTTCAGGACCCAGGGACTCCCAAAACCACACCCAAAGGCTTCCAATCTGCAAGCGCATATGAGAACCACCTCTTGTGAGAGCTCAAGTAGCCCATTTCCAGGCACCAGGGTGCATTTCCAAAGCCCTGCTCTGAACCAAGCCTATGCACTAGTCGGCACCCCAGGAGGGCTCCTAGACAGTCTCTCCTATTGTACTTCACCTTGAGGGTGTTGCCTAAGGCAGGCCAAGTGGACGATTACGCAAAATGCCAGATGCCTTACCCCATGTTTGAATGCAGTCATTAATGTTCTTTCCCAAAGAATCATGGTTTCCTAAAACGGACCTCCCTCGTTGCCACCATGTTGATTTCAACTCCCAACAGTCTATGGGGCACGGTAGAGCGGCCCATGTGGCTTCTGAGACTATCACTGCTTGTGGAATTAGAACGCCTCATCTTTCTCCCTTGGAACTGCTGGTGGTTTCTAAAGGCTGACCTGGTGACCAGTCGTCCTGTTCGCAATGGATCTTGGACTCCATAAATCGGGAAGTGCAGTAGGGAAAGGGCTTGGATAACATGCGCTGTATGACCGTCTCTTTCACTACTTAAGATTCATTCATGGACACTTGCAGAGGTAGCCTTGCCATACTTGCTAAGCGCTGGGTTGCCTGAAAAAAAATTAGTATCTGACTTGCTCAGATGAGGGACCCGTTCTGAGGACAGCTTTCACCAAAGCAAGCCCATTACCCTCACATCAATTTGGAATCATGGAATCCCTAGAACAGCGTAGAACTTCCCTTCAATAGTTGGAAGCTGTAAATCTTTACTGACACCGACTGCCTCATCTTTCTCCCATGGAGGGGCTAGTTTCGAACTGACCACCTAATGGTTCACAGATGAGTGCTTAACCGTTGTGCCACCATGGCTCCTGTAGGGCAGCTTCCAGTATACAGGGAAGTACTGTAAGTAGCCAAACCCCACACATGGCTTTTTGTGTCTTCCTTGGGTTATGGAATTGCTTTTGACAGAAAACAAACTCAACAAAAGCATCTTTCTTAACATGTTCAGAGAAGGAGACACATCAAGTATTTGCAAGGTTGTGTGAGACAGTCTTGCTGTTGATTACCACGAGCCTGTAAGGAACTCATTTTCTCCTCAGTGCCAGTTCCTCCTCAGACAGAAGTGCAAAGAAAGACAAATGTGTTCATTTGCTAGCCAGTTGGGCAGTACCTCTGTTTAAATTTTATTCTTAAACATAATAATTTGGCAAGCAAATTGAAATGATAAATTCAAAGGGTAGAACTTATTTTAAAAGATGAGACAGAAAGTTCTGTTCTAACCGCTTGGATCCATCGGCTCTGAATGAAGCCTACGCCTCTTGCTCCGCTTCCTTTGAGAACAGTACACAGACCACGGAGACAAGGAGCTTATGGAAACCTCTCCGGAGGAGAAAGATGAGGCTTTCTACTCCTAAAGAGTTCATCTCAGAAACTCAGCAAGAGCAGCTCTACCCTGACCTCTAAGGTCATTATGAATTGACATCTGCAATGGCAGTGAGCTTGGTTTGTTTTTGGTCTGCCCACTGCCTGGATCTGTTAATGAATGGCCCAGCCTAAGCAAGACATCCAACAGCTTGTGTGCATAATAATGTAGGCTACAGTTTGCCTCCACATTGCAGACTGTGAGATCTGAGCAGTTGGAGATTTCTTCTTGGGATAACAAAACCACAACATGTAGCCTGGGTTCTGATTATCTTACAGATTTTGTTTCTAGTCCAAAGTGTTCTTAAACTCACATCTATTTAGCATGGTGTTTTACCCAATTGGTCTTGGCAGGTATAGGATCCTCTAGGTTTAATGTAAGGAGTTCAAAGTCCCTTGTGCCCTTCATAGTTCACAGGGAGAAGACTATCCTGCAGGCCCAGGAAACAGGAAAGTTTAGGAAGCAGTTTAATTAAAAGACACCCAAGGCTATTGAGAAAGTAAACAAAGCTTTATCAGGCCCTCTCAAACAAAGCAAAACACCCCAAAAGACTTCCCTTGAATTCGTTTATAAAAATGGTGCTTCACTCTGCTGTCTTCTATTTAACTATTAAGGGGACCTCCCTACCCTCCTACCCCGGTTATGCATGGGAATACCAATATAGTTGATGGATTCAAAAGTTCCTTTTAGAGACTGAGAGAGTATCTCCTTCATGTAAAGTGTTGCTGATTTTACCAACTAATGGAGAACTGATGATTGCCCCCTTTTTCTCCACACCGTTGTCATACAGGTTGAATGCAGACAGCTCTAATTTTCGCTTTAGGTTCTTTCTGAAACCATTAGCTGGACCCGTGTGCACGCTGTAATCTGGTTTCGCCCTTCAGAATGATTTCCGCATGTGTGCTGCTCACTCTTGTGCTGTGCTTGAAGAAACCTGTCTCCGTCTCCTCCACCGTTGCTATCCTGCCTCCTGTCCGCGGGCTGTCCCTCAGCATTCTACAGTTGCTTCCTTGCTGGTCTCTGTATCCCTTCCTTGTTACTGTTGTTGGAAGTTGCCTTCACATTGGCTTTGAGTCACGGCCGCCTAATGTGTAGAAGAACGAAGCATTCCCCCATGGGGTCATCCTCATCCTCATTGGTAGGCTGCATTTCATGGTGATGACTCCGTGTCAACTCATCTCATTGTGGGCCGCCTCATCTTCCCTGACCTTCCATGTTACCAAACACGAGGACATTTTCTAGCCATTGTCATTCCTGATGGTGCCTCCAAAGAAAGGCCGCCATCGCCGTGCCGTCCTCACTGCTAAGGAGCATTCTGATTGTGTGCTTATAAGGCGTTCATTCTTCTTGCAGACCACAGTGCTCTCTATTGTTTGTCAGCCCTACAATTCAAAGGCATCTGCTCCTCTCATCCTTTATCAGGTGGTGAAAAAGACCATGGTTGGGGTCAGGTGCCCTCTGGGCATCAAAATGATCACCTTACTTTAGAAAAATCTAAAGAGCCTCTTTTGTAACAGGCTTGCCCAATTCAATACATTGTTTGATTGATAACTTCCATGGGCACTGACTGTTGATCCAAAGAGAATGACATTGTTGGCAACTCAAATTTTTTTCTTCAGTTATTATGATACTGCTTATTGCCCTGCTGCGAGGACTTTTGCATTCCCTCCGACCCCTCTCTCGTTCATTCTTCTCACAAACCCAGGGAGAGGAGGTATTTATGGAATGAATATTAGATCAGATCATTCCTCTGCCCAATAGCTTCTTGTTGCATTTGTGTTAAATCATAAAATACTTTATCATTTCTAGGCTGCCATCATTTCTGCACCCTCCTCCAGCGACCTCTCCACTCTGGTCATGGGTCTCTCAGCACACAACCTCCTTTTAACAGCTACAGAGGCACTAGCGATTTCTGGGACATTTTTCCACCTTAACTTCTAGATATTTTGAATACTCTGCAGTATTTCTTTTATATATATTATAATATACATAATGTTATATATATATTATAATATAGATATGGAACAACTTGGATCCCATAGCTTTAAATTTAAGGATGTTTCATCTAAAGAGGGTGTCTGGTAGCTGAGAAAAGGAAATTTAAGCATGTTACTTGAAAATATAACTAGCTTCCCAGTTAAATTGTTCGGTGTGTTCTAGCTCTTTGATGCCTGTACTAGCCTCCATTTTACAAATGATATGCTAAGCATCTCAGGATTTGTACAAGGTCATACCTTAGAGACAGAGCTGTTTAAAATAAGTAGTTTGGTACAGAGTAGTTAGACCATACCACGAGTCAGAACAGGAGGATCCCTCTAAGCATCGAGGATGCCAGATGAACCTCTCTGTGGGTAAGAGTGGGGATGAGCTAAGGGGCTGAAAGTGTATCTTGCAAGTTGCATGGAGGTGCTATGTGTGGGTTGATTATCCAATGATAAATAAGACTGTCAGTAACCAAGGCAAGGAAGGGTGTTCTAGGCAAAGAAAACAGTGCGTGAACCTGTACTGAAAGAATTTTATACAGATAGGTGAAAACGTGTGTGTATGTGTGCATGCATGTGTGTGAATTATGGTTATTGTAAGCCAAGGGAAGATTACCTAGGAAAGTTTACAGTGGTCTGAATTCCGAGGTCAATTTCAGTATCAATGTAAGGAACTTGGGGTTTATCGCGATGTTGTCAATCAACAAGGCTTTAAACAGGGGAGTTGTATGATCAGATCTGGTCGTAAGATGAGTCTTCCCTCCATTTGGGGCAAGTGGAATATGGCCGTGACTTATTCTTCTACCTGAAATAGGCCCAAAGTAGATAAACTCCATGGCGACAGTGCTCATCATACCAGTGGGTGGCAAGCAATGAAAGACGGCGGTCCCTGAGAGATGGGTCACCAGCTAGTGATTCCCATGATCGCCCCAGGTTTCTGTCTGGAGAACCGTAGGCAGAGCCTAAGGGATCCCTAGCATTGTGCTGGATCTGAGAGTTGGGGGGAAGTAGGCAGCTCAAGTTTGTAGCACGGAGCATCGCAGAAGAGTGCTCTGAAATGCATATCCCTGGTTTTCATTTTCAATGGGAAAACCTCTTGCAGATTACCAGGGAAATATTGATGAAATTTAGATTATATAGCCAATGATTTAGTGGAACTAGGAGGCAATTTAAAATAGTGATGACTATGATTAAAGGAAGGTACAATGAGAATTTTTACCACTTTCAGTGGATGCTGATTAAATTTTAGATTTTCAGGCTTAGATTGCGTTTTGCCTTTCAATCAAGCTCTTGTGTTTCAGTATTTGCCCTCTAATATCCAAACAGCTTTAAAAAAAAAGACCACATGAAAATAATGGTATAACAAACCATTACAGATTTAAAAGGCACTGCATGTATATATTAAAAGGGAAGATGTCTCTTTCCACAAAAGTACTCAATTAAAAAAAAGATTAATCAAAGATGAGTCTCTTCTCTTTTTAGGGTTTTATCTGAATTTTATCGTGAAGTGTAAGATAGTGCGTTCAGAGAAAGCCTCTCTCAATTCCTTAGAGTGAGGGATTGAGGGCACTGATGTCTACTTGTCAATAAATAGTCTATATTTGACAGTTCAGAGAGATCCTATTCTGGGATAGAAAAATGAATTGCCCTTGAATAGAAAATTGAAAAAGCTCATTGCACATATTTCTTCATTCTTCTGAAGAAATCCTCTCATTATTTTTCTCTAATTATTTTGTGGGGTTACAGCAGATTGCTGATCTCCCTCCCTTCGTTGCAGTATTGTACATAACGGAGAAGGTGCTTGGAACACATTAATATCATGAAGACCATTTCTTGCCCCTGTTGTTTTTTTATTTAACCTGAATGCTCTTTGTTAACCTTTGGGGTGATCAGTGGCTCACAATTACTAGTATCCTTGGATGAAATGGAAGGTGATTTCTATGCAGTTTTCTTTACAGAATTACAGGGAGAAACAGAATGCATGCATTTATCTAAAAGATTCCTTCATTTTAATTTATTTTAGAGAAAAAAATAACTTCTGCTAAGAGGGAACCCCAATTGAGGCCACTGTCCCTTCTCTTCTGGCACCAGAATTCTCAAAATAGGACTGTTTTTTCTTTCGCACCGAAGGATCATTTTTAGAGGGAAACCTGTTTCATTACAACTGGCGTTCAAAGAAGTGATGGAACGTACATCTGTACCTGTGACAGTCCATTTTTGGCAGTTGTCCACCAGAGCTGAGAAGGGTCATCCATAGTGCTAAGATGCCTTTTTCATGTACTGCCTAGGCCAAATCAGGTTGTTGGTGGATGCTCACAAATATCGGCTGATGCTGGTGTTTATCCAGCACACTCACAGGCGAAACTCCAAGTGCATGCTCAACATTCTCCTCTGGCTGTAATTACTACTGTGTAATCTCCGTGTCGTTCGTGTTGCTGTTGTTCACAGAACTGTAGCATTATGAGGATGCTCCACAAAGGCACCGACACAGGAAATGAGAGACCAAGTCTGCATGGATCTGAAGCAAGAGTAGACACACGAGCATTTTTCTAATATAATCTCCAGTAGATGTTACAATATGAACTCATTTTGTGATCTTAATGCATTGCCTTTTGACATTGGACATTTAAATCTGCATGTTAAATATTGAATCTATATAAATATTTCAGCTATTCCACACATTATCCTTGAATGATTCGTAAATCATTGATAGTTTTTGGCATTATGTCAACACAAAGGATTAGATTGGTTTTTTTGGGGGGAGAAAACACCTCCTCCACTTTTCCAGCCTTGTACACAAACACCTTTGAAAAAATAGATGTACATTGTTTGTATCTATTATCATTGCACGGTGGAAAGAACACTAGACTTATAGCCGGGCAGTGAACTGGTGCCTTGCACACCACTTTGTCTTGTCATCCTCAGTTTCTTCATAGCTTTAAAGATGACTGAGACAATTTTATCTCTAACATCTTTCCCAGAACCTTCTACACATTGTTATTTCTTTCCTTTCCCCGGAGGTTTTGGTTACATCTTCACATCATAGGCACTCTCCTTCGGTGCCATCAGTTGGTTGTGACGTACAGCAGCCCTGTGGCCATAGAAGAGAGTTCAGATTGCTCTATGCCATCCTCACCACTGTTGTGAGCTTGAAGCCCATTGGTGCAGCTCTGTGCCAACCTATCTCATAGAGGATCTTTGTCTTTCTCGCTGCCCTCCACTTTACCAGGCGTGATGTCCCTTGGCATGCCCAAAGTACACGGAAGAGTATCTTGCCATGCTTACTACTGAGGGACATTCTGCGTGTACTTTTTTCCAAGGCAGATTTTCATAAGAATTAGGGAGGTATAATTTATTGGAGGAAATATCAGTGACCTCAATAGTTTTTTATACTGTTGATTAAACAGTTTTTGCCCCCCTCCCCCGTGGCTTCCTACAATTTTTTCATAGCTAAACTTTAGTAACTTTTAAAGAGGTCCATTGAGGCCAAGTTGTAATCATCATCTTTGTGTGACCTTCGACACAATAGCAATTGGGGAAGTTCACTGAATTAGTTTTTAACTAATGGTAATAATGCTCTTGCATGATTCTTGCTTAAAAAGTTAAGATGGAAACATCTGTTGTCACCCTAATTCTCACTGTGTTAGTTGCAAATGCTTCTGATGAGATCTTCTGTACACATGGCAAATACACACCTAAGAGTGTGTAGCTTTGTTTCCGTTGTGCAAAGGAATGGTTATCCTTTGGGCGCATGCTAGCATCACCTGGTAAGCTTTACAATTCACTGCTGCCCTAGTCTGACAATGAGAAGTTCTGCTGCAGTGGCTGCACGCTGGCCTGGGCCTCAGCATGCTTTCGAGTCTCCGGACAATTCTCCGGTAAGCCTCAGGGGAATCCCTGCGGTGGCCCCACATCATGCCTCTTCACTTAGGACGAGCCCTAGCCATTCTTCTTTGGCTGACCTTATCGCATGCTCTTTGGTGGCCATTCAGGTGTTTTTATTTTCTGCCATTACAAAAAAAGAAAAAAGCATGTTAAGTGTACATATTTCAGTGTAAACAGAGTCCTAGAAGTGGAGCTACACCCATCGAAAAAGTATGAGAGACTATTGTCTATGGCATTTGCCCGATTATTTCTGTGAGTAGAAAGCACTGGTGGCGTTTCATTCTGTTGTGCACAGGGGTAGCTATGAGGGTTCTGTTGTGCACAGGGGTAGCTATGAGGGGAACTCACTTGACAGTCCCCAGCCACAACCACAACATATATTTTGGTTTGTGTTTAATTTGATTTGGGGTATGATCTCTTTCATCGTTTTTTAATTCTAGAGCCAGAAATGGCAACTGAAAATGGATATATTATTTGCATAAATTTCCCACCTAGTAGACAAAAACTCTTGATATTCACCATTCATCTCTTCGCATCAAGAGGGTCTGCCAGGCAATCCACGGTCTTTTTCTTATATCCAGGTCAGAGCGGTCTCTTTATGATTTAGAGTGGTGCCTTTTCATGGACAAAAGGAGCCTCAGAAATAGTTTTTGTCACCACCTTTGCTGTCAGATGAGGAAAGGATGCCCAGAGGAGGTGTGTGACCCTGCCCAGTAGCTAACAACTGAGATGTGATCCTAGGGCTGGGACGAGGGCTCATTCTCTGCTCTGGTCTCTCCCTTGCCTCCGTGCAGTTATCTACTGCCGAGTCATAAATTATCAAAGTTTTAGCGGCTTCACACCACAAACACATCCCATACTTTCAGAATGGGGGTCGGGCTTATGTAGGTCCTTTGACTTAGGCTCTCTCCTGAGATTTCACTCAAGATGCCAGCCGGCATGGCAGTGATAGCAGGGTGTAGCTGCGGGGCTGTTTCTCAGCTCACTTGTGGGAAGACTTGGTTCCCACCATCATCGGAGCTCTGCATGAAATCCATGGACCAGATTGAGTGAAGGGTGAGGGGAGAGAGCTTTTGAAGACATACCAAAGGCAGAAAGGGCCGTCTTTTTATAACCTTATCTCAGAAATGTTTTCCCATTACCTCTGCTATATTCTATGTGCTAGAAAGAAGCAAGGGAGAAAGATGGGGCTTTCGACTCTAGTAAAGAGTTGCCATCTTGGGGACCCACGGGGGCCTTTCCACCCTGCCCTATAGGGTCACTTTGAGAATGGAATGAACTCAATGGCAGGGAGTGAGAAAGAAGTTAACAACTCAGTGGCAATGAGTTTGGTTTGGGCTGGAGAAGTAAATGCCCAGGTCCAGCCTACACTCAGAGGGAGGAGAGTAATCCTCTACCTCTTGAAAAGATTTTGTGGATGTATCTTTCATCTACCCCTGTGTGTCACTTTTATTTAGCATTCAGTGACGGCAAGATTCCTAATTTTAGCTCACCGTGCATTTTCTTTCACCTCCCAGTACTAAAAGGAAACGAGATCATCATTTTATCCTAACTACCAGAATGAAAATGAACTTCTGAAATGTTTATGGTACCCGAAGCGTATCTTAGAAGTTTCCTGGTCTCTAAGATACACAGAGGCACCCACAGCTTTAACCTCGGTCTCCTTTTGCCTCATCATGAGATGTGCTTAATCATTCATTGGTTATATATTAATTTATTCACCACATGATCTCCACCTCTGCCAAATAGCCCATTATTGTGAGTATTCCATAATGGCCTGTATTTTTAGCGTCAGACGCATGATCCCTAAAATCATAATGCCTAAATTCCAGATGTTTTTCATCTCTAAACTGCCAGGGTGTTGCTGGAACATACGGTGAATGCCTTGAAGCAAAACAATAATGTCTTTTTAATGAAGAGGCCTGTCTATAGCGCAGAAATCTGAATCAAGGGTTTGCGTCTCTGGCAATAGCCTTTTCATACCACCCTTTGTAATTGAACATATGGCTTACATCATGGAAAACTATGTAGAGCAGGAAGAAGGAGGACGCATGTTTCACATATGTGTCGAGGCTAAGGTAGCACCGTATGCAGAGCACGCCGGAGGGCAAAGGCCCGACGCTGATTACGAAATGATTAGACCAGTCGAGTGGCCTTAATTTGTTTAAAACGCCGCAAATGGTTTCACATTTTCAAGTAATTAACACTCCCTTTGCTTTTAATATTTGCATTTTTTATTAAGAAGCAATCCCCAATATTTTTTAATGAACCTTTGAAACGATGACATTTAGAAAGCATTTGCCTTCCCAAAATAAACTATGAGAAGAGTTCAGCCTTGGAAGTTGACCATATTTAGTGAGCTGAAAAGATGGAAATCTCCCCAAACGTGTTCTGGGTTTTATATAACGTGGCATTTTACAAGGTACATATGGGTGGTGGAAAAAGGGAAGGCCCTCAAGGAGATGCCCTGGCACGGGGGCCAAACATGGGAAGCAATGTGAGGATGGCGCAGGACCCAGCGGGCTTTGCACTGCTATGTGTAGGACAGCTGTGGGTTGAACTGACTGGTTGGCACCTAACAAAGACAACGGGGTTTCTTTGTGCTTATTTTTAGGTGGCACATTTGTTTGATGGAAGAGATGATCATTTATGATCATTTCCCTCTAGGGGAAAAAATTCCTTTAAAATAGAAAAGTTCACAAAATATTGTGAATAAGATTTGTTAGGAGGTCAGGTAACACCTTCTTTCAAGTCTGTTGTCGCTTAGACTTTTAGTCACAAACATGGTGTCTGAAATTAATGATGTCAGTTTTACTTCTTGGAAAATAAATGTATAGTTCTATTATGGTGTTTTTAAAAAATATGTGCCCTCCTCCTTGGGGGACGGACAACAGAAAAGTGGGTGAAGGGAGACGTCGGACAGGGCAAGATATGGAAAAATAAATTATCAAGGGCTCATAAGGAAGGGGGAAGTGGGGAGGGAGGGGAAAAATGAGGACCTAATTAATGCCAGGGGTTTAAGTGGAGAGGAAATGTTTTGAGAATGATGAAGGCAATGAATGTACAAATGTTTTTTATACAATTGATGTATGTATGGATTGTGATAAGAGTTGTATGAGCCCCTAATAAAATCATTTAAAAAATTGGCAATATTTTATTTTTGTTCACGAGATTACAGTTGATCTTAGGTTCAGAAAGAAATTATACCTACAAAGATAAAGCTCCTCCTTTTTTTCCCCCCTTTGATTTTCTTTGTTATAATTTACAATGCCTGTTGACTCTATTGAATTTCCAATTGTAATCTTTGGCCAGGTTCATGTGTTACAGACTTGGGTACACAAATAGCTTCTCTTCGGCTGGATGTGGGCATGTCTGATGTTGCATAAGGATCTGTTGACTGTTCAATGGGAGGCTCTTGGGGGCCACTGTAGAGGTAGCACTGCCATTGTTGTTGGGGATGAGGGTTCTCTATGTTGACTTTACTGGGGTTTACCAACAAAGCAAACCAGGGTGGTTCCCTTCTCCTGTTAGACCTTTCATAGCTTGCAGGCATCTCTACTCGGCAGGACACTCAGGAAGCCTGTCTGGGGCCTCTTGCTAGTACGGCAGGCCTGAGTAGGGCACAGATCAGTGTGCATAGCAGCCAATGGAAAGGATGGAAGTGGGGACTCTTCCCCAAGCTACCTTAAAAGAAAGCATGGAGATCTCCTTCTGAAAAGTCAGCCACTGAAGGCCCTAGAGAACAGAGATCTCCTACAGCCTCACGGGGAAGTCCAGGACTTCACCATGAATGGACATCTTTGTGAGTCACAGTGTCCTTGAGCCCGAATGCCCAGGATGGCAGCAGCTTATTTGTCAACTGCTTAGAATCAGGTTTCCAGCTGGGCCAGGCCCCTGAGCACAGCTGGGCCCTGAGCTTGGTGACTAATCACAGCAGCGCCCCCCCAGCCTGAGGAACCAGCTGTGCCATTGCAGTGTCACACTGGAATGGACCTCCTTCTCAAGCTTGGAGATGAGTGGGCGTGGCCAGGTCCAGAGCCCCTCTCTTCCAAGGCAACAGCTGCCTTTTGGCATCACTCGGAGGCAAGCACTCTGGGGGAGAAGGTGATGTTTCCCATCACTTCTATATAGCTGTATCTCTGGATATCATAAACACGTCCCCCTGCCATCGAGAGAGACATTTTCCTTAAGGGTTAACTGGCACAAAGGAGGCGGAGAAAGTGCTTTTAATTTCAAGGGTCAGAAGTTAGGAGAAAAGCCATACGTATTTCCTCTCCTGAGCTCTCGTCAGGCTGCAGCAGGCCATTCATTTTGAAAGGGTTTTTCTAGTGAAGGCGCCCGCTCAGCTGGCCGGGCAGTGGCACTTTCTCCCCTCGAGGCCAGCAGTGTCCTCTTGCAGAGCAAGGCATTTCTTTACCCAGTTACAACTGTAAGGATAGCCCTGGCCACTGGATTCATTTGGAAGAAAAGTAAGAGGGTTTACGTTACAGAGTAATTGTTGTTATGGTTATCATGACTATTAGAGCTATACATTTCTATCCTGCTGTCACCGCTGATCTGATCTTCCCAAGGGGTTAAGACTTGGTGTAAAGGTGTGATTGTTGCCATTTTAGTGATAAAGTCCTATGGAAAATGGGACTTATTTTGTACACCTGGTTGGGGGCAGGGGGACTCCAAATGTCAGTTTCATTTCAGTGTTCCTACCTGAATCTCTTACAGTCTGGGCCTCAATGAGAGTGAGATAACTCTATGGTTCTATTGCGCTCAGAAGAAAGTTTATTAAGAATTACACTGATGTCTTTGGGGATTACATAGGGAAAGAATTCCTATATAGCCCCTAAGGTCTATAGTTTGGTATGGAAAAACAGTGAAATGTAATCTTTAGTCTCGACCCCCCTACTTGACTTTGTTGTTTTCTGTAATAAGTATTTTTAATGTTCCTTTCCTAAACATACTCACTGCTAAATTGATGCTGACTCATAGTGATTCTGTAGGACAGGGTAAAACTGCACCCGTGAGTTTCCCAGGCTGTAACTCTTTTACAGGAGTTGAAAGCCCCATCTTTCTCCCTAAAGAGCCATCACACACAATCATTGACCCAGTATGGCGCAGGACTGGGCAGTGCCTTATTCTGTTGTACACGGGGTGGCTGTGGGTCAGAAGCCACTTCAGGGCACCTAGCAACACGGACACACTGCTCAGCCCTCTGATTTCTGTGTCACTGGTGCCTTGGGAACACTGGTGTTTACCTTGCCAGAGAAGCTGTGGGTAATGGTCCTGGTTTCTACTCCTGGGCCACGTGGCAGATGACCTTCAACGTTGCTGTATCATCTCTCATCTTCCATGGGACAGTGGCAATGCTTGGAGGCCTGTGGGATGATTGTCTCCATCAGCCTTCTGGCCCTTTCCATCAGTAGACCCCACCCCTTCTCACTGATCTCCTGGTACCATGACGATTGATGAGAGTCTAATTCCACGGCTGCAGAATCCTTTGATTCGGGACCTTTACAGTCCTCAATTAGCTACATGTTCTTAAGACGGTCACTCGGTAGGAGATTTTTTTCTTCTTTTTTTGCTCTTTTTCTGGTAATCTTTGCACTTGTTCCTGTGTGTGCTGTTTTTCTTGGAATAATATATTTTTAAAAATCATTTTATTAGGGGCTCATACAACTCTTATCACAATGCATACATACATCAATTGTGTAAAGCACATTTGTACATTCATTGCCCTCATCATTCTCAAAACATTTGCTCTCCACTTAAGCCCCTGGCATTAGGTCC
>NW_022103922.1:9646997-9809067 GCF_000313985.2 Echinops telfairi | reverse complement strand
CCAATTTGGATCACTTGTTGTTCCTTTGTCCCTGAGTTTGTTAACACCACTTCCTTTCCCCCCACCTCCCCCACTCCCATGTCCCCCTGGAACTGTCTGTCCTGTTGTTTTCTTCTCCAGATTGTTCATCCAGCCTATCTTATTTACTATGCCATATTTCTCATGGGCTCTATTGTGTACTTTATGAGCCTGTTTCTTCTTTGACTCAAAGGTGAACCTCCAGGAGTAGGAGGGGAGAGTGTTTAAATTATTAGCTGTCTTTCACAAGGATAATAATGAGATAAAAAAATAATCTGAGTAATGCAGTTGTGACCTTAAAATTGCTTATTGCAAAGCAATAAAGGGCTATCACACTGTTAGTCAGGGTTGACTAGAGAAATAAATTCAGAGACACTCTTATGTGTATAAGAAAGAACTTTTTATCAAAAAGCAATTGTATATTGAGAAAACATCCCAGCCCAGTCCAGATCAAGTCCTTAAGTCTGATGTTAGCCCATTGATACCAGTCCCTTAATTCCTCTCTACACTCATACAGCACATACATCAATGCTGAATGCAGGAAAGCTCCTGGCCAGTGGGTGGAAAGTCCTGTGGATCTATTGGCAGTGGTTATACCTCCAGGGCTCTGGCTGCCATCGGCATGGCTCCATGTGGCTTGTCCACAGAAAGGTGAAGCACAGAGAGTGTCGCCCACCTGCAGGGAGGAAGAGAGGAAGTTCCCGGAATCCTCATGATTAGGCCATGCCCACAAGGAGACATCTTCAGGCTGTGACCTGATTGCCAGGTGTAACTCCACCCCTTCACTCTTTTATTAGGTTGGCACGAAATTGTGTAATCACACACATCATAGCCAAAATTAATTTAAAGGAGACATGTACAAGGGGGTGAAGATAATAGAATATTGCTATAAAAAATAGAAACATTGGTTAAACACATAAAACATGTTGAGCTATTGTTCTTGGTAGATTATGCTTGGTAGATCTTTCATGGAGATCTGTACACTTCTAAAGGCAGTATTTTTCCCTCTTACCCTTCCACGAAGAATTCTGTGCTCTTTGATTCGTCCTACGTCAAAATAGCAATTTTGGCAGCATAAGGGGACTCAAATTGAGTCCATTTTCAATGTCCCCTGAGTTTCAGGAAAAGAGCCTTTGTGGCATAGTGGGTTACATGTTGGAGTGGTGACCACCAGATCAGTACCAGCCATCTGGAAGCCTCCCATGAGGACGAGGCTTTCCACTCCCAGAACGATGTGCAGCCTCGAGAACCCACGCAGGCAGTTCTGTGTGCATGGGGCTGCCAAGAGTGAGAGCTGACTGGGTGGTAGTGAATGAATGACTCCTGAGTTGTAAGTAACCAAAAAAAAGTGTGAAGGGGCAAAGTCAGGGATGTTTGGGGTGGGGGTGGGTGTAGATGGATAAGGGTTCCCAATGAAATTCTCCTAGGACAGCCCTTACTGCCCTGCAGGAATGAGCAGGTGCATTGTCATGATGGAAAAAGAATCCTTGGCAAAAATTTCCTTGCCTTTTTCTCACTAAGACAAATTTTCATAGTAGGCCCCTATGACCGTGCTAGGTCCTTTAAGAAAAATCTTATCGAGGTAACCCTTTGGTGTTTCAAGAAACTCCTTCTGTTACCTTTTGAGATGCATCAAATGTTCGTACCCAAGCAGATCCCTGTTGGAAGTCCCTGCGTTGGATGGATTGTATCAGTACAACCAAGGGGTGTCCCCAGTTATAATCCATCTCATTGTCTTCATTGATTTCTGTCTGTCTCAAAAGACAGATGGAAAGATCAGCTCTTTGAGCTAGCGGCTGTGCGTGCAACACGTTTGGCGTCCTTGAAATTGAAAGCTCTCAGGCCAAGATGCTCGCTGAAAAGCATGCCCCCAACCACAGGAGATCCTGGCTCCAGGAGCCATCCCTTCACCGGTAATTCGGTGGTCTTCTTCCTCCAGTTTCATTAGTTTCTTCGTTTGTTGAGGCTGGCAGTCTTCACTCTCTTGACTCATCTTTGAGGTCTTCCTGACTTTATTAAAGCACTTGATCCATCTAAAACTTCTTGGTGTTGTTTTTTTGTGGGGCAGCATTCCTGTACACTTGTTGAAAAGCTTCCATGATTTGGAAATATGCCCACTTGAGTTTTGCTTAAAATTTGATATTAGCTTTGACTTCAAAATAATTAGTTTACCATTTTAATGGCACCTTTAGAAGCCTAAGAATAGTGTATTACTGGTTAAACTTGTCTTTAGTCCTGCATACTGATCAGAGACATGTTTAAATGTGTATTTGTTTTAATAAAACCATGCACACATGAACTCTGCCTTAGGTCAGATTGACTAGAGAAACAAATCCAGGGACAAGTATGTGTGTATCAGAAGGAACTTTATGTCAAAAAAGCATCCCAGTTCAATCCAACTCAACCTGTAAGACCCTGTTCACACTCACACCGCCACCTGCAATGATGGAGAATGCAGGAAGATCACAGGCCGGTGGTGGGCAGGATCTGTGGATGCAGGTCTGTGGGAACTCGGCAGGGCTCTGGCAACTCTCAGTCAGTAGCAGAGAGAAAGAGGAGGGTCCAAGCTGTGACCTGATTGACAGGTTTGACCCTACCCCTAGCCAAGAGTGTCTAGTTCACATAAAATCATCTGACTACCATAAACTAGAAGTCATATATTTTGACTGTAGTATTTTTAATATTGGTTGTAGTTATCATATTACATTGATTTAATTATAATAATATCGGTATTGTTAGGTGCCATCCAGTTGGTTCCTGTTCTTGGCGACTCTTCCGTACGACAGTTTGTTGCCCGGCCCGGTAGCATTCTAACAATTGTAACGTTGGAGCACATCGCAGACAGTCTGTCATTGTGTCTTCCTCTTTCCCCAGAGAGTCCACTTTAGCAAGCATGAGGCTCTGCTCCAGAGACTGGTCTCTCTGATAACATTTCCAAAGTATACCAGAAGTCTTTTCAATGATCTTTCTGGCTGTCCTTCTGCCAAGGCAGATTCACTGTTCTGTCAGGCTAGGGTTTATTTGTTAGATTTTTCAGGTGGGGAATACCTCGGTTCTTGACTTTACATGAGAAAGAATTCACACTGAAGCCTGCTTTGTGATCCACGGGTTGTTTTTTTTTTAATAAAGGACAGAAGATGTATCAGGTTTTACAGTCATTGAACCAGCCTCGTGGGACTGTGCACCCACACGTGGTGGCCTGAGGCCAGGGAGACCACCTGGGCGGGCACAGGACAGGAGCTGAAGGCGAAGAAGAAGATGGGGGAAGTTCTTGAGGTCAAGGTATTGAGGCCTCTCTCTGGGAGAGTTGTCGAAGGTATTGGTTGACCCCATTGGCTGAATTAAGTCCACCTGGGCCTACTTTAGGCCTCCCAGGTGTACTGCCCACCTGGCTCGGCTTGAATTGACGCATGCCCAGTCACCTTTATGGCTGGCTAAGGCTCACCTGATTCTCCTCCAACCTCCTAGGGGGCCTTCAGGCATGGAAAGGGGCACCCCCCGTCCCTGTTTGTTGCTACTTAATGTATTCACCATTCTGTACCCAAACTGAAATGAAAACATGTCCATTCTCCTTCAGCCTTCCTTCTTTAAAAGCCCCTGCTCAGTAATAGCTGCTAAAGGTCATGGTTCATGCCCACCAGCTGCTCCTCCAGAGAACGATGTGGTGGTCAGTTCCTTTACAGATTTATAGCCTTGGAGAACCCCACGGCGATGGAGCAGTTCACCTTTGTCCGCTTGTATGTGAGTCCCATCCCACATGACAGTAGTTGGGCGTTTCTGATGTACCAGGGAGGAGGAAGTACATGAAGTAGACGGTTCCATGTGTTTGTTGCACCTGATTTCTAATGGGGATCCTTTATTTCTTTGTCTTACATACTGGTGAAGAAGCTAATTGTTAAGGAACTGCAGTGGTTTAGCCAAGGCTACCCAGCAGTATCACTCAAAACCACATTCTCTCGTTATCTCTCCAAGTGCCAGCCCCCACCTCCAAAAGACTGTACATCACCATGATGGTCTCACCATCGTTCTCTTCAGAACGAACAGTACACAGATGGTGCACTTGGCTGCTACAGCAGTGGTTCTCAACCCCCCTCATGCCGCCACCCTTTCATACAGTTCCTCATGTGATGGTGACCCCAACCCTAAAAGTATTTCCGCTGCTACTTCATCACTGTCATTTTGCTACTGTGATGAATCGGGCACCCCTGTGAAAGGGTCGTTCGACCCCCAGGCTGAGAACCGCTGTGCTACAGGTGTACTGAGCTACTTGTCGGGCTGTGAATGCAAGGTCAGCCGTTCCACATGGTCAGCTGCTCCTGCCACGCTCCGGAGCCTCAGAAACCCAAAGTGGGTAGTTCTACTCTGTCCCGGAGGGTCGCTGTGAGTCGGGACCCTCTTGATGGCACTGACAAGTTTACAAGGGCGTGGTGAGGAAGCGCATGTCTTAATGAGGGTAGAGGACAGCAGATCCGCTTCTGAACGGTTCATCGGAAGATCACATTTTCTTTTAAAACAGAAACGCTTGGCCCTGGAGTGCATTCCTACTCATAGTGACCCGACATGACAGAAGCGAACTTCAGTCTGTGGTTTCCAAGGCGGCCAATCTTTAAGGGAGCAGAGAGCCCCATCCTGTTCCTTCAGAATGACAGGGGTTTGAACTGCTGACCTTGCAGTTAGACGTGCAGAACATAACCAGTTATATCAATCAGGGCTCTGTCACGAAGATATGTTCTTGCTATGTTAGCTAGGGTTTGGGGGTGAAATTAAATAGACAATTGAAAAAGAGAGCAATGTCTTGTGCTCCCTCCAAAGGATACATATTAATTAGCCTTGATTAATCACCTGACAAGTGAGAGCTAAAGTTAAATATGTAAGCATCCCATAAGAATATATATCTATAGTTACACATATGAGTTGTAGTTGTAACACTTTTTGAAGTTTCAGTGTTAACACAAAACCCAGGGAGAAGCATTTACTATACAATCTTTGTAGAAAGTATTTGAAAATATTTATCCCAAAAATATTTATGCAGATACTTTTTTTAACCCAAATAGTAATGTGGTTTCAATTTATTAGATTTTACAGGTTACCCTGCAAAATGGAGTGCAGTTTTAAGCTTTTGCAATTTCAGAACCATACAAATAACTAATTTACAAGGAAACCAGCAATAATTTTATACCGTACTTCCTTTACTTCGTAAGTTTCGAACCAGCCTTTTACCTTATGTTCCCATTTGGGATGGCGGTGGCTCTCTTGGGAACATGGCATTTCTTCAGCCATGGTTGGGAGGTGGCATTGGAACTTTCACCGGAGACCTGGTTACTATCTGACCCTCGGTCTTCTCGTCTGCGCGGGGGATCAGCTCGAACTCGAGGGGCCTTCACGAGAGCACTTGTCAGTGACCCTGCACTTGATCTCACTCAGGATGACCGCATGTGCAAAGAGTAGATCTACAAAAAACAAAAGCAACTCCCTGCCGTGGAATCAATCCTGACTCACATAGACCCTGCAGGACAGGGCACACCTGTCCCTATGAGTTCCGTGTCAAAAGCTTTGTCATTCTTCCATAGAGTGGCTGGTGATTTTGAACTGCTAACCCCGTGGTGAGCAGCCCATGTGTAACCCACTCTGCCACCGGGGCTCCTAGCTCTGCTCCATAGGGGTTTAAATGGCTGTGAGCTTGATGAGCCCTGGTGGCACGGTAGTGACAGTGCTCAGCTACTCATTGAAGAGGTGCACTTTGTAGAGAGGTGTGGCAGTCTGCCTTTAGGAAAGATAAACAGTCTTGGGAAGGAGATAGAACCATTCTACTTGGTCCTGAAAGGTTGTTAGGAGTTAGAATGCCCTTGACAGCACTGTCTTTTTGTTTTGGGCTCTTGGGGAAGCAGATCACACTATGTGTCTGCCAGGTCTCCTCTGGAAATCAGCCAACCTGTGGCTAGCCGCTGAGTGTTAGCCAAGCATGTGGCCCAGGTGCTCCGTTGTGAGAGACCCTAGTGATGGGAGGGACACCTTGGCTTGATCTGTAACTTCACTGGCTGGACATAGAGGCTCTACCTGGCAGCGGCATCAGGTGGCAGGAAGGCGGGTTTGGGCGAGTCTCTCCACACAGAGGAAAAGAATGTTTGCTTTGCCGAAGAAGCTCGCTGTGTAGAATTTTAAAGGAGCTCCACACACATTAGATATTAAATCAGAAATCCCTTTCCAATAGCAGTTTCTAAGCGGCACTGGGTGTCGCGGTGTTTATTCTTTTGCCCTCTTCTTTGATACTTCGCCGTGACATCTGGAGATTTATGGACCGTTCGTTCTAGCCTTATTCCAGGTACTTTCATATTCTCCTAGAACGCACTGAGATGAGGCATCTGTGGCTCCGGAACACGTAGCCTCCCCTCTGCAGCCAACTTCCGTCCCATACCAGCCTGTCTCCTTTGTAGGTGACAGATTGTGTCAGTACTTCCCAAACTGAATTCCCTGGGAAAACTCAGCCCCGAAGTCCAAAGGCATCTCTTGCTGAATGAATTACAGTACTTTCCCCTCTGAGCGTCTCCAATAGTATGCATTTGGCACTATCTTTGAGGGAGTGAAGAGTTGCTCCTCTGTTGTTGTTGTTAGGGGCCATAGACACCAGCTCCAACCCCTGGCGGACCTGTGCACAACAGAATGAAATGCTGCCCAGTCCTGCGTGTGCCAGACTCCAAATGGATCATTTCTGTGTCTGGACCCCATGGATGCCTAAACCTCTATGTCAATACATCTTTCCAAAGACCTTTCTCTTTTTGCTGCCCCTCCACTTTACCAAACATGATGTCCTTCTCTAGGGACGGTCTCTCCTGACAACATGTTCAAAGTAGGTCAGACTAAGTCTTGTCATTCTTGCCTCCAAGGAGCACTCTGGTCTTTCTTCTTCCAAAACGGATCAGCTTGTCCTTTTAGCAGTCCCGGCTACTTTCAATTGTCTTCTCCAGACCACAGTTCTTTCTAATTAGTGGTGCTTAATGATCCCATGGAACCCTCATTGAGAAAGGCTGGTTACATTGTGTTTTGCCTTTCATGAGAATGAATCCAAGTCTGGCCCCTCTGTGTCCTTCCTGCCTGGTGTTGCTTGTTGAGTTTGATGAGGGAGGGAGGGAGGGAGGGAGGGCGAGGAGGCAGCCATTATTTCCTGTCTCACAGATGGAAGTCAAAGCAAGCACAGACATGTCATCAGTTGTCTCCAGAGCCTTCTTGAAATAAGATCATGACACATGGGAGGGTGGGACGCGCTCAGCCCAGCCTCCGGGCTGCTTCCACCGGATCAGGAATTTCTAAGTCTACTGTGGATGTCATGTATTCTACGTAGACAGTGATCCCATGCAAACCAGACTGTACTGTCATACAGTAGAAATGGAGATTATGTTGTCACGTCAGTGGTGGGATTTGAATGCGTTTTTCTTAGGATGCAGCATTCTGTCATCTAACCACCTCTCAAAACCAAACCAGACTTACTGCTGTTGAGTCAGCGCTGACTCACAGCGCCCCCTGTGGGTTTCTGAGACTCTTAACTGGGTAAGGGAGTAGAAAGTCCATTCTTTCTCCCGAGGAGCTGCTGGTGGTTTTGAACTGCCAACCATGTGGACCTGTATCGCAGCCCAACGGATAACCACTACACCACTGGGTCTCCTCTTGATTCCCTAGTCAGTCTTGGTGGTGTGGTGCAGTGGGTAAAGCCCTCGGCTGCCAACAGAAAGACGGGCCGTTTGAACCCGCTGGGCTCTCTGCAGGGAAAAGAGAGAGCAGTCTGCTTTTATCACAATGAGCACTCTGTCTGGGCAGGGTCCCCTCTCCTGCAGGGTGCCGCGAGGCAGAATCAGCGGACAGCAGTGGGTTGGTTTGGGTTTATTTCAGTAAGATCCAGAAGAGAGCCTGTTCCTGCCAGCAGCACCCTAACCTTCTTCCTCTAAGACATTTGAGTTCAAAACCACGGTCAGGGAGAGACTAACCCCAGCTCGACTCCTAGTATTCGTTGCTGATGGTTGGAGGCTTTGCTGCCCTATCGGATAAAGTCGGCCTGCCTGAAGCTGATTTCAGCTGGCTCTATGAACATCTTGTCACGTCAACACGTGGAGGCTGTTAAGTACTGTGTGCCGTCATGTCCATTCTGGATCAAGGTAGCCCTGTAGGACAGAGTGGAAGGGCCCTATTCAAAGAGGCCCTGTCCTCCTTAAGGGAACCGATTGCCAGGTTTGTTCTCCCATAGGCTGGTGGGTTTGAACTGCTGACTCTTCAGTCAACAACCAAGCATTTAACCGCTGCATCACTGGGACCCTTGTCGATCTTCTAATGTATATAAAATGTCCAACTCACGGGTACATATTTTGCTTTACTTGATGTTGGCAGGAAGTTTATGCTAAACGCTTTAACCATTGTGTCGTCTCATCATCCTATGTGAGTATTCTCGGTGTCCTCCAACCTTGCCAGTGGGAAGTAGTGTCAGGTTTCCAACGTTATTTATGGGCAGTGTGTGTCGGGTTTCTCATGATGTTACTGATTTTCATTTCCCCGGCCCTTAATACTTTGGACCCATTTTTCCTAGATTGTGTGGCCCTGTGGAGGCTTCCTGTTGTAAAGTCCCCTGTTGGAGTTCTCAGTCTTGTTCTCTTGGAAATCAGTCAGAGACAGACAATACAATTTTGAAAACCAGGTCTATGGCGGGTTCTGTGTATGGCAACTGTGGTCTTCCACACGCCTCGTGTTGTTTTTCCTAATGCTACCTTTGGATTCACAAGATACTTACATTTTTCATGGATTCCAACGTTATTATCATTACTTTGTTTTCTGTTAGAAATCTTTCCCTATCTCAAAGTCACAAAGAGCGTTTCCATTTTTTATATTTTCCCAGACGCTCTCTTGCACTCCCCCTCACATTTCGGGCTCTCAGCCGTGTGGAATGGATTTCGTGTGTGATGTGTGGTATAGGGTGAAGTTATATTTGATTCCTATGGACACCTACTTGACCAAATACCATTTATCTTCTCTACTACATTAGAGTGGCACATCTGTTTAAAAACTGCTGTCTGCATGTAGGTGGGTTTGCTGCTAGATTTATTATTCTGTTAGTCCGTGTGCCAATACTTCACGGTCTTAATTGCTGTAGCTTTATAATGAGTCTTGATTTTCAGTTCTGAAAATGCTTCACTGTATGAAGATGAACTTTGTCATTCTTGAGTTTCTGCATTCCTTTATAGATTCCAGTATAATTTTTGTTTAAATCACTATAAGGAAGATGCATGCTCAAATTTATTTATATATTGGCTTAATGTGAATCCCTTAAGTTCTAAAAAACCCAAAACCAAGCTCAGCCAGTGAGTTCAACTCATGCAACCCTAGAGGACAAGGCTGAACTGCCCCGTGGGTTTCTGAGACTGTAACTCTTTATGGGAGTAGAAAGCTTCTTCTCCTGCCCCATAAATCCATTTGGGAAATACTGAAATTTTTACAATGATGTGTCTTCTAAACTATGAATAGGCCAATTTTTCATTTATTCAAATCTTCTTGCTTTCTTCCTGGTGTTAGAGGTAATTAGAGGTGTAGCGATGTTGCCCGCTCCTGTGAGATTTTTATGTTTCCGATGCTGTTGTAAATAGTGCATGCATTTTGTTGATATGTTGAGTTTGGATTCGGCAAACGTCACATGTTTACTCTAGTAGTCACCATGTCTCCTCACTTTTCACTCATGTCGAGTAACTGCTCGGGAGTGCCTGGGTGGTATGAGAGGTTAGTGTGCTTGCTGCTAACCCCAGATGGAGCCTGGAATCCATCGCCGGGGTCCTTCCGAAGGAAAGGCAGTGATGGATTGAATGTGGCCCCCCAATATGGTTGTGGATGGCATCCCATTGGGGGATGGGTTATCTTGATTATGTACATAAGATTTATGTAGGGTGTTCTTGAACCCATCTTTTGAAATATATTTTAATGTATTATTAATTAGGAGTTAATACATATATCATTTCATAGTTCAATCACATCAAGCAGTATTGTGCAATTGCTAACACAGTTTGGAAATGTTCATTCTCTTCCCAGGCTCCTTTTATACCCCCACCCACGCTGTGCACCCCCACCTCACTTTACTTGCTGTCCTTGTATGGGTTTCATATACCGAAAGACAGAAAGATGCATAACACAACTTGGAGAGGGTGCCCCCCCCAATGGTATAACACCTCTGAGATAAACCCTAATATGAATAAATAAAAATACAGAAAGTGTTGAAGATCAAATCAGATCCAGAGTACATCAGAGGAGGGATCAACCGACAAGGTTTTACCTATTGAAGTCAGGTCCATCCCTTTGATCTTCAGTGCTCATCTTGCCAATGCACTCTGTTTAGTAGCCACTTTCCTCCCATCCCTCAGTTATGGGTAGAAGGAGATCACAGGAAGCTTTTATTTCCTAGGTAGTTCCCACCATCTTCTGATGAGACCATCAAGCAGAGCTGGAGGAAGTGAAATGATAGAGCCACACGAAGATTTACCAAAACTCAGATTAACAAACCTCAGATTTAACAAAGACTCCGAGATTAGAACCTTCTTCTAAAGCCAACACACACACACACACACACACACACACACACACACACACACACACACACAAAGAGTGAGATTGAGCCTGAGCGAGAGTAAACTGTGAAAGAAAAGTCTGTTTTTGAATGCCACCTGTGTGAGTTTGTCTGTTACAGCAGCACTAAAAAACTAAGACAGGCTTGTGATCTTTTCCTGAAAGACCGCTCATTGGAAAGCCTGTGGAGCGCCGTTCTAATGAGAACCATGGATCACAGGGACTAGGAATCCATTCCATGGTAGCTTCTTCTTTTGTCTTTGTTGTGGATGGGGGGCTAATCAGTCAAATGAACTGGCTTCTATCTAAGTACAGACTGCATGCTGCCAAGGATTGTCCCTGAGGAGTACATGTTAATTGTTGGAAATGTCATTTCTTTACAAAACCCGTGTGGCTATTTCCCTGCTTTCAGATGATCAATCCAACTTGAATGGTGGGATTTGTCCCTGGGCAGGAGCCATTGAGGAAAGCTGCATCTCGGGACTAGCTGTCACTGCTCTGAAATGACAATGAAATGAAGTCAGTTTAGATTTCAGACACATATGTCATTTCAGTTCTATCCCCTGGAAGGAATGTCATGCAACATAGCTTCACCCAATGGTTAAAGCCATCTTAGAACACCCCCCCGCCCCCCGCCCTTTTTTTTTTGTTCTCTGAGCTATGTCAGAAAAGATAATAGGAAGGAGAGGTCAAGAGGCACAAATAGCTCTGTCTTACTGGTTTGTCTAAATTGGCCAAGAGCACAGCTCTTGCTAGTGACAGTGGTAGGATTAATAGATTGCTGTAGACAGCAGACCATTAATTCACTTGTTAGCTATAGAAGTTGATCTCCTACCAGAACTCTCAAAGCTTAGCAATCCTAATGAAAAGACCAACAGAAGCGGCAAACATACATTTTTATCTCTGATTAAGAGTGAATAAGATAGATATTTAACTCTATGGTGCCATTACCTTTTTCTGTATAACCAAGCAACCCACAAGCAGTTGTTCATGTTGCCATTTAAAATTCCAGCAAATAGAGACTCCTGAAGACAAAGCATAACTGCCCCCATAGGATTTCCTAAGCTCTGATTGTTACAGGAACAAAGTGGGTAAGAACCCCTGACCTTTCAGCTAGCAGTCAAATAGTTAACCAATTTGCCACTCGGACTCTTTAGCCTAGTGAAAGTCATGGCTGTTAAGCTGATTCCAACTCAGCAACTCTGCCAGAGCAGAGCTCTGCCTCAGAGTTTCTTTCTGCAAGGCTGTCATTGTGTGAAGCCAACTGTGATCTCTCTCTCTCAAGAAGTGGTTGGTAGGTTCGAACTGCTAGCCTTTTAGTTACCAGCTAAGCATGTTACCCACTGTGCTACTCTTCAACAGAACCTAACATCCGTTTATTTATATCAGGAATCTTTTGGCTCAGCTGGATGTTTTGACTGATCTAGGCCAGGATGGTCTTGACTGGACTTGCTTCTGAGCCTGTGGACCGTGTTGCGGTTTGGAGCAAGGGCTGGTCTCCGAGACTCGGGTGGGCAGCTCTTCCTGCTTCACGTGGTCTGTCATTTCCCACCCGGCTTAGCCTACCTGGTGGTGGGGACTGAGGTTCCCACGACAGCAAAGAATAACACAGGCCAAGATCCTTCCTGACGTTTCTTAGACTAATTGAGACTGGCTCAACATTAAAAAGGTTTACTTTTTTACTTCTCCCCTGTCCTGTTGATCAGGGCCAGTGGCAAGGCCAGAAAAGGATTGTAGATTGAGCCTCTTGAGATGCAGAGAAAGGTGGCATTTTTTTAATTCTGTTATTTATTTGTCTCCATACTCCTTCTGTTTGTAACAGACTAATACAGGCAGTCCCCAGATTATAAAAGCTAGATTCAAACTACATCCTTTAGTTATTACTATGTTAAAGATGCATTGATGTACCTGGAAATCTTTCTTTATTTTTCTCTTTTAATAGAAAGGTACACAGTGTACTACATACAAAGAGGAACATTGGGCTAGCGGACATTAGAGATCAGCAGTACCCAACTTTTCCCAGGTCCACACAGATTTGGCTTGAAGACACTTCGGATCAGAACTCCGTTTTCAGCCGGAGACGGCCTGTTGGTGAAACAGAAAGTTCTGTCTGGCAGTGTCAAACCTATTTAGGTAGTTAACAAAAATCATAAGTAAATAGTGAATTCATTTCACGTGTCTCCTGACTGCCTTGCTTCAATCATGGCAGGGATCCTGAAGACTAAGAGGTGGTTTGTAAAAACACTGTAAGACAGAAAAGCTAATTTGGGAAGCTGGCAGCAATGACACAGTTGGACCTCGCTTCTAAGTCTTAAAGAATGAACGGTCTTTGACATCATGACCAACTCTGGGTTTGGAGAAGTCTATATTCCCGGCAGCACACTGTTGGCTGTTGGCATCACTGCTCACGTCAGGGGGTCTGAAAGGGGCACAAAAATTCTTTGATGTACCGAACCTCAGAGAACCTTTTTTTGGGTTGGTTTAATTTATGGATAGAAAGCTTTCCCAGAATCAGAGATTTGAAAGTGTCACCACAGAGCTCTGTTGCGTCCACCGTTTCTTTGTACATGAAAGGAGTTTTGTGTTGTCGCTTTTTCCCCCCTCTCCTACTTTTCAGGAATGCAAATGAGAACTAATGCCAGGTACTTTATTTTTCCTTGACAAACCCAAATGCTCAAGTGTGGTACACGTCTCTCCACGAGAGCAGGGTGAGGCAGAAGATGCTTGTGGGTTGCTAGGGCAGGTTGCTAGGGGATAAGAGAGAATCCAGCTGCAGCATTGGGAAGCCAGGCTTTCTTCCTGACAGAACTGGGAAGGACCAAGTGCTTTGGGCCAAGCACTGGGATCAAGCCGATTCCAGCCCAGAGTGAACCCTTAGGACAGGGCCAACCCGCTCCTGTGGGTTTCCAAGACTGCACCCCTTGACAGGAGGAGAAAGCCTCCTCGTTCTCCTAGTTGTTTGTAGCGGCCATCAAACCAGTTCTGACTCGTAGCCACCATGTGTCCCAGGCTTCCGTGGGCTCCCTCTCAGACCGCTGCCGGGGCGAGCACATCAGGTGAATGCCTTCGCTTTCCAGTCAGAACTGACTCGATGGCAGGGCGTTTTTGGTTTGCACAAGCTATGTTGACACCACCCTGTCTGTCGCCTGTGAAGTTTGCAGTATCTCTGTGAAAGCCTCTGAACCGTGAGAAGGATCAACTTGACAAAGGGACCCGAAAGGAGTACGTGCTCTTGGCGAAAAAATGGTACAAATAGACAGGCTTCCCTCAGGTGCCCACCAAGCTTCAGTGGGTAAAAGTGCAATGTCTCTGCAGGGCCGTCGCGTGGCGCAGTGACACAGGCGGGGCCTGTGCAGCAGCAGAAGGACAGCTCGGGCCTGTGCTGTCCTCTCTCTCTTGTTACCCTTGGCCCGCCGTAGCACCACGGACAGGTGAATAGGGGGACTCTTCTACAGGGTCTTCAGGTTCTACAGCAGAGCACTCTCTGGCTGTGCCCACTCAGTGAGTTGGGGTGGCCACAGATTTGGTGGGAGGGCAAAACTGTGATCTAAACCCTGGCTAAAACCCTTGGTGCACAGCCGTGGAGAAGTCTCTGGAATATAAATTGGACTACAATACTCCACAGCACAACATCTTTCATTGTCTTCTCATTGAACTTCAAATGGAAATGAAGCGTGCTCTTGCCACTGTGACCCACAGGCCCTGTGCATTTGTTGGCCAACCTATTTTCTCACCCTTCCTCTGCCAACTCTTTTTGGAGTTGGCTGTTCTGACCCTCTGCACTATAATCTGGGAAGCTCTTTTCTCAGATCAACTCATCACTGGGCTTATTACCCCTGTGAAGAACATGGCATCAGAGTTGGAGCAAGGCTTATGAACACCCCGAGATAGGCAGATGACACACCTTGTTTGTTGAAATACATGAGCATTCTCGGTGATGGGACGTCGGACAGGGCAAGATATGACAAAATACCAATTTATAAACTATCAAGGACTCATGAGGGAGGGGGGAGCGGGGAGGGAGGGGAAAAATGAGGACCTAATGCCGAGGGTTTAAGTGGAGAGAAAATGTTTTGAGAATGAAGTACAAATGCGCTTTACACAATTGATGTGTGTATGGATTGCGATAACAGTTGTATGAGCCCCTAATAAAATGTTTTTTTTTAAAAAAAGAAAGAAAAATACCAAAACCAAAGAACCAAAAAAAAAAAAACCAAACAAAGACTATGGCCATCAGTATAGATGATAACTCAATGCAAAGAAAAACCAGATACTCACAGTGAGGCCAGTAGACAATCATGAGAAATGGAGTAAAGATGGAAGTTGACGAGCAAGGATGCCACTCTGAAGACTAAAGTGCGCTGGACCCGAGCCACAGTGTGTTATTTGCCTCTTCTGTGTGTGAAAGTTGGACAGGGAATAAGGAAGGCCCTGGAAGCATTGCTGCATTTGAGTGATGGCGTTGGTGAAGAATATTGAAAGCACGATGGGCTGTCAGACGAACAAACAAATTGGTCTTGAAAGAAATACTTGTACAGCCAGCATGCTCCTTAAAAGTGAGAATAAAGAGACCTTCTCTCGCATACTCTGGGTATTTTTTCAGGAGAGACAAGTCCTTGGAAAAGGACATTGTGCTTGGTGAAGCGAAAGGGCACTGAAACAAAGGAACGTCCTCAGTGGGATGGATTGACCCAGTGGCTGTGACAATGAGCTCAAAGCTGACAAATAGTGCGAGGATGCCACGGCTCTGGGTAGTGCTTTTTCTGTTCTACATAAGGTCCCCAGAAGCAGGAAGAGATTTGATGGCATCCAACAACAAGACAGGTTCCCACCCAGATCGTTGAAAAGGTCCTTGTTTACACTGACACCACCCGACGTGATGCCCTGGTCTAGGCACTGGTTTACCCCGTCGCCCTATCCCCAGCCTCGCCATTCTCACTTCCAAGGAGCATTCTAACTGTGTTTCTTCTACGATCGATTTGATTGTTCTTTTTGTAGCCTATGCCACGTGCCATTCTTCCCAATACCACAATTCACTTCAGTCCATTTTCCTAGTTTAGATTCTTTCCCAGTGAACTTTGTTCCCTTCTTTTACTGCGCACATTTTTGTCTCCTTACACCAGAATCTATCAGGGGCCTTATCCTCTTCCTCATTTTTATTTGACTCTTGTGTCTATCACTAACAGGCACACGGTGATGTTTAAAAATATTCATGAAATAAAAGAATGAAGGAATTCACTTTTAAAACAAAGACAGTTGATTCATACCATCCTCCATGAGTTTACAATGATAAAATGGGGGCATTGAGTTAAAAATCTCAAATAAACAATGTCTTCACATCTGTATGTATTGTATTATGCTGCCATCGGCAGTCCCATAAAACTTTTATAATCTGATAAATGTAGTAAGGGTTTGAGCCCATATGGGGATTGGTGAACAAATCAGTCAAAACTCTTCAATTTTATCTATTGTAACATGAAATAACAGGAGGGGGGGGGGATTCAAAACTGTGGACTGAACTTTGGGCCCCAGAAGATTTGTATGGCATAGGAGAACATTCTAGAACTTAAGTGCTTGCCTGTTTTTCATCTCATGTGGACTTTTGTGTCTTTGGCCCTTGGTTTATTTAGTAGTGTAGGATATGTGTGAAATTTATAAGTACATATGCTAATATATTTTAAACTGCATAATATTTAGGAATGGGATTCATGCCCTACTCCAGTGTGCCCCACTTGACAATGAAGCTTTATGTAGTGTGTTTTCTAGACTCTAGTGACAGTCATCGTGGGATGAAACAAAGACATTTGGCAAAAGTGGGACTTTTCAAAAATAGTTTTTTGAGAATATAATCACATAACAATGGAATCTTCAGTGGAAAACAGAATGCATGATAAAGCGCAGCGTCAGTCCATTTAGTCTGGGATAGTGCCTTCAGTGGGCAGATCTGACAGACAAGGGCATTCCTAACAAAATGATATTTTAATTTGGGGATTGATCACGCACCAACCAATCATGTAACCAGTTACCATAGAGACTCTTTGAATCATGGGGACCCTCTGAGAGTCTGATGAGAAGGGTGCTATAAAACATTAATTTTTCACAAGTCCTTCTCCAGGCCTGTCTTCCAATAAGTCTTTTTGGGGACGCAATCCTCCAACTCTTTGGTTAGCATCTGAACAACTGACCATTTTGCACCTCCCAGGGGCTTGGACCATGGTACAGGCATGACCTTTCTTCCCCTTTCTCTGCTGTTGACAGGGAAGAAAGACGATGTGGCTGTTCTCTAAGTGTTACAAATTGGAAACTCACAGGGGCAGTTCTGCCCTGCCCTTTAGGGTCACTATGAGGCAGAATCAACTGGCTGGCAGTGGTTTGCATTTGGTTTTCTTATTGTTGGCAAGGATTCTGCCTGCCTGCCAGCTCCAATTCCTTATTGCTCCTGAGGTTTGAGCCTGCTCCTATGAGCACCTGCCCCCCTTTTACTTTGGAATCAATGTCTGTGCTTCAAAAACCCTGATGATGCTTAAATCCTCCAGAGCTGTTTGGTTGATACTTTTATTTGGCATTTCCTTTTCTCGTAGTCCTTGGCCCATTCATTTCTGATGACAGTTGGCAGCTAGGAAGTTGGGTATTGAGAAAGTTACTACGTCTGGTTTGCCTAGTAGGCTTTTTAATGGCGTTTAACTCCTTTCTTGATGGCTGTACTGTATATTTTGTTTGAGTATTTTATAGAAGGATAATAAAAATGACAGCATTTCACAAAGCCTTTTTTCCCCAGGTCTCAGAATATATTTTCTGAAAGAATGACTGTGGGAAAAATATGTTTTCATTGCTAGCCTGACTGACACATCTTGGTATGGGGAATGCATGGCACTTTTATTGCTGCGGGAAATTTTTGTACTTTATTATCAAATCACTTTATAATGCCAACTGCTTTTGAAAAATAACCATTGTTTGTGTGTCTTCATTTCTTCTTTCGATATGGCTGTGTTGCCCCCAGCAACGTGAAAACAAAGTGCATTCCGGCTGCTGTTTCTCCACCTGGATAGCTATCCAGCTGTGGTGCTCCATTCTGAGGAGTCTCCATCTAGCACATTCTTACCTCCTAATTTAAGTGTCCTCTCAAACATTTTAATAAAAGGGGGGTAGGTGTAAGCTTCATAAAACCTGATTTGATGGGGATGCCTTATGGTGGTGTAAACATGTGTCTGCATGTTAGTAGTTTAATTACTAACATGTGAGAATTAAAAAAAAACATCTTTCAAGTTAATCATTGCTGCCTCTGAGCAGACCTGCAGTCTTAGATGCTCATGGTCCAAGTGCATGATATTGGGTTGCTTAGTTAAAGATTGACCCTTAGGAAAATTTTGACTCACCTGCTGAATTCTTTCTCCATTCAAGATGGCAACTCTCCAACCAAGGTTTCTGCCTCAATGTGGACCAACCCTGTATAGTGTCTTAGCCAGTTCAGGGAGAGGCCTTCTCTTTCAGTTGTTCATTTCAGCCTGAACCCCGACTTCCACTGCCACTGGGAGGCCCTGAGTGGTGCAGGCGGTTGATGCCCTTGGCTGCTAATGGGAACGTTGGAGGTCCTCCACGACTCCGAGGCACCTTAGAAGAGAAGCCTGGAGGTCTTGGTTCTGGGAAACCAGCCTCTGAGAAGGCTCCGGAGCACAGGTCTACTTGGACATGGAGGAGCGGCCATTAGTCATGTGGACTCTCTGGAAACTGTGTGCTGGCATCACTGTTTTGTCTCCCCCCAAGGTAGCTGGCTTTGCCATGCATAGGTGAGCAGTGGTGGAAGCAGAATGCTATGCAGAACATTGGCCTGCCTTCTCAGTCTTCCTCAGAATTTATCCCTGTTCCCATCATTCATTGTCCACTAGTTGAGGGACGATCTACTCCAGTGGGTCTTACCCTTCCTAATGCCGTGACCCTTTCATACAGTTCCTCATGTTGAAAATCTTTATGGCAGCAGATGGTCTCATCTTTGTCCCATGGAGCTGCAGGTGGCTTTGAACTCCCGGACTCTTGATTAGTAGTTCAGTGCTTACCCAACTCTGCCACCAGGGCTTCTTAGCACCACACACCTACCGTAGATAGAATTGATGACACATATTCGCTTAAAAGACATTCGAGGGAAAAAAAAAAAAGATATTCGATGCGTTTCCACAGGCTCTCCTTCTTAATCAGCTCAGGAGTCTCATTCAGTTTGTAAGGGAAAAAGCATATAGAGAGACAAGACGATGTGAGTGTCTCTCCCCCTATCAGTTTTTCATCAGATACTTCATTTCTACCTCCCAGTCCAGACACACATGATCCATTAACAATGCTGATTTGCCATTTCTGAAAAGCAAAACATCTGTGTGTGTGCGCCACAAATACAAAGCTATTTGAAACTCTGTAGATAGACCTATGCTACTGATAGAACTTTGAAATGAGAATAAGATAAAGTTCAGATACATAACTCTTGGCTTTTCTTGACGTGTGTTTGAATGAAACACAGAGTCTTTTAAGGTATCAATATGGATAAGTGTTCTTTGACTCGTCAGACGTTGCTATGGTGCCGCTGATTTTCCCACCGACATGCGCCGTGCTTCTCTAGACTCATTTGGTAGCTTTCTGTTGAGTCATTTGGAAGCCAAAGGAGAGATGATGGAGTGCTCATTTTGTACGTCTATACAATTGTGTCTACATTCCCTCTTGGTTGTCCCCCAGCTTAACAACAAGACAGCATGGTTAATCCAAAATTTGTAGGGAATGAGGAATGTAGGGCTTTGTGGTGTGCTTTTTGTGAAAGAATATAACATGTAAGAGGGTCACGTTTCACTTTAAAATCAACTCTTGACATCTGCTTTCCCCAGCTGGGAAGGAGCTCTGCCAGGCTCCTGTCCTTGGTCCATCCTTTCCTCTTGCCCCTTCTTAGCTTGCTGGTGTTTTCAGACCTGGCCTGGAGGCTCTGGGTCCCTTACTTTAGAAATGTAGCCCTCCTTAGTATGGATTAATTGAACGTGGCCATTTCATGAAAACAAATTATACAAAATGTTCATACCATCTATTTAACACAGCTATTCAGGGGAAGGCTGCCTTTCCAGTCAGTGGAATGTGCCACAGTTTAGTTGCCTGGGGGTCCCATCCAATTAGCGCTTCTCATTTGTAAGTCATGCAGCTCCGGTGGCTGTAATAAGAAAGCCCATATGTAACCCAGTTTACTTTTCATAACATTATTTCTTTTAGACATTTTCCAGTTAGATACTTAGCCACTTATTGATCTTCGCTTTACAGTCTTTGAAAGTCATTAGCAACAACAACAACAACAACAAAGTGAAGCACCCTTTTAGGGGCTGCGAGGGGGGCCAGGATAAAGGACAACGGTGGGAAAGTGAGTGATCTGAGGGCAGAGTGGGTTTTCTCACTGTGCATTGTTGTTGTTTTTAGGTACCCCTCAACACAGGAAGGCAGTACCACCTGGTCCTCGCAATTGTTACGTTGGAGCCATGGTTATAGTCACTGTGTCTATCCATCTCTTAACAAGGGCATTACTGTTTGTTTTGTTTTTTCACCCTTGTCCTCTACCAAGCATAATGTCTGTCTCCAGGAACTGTCTCTCCTGATAACTTATCTAAAGTGTATGAGATGAAGTCTGGCCATCCTTGTTTCTAATGAGCATTCTGGCTGTACTTCTTCTAAGACAAATCCGTTTGTTTTTTGGGCAGTCCATGGTACTTTCAGTATTCTTCTTCCATTTTTAGCATCTGATTATTAGAAAGGCCAGGACTACAGGGATGCTGAATTCTTAGCCCACCACTTTTGGTTACACCTCAGCACTTGCATATGGCTGTATGTTGCTCAGGGCTGTTGAAACATGTAGCTACTTGAGTTGACTTAAAGTTAAATAAAGGAGAAATATACTTCCCCAGTAGCCTTAACGCCATGTGAAGTATTCAATTATTGGATGTCCCAGATAAAGGACTTTTCTGTCATTGTAGCAGGTTTTCTTGGTCAGTAAGGGACAAGAGATTCTTGATCTAAACCAGGATAACATATTCAGGGGACTGCCTTGTCTTTGAAAAGCTAACTGGATGCTGAGCTAAGCAGATGCTGTTGACAGTGATTTGGACAGTGAATCCTCCTATAGGAAGACCAGACTTACAGTTAGTGGCTGTTCTGTTCATGGTTCTGGTGGTTAGTTCCTGTCCAGTGATTCTGATTCAGCGGGGATCTTGTGTTAACAGAGAACCGGGGTTCCGACACTGTGATCTTTCAGGAGACCACCACCAGGCATCTGTTGAGGTGCATCTTGGTGGGTAGAAACCTCTTTGGAGTGCTTAACTGTTTGTGTCACCAAGTACTCAACAGGTATGTTAGTCTCGGGTTGATTAGAGAAACATATTTATAGACACTCATGTGCGTAAGAGAGAACTTTATATCAAAGAGCAATTTTACATTAAGAAAACATCCCAGCCCAGTCCAGATCAAGTCCTGAAGTCCTATATTACCCCATATGTCTGATACTAGTCCATAAATTCCAGATCAAGTCCCTAAGTCCAATACTTCCCCATATGTCGAAACTAGTCCATAATTTCCTCTCTAGATTCACACAGCCATGCAATAACTCCAAACGCAGGTAGACCACAGGTCAGTGGGTGGAAAGTTTTGTGGATCTATTGGTGGTGTGGAAGCATCTCAGCGCTGGCGTGGGTCTCCACATGGCTCCTCCAGTTCCAGGGCTCTAGCTTAGCTCCATGTGGTTTGTCTACAGGAATGTCTCACAGGAAGTGAATGTATCTGGCCTCCTGTGAGCTATTTATCTCCTTTGTGCCACCAAATGAGGTCATCAATGTGTTGACCTGATTGACAGGCTAAACTCCACCCCTTCACTCTTAATCGTCTCAAACTGGCACCAGATTATGTAACTACCACACCAAGAGACTCCTTTTCGGCATGTTAAACATAAGTGGAGTCTTTTTTAAGGTCAATGTAATATTGGTTATTGTAATATGGAAATTTCTTCATTTCCCTTCTGCCCTCATGGCCTTTGGCTCCAGCAAGCAACACACACAGTGTGTGCACGTGGGAGGGTCCAGCCATCCTCAGGACCTTGGCAAGGGTCCCATTCCTCTTAGCATCAGGTGGGGCAATCCTGTGTCACAAATCGGAACTCCCTGGCAGTGTATCTTTTATCCAAATGGGTCCTTCTCTTAAATTACTGGAAGCTTGTTCTACTAGGTTTATAAAGGCCTGGTTGTTTTGGGACACTGGTTGAACGAATTCAGAGTTTTGAAATGTACCCTTTCCACAGCAGCCTTCCAACTCAAGAGATAACTTGAATAGATTTCTTCCAATGTTGAATATCATTTAAATAGTTTACCTTCTAAATTGTCTAGAATTGAGAATAATGATTTATTGTAAAATAAAAAGGAAGCACAATGTTTAGAGAAAAACTTAAATGATGCTTGGTTTTCTTCTGGGGACAGCAGAAGTTTTAAAAACAAATTTCTAATTAAAAAAGCAGGGAACCCTGGCAGTGTAGTGGGTTATGCATTGTGCTACTAACTGCAAGGTCGGCCGTTTGAATCCAACAGTCTTTCTTCAAGAGAAAGTCGAGGCTGTCTGCTGTCATAAAGATTTAGAGCCTCAGAATACCAGGGGACTCTTTTGCTCCATCCCATAGAATCATGATGAATCAGAATTGACTAGATGACAGTGAATTTAGTTAAAAATGACAAGTAGTATGTCTGTCTAGACAGGCGTGGTATGTTTGAGTGTGTGTTTGTAAGGTGACCCAGAAGGAAACACTGTCCGGGCCTTTGCCGTCTCACCGTCATCGTTTTGAGCCCATTGTCGCAGCCCCTGTGTCAGTCTGCCTCCTTGAGAGTTTCCTTTTTGGGCTGCTTCATCAAATATGATGGTCGTCTCCAGGGACTGGTCTCTCCTGAGAATGGACGTGTGTATTAATGCTGAACTCTGTCTGTTCCTCTCCTTATTTGCAGATTAGTAATTTAGTCCTCTAGATTTCTCCCAGGATAACCAGTGCAATTTTTAAAGGTTTTGTTAAAACTTTTGAATTCATTCATTTTGTCAGGATGTGCTTCCATTTGTTGTACTTCTTCTTGTTTTTGCTCCTGTGATTCCCCCCGTATTTGGCCGAGGGAGGTCTCTTTCCTTCGGCCTTTCTGTGTGTATATGTTGCCTGTGCTCATTGCACGAGCCCCTTCCCCAGTGCCTCACCCCCACCCCTTTGTGGCTATCACCTGTGGTCTTTGTTAGTTTCCTTGCTTCCTCAGATGGATGACAAAATGTTCCAGACTTATTTTACACTTTTTTTTTTTTTTTTGGCGGGGGTAACAAATCCTATGAGCAGCCATTTCTCTAAAGCAGTGGTTCTCAACCTTCCTAATGCTGTGACCCTTTAAATACAGTTCCTAATGTTGTGGTGACCCCCAACCTTAGAGTTATTTTCGTTGCTATTTAATAACTGTAATTTTGCTACTGTTATGATTTGGCGACCCCTGTGAAAGGGTCCTTTGTCCCCCAAAGGGGTTGCGACCCACAGGTTGAGAACTGCTGCTCTAAAGTCCCCTTTAGATTTCTTTTAAAACAGAAGTCTCATGTTGCCTTTGCTCCCTCTTTTGTGTTCACATAGTCTACAGAAGGGTGGAGGAAAAACACAATCCTCCTGTGTGTGCATATTTATTCTTTTGAGTTTGCATATGCACTAGAGGGCTCCAAAAAGTTCTTGGGAAAAATGGATAAAAGATCTATTAAAAGATAACAGAATCTGTCTGTAAACTTTCTGAATTACTCTTGAGTCGCAAAGGTAGCTGGGTAAGTGATGAGTTTCTGTGATCCCTTAAGGTGGTGCTTTGTTACAGCATTGAGGCAACAGTGTGCGATTGTTCCACGTTCCATCCTATCACATGACCCTTTCATCTGACTCTTCAAACCAAGAGCTCCCTAACCAAACCAAAGCCCACTGCCCTTGAGTCCGTTCCTACACACAGCTATGCTATTATGCAGAGTACAACCTTCCCATAGGGCCTCGCAAAGCTATACATCTTTGGGAAGTCTTCTCCCATTTCTTTCTCTGGTGGAGCAGCTGATGAAATCAAACCACCAGCCTTTGGGTTTACAGGTGTGGGTTGAATCACTTCCACCGGTGCTTTGCTCTTTAACTACACAGACATTGATATAAGAGTAACAATCTGGTCAACTGGAAATGGGGGGGGGGGAGAAAAAAGATTTCATAAGGTATTGTGCCATAGAAAGTAAGAAACAGAAAGCTTCATGTGTGTTTATTGGAGTTGTAAACTCATGGGGATGGCTCAGTTTCACCCAGGTGTCCTTAAATATAAGTTAAAAGTGAGGTAATGGATTTGGTGGAGGGTTTTGGTTTTTTATAAAAATCATTTTATTGGGGGCTTGTACAACTCTTATCACAATCCATCCATCCATTGTGTCAAGCCATTTGTACATTTGTTGTCATCATCATTTTCAAAACATTTTCTTTCTACTGGAATCCTTGGTATCAGCTCAATTTCCCCGCTCCCTCCCCCACCCTTCCTCCCTCATAAACCCTTGATAATTTATAAGTTATTATTATTTTTTCATGTCTTACACTGACTGATGTCTCCCTTCACCCACTTTTCTGTTGTCCATCCCCCAGTTAGGGGGTTTTATGTAGATCCTTGTGATCGGTTCCCTCCTTGGTGGAGGGTTTGGTGGAGGACCATTGGACATTATGTTGACACAGTGGCTGCAGCAATGGGCTCGGCCATGGGAACAATTGTGAGGTTGGCTCCGGACCCAGTAATGTTTCCTTCTGTTGGGCTTGGGGTCCCTCCGGGTCCAAACCGACGACATGGCACCTGATGACTACAACAACTGGCTCTCGACTGTGTAGAGATGCTGAGAGTCCCCTTGGTGGCCTTTTGCTTTGGGTTGCAGTTCAAACCTACCAGCTGCTCGGCAGCAGAAAGAGGAGGTTGTCTGCTCCCGTGAAGGTTTATAGCCTCGGAAACCCTTTTAAGGATCTCTGAGTTGGAATTGGCTCCATAGCAGTGGCTTAGGATTTTCCTGGCGTGGTGCTCTTCACATCTAAGCATTGCTGTCTCTTTTCTGCACCAAGGGCTTGGCGCCCCTTCCCGTGGAAGCGAATGGAACAGCTTGTAAGACAGGTTCATCCTCAGAGTGTTCTCACTTGATGTGTTTCCTTCGAAATCCATTTCTGTCCCTCCTCCCCCAACATTTCAATCCCACTGCACTCATGTTCAAGCCAGCATTTCCCTTGGGCCCTGGACCCATGTCAACAAAGACAACGCTCGAGTGGGTTGCGAGTGGGGGGTGCTGGGAAGAACACCTAGAGCAGGTTTTATCCTCACATCTCTGATCTCTTAGAGCTTGGTCAGGGAGACACGGTCCATTTCAGTAGACATTTCTTCAAATGTTAAGGATCTGCTTGCATTGCCAGAGTGCTAGGTCCCAGCACTGGTCCCGCAAGGGATATTTGTAGGTTCATTGGGAAGAATTTGGCATCTATTCCCACTTCGGTCAAGGAGGAGGAAACTCACCAGCCCACCTTTTCCCTGAGGGAGCATCTCATACTTCCCCATTGCCGTGGTCCCACAGACTCATCACGTAGCAGTTAGCTCTGATACGTTTGCACAGTCAGACAGGACTGATGGTCTTGGACATTGCTGTCATTTGAAATGATGGCAGCAAGATGAGAGTGAGGCTCCAGGGGAGGAGCGGGGACCCACCGGTTCCTTTAGCACTTCAGCTGTGAAGATTGGAGATGGTCCCCATTTGGTATTGGTGGACTGCCTGATCAGGTGTGTGCCAGTTGGCAAGGGATAGCAATAGCCGGTGAGTGCTGAGAACTCCAGTGTTCCACTGCTCCTTCGAGACCCCCACAAGTCTGCTCAAAAGATACAGACACAGACGCAAGCGCTACCTCACATCATGGTAATTAGAGTGATTTTCTGCCTTCCTTTTCATTTCATCTTTCCGGCATGCGAGCCACTCATGCGGAATACTGGAAAAGATAATATCGTTCTTGTTTTTATTCTATGTTCCGCCTCATTTTCAGAGAAGTCACACTACAGCATCTGCATTACCCTTCCTTTAAAGTACAAGTTATTCTAGTGGATGAGACTATTTCTGGGTCTCTCTGGTATTTCCTGTGAAGAATTGTGCATGCAGCGTTCAAATATAGCAGTGTCGGGATGGGGAAGGTGCTCGGATTCATTTTGTGAAGGAATTCTGATAATCTGTTTTTTTCAGTGATCAAGGAAGTGGCAGCACTCCGCATGTCATTATTACTGTTATTAGTAGTACTATTATTAGTCATCTGAGCTCACTCTCTGTAAGATGCTGCTCTAGAATTATTCAAGACTTTGCAGGAAGAATTATCACCCGAAGAGTCATTCTTCAAATCCCTTGGGGTCTGTTCCTCATGGCTTTTTTTTCCCGAAACTGTCCCCACAAGAGCACCGCCACTCCTTCAAGTCCGGGGTAGCTTCTCCCCACAAACTTGGCGTGGCCTCACAGTAGTCTTTCCATCAGCCTGCATGCCATCCATTGCCTGTGCATCTGCCCAAATCTGGCGCCATGTTATTCCTCTGCCCCAAAGCATTGAAACAGTGCTATGTGGTTTGCCGAGTGCAGGCTGGCTGGTGGGCTTAGATTTCCACAGAAGGGTCTGTGGGACCTGTTTGCTATTAGAAGGTTGAACCATTTTCTTTGCCTCACCTTCTTCTGGTTTCTTAGTGGGTCAGTCACTCTCAATCCATTGGCTCTCCCAGTGTAGCTCCTGGACCTGCAGCATTAGCAGCCTTCAAAAACTGTTAGACATATAAAATATTGGGCCCGACCCAAACCACACCATCCCATATTAAAACAAACAAATCAAATCCCTCAAGTTCACTGCCATTGATTCAATTTTGACTCATACAGATCCAACAGGACAGAGTAGAAGTGTGAAATTTTGTGACTGTGAATTTTTGTGACTGTACAAAATCTCTTGATGGAAGGAGAAAGCCTCATCTTTCTCCTATGGAGTGGCTGGTGGTTTTGGACTGCTGACTTTGTGGTTCGCAGCCACATGCTTAACTCATTAGGCCACCAGTGACGCCCCCCGTCACATAGTAGTTAGTCTTGGGCCCATTCTTCCGCATGGAGACCACATGTGTGTGTCAGAATAGCGCTGTACTCCGTAGGGATCCCAGTGGGTGATTTTTTGGAAGTCGGTCACCAGACCTCTTATCAGAGAGGGGACTCTGGGTAGATTCAAACCACCCACCTGTGATTAGCAGCTGAGTAAACTGTACCAACAGAGACGTCACCATAGCCGTATTGAACCCCAGACATCAGAGGTGATGCCCGGTTGTCTGGTTTAACTATCCCAGGTGCTTCAGGTATGCTGACATGTGGGAAGCCCTGCTCCAGCCAAACCAGGCAACTTTTCCGAAGTGCCTTCCCCACTGCCATCCTGTCTCCTCCCCCAAGGCCTCAAAGGCCATGCGCCTATGTCCTTAGACTTCGGCACTCAGTTTGAGAACACGCCTCTTGTCCGCCATGCTGTTTCTGAGCCTAAATGTTAGAGTCTGGCCTGGCGTTCTCTCCTTGCGCTGATTACCACAGCACGCCAGTTCTATTTTCTCTACTAATCTGGAAGCTCATCAAAGAAGGACTTTACTTCACCTTTGTACCTGATGTCACTAAGGCACTGTGTGGTGTCATGCACACAGTAGGCTCTGTAAAGATAGCTTATGGCATACTTACTGTACATAAGAGATGGAGACAACGAAGCCTTTGCCCAGAAGGCATATACAAATTCTGTGAGATCAAGGCGGCGCATGCTAACTGTTGTTTTGACTTACTGAATCCAAACTAGACTTGAATGTTGGTGCGTCTTCCTCCTTGGAAGATGTCCAATGTGCTCGTGTGACAATTCTAGCCTCTACCATTTAGCTGGAGACATTGAATTCGCCCTGTCATTTCACATGGTACCTAGAAAGCAGCTTCCATTACTCTGTCAATAATAGACTTTCATCCCACACGATGGAACTTCCCTTAAATCTTTCTTGGAGCACTGGCATGCTTTCTCCCACTGATGAATCCATGGCATGGTTCATCCGAAGTGACAGTTTCTTCTCGGAGTGCATGGCCCCCCAAAGCAGCACAAACAGAGGGAAACGCAAGGTGGTCGGCTTTCATATGGCCTGAGGATGGGAACCCGAGAACCCCAGGGCTCCGACATTTTCCCAGCGACAGCATCCCATCTAAGATGTCTTGTGTAGTCATAGTGGCTTGTGACCCTCGTGGTGGTGGTGGTGGAACTGGGGGAGAGAGTGAGAAATCTAAAGTGTCTTTTCTGTTTCTCTTCCCCCTTCCCTCTGCCTCTCCCCTCCCAGGCTCTGAAAGAGTTCCAGCTGAAGTCTCTGACAGACAGACGCCCTGCAGCCTCTGAGGCCCTGCTCCCCTGTGGCCTGAGCATGCTGCTGCCACGCTGCAGGATGGCACCCATGGTCCGGCTGCTGCTGCTACTGCTGCTTGCCTTCTTCCTCCGCGCCCAGGCTGAGAGTAAGCCAGTCTCAGGTCTCTGGGGGGTGGTAGCTCTAATGAATGGTTTGCTTGGCAGTTGGCACCAGGCTCCGGGCCTCTGAATACATTTCCTTTGGAAGTAAATCCTGAGACACTGTGGGATCCTCCTTGGCCACCAGCCAGCCTTTGAAAGGGATTGCTGACCTGACTTCCTTTTGATTTCCTCTCCTGCTTAATGCCCCTTTTCTTGTGCATATAACTGCTCCTAGGGTTTGTCTCCCTCTACCCCCTCTGGTAATCCCACCAACCTGGTGGCCAAAGTATTAGGGGAGCCTCAAGATAACTCGAACAGGAAGGTTTACCTGGTGGTAGTGTGCCTATGAGTCAACTTTGTTTAGATCCACTGGAAATGTCTCTGTTTTGTGGATATTCCTATGTTTAGAAAAATGCACAATGTCACATTGAGCCCAATTAAACTTCCAAGCCCCTTGTAGCTGTCACAGCAGCTGTTGTAATGTACTGTTTCCGACAGCTGTCGTCGAGTACAGTGTTCCTACAAATCAAGCAGAACTGACAGCTTTGTGGCTGGATGAAGGGTGTGTTACGTGTGAGGAGAAAGCTGTGGAGATCAGCTATCAAAGATAGGGCTATTGGACTTGATTTCTGAAACTGGGACTCCCGGTCAATTAACTTGCCAATTAATGAGAGGATACTATCTCCCTTGTAATTAGGGCATCATTAGGTCTATCATGTTTACAAGTGTTTACTTTTTCCATCTGTCCCCTGGCCTTTTGGGCAAGTGGTGGGGCAGGAGACAGGGCACGTCTGGGGCTCGTCTACACAGATGGGTCTGGTGTCTTGGTGGCAGTTGAGTTCATCTGAGAGTTGGCCATCTCCTTGGGAGTCCCCTGGTGGTATTCAAATGTGTAACATCTGTCGTCATTAACTTTTCCCTCCAATGACTCTCTCAGAGAGATTAAATTTGACTTGCAGGAAGGATGTTTCCAAGACCAGGATCTTGTGTCAGCTTAGCCCTTACCTATTAATTGCATTTTGACATGAATTCCCTCAGTTGCAGCCAATTTCCTTGTGTAAGTAGAAGTGCTGATTTTTAAAGAAAGGTTTTCAAAGTGTGATATGTACTTTCACTTGCACATTCACATTCATATGTGTGTTACCAATATGGGTGTGTATGAAACAAGCATGTGTTAAAAACAAGAGCACTCTGGTATAGAATGTACAGAGTCTCCAAGTTAGCACCGAGGGAGTGTTGATTTAAGGTGAAGCCCCGGCCTGTCTTGGCTAATGCCAGCACATAGTTAACCGAGAAAAGGCCCAAATGTGAAGACACGCTTGTTATTTTAAAGTAGGTTATGCCAAAACCTATTTTAAGGTTGAAATTTGTATTTATTTCATTAAAAAAACATAGCAGGCAGATGGCTTTACCCCCTTCTCCACCTCTTCCCCCCATTTTGGCCACGGTAGGGAAAAAAAATGTTGTTTGACAATTTAATTTTTGGCCAAAGTGTCTAAGGTCCTGGAAACCCACTTTGGGATCAGGTGATATCTGGAGATCTGTTAGCGTTAGTGGACTTTGTTCTAGACCACCGAAGTTAGTCTGCCTTGGGGAGCAGCGCTGACAGAGCTCCGTCCTCTGCTGGGACGTGATGAGCAGATGTGAAGGTTTGGGGAATAAGTACCATATTTTATGCAGATAACATGTGCATGATGCTGGTTTGGCCAACCACCCACCCCCTCCCATGCATTCGTATATGCACTTGGCACATGGGCGTGCGGTCTGTGAAAACACGATTCTGTAAAAAGAAGGTGTCACAGGTTTTCGCCATCCTCTCCCTTTCTTCTGCTCCCTCTCCTCCAGCCCCTTCCCCACCACCCTCTTTATATGGTATGGTCCAGCACACGAAACCCCAAGGGCTCTGTTAAGATGGTTCCCATATTATGTTGTCCTGGCATACCTGCTTTCCCGCTCAAGGTGCAGTCCGACATAGCACCTCCGTTCTCTCCTAGTCCCTGAGTTTTTCCGTGGTAGCTAAAACAGGAAGCAGCTGCTGCTTCGCCAAATTAATTTTGCCTTACTTCTGCCCTTGTCTCCTCAGCCTTGATTTAGTAGCTGTTCCCTCAAGTGAGTCCTGTGACTGCTGCTGGCAGAGCAGGTGCATCCTGAGAGTTGCAGGTGGAAGGGGGAGCGAGCCATAGTTAGCTGGACGAGCATCCGCGAGTCATGTCCTGGAGGGTGTCTAGAGCGGGTGGTACCATTCTGGTCACTGAGGACAGCCTAGAGAGCAAATGGTACGCGGCTTCTAGCTGAAATCAAGCTATGAAATCAAGCCCTTGCCTTCTTTTCACATGCAGCTCTAAGCACCGCTGGTGTGAACAGTGATTCCTTCGCCATCGCACAGGCAGCATGGCTTTGGCTTCCCTTAGGTGGGCTGCTGGTAGCATTCCCTGTGCCTTTAGTAGCACATGCGTGTCACTCCTGCACTTGGCTTTCATCCGAGGGCTCTTCCAGTTCCAAAACCTGGTCGTAGTTTGACAGAGCCAGTTGAAAGCATGGCTCTCAGTTCTGTTCATTCCCGTGGCTTGAAAGCTTGAATGCATTTTGATTGTTTCTTTCTTTCTCATGAGTCGGGATTTGATAATTGATTGTGTCTTGGCTGTGTGGAGACATGACAGAGCTGCGGCCTCAGGAAAAGCTCAGCATAACTCCCGGATAGAGCATCTCCTGGTCCTACAAGAAGGTTCAGGTTTTCTGATTAAGGATCTGATGGACTCTAATTCCACAGAAGCAGGATATTAGGCGGTGCCACGTTTTCTTTCCATTGAGTGTCCACTATAGCTACTGGTAGTTGTCTTTCATGTGTAGAATGCCCGTGTTTTCCTCAAACTCTCACTGCCATCTAGTCAGTTCCCGTTCACCATGACCCTGTAGGATAGGAGACAACTGCCCCAAGATTATATCTCTTTATGGGAGTAGAAAGCTTCGTCTTTCTCTCAAGGAGGGCACTGTTGATTTCAAACCATGCCCCTGGTGGTAAGCAGCCCAGTGTGTAACCACCATGCTATCAGGGCTGGTTAGTTAATTATTTTATTTACTTATTTTTAATTTAAACTAGCAGCAGACCAAGGAATAGCTAGTAGCTCCTTCTTCTTCTAGCCCAGTTTTAATCCAATGAATTAAATTGCTGACAGTGTGGTGTTCCCTTCTACTTTGGAGTTGTTCCACCTAGCCTCTCTGATTGGCTCTGAAGGTCTATTATAAACACAACCCTTGATAGTTTACCAAGGGTAACTTATACATCTAATCATGTATAAGCCATTTCCCAGCACATTTTAAATGTGTTTCTTTGTGGTAAAATTAGGTGCCTCAGTTGATATTTGGGTCCGCTTATACTTGAGTACATACAGTACTTGGTCAAGTGGTTTAGTTCACCCATCTGGTAAACAAACCATCATTTTGGCTTCCTTACTACTCTTAAGAAGCCTTGGCTATCACCCCTTCACACATGCTTGGTGTCTGTCTAATCTAAACAATATTAATATTATCAGTATGTACCTCTATCCAGTAGCTCTCCTTGATTTCCTGGGCATTAGAGAAAGAATCAACCTCCTCTGTGCTGTGTGAGCCCCATTCCCTCTCATTTCCTGAGGGAGAACCTGGGAGGGGTTTGAGGGTGAGCTGAAAAGCTAGAGTTTGGATTGGGATTTGTAACATCAGCCTCCACTTCATATCCAGGAGCATATCCTTGCTCCATGAGCTGGTGGGGGTGTGGGGGGGGAGGGGAAAAATGAGGAGCTGAAACCAAGGGTTCAGGTAGAAAGAAAATATTTTGACAATGATGAGGTCAACAAATGTACAAACGTGCTTGACACAATGGATGGATGTATGGATTGTGATGAGTTGCACGAGCCCCCAACAAAATGATTTTTTTAAAAAGTGGGTGCCGCTGATGTTAGTACCTCCTCTTGGTATTTGATATGGATTAAATGACCCGATGTTTAACACAGATCAGAAGATAGCACATAGGAGGTGTACAATAAATATCAGATGTTGTTTCATTATCATTCACAGATACCCAGGAACAGTTTCTGTTTAATACACTTGTATTTAATACTGGGCTGAGATGGGTCTGTGTTGACCCACCAGGTAGCACAGTCTGTGTGGTTGATAAAGCCATGTTGTCACCTCACCTTCTGACACACACACACCCCCAACCCGCCTTGATTCTCTACAAAGAAAACCTTACAAGTCCTTGCCCCTGCACTGAAGCTTCCTCTGAATGTGAACAACGCAGAGTAGGTATGAGTTTAGCTTTTGCGGGGAATAAAAAGTTTCGAAAAACCTCTTCTAGAACTACCCATTTAAAAGCAATGTCCAATAGGCTTTGCATCTTTCTGGACTATTGGTTTTCTCGTGGAGTTTCTTCACCTGCTGAGAGTGGGGGGAGCTTGCCATATTTACTCTAAGCCACTTTCATAGAAGCAGGGATGGTGGCACCCTTGGCCAGTTGGAGAGCGGTGGCTGTGGTTGGAATCAGGGGTTATCAGAATAATGGAAGCGATAGGAAAAGATAAAGAAGTAAAGGACCAGGGCAGAGCTGGGGTTGGAAGGGTTTGCCACGTGGTTTCATTTGTGTTTTTTAGAGACCACAATGAAGAAGCAGCCCAGGTCAATGTAGGAGACCTTCCAGAATGAAATTAGACAGGGAGAGAATTGCCTTCCTGATGTCATGAAAATACATAGCTTCCAGCAGACACAGCCAAGTCACACAGGGGACAGTCACATCTGATTAAAAGTGTCTTTTCATTTTTGTATTAGATTATGAATAGCCCCCTCCCCCAACTCTGAACTATTTAACCATATTAAAAATGGTAAATTGCTTGGGACGATGGCACCGTTCTAAACTTAGTTTGGGATGATGATACTACTAGTGGTACATTGAATGGTACACTTTAAATGGGTGAACTGAATTGTATAGAACATAAATTATTATCTCTGCAAAGCTTGAAGGCCTTCTGGTTAGCCCAGGTCTTGGGTTAGAGACCCTTTGGCATGTGCCCCTGGGAAGGATAGCGAGGTGATTCCTTTAGTCAGAAGAGAAAGACTGATGGTGGAGTGCAAGGGCAAGGCCAGGCATGCTGAACTACGCCAGCCTCGCGGTCCTGTTTGCTGAATGTACTGAGGTGTGGCAAAATAAAAGCCGGGCTTCTTTCTGCCCTTCCTCCCTTCTCTCCAAAGTCTCCAAATTAGCACCAGCCAGCTGTCTGCTGCAGGGAAAACATCCCAGCGATGCCACTGATCTCTCAGCCCGTCCCTGTTATTTTTGCCCTGAGGCTTCTGTTCCCCTAGAGTGACTGTCTCGGAAACCCACAGGGCCAGTTCTAGCCTGTCCCATTGTCCCTCGGGCACCTGGAATTGACCAGAAGGCAGTGCCTTTGGTTTGGTTTGGTTTGTGGACTGATGTGTGCACCTCCCCCTCAACATGTATCTTAGAAATCTCAGCCTTTATGCCTGAGGTTGCAGTCCCATGTGGCAATAGGTTGTATGTGTGTGATGTTCATGGGGCAGGATAAAGAGGGTGTGTTTTGAGACCTTCTGTCGTGAGGAATGGGGTGGAGGGTGTGCGTGGGGGATGATGCCACATGAAGTTCGCCCAGTAGCAAAGAAGAGATGAGAGCCTTCCTCCAGCACTGCCAGAGAGAAAGCCACCCCATAGAGCCAGCACCCTGAATTTGGACTTCAGTCTTTTGACTGAGAGGGGGGAAAAGAACTGCTTGTTGAAGACATCCACTTAGGTGTCTGCTGGAGGGGCCCTGGAGACAAGAGACAGCCTTTTGTGGAGTTTGCGGGGCTTAACATATACAGTGAACCCTCGCCACTTCGCGCTTTGACTTCCGCGGCTTCACTCTATCGCGGTTTTTGCGTAACAGCGCATGCTCTGTCATTACTGCCACTGATTGGCTCATACTGTACACGCTTGATGCCATAAATAATATAATAAATAATAAATGTTAATTGTAACGTCCAAAATGTTTTACTGTATTTTCCCTTTTTCGTTTAATTAATTGGGTAATACGAGTGTAATGGTGACTAAAGGGTGTTTTTTCATGTCCTCTATGCTCTAACTACAAAAATATTTGATTTACAAATAAGTAATCCTACTTCGCGGAATTTCATTTATCACAGTAGGGTCTAGAACCGATTAACTGCGATAAACGAGGGTTCACTGTAGTTGCAGAATCTCTACCCTGTCCTGAGTCCGAATCTGCTCCTGGTGGAAAAGTGCCTTTCCAAGCATCCTGCAGAGTGCAGTGGGACTTGCTGGTCCTTTTGAACCGGTCATGTGACACATGTTCTTTCTGATCTGTTTGTGATGAGAGCCTGAACTCAGAGGGTGGGACAGTAGCGAACATTCCTGTGAGCTAGCTGTCAGCCAGCAACCACACTTGGGCTCCTCACCTCCCCCCCTTCCCCCATTAGTTACTTTCATCTCCCTCACTTGGCTGCTGTTTGCTAGAGACATTCAGCTGAACTTGCGGTCAGTTCCTCCTGGTCCTATTGCTCATTGAATTGAGGAATCCCAAGCCAGTACCACCCACTTGAAAGACCAAAGGCAGACAGCCCGGGTGAAGGGAGGAAATTTAGAGCCATTGGTGATCCGAGCCTGGCCCATTGTGCTTTGTCTTCTCAGTTTGCTTCCCTTCTTGTCCTCTTTCCCCAAACGTGGGCGCGTGCACACACACATGCACATGCATGAGTGAGCATACGTGCATGTGTATCTGCTCTTTGGAAACTTGGCGTACAAAACGGTAGGGTTCAAATGCTTTTTTCAAGTGCAGTTCCCTACCATTTTGTCATCCATTATCAAATATCATAGCTCACCCTCCTGGAATTTCTTAGGAGATATTTCCCAACTGTCTCGAGGCCCAACAACAACAAAAGGAGCACTTAAGATTCTGGGCTCAGGAGTTGGATGGCTGGTCCCAAACCTCATATCTGTTGCCCAGGGACTCTGACCATGAGCAAGTTAGAAAGCTCCCATAGGCCTCCACAGCTCTGCCAGGTGAAGGTTAGCAAAGCACCGACATTTCTGTGGTGATCAGGAAGATTAAAGGAAGGCATGCTTGTAAAGCCATTTGAACAATAGAATTAAATCCTCACTGAGTGTTAGCCCCCATTATGCTTTTTTCCCCTCATCTCTAAATTAGAAGCATCTTTGTTTTGATCTCTGTTGATATTTATTGTCCCATTAATCTCATCCTTTGAGCAGTTCCTTTGAAAATTGTAAAAATGTAAATATGAGTCATAAATATGCTCTTGATTCTAAAGGACTTGGCTGATTGGCTCCTTCATGTCTTTAGTAAATGCTCGGGCGTCCATGGTGGCACAGTGGGGTAAGTCCCCAGACCATCAACCGGGAGGTCTGCAGTTGGAACTCACCAGCTGGCTCAAGTAAAGCTGTAGAGCCCCAGAGATGTAGCTAGCAGTGCTGCTGTGTCCTAGAGCGTCACCGAGAGCCCAGGTCAACGTTCAGTAGTGGTTTTGTTTTAGTGAATAGGCACTCACTGCCAGGTAGTTGATTCCAACTCATGGAAACCCTGTAGGACTGGGTCGAACTTCCCAGTGGAGTTTCTGAGACTGTAACCGTTTATGGCAGTAGAAAGCATCGTCTTTCTCCCAGGAGTACCTGGTGGTTTGGAACTGCTGACCTTCTGGGCTCTAGTAGGTAGGATTCCCTGCTTAAGGTATTTCACTCCTGACTGAAAGGGTGGAGGCTCCAGTCTTCTCAGTGACTCCACAGAAGACAAACATTGTCACCTATTCCTGAAAGCCATCCACAAGGAAAGCCCCCAGGCCAGCAGCTGTTCTGTGACACTCAGGACCCACCACGAGCTGCCGTCTTGTGAGCATCCACTAGTTTTTAACAAATTCCTATGGGACATGTATCCTGTGCCAGGCAGGGAGCTAGTTGCCAAGGTAACGTGGGCTGGACCTGTATCCTGTGTGTACTGGGCATATATTCTGTGTCAGGGAGGGAGCAAACTAGTTCCTGGGGATACGTGATAAGAGATGGCCCTGCCTCTGAAGGCCTGAAAGTCCAAACATTTAATGTGAATCTCAATCCTCATATTTGAAAAAGTCTGATAACTGCCAGGAGACAAGAAACCGGAGGAAAACACTTCGCTCTTCAGAGGAGTAAGAGGAAACTGTCCTGAGTGGGAGTGCTCTGTCTATTATTTTAACATTTTTTTCGAAACAGCGTGTTCAACTCATGGGAAGTTGCCACCGTTGTCCAGGGAGTTTCCTTGTAACACCCCCTCCCCCCGTACACACACACACACACACACACCGTTTTTTTCCATGATAACACATGACACAAGCATAGTTCATTATCAAGACCTGCACATCCACATAGGTACAGCATAGTCAGTAAAGGAAGACTGTAGTCGGGTTTTGGTGAGTTGTACCAATCCATTGCATTTCATCGTATGGGTAGTAATCTGAGGTAATAGTCATCCAGCTACTAACTGATCAATGGATAGAAGTGAACTGAACTATCCCTGAGAAAGTTTGAGAGCTTATTAGGGGCAAAAATAGAGCCTCCTCATTAGTCCCCAAAGGATAATCTGATGTCTTCTGGAACTGAAGGAACTGTCGTGGCTGGTTCCCCCACAGCCGGGAATTAAGGATTCCAGGGAGACTGTGACCAGCAGCAGGTTAATATAATTTGGAATGGAAGAAGCAAACCCAGCTAAGAAAGGCCTGCACACACATTCAGTTCCTTATAAGGAACCTTTTCACCTGACATTATCTTTTTTCCCCTAAAAATACGTTACTGCTTTTTCTTATAAGTTTACCCTTTCACTGTCAAAATTCAGATAGTTGTATAGTCAGTCACTTTATTGTTAATTTAAAATATTTTTAAAAATGTGGTTTAGTAGTCAGATTAAAATTGTGGTGAAAGTTTTATACCTTCCTACAGAAGATATGGCTATTTAGTTTTGCCCTTTGACAAAAGTTGAAATTCACTTTGCAGTTTATGATGGGTTTCAGAAAGTCACGAGATAGTATCATTAAAATTATTTTACACCAGTTATTAAATTAGACATGAAATATACTAAGTACTTACATCTTTAGCTTTACAAAGAGGCATAATCCATCACTTCTAGCTAAAACTTCAGAAAGTATAACAACCCTATTAAACCAAATATAGTTCAGTCATTTTTCTTTACGTCAAGGTTTTTTTTGTTTGTTTTCTTTTGTTAATGTTTAAATTGCTTGTAAAGGAGGGAGGGAGTAAAATATAAATTGCTTATAAAGCGAGGGGAAAATATAAATGGCCTCTGTTCATTTTTCACTAAAAAGGCCATTACACATTTAAACGATCAGGATCTCAGGTGGCTAGAATGAAACTTTTTAATTTATATGTTTATCCTTGAAAAGTAAACTGAAGCCAAACATTTCATTTAAAAGTAATAGTATTTCATTGAGAAAATTCCTCTTCTGTGTTTTAGACAAGCTGAGACCCCATGGGCCTGTTCTCACAGAATTTATATCCCTGTTGGCCCGAGAATGGGAAGGTGAGATTTTGAACAAAACCTAAACCAAACCATAATCAGCCCTGTGTGAGCTCAGATGAGGATGACAGACGCTCTTGAGAGAATAAAACAGGGCATCATGGTATGAGAGCTTGGCATCATGGGCTGCTAACCATAAGGTCTGCAGTTCGAAACCACCTCCCATTCTGTAGGAAGAAAGTAGTTCTTTGCTACTCTTGGAAGGGTTTACAGTCTCAAACCCACAGGAATTTCTACTCTGTCCTGTAGGGTTGCTGTGAGTTGTAAATGACTTGATGACGCTGAATTACTCTGTTTTGTTTTGATGATGTGAGAATAATACGAGGCACGGGCATGTCAAGGAAGGCATCGCTGAGGGCATTTAACCTGGATGAAGAAAAGGGCCAACGATTGTCAAAACCCTACCAGCCCATAAACACCCCACAGATTCGTGTAACTAGATACATGCATTGTGATTAGACAGTGATTTGAGTCACCAGTCTCAGCTTGAACTTCTCAGGAAGGCATTCCCAAGAGGAGGTGGTGAAAACGAGATGTATAGCTGTCTCAGGTCTCCTGTGAGATGACCCCCAGAAGACCACGTGTGGATGATGGTAACAAACAGGAGGCCAGAAGTTCTAGTTTGAGCACCAGTTCTAGGAGAAGGCTTTGTCCTTTTGTTAGCTCTGTAGAAAGACACTTGTCTCCTTAGCATCTTCTTCTGGTCCCTTGGAGAGCCCTTTGGGTCTTGGATTTGCTCCGTCTCCCCTCTGCTTGCTTGTTTAATCTTTTAATATCTTAAAGGTGATTGACTCAATATACAGAAAACACTCACCTGCCTCATTTTCATGGGTCTTGTTGCTATAATGCTGGTTTGGTACTCTATATTGTTAGTGGTGAAGTCTGCCTTTGAAGTCTCAGTGCCCTAAGCCTGATGTGTCAGCGTCCTTATCATGACAGTTTGGCTCCGTGGAGAGCCTGGCCAAACTCTCTCCGCTCCTCTCACCAGGTGGAGGCAGCTTCCTCCTTTGGACAACGAGTTGGTCCCAGCACTTGCTGGTAAATGTGGTGCAGAAATAATGCTGTGCTGGCCCTGTGCCCAGTCTGTAAGAGGAGCTCACTCTTGGGGACCTGGAATCATCGCAGAGGGAGACCCAGCTGCCATCTTGAAGGGATGCCTCAACTAGCCCCTTAGGGTGAGAGCCCTTCCGGACGAGGAGCCAGACGACACACGCTGACCTTGGAGATATTGCGGGTCCTGGGTTACAAAGTGAGCTGTTCTCCACAAGGTCAGGAGTTTGGGAACCCCCAGCGGCACCAAGAGAGGTGGATGAGGCTTTCTATTCCTGTAAAAGTTAGTCTGGGAAACCCAGAGGCAGTTCTATCCTGTGGGCTCTCTGAGGCGGCATCCACTCGATGGCAGTGAGTTTGAGTGTTTAGCCCACACCACCACTGTAATGGATTATCACGATAAAGTGAGAGCCAGGACATAGTTGGTGACCGGGCATTTAAAAGTTGTGTACACTAGACTGTGGTCTGTTCAGTGCAAAACCACGAAGAGCTGTCGGAGGTACTGTGCGCATGATCTGTCTGCTGGGACTCGCAGACTGGAAGGGAGCACCCACTGTTGGAAAACTGATCCTGAGAACCTGGCTCAGTACCGAGTGACCACAAACTCCTCTTGTATTTTTGCTTGGGGGCGGGGGTCCCTCTGTGGAATATAGTACTACCAGGGATGCTTGCGTGTGAGTGACACCATCTTGGCTTCCTACTCCCCATTTCAGCCACCTCTTGACGAGGACAAGCCACGAGTGACTGAGGTGGGTCAAGGGAAGAGTCACCCCTCTCAAGCCAGGGGACTCACTCGTGTGCCAAGACGTCTCTGCCTTCAGCAAGTTTGGGGGTGGCTTGGAGCATCGCGATAAAGAATTCAAATGCCTGGTGATTATGATCCTCAAAATGCAGCCCTTATCTGCTTGAGGAGCAAGCGCCTGGCAGCTGTAGTGCTGTACACCATCCTTCTCGTCTAGGACTCTCAACAGGGGCCGGGGGACGATACCACACTGAATTGTAGTCCTCGGTGGAGGGAGGGGCACGGTGGTAGAGTCAGATTAAATCCCTCCGTTTTACCCAGTCTGCATTCCTTAGGGCCAGGAGTTGGCCAATATGTTCTGTCACCGGTCAAATCATAAACCCTCTAGGCTTGGTAGCCACTCCTGTGATCTCTGTCTTGTTACAGCGAGAAAGCTGCCAGACCTTTGCTAAGTGGGTGGGTGTGGCTGGTTTCCATAGAGCCCTGTTGACAGCCAAGTGCAGTGTCAGCTTGGGCTCTGCGCCTCAGCTGCCAGCCCACCAGGGTAGGGGAGAATGCTGATCGGCAGAGGACCCTGTCCTAACCCGGTGAGAATCCATTTCAGGGCAAGAGATGAGTTTGATTAGCCCCTTTTAGCACCCTCCTTTGTTCGCCGTGTTATTTTGGAACAGATTCATTAGAGATTCATTAGATGACAGGAGTTCACGGGCACCTCTCCTGATACACAGCGACCCATATTAGCGCTCCACCTTCAGAATTTATGCAGGGACAAGCGTTGCCTGTCACCGTGCTTGTGTCTTTAGGGGCTGCTTCAGATCCTCAGCTGTTAGTGCCACTTCCAATCGCAAACTCCGGAAAAATGAATAATTCACTAGCCGTGGGAGAGTCTCCTTGACCCTGGGAGCCTGGCGTTTGGAGCTAGGAAGACCTGACGTTGACGGGTGGAGGGGAAGGGGCTAGCAAGTGTTCCATTGGCAGGGAAGATTGGAAAGGGAACAGATTTGTGATCCTGGGTCCCCGCCTGTGAGACTGTTTCATAAAGATGGGCAGAAGCAGCAACGTCATGGCGAATCTGATCTCATCAGTGGCATGAACGTGGACTTTTGTCCAGGTGTCCTCCATGCTTACAAATCCGGAGCAGGTGCTGACTTGAAATAAGGAGCATCGTTGATCTGACAGCTATGCTCAGAACACCAGTTAGGACCCAGGATGTCAGCCCAGTGGAAAGCCTTCTCCGTGAGTGGAGGGAGCCCGTGGGCAATTGATTTCCCTTGGAATCCCTGCTGCACCTGGGGAAAGGTAAAGGACCAATGATCGTTAGCCTGTCTTGGCCGCTCTTAGCAGGCTCACGTTTCTGCTGACACACGAAGGGCCTAACTCCTAGGGAGCGGAGTTGTTTAGTGTTGTTGGAAGAACTGGGACTCATTGGATTAAACTGGAATCTTGGCTGCTTGTCACAGAAGAAGACAAATGGGTATGTTTATTTCAGGGTGGAGGAGTGTGACAGTTGGTGTGAAGTGGCAGCAACCACCATGGAGTGTGGAGGACTGTTTCTGAACTCCTCAGGACTGCCTCAGCCAAGGGACACCAAAGGGTCCTTTATCAATTACAGAACACATCATTCTTGCTTCATCACAGTAGCAAAATTACAGTTATGAAGTAGCAACGAAAATACTTTTATGATTGCAGGGGGCGGGGGTGGGGTGGGGGGGGTTCACCACAGCATGAGGTGGTGTAGCATGAGTATTAAAGGGCCTTGGCATTGGGAAGGTTGACAACCACTGCACTGGGGAAGCCAGTAAAAATTGTAAAGTGATGTGGCCAACTTGCAGCTTCAATAGGTTCCTGGCAGTATGTGGAGGGAGAGATTTACTGAAGGTTGAAGAGGCTACTGTAAAATGAACAGGTGAGGGCAGGCCATCGGGTTTTACTCCCATGAAAAAGTTGGCTAAGTTATACAGGGGCAGTGAATTATTTAAGGTGGTTTTTGTAGTCAAAATCTCTAACTCCTACCGAATGGTCTCTTCCAGCATGTGTCTGGTCAGAAGATGGGAGGGGTGTGAGGGAGAGATATTGATAGGATTCACCTGTGAGTAATTGTGAAGCACATTCACTGGAATGCTCACTGCTGGGTGTAAAGTGAGCTCGCTGAGAAGCAAGAGCAGGGAGTGGAGCCTGCGCTTTGTTCAGGGAACCCTCTGGTTCCAGACAACAGCTGTGACATCAGAGGAGCAGCAGCAGAACCAGGGCCAAGAGCATGGAACAGAATGGTGGGCTTCCCAGCCCATGGAGCAAGTAAAGCTGAGTGCTTTGTGGCAGGAGGCTGGCTTGTGGAGTGGTGTGCCGCTGGGCACTTAATTGGAGGAGCTGGGTTTGCAGACACTCAGCTTAAGCTGAATACCTTCACCTTGAGCTTCACAGTGAAGATGCCCTTTGGGCAGGTGTTAGCTGCCTGAAATAACTTGTAGCATGTCCTGGTGAAAAGCTCTACCCTGAGCATTTCTCCTTTAAAAATCCCTTTAATCATTTTTCATATTACAGCATAGGTAGAAAATGGAGAATACTGGTTAATACAACACAAGTTGGAGCTGCCAGGCTTTGCTTTAGCACAGAGGATGCTTAACTATTTGCACCACTGTGGAAGCAAATTCAATCACCAAAGAGGGCGGGCTCAACTTCTGGGCAGATTGAAATGCCCAGCCCAGTCTCTTGCCTACTGGTAATGCAGGGCCCTGAGTTCTCTAGAGGAGCTTGGCATCCAGATTTATTTGTCCAAAGTCCCTAACGCTCACATATTGGCTTGACTTAAAAACAGCTGAGCAACAATAACACTGGACCAATGAAAATATACCTTTGGGATCACTAGGTGGGGACCACAAGTTTCCCTTCTCTTTCTTAGGTTTCCACAGGAATGCATAGAACTCAGAGACCCCACATTCCCCCATGCAGCATCTCTCAACCTTTCCCCCACAGTCACAATAGAGGGAAAATTTAGCAAAGTGCCAGCAGCAAACATTCTGGCACATTCTGTTTGTGGAAAGTGAATTAGAGAATGGATTCCATTACCTGGTATCTCTCACTAAAATGTAAAGTAGGAGGACACATTTAAAGTACTTTAACTGCAATTATGGAGAGGCTTGGGGTGAATATGAATTGGGGATGATGCATTATTCATTTATGTTCCCTAGTTCCTCCTTTGTCTGCTGTAACAGTGCCAGGTTTGAGACCCTCAGGTGGCCCTCTTAGCCTGAGGCTGGGCAAAAGGGCCTCCTCTCCCTCCGCCTGGCTTCATCCGTCCCCTGGAGCCAAGTCCTCTGGAGTTTCTGGAACTCCTTTCTCTCCCAGGGTCTGCTGGGCTACCCAATGGGAAGCCTTGGAATGTTGCAGGATAAAGAGCAGAGGGACAGTTGTTCAGCCAGTGAATTAGCATTTCAAAGATCATGCTCACAAGGGCACTGCCCAAGTGAGCAGCTGAGCAGAAACGGGAATTTCCTACCACACTATCTTCTGGGTAATAAGCGATCTCGGTGAAAATGAATTTCTAACTGTCTGAAGACTGAGGCAGCCTCCCTTTCTCAGTGGCCCTGGAAGTCACTCTGGAAGGCACCATGTGCTGCTCAGTATGAAGCAGATCAAATGAAGCCCAAGGCTTGCCTGTCACTGGAGTACCGCAAATGAGGAATGTTATTCAAAATATTTACAAGATAGTCCTCAGTGGTATTGTGATGCCCTGAAGAATTATTGTGGAGTATAAGAGGGCCAGGGATCCCAGGTGGCAAAGTGGGTCCTCAGTGGGCTGTGATTCCCAAAGTTGGGAATTGGAAACCGCCGGCCTTACCACCTGGGAAAGAATGCCCGTAAAACCAGCTGTCATTTCAGAAACTTGCAGGGATTCGTCTACCTGTCCTATGTGCCTCTAGGAGTCAACATTGACTCAATGGCAGTTGAGTTGTTAAAATTACAGACACACACACACACACACACACACACACACACACACGAGACCAGACTGCTGCCTTCTGTGGCTCTCGCATGCCTCTCTGTTTCATATACCAGTGCAGATGTGCACGTATGTAAGCCAACTTCAGGCTGTCAGTCTCTCTCTTCTACCATGTTGGCTCCAATGTTGCTATGATGATGGGAGTCGGCCAATGGTATTTCAAATGCCAACATGATTACTCAAGGTAGACGTGTTTTGAGTGGAGCTTCCAGACTATTAGAAAGAAATGCCTGATGTTGATGTACTTCTACAAATGAACCCGCAAACTCTATAAATCACAACACAACATTGCCCAGTTGGCTTGCATTACGCAAGTCGTTGAAAAAAAACCCAACAAGCCCACTGCCGTCTGATGGATTCTGACTCGTGGAGACCTTAGAAGACAAGAGTAGAATGGTTGCATAGCATTTCTCAGGCCGTGTCTCTGTGCTAGCAAATAACTCTCATTTGCCTTTCTCAGAACAGCTTGTAGGTGGGATCTCCTGACACTGTAGTTACCACCCAGTGCTTGCCTTGTGTACCACCGGAGCTACCCAAGCAGACCTTTAGAAAGATCGTTTGCCAAGCCGAGGGTTTGGAGTTCTAGAGCGAACTCGAGGAGGGTCAGTAGTCACAGTGATGCATCCAACATGCTGGTGATCTTGAGGGTGATGGTGGACCAGGTACAGCTTTGTTCTGTTGAACATAAGGACTCTTTGAGTCACAGTGGACCCAATGAGAGCTACCTCTCTGTGATGGGGTGGGCAGTGAAGGGCCGAGTGTGGAGACCTTTGTGTGAGCCTGAAATTCTAAACAGTGAATGATTTTTTGAGCTGCTTAACCACAAGGTCAGTGTTTTGAATCCACCGGCAGCTCAGCTCCACCCGGGAAAGACGAGGCCATGTACCTCTGTCAAGATGTAAAGTCTCAGACACCCAAAGGAGCGGTTCTACTCAGTTCTCTAGCATTTGCTAACGAGTCAATTGAGGGGATGGCTGTGGCTTTGAGTCTGTTTACTTTTCTTTTAGAATCTGGTTGAGAAACGGGAAGCTGACACACTGCAGGTGTAGATCTCTAGGAGTTTTAACTTATCATAGATCCAATATTATTTGCTTATATTCAGGTATTTCTGACACCCAAAGGCCTGAAGCAGTAGGACATGGTCCATATTCTCTAGAAGAGCACATAGCTATCGTTTACTTCTGGTGCCTTGCTCTGCAATGACTGCATTTCCCCCTCACTGGTCCTTGGCCTTGGAAGTGGCCGTTGACCTGCATCCTGGAAGCACAGTGTGCGCGTTGTGTTGCAGTTCCTCGTGGCCTGCTGCCCTCGTGATGGTAGCAATGACGACGACGACAAGGACACACGGCATGAAATCATACCAGTGAATATTTCTTACAAGACCTTTGTGGTTTTCATAATGCTTTATCTTATGCTATAAGAAATGCAGTCACATGTCATGAAGAACCAAACCACACATTGGCTATAGAAATAGACATCTTTTTTGTTGGGGGGGGGGGGCGGCGACAGTCTACTGGGTCGCCGTGAGTTGGCACCGACTTGATGACAGTGCATTTTTGAGTTTGGACTAAAGCCTGATTTCCTCAAATTCTGGAGGACAGCCCCTTTCTTCCCCATCTCTGACCAGGGCTGTGGAATCCAGTTGGAAGGCACTTGATTGATGTGTCACCGTTTGCATTCCATCCCAGTTCCCTGCCTCTTCCTGGCTGAATTTTTAAATCCATAGGCAGTTACCACTCTGTGGAGTATGGTTATGTATCACGTGCTAGAGTTATGTTCAGCAATTCTATCCCCTGGGGAATCCCTGCACTGCCTCCTGTGGTCAGCTCTTCCTCCTACCCCTCAGACCCGGTGGCCCGCTGACCACTGCCTATGTTTTACTTTATAATAGGGAGGATCAGAGACAACATCTAGCCTTTCCAGCTTAGCTTCTTTTACTGATTAGCAAGACTCAGTTGAGACCCATCCAGGTGGTTGCATGCGTTTGCAGCCAGTCCTTTTGGTTGCTTGAGTAGGACAGACGGTCCTTGGGTTTATGGGATGTAATTGATGTGCTACCTATAATTACAGACCAGCCCCTGCAGAGCCAATGATACTAAAACGTCAAGGGACGTTCAGTGAGAGCCTCATAATAATAAGCCATGGTTTCTTTGGTACATGTTAGACATTATTAGTAGTCCTGTATTATTCTGTTACAGATGCTCTGTTGCATCTGAAAATGTTTGTTGCTTTTTAAAAAACGAAATGTATAGGAAGGTACACTGTATACTATACCCTCAGACAAATACTTGATACACTAGCGTTAGATATGAACCACACCTGCCTCCTGACTTCCGGAGAGATTCCCCTAAGGGTCAGATGTAGAAATGGAACTGCTGGTGGTAACTGGGGACTTCTCCAGTCGCCTTGTAGTCCTTCACAGTTTGTTGATCCCTTGTACTCCATGAAGGACGTCTGTGTTGTTTCGAATAATTGATGGCTTTGAACGAAGTTGCTGCAAGGTCAGGGGAAAAGGTCATGTGAGTCAGTCTCTGGAACCATCGTGTGCCCTGCTGGTCAGCTCTGCCCCTTAGCAGTGGAAAAGAACTGCCTAGAGGGCTTCCTCAGCTGCAGCCTCCTTTTCTCCAGTGGAGCGGCTGGTGGGTTGGAAGCATTTGTTTGTTTCTTTGCAACCAAGTGCTTAATTGTTGTGCCACCAGGTCTCCTTTGTGCAGCCACGGAACTGGAGAAAAAGAGAGAGTGAGCGAGCTGCCCAGGGCTCATCCGCAACCAGTTGGCTCTCCATCTCTGAAAATAGTATTTCATGACGGCTCCCCAGGGGCTCTGGGTGGGCTGGGGCAAACAGTCAGCAGCAAGAATTATTGCTTAGAAACAGGTGCTCTCTGTGTTTGGGGTCTATCGGTTCTCTAGAATCTTCATTTTTTTCACTTAAGGTTTAGTAATTATATTTAGGTAATGTCAGATTATGCTTCAAATTAGTTTCACTTAAGGATCCAATATCATTTCAGGATGAGAGTTGCTATATGCTAATTAAAGCAAGCCTATTTTAAAGGTACATTTATTGAGGTTTAAGTCAGGTACAGAAAGTAAGGTACAGAAATATATAATATACCAATTACATCCCTCGACAATATTGTAATGGTTAGATGTTTGGTTAAAAGGAGTACTTGTTAGTTATATAATGTAAGCACGTTTGAAAAAAACTAGTTCTAGAACCAAATGAACTTCCTCAATTACCATGATAATTATTTTCTTTTGCTGATGAAATAGATTATTCATGTGCAGGATACATTCTTGTTAAGATACTTGGCAGTGATAACTGTTGAATCAATTATGTTGCTTAAATAGTAAAATGACTAGTGTCATTATGAATTGGACACTTGAGATACTTTAAAGGGAGGCATTTTTATATTAAGCATCAGTTACATGACAGGACATGGAATTTCAAAACTCTCCTAAGTAAACTAGCAGGGTTATTCTAAAGTCACGCCCTTTGAGAATTAAAATCATACCAAGATTGTTTTTTGTCTTCCCCTCAAGTCAGCGTAACCTCATTTTTGTCTTCACCTCAAGTGTTCCACAAGAGTGAGACGGGCCTTCATAAGTAAAGTTCTGAGAAATAACAACTTTGTAATAAAAATCTGCTCTGTAATATGTTGCGCATTATATTCTTATTTAATACCTCATAAGTTCTGAAAAGTGGGCTTCTTGTATCCTCTGGACTTGACTCCTAGCATGCTCATTGCTAAAGAGCATTCAGTACATATTTGCCTCAGGACACTGGAGAGAGCTAGCATTTTCAGAGGCCTGCCTTCCTGCTTGGGGCCTTGGTGACAAAGTGGTTGAAGCGCTTGGCTGCTAACTTAAATCTCTGAACACCCCAACAACACCATGGGAGAATGACGTGGTACTCTGCTTCTTAAAGGTGTACATCCTTAGGTGTGCCTGCATCCTCAATGTGATATCCCCACACAAGCCGTGGCCATTACACTCGCCTCCTGTGCATGTAAGAGTTGAATATTGACTAAGAAGACATAAGAAGAATCAATGCATTTGAACTATGGTGCTGGCAAAGATCTCGAAAGTACCGTGAACTACCATGGACCAAGAACAGTCAAGTCTGTCTCGGAAAAAATCTAGCAAAAAATGCTCTTAAGAGGCAAGAATGTCAAGAGTTGACCTCATAAACTTTGGACATGTTGTCAGGAGAGACCAGTCCCTGGGAAAGGACATCATGCTTGGTAAAGTGGAGGGGCAGCAAAAAAGCGGAAGTCCTTCCACAGATGGATTAATACAGTGGCTGCAACATGGGGCTCGAACATAAAAATTGTGAGGATGGTGCGGGATTGGGTGGCGTCATTCTGCTGTACGTGGGGTCACTATGAGGAAGACCCAACTCAAAGGCACCTCACAACATTAAAGCCTAGGGCAATGAGCCCTGGAGCATTGCCATAAGTGTGGGGCTACTAACTGAAAGGCTGGTGGTTCAAGCCCACCAGCAATTCTAGCAGAAGAAGGACTAGCCTACTCTGTTCCTCTCTTGATGTGTAGCCCCAGAAACTCTATCCAGGGTCGCTATGAGTTAAGCCATTCTACACCGACTGATAGCACCTCTATGAGTTGGAATCAGCTCAGCCACAATGTGTTTAGCTGAGTTTGGTTTGCTGTCCTGCAAGGACGGTAAAGAAAACCATGACCAGGATACATTGTCCACTGTTACCAGTAAAGTACTGCTCTAGTGTGGGTGACATAAAGCCTCGCTGTGGCATGGTTGCAGCATGTAGACTCATTGTGTTTCTGGAGAGGATCTCACTCAATCCCTCCACCAGTCTGGTGATTTAGAAAGCCTCCTCAGCCCGATTGTAAAAGAAGGCAAACTTACAGCTCACAGGGGGGTGAGGAAGGTCCTTAGCTGCCACTCTGAGTAAATAGGAAAGCTAGGGCTCACCTCAGCCACTGTGACTTCAGGGAGCACGTCTTATTCTCTTGTCATGTGCTCAGCATGACTGCCTTCCATCATTACTGAATTTATAGATGCCCTACCTATGCGAGGAGCACTAGGGGAATAGTGGGCTATGAGTTGGACGGTTAAGCTCAAAGTCAGCAGTTGAATCCACCATTTCTCCAGTGGATGAAAATGAGACTTCTTACTCCCATCAGTATCTGTATCCTTGGACACCCTGACGAGTAGGGCTACTCTGCCGTATAGGGTGACCTGAGTCAGAATGATTCGATGACATTGGGTTTGCTCTGTGCTAGGAGCCCCGGTACCATAGTAGTCATGAGTCTCATGCTTGCTAGTCACAACGTTAGCAGTTTGATACCACTAGCCCACTCCTTGAGAGAAAGAAAGGGCTTTGTATCTCATAAAAAGTTATAGTCTCAAACGCAGAGAGGCAGCTATGTCCAATCCAGTGGGGTCCCTATGAGTCAGCCATCGACTCCATGGTAGTGCGTTTGGAGGCACCCTGATGGTCCTGTAGCCAAGACCTTGACTGCTCATGGTCAGGTCTGTGGTTCCAACCCATCAGCCACTTCACAGGAGAAAGATGTCTGCTCCCATAAAGACTTACAGTCTTAGAAACCATATGGTAGTGATGCAGTCCCCTGTAGGATTGTGATGGGTTGGAATCAGTTCAAAGGCAATAGATGTGATTTTGGTTTGTGTACTGCCTGAAACACCTGAATTTCTTTTCTAAATGTAGTCACATGGCTATGACACTTGTAGTCCCTGCATGTGGTTATGCAGACCCATGCCTTGTGCCATGTTCTTAGTGTATCGATACAGTTCCTGTCATGTGGTCGACTCTCACTGACCACGTGGTTGATTCAAGAGCACATGTAAATTACATTCATTTATTTTGAGAGCCCCCTTTCATTTTTGAGGGGCCACAGAAAGCTTTGGAATCCATTCTCTTGCTTGGGGCAGGGCAGACGTAGTCTGGAAGTTCTACCTGGGAGGATCTTTCATTGCTAAGTGCCTCGGAGCCTCCCCCCATGTCTCTCTGGACCTCATTTCATCTCTGTGATACTTTGACCCTCAGGTCAGAAGTTGGCTGTTTTGTAATCGTCCATGAAATAATCTTCAAATCCACTTACATAAACATAAAGCCCCCCCATAAACATGGCGTGTGCTGCTGGCTCCCTGCATGTAGAGTGCCCATTGGAGAAGGTGGTGCTGGGGTGGGCTGAGGTGACAGATAAGGACCCTGGAGTACATCGAGTGTTTTTTTGTGTTTTCCTCCCCTGTGAGCGAAGGTGATTAAAAACCTATTCATTCACCCAACTGATGCCAGTATTTACTATGCTTAATGTAGCTCATGTCACAATATGTTCATTGGTTAAAACTCAGTCATATGAGGTCCCCCCACTCCCTGAGGAGCAGCCAGTGTCATCAGGGAACCAAGTCACAAAACTTTAGTTTCAACAGTAAAGTGTGGGTGGGAGGGGCTCTGATGGCTCTTCCTTAGGAGTATCCCTCCACCTCCTTACTGCCTGCTGCCTGTCTGTATTTCTTTCTCAGGCAATCCCGATTTCTGGGGGTGCATTACACTTGGGTGACCCTTCAGGCCATTGCTGTGAGATGATGTTTTCAACCTAGAGCCTTGAGCACACTGTTCTCCTTAAAGTCACCTGTAAGTCAAATTCCAGTGTTGCTAATTGATAGGGACTCTTAGGCCTGGGGCTCTGCTCATTTGAAGGATTACCAGCATACAGTTTGTTTTGAGAAACAAGAGCTCCAGGGTCAGACTGGAAGCCATACTTTAGGGTGAAATATTATTATGAACACCCTGATTTTGGCCTCATCCCCATGACAATGTCAGTAAGATTTAAGAGTCTCTGGACCTCATCTTGTCTCATTGCTGAGATACGTTGACTCTTGGGTCAGAAGTTGGCTGCTTTGTAATAGTTCCTAGACCCCGACATAATCTTCAAGTCCCCGGACATTATTAGCTCACTGTGATTTTTGCTTTAATGCAAGGCGTTCTTTGTCCCAAGAAAAATGAAGTCAAGGAGCAGCGCTACCTTCCAGTGGATGTAAAACAAAAACAAAAGTGAAAACACGTATGCTTTCACATGTGTCCTTTGCAGGAGCCAGTGCTGCCTCCGTTGAGTAGGGCCACCTCCTTGGGCCTGTAGTACAGCTCCCCTTTCACAGAGGCAGCGAGGAAATATTCCTGGCATTGATGACTTCAACTAGAGGCCCCTGCCAATGAGTCTTTTGTGGCTTATCACAGCCCCTGTGTGCAGAGCAGCCTGTGCCCTAGAGGACTTTCTTGGCTGCTTCTCAGCAGTAAACGGCCAGGCCTTTCTTCAGGGTTGATCCTGGGCCTGTTCCACCTTCTGGATAGCAGCGGAGCACACGGCCCCTTGCTCTAACCAGCGAGAGTTTAATGCAGGGGTCTTCAACCTATGGCCCGCGGGCCACATGCGGCCCGCCGAGGTCATTTCTCCAGCCCGCTGGGTGTTTTTGACACCCCCCCCCCTTTTTACTTCAAAATAAGCTATGTGCAGTGTGCACAGGAATTTGTTCATAGTTTTTTTTCAACTATAGTCCGGCCCTCCAGCAGTCTGAGTGACAGTGAACTGTTTAAAAAGTTTGAGGACCCCCTGGTTTAATGGATGCTGCGTCTTTCCTTCCTGTCCAGCAACGAGGCATTACCTGGTGATGGAGCGGTGGGGTAAGCACTGGGGGGTGAGCCATAAGGTCTGTGGTCAGTGCATCAGCTGCTCCATGGGAGAAAGAGGGGGCAGTCAACTTCCAGAAAGGTTCTGGAGCAATCCTCTGCTCTTTAGGCTTGCTATGCATTGGACTAGACTCAGCGGCAGGGAGTTTATCCAAGTCAGATTTCTCATAAGCTGTGACCTGGTATATGGACCTAAATTGGGAAGGATTATCTCCCTGGGACCGGGTTCTGTAATATAGCCCCATCTTTCACTGCAGCATCTAGGAAATAGTCTAGTCCTTCAGGCCCCATCCTCAAAATAGAAGTTTGTATAAAGCTAATTGATTGTAGGTTTGCTGTTGTTCATTATCTAAATTAGTCTAGGTAATTAAATCATTAATTGATTGGCGCTGATCCCTTGCCAACAGGGAAGCTTGTGCGTTTGTGCTTGATCCCTTACAGACTGCCACTTCGACTGCTCATGGGCTTCTTCCTTTGTGGTGTGGGGTGCCCTGGGGATGAGTGGGCCCTCTGCTGGCCCTCCGGCTGGCTTGGTGGCCCCGGAGGATGAAGTCTACCTGTGGAGGGAACTACTGCTCTAGCACGTGCCTGCAGGAAGCAGTCCCTGGCTGTGGTTCGTTGACACTGGCCAGGAAACGTTGCAGATGCAATCCTTTACCAAGACAACCCTGATGCCTGCCATTAACCTGCATGGTTGTGTTTGGCTTGGGTGCATTCCTGAGCCTGGCTTTCCGTCCCAGAGCCAGATACCCAGTCTGCCTAGTGTTTGCCCATGTCCTTACTCTTGTCCAGGAACCCCAGTGCCACAGCGGGATAATCGTTGGGCTACTAACTGCAAGGTCAGCAGTTCCAGTCCCCTGGCCACTGCACAGGAGAGAGAGAGCTGTGTGCTCCAGCAAAGACTGACAGCATCGGAAACCCTCAGGAACATTTCTCCCCTGTCCGCGAGGGCCACTAAGAGCTGGAACCAACCCAGTGGCAGTGTGTTTAGGCTTGGGTGGTAGCAGAGTTTCTTTCTTTCTTTTTTATTCATTTATTCTTTTAAAATGATTTTATTAGGGGCGCATACAACTCTTAGCATAATCCATCCATCCGTGTGTCAAGCACATCTGTACATTTCTTGCATCATCATTCTCAAAACATTTGCTTTCTACTTGAGCCCTTGCTATCAGCTCCTCGTTTTTTTCCTTCCTTCCCCGCTCCCCTCTCCCTCATGAACACTTGATAATTTATAAATTATTATTTTGTCATATCTTACACTGTCTGACATCTTCCTTCATGCACATTTCTGTTTTCCATCTCCTTGGGAGGAGGCTATATGTAGTTCCTTGTAATCGGTTCCCCCTTTCTACCCCACCTACCATCCACCCTCTCTGAATCGCCACTCTCACCATTGGTCCTGAAGGGATTATCTGTCCTGGATTCCATGTTTCCAGTTCCTATCTGTACTAGCACACATCCTCTGGTCTAGCCTGATTTGTAAGGTAGAATTGGAATCATGATAGTGGAGGGCGGGATGTGTGTGAATGGATGCATAAGCAAAGGTGGTGAAGAAAGCTGATGGTACTTGGCTATCAAATGATACAGCATCTGAGGTCTTAAAGCTTTGAAGGTAAGCAAGCGGCCATCTAGCTGAGAAGCAACAAAGCCCACATGGAAGAAGCACCCCAGCCTGTGTGATCATGAGGTGTCGAAGGGATCAGGGATCAGGCATCAAAGAACAAAAAATCATATCATTGTGAATGAGGGAGGGAGTGCAGATTGGGGACCCAAAGCCCATATGTAGGCAACTGAACATCCCCTTACAGAAGGGTCTCGGGGAGGAGACAAGCCAGTGAGGGTGCAGTGTAGCAACGATGAAACATGCAACTTTCCTCTACTGGCAGGTTTTCTTATCCTCTTATTTCTAAATACTTGAAGTTCTGTGAAGATTTCAGAGCCACCGCAGGGAGAAAGGCGGGGTGGGGCATGGGGTAGGAGGTGGATGTTGATGCTGGGTTTCTGGTGAATTGGCAAAACCACAAAAACTAGGCTTCCAGGGCTAACATCTGAAATGTTTTAACAAAGCTATTTCAAGTCTGAAAAGTTAGCTTTTAAATGAAAAATGGACCCAATAATTATTGTTGTCACCCAGCAATCAGTGTAAACAGAGGGCAAAGCAAGGCAGTAAGATACCACTTTCCCCCGGAATAAATGATATCAACTCTTTCCCTCCCTCCCTCCCTCCCCATCTGATCCTGTCATGGTTTGTCCTCTCTGAAGGAGGATTTCCATAGTACGCTCGGTTTTATCAAGATTTCACGTCCACTGTGCGCTTTTCTTTCTCTTTTAACTCAATGTTCTTTCTTTTTATGCTCCTCTGGAGGAGAATTGGGGGAGTAATGAAATTCATAATTGGCTGCTTTTCTCTCGTGGTTGGACTAACTGAGCTTGGCAGTTCCTTGGGAGAATTTGTGTCCACTGCCTCTCTGGTGGACATGATAGTGGTCAGTAGTGGAGGGGAGCAGAAGTAGGTGGGAATGAATGTCTGATGTGGAAATTATACATATGGGCAGGATGTTCTGTAAATGCACCTAATCACACTTAGCCATTTGTGCCATTAGGGACAGAGCATTTCAATAGTCTTGTTTGTATAAGAATATCGTAAGCAAATAATAATTCTCAGCACTGTTCCTAAAAAAAAAAAAAAGAAAAGCCTACAGAATGTTGGTTATCTCTACCATCCCTACTTGAACATAGAATTTTACCTAACAAGACAAACATGTAATTACGAGTGCATTTTTCTCTGTCGACATGTGTATACTGCCTTTAAAAATATTCTATATTGTTATGTCCCATGAAAGGAACTCTGCTGGTGCTGTGGTGTAAACGTTGGGCTGCTAACTACAATGTCAGTAGTTTAAACCCACCGGCTACTTCATGGGAGAAAGATGAGGCTACTCCCATAAAGATAAGCAGTCTTTGAAACCCTAGATAGGGTCACTCTGAGTTAGAATTGACTCAATAGCAGGGGCTCCCCTTCTTTCCCTTCTCTTGTCAGCCAAACCCACTAGTGGTCCCAGGGGAAAGAGAACTGAAGAAGTACACCTGTAAAGATACTAGACAAGGAAATCCAGAGGGCCACTTGTTCTCTGTCATATCAAGTCACTTTGATGGGGAATTGACTCAGGACAACAAACACGTTTGGTTATGATTCCATTCTCTTGGTGTAATATCTTGTAGATTTGTATTCTGACACATAATTGTCATATGTATTGATCTAGGAAGCAGGCTTACCTGTATAAGTATACCCTCCTTGTTGTCACTTATTTTATGCAGGAAGGGGACAAGGAGGTACTGGTTTGGCAATAGAAAAGCAGGCTTTTGAAGTCATGAAAGAAGCATTTCAGATGTAAAACTTTCATTAGTCGATACTCTTTTAGGAAACCTCTTCTTGTAACTGCTCTTCCGTATTTGTTTTGGCATTAAAACAGACTTTTGCAGCGAAATAAATTTAGGAAAGTGAATACACGTATTGCTAGAACTCACATTTTTCTAATTTTTCGAAACTTGATGGTCTTGGGATCAGAGAGAGGGCAGGCCCTGAGCCCTTTAAAAGACTTCTCATTGCGTACCAGAGCAGACAAGCCCCTGGAATGTGCTGCAGCCTAAATTCTTTGGAGTTGATGAAGTGTATGCAATAATTTCAGGTAAACAATAGAAAGAACCAAAACAAACAATCAAGTCCCCAGCTCACTGCCACCATGCCCATGCCAGTTCATTGCATCTCTGTGGTACCGAATAGAACTCCTCTCTATGGTTTGTAAACCTAGACATCTTTAGGAGAACTGACAGCCCAAACACTTAACCCACAGGGCCACCAAGGCTTTGTGACCTGGCTGGAGAAAAGCTTCAGAGCCGATGCACTATGATTTTTACTATTTAAATTATTTTACATGCCTCTTAATAGGCTCCTGGAGTGCTTCATATATTTTAAAGTCCATATTCAATAGATATGATGTGTTCCCATGACAGCCCACTCTTCCAAACAGACACCCATTAAACCATTATCACTTCCCTTGCAAGGGAAACATTATGCCCATTTTAGAACCTGTGGCACGCTGGGTAAGGAGCCTAGAATCCAGTCAGATGGCAAAAGTAGGTTTTCTTTATAGTTGCCTATAAACCTATTGAATCTCTTCCCTCCCACATCGCATTATTTTCTTCTCTCCTTGAGTTGGAATGGACTCAGTGATGGTGAGTTTTTAGTTTTATGGATTTTATTTCCAAAGTATTTGCTGAGACCATAATAAGCTGGGAAGACTGAAGTAAGTGGGAGGTAGTGAGCGTTGAGTGAGCGGTAGTGAGAGTTGCATTAATGAGCGTCTAGGAGTGAGGGCGGGAAGGAGGGGGGCAGCCCTGTTGGCTTTGGTGTGTGGAATATGAACTTGCTCTGTGAGTTCTCCATCCAGGAGGGCTCAGTAAGGAAGGAGGTATGATGCCTCCTATTCTGGTGTTGGTTGTAACATTGAAGTGAAGTGGTTAGGGTCCAGAAACATTCTAGAAAACCGGAAAGAAAAATAGAAGTAAAAGATTGATTTCATGAGCGACAGATGGAGAGGAGCAAGGATCAAGGATGGTTCCCAGATTTGGGGTGCGAGCATATGGTTGGGTGATTGCAGTATTATTGGTGGAGGGGATGATACCGTGGGTTGTTGAGTTGAATGGGGCTCAGATTGGACTACAATGAATTGGACCTGACAAATAAAAATGTCAAAGTCAATCCCATTGTTCTTGAGTGGATTCTGAATTACAGAGACGGCATGGATTACAGAATGGGACCCAGCAAGTTTTCTTGGCTGTCGTCTTTCCCAAAGCAGATCACCAGGTGCTGTGGGGTGGCCTTAAAGGACCTGCCTTTTGGTTAGTAGCCAAGTATAAGCCTTTTGCACCTCCCGGGTAGCCACTGGTTGTTAAATGGCTTGTGGAAAATGAGAAAGTAGCAATTGATGTTGTGTATCTAGAATTCAGAAGAGAGGCCTGAGCCAGAGAGCCCCTTGTGGGCACCACTGGCTTATGGGTGGTTGTACAGTCCTGGCCATTGGCAAGGTTACTTAAGAGACATAAGTACCTCAGGAGATAAGCTAAGGCCTGACAGGCCTGAGTTCAGGGCTCACCCTCACAACTTTTAGAGTCTCAGTATAGCAGCGGAGAGGAGAGAAGAGAAGAAATTCCACGAGGAAAATGTAGGGAAGGTGTTGTCCTAGACATCAGACACACAGACGTGTTTCGGAGGAAAGCAAGAGGTCATCCTCGCAGATGCTAGTGAGAGCTCTGACAAGTGTCCCCTTGGGGATGGATGAGGTGAAGCAGTGACGGTGAAGAGGTGGTTGGTAGGAACGTCATTTCAGAGAGCAGCAGGCCACAGAGAGGTGTGGATCTGGAGTCTTTTATCCCAGGCATCCTTAACACACACAATCCTTCCAGTGCAGTCACATAAGCACTCATTTTAGCAACCTTAAAAGTTATGTCTTGGAGGCTCTATCGTCTTTGCTTCTCTCTAAAGAAGAGCGTGTGCCATACCAGCCTCTGTAGCTGGTGCTTTTCTTTGGAGAAGGTCTAAATCGTTTGTCAAATTCTTATATGATGTAGCGCTCCACATTGTTGTGCAGGATCTTGTCTCTGACCATCTTGCCTGAGGAAGCCGTCCCTCACATCTTCGCCCAGAGAGGTGAAACTATTTAAAGTTAGCCAAATATGTGGAGTTGATGCAATGCTGAAGACTCGTCCCGAGTCTCCTCTTCCTGCGGGCTTTCAGGGGGATCTAAATGACACCTCCGTCAGTCTGCCTTACAGACCCAGGTGCAAGTGATTATTGTACTAAGCTTCTAATCAGAAGTTCAGGGGTTCAAAACCACCAGCTGCCCCCTGGGGAAAGTTATGGCAGTCTGCTTCTTTAAAGGTTACAGGACAGAAATCCCATGGAGCAGTTCTACTGTGTCCCACAGGGTCACTATTGAGTTGAAAGAGGCTGGACAGGGTTGGGTTTTTGCTTTAAGCAAGAGGGTGGCCCAGGCCTGGGCAGTGTTTTGTGACACTTCAGGTTCCCAGGAGTCCATGTTGACTGGAGAGCACCCAACAGCAGCAGAAGCGATGGCAGTGCTTGAGAGGAGGTTGTGGCAGATACATCCGAGGACTCAGAGGGAGGGACATCCATTTGGAGGCGGGAATGTATAGAACTGGGCACTCAGGTCGTGTAACAGAAGAGTATTATGTTACATATAGTAAGGGATTTTTAGGAAGTTACTTTGTACTAATGTAAATAAATGTATTTCTATCATTTTCATAATTGAGTGGAAATACTGGGTGCATTATTTTACTTCTCCAAGGCTAAGTATCTCCCCAGGTCAGGATACTACATAGCATTTTATTATTATTATTTTCTAAATTGTGATAGTAATATCAAAACCTTACCTTCATTAAAAATGTGGAAGTTCTATTTTTTTTTAATTGAATTGTTGATGTGCAAAAAAGGCAATGGTATTTACCGGCCAGAGACACCATGCAAATAAACATAATTAGTGTTCTAGCAACTCAAACACTAGCTAACAGTTATTTGACAATATGTCAGAGTTAATGCAACTTTGATTTTTGTTGAGGCTGGGCGGGTGTTTGCATGTTCACGGTTTAGTGATGTTCAGATCAAAGGTTTTCTCTCATTGTTCTCCAAGAAGAGGTCCGGTTTCCTCTTCCCTGTCCCTCCAAAGTGAACCCCGAGACTCTCTGTTGACAGATGGTGGAATGCAGCAAAGGCGATGGGAGCTCTGTGATGCTGTTGATGTTCGGGCTGTCAGTCGGTTCCTCGTCAGAAAGAAGCCCAGCTCACTCCCGCGCCTGTGTTTGACGCCACTCTCGTGGGCACCGCATCCATTCATCTTGTGTGGGGTCTTCCTTTCCAAAGACTCCCTCCGTCACCAAGCACAGCGTTCGTTCGTCCCCAGGGGGCTGCTCCTCTTGACAACCTACCCAGTGCAGAGACTCATTTGTGACGTCCTTCCAAGACATCTGTTTGTTCTTCTTGCAGTCAAGATGCAATGTATAATCCCCCCCCACCCCCTGCTCCTTAGAAATGATAAAAGCAGATCATAATACATTTTGACTAGGGACAGCTGACCTCCAGCAGTGTGTGGAACCCGACAACTGAATCAGACTCTTTGTAGAGGGAGGTGCTGCGAAGAAGAAATGAACTTCAGTCCATCGTGATGAGAGAGTGGATTCCTGATGCCTGAGAATTCGGAAGTGGAAGAGCAGCCTTTGATTCCACTTGACTGATGCCTTCTCTAAGTGGGCGCTGAGGGTTTATGACAAGGCAGTAAGTAATCATGCAGGTGGATGTTCCTTGGTGGCAGCATAGTTTCTCAAATGAAAGTGATGTGGCTCCTTAAAGCTAAAACGCTATCGTTCAGCAGAGACAAAGCAGAATAGCGCGGGAGGTGATTTCAATGTGAATGGCATCTGGAGAATATAAACTATTCCAAATGGTGCATTGGATAAACTTGGATTTTGAACCAAGTATTGACTGCTGCCAGTTGTATCAGTGTTCAGATGTTGCGGTGCTCTTATGGAAGCCTTCTGATTTTATGCCCGCGGCCACCTTACCTTTTGCAAGGGGGTGTTCTCCTGCGTGGCACTGGAATGAGGGACATTGTCAGACACACAGAAGAACAAGAGTTTTGGAAAGGTGAATCACTCATGTTGGTGTTGGAGTTGATCCCGACTCACATCCACCTGTGCACAACAGAACAAAACAAAACAAAATGCCACCCTCATAATTGGACTTAGATTTGAGCCCATTGCCGCAGCACCGCGTCACTCCATCTTTACTCCAGCAAGCGTGAGGCCTCTGCAGGCACTGATCTCTGATAACATGCTGGCGTGTGTGACATGAGGTGTCGCCCTCCTTCCCTCTAAGGAGCACGCTCACTGCACAGCCTTGTTCATCCTTTTGGCAGTGCACCGTCTTTGAATAGCTTCATCAGCACCACGGTTCAAACGCGCCGCTTCTTCAGTCTTCCTTATTCAGTGTCCAACTGTCACGTGCCTATGAGGCGATGGAAAATAAGCAGGCTCGGGCCAGGTACATCCTCCTCCTCAAAGGAACATCCTATCCTTGCTCTGCCACACCCCAAAGCTGTCCTGTGCAGCAGACTGACCCTATGCGACGTCCTTTCCCTGGTTTTCTTTTACCTATCGATGGTATTGAAACTGATGGAAGGCGTTTGGGGCTAGACTGGATCATTCACAAGTTAGCTTAATTACAATGTTAAACACTCACGTTCATGGTGGCGGCAGTGTCCCTGAGTCAGATCCAGCTCGCCGCCACCCTTGTACAGCAGACAGAATCACTGCCACTGCGGTGCCATGCTCACAGTTGTCGCAGCCACTGTCAGTCCGTCTCATTGAGCGTGTCCTCTTTCTCTGCTGTTCCTCCGCTTTTATCAAGCGTGATGCGTTTTCCAAAGCATGTTCACATTAGTCTATGAAATTGGTGCTCCCCAGGAGAATGATGAATCAGAGATAATTGGTTTTGATTTTAAGAGGCTTTCTTAAGATTGTTTGCAAACAGGAGGGGATGGTATCAGAAGTTAAAATTCTGAACACACCCTGGTTGCAGAAGGCTCTGGATGACAGTGGAAGCTACAGGAATTCATTTGCAGTAAAGTCGTGTGGATACGCCTGTGGCGAATCCCCTCTGACGACGGTCAGCGGATGTGAATGGCCTCACTGTCAGACAGAGAACGTGGTAAAGTAGATGATGGAAGATGTAGGTTTTGAAAATGTCATACTTTATCATTTGCTCTCCATTTTGCCTCATTTTAAAATTGTCCCACTTTTAGTATTTCCTTTTTATTGAGGGTTTTTGTTTTGTTTTGTCAGTTTTCTTTGTTTTGTTTTTTTGTACAATTTTCTGTATTTGAAATCCAGGATCCATAAAACTATAAAGACAGTCACTAGATTAATAATTACCTAGGGGAAGAACAGGGGGAAGTTCATCGGAAGTGGGGGAGTTAACTTCAAGTATGAGAAAGAAGAAAATGTTTCCAAATTGCCCATGGTAATAACTGCACAACTCTTCTTAATATGACTGAGCTATTAAATTGTATGATATGTGAAAAGGAGATCGCAAATATTTTCCAATGAAATCAGCTTATTTTCCTTTTTTGAATATTTCTATAAAATATGCAGTGTGATTTTAACTTTACTTTTTAAGTGATTATTGGGGGAGAGATATCCCTGTATGCATATAATAGGAAAGGCTGATTAATTAAGAAGACCATTGGCCATCTTTTTAGCTTCTTTTGGTAATTATTCTTTTGGCGCTTAACTGTGTGCAGTGTCTTGATACACTTGCTTTGTCTGACTCATCGTTCTGTTGAACGTTGAAAAGCCCTGACAAACAACAAGAACAACAGGAATTTGATTTAATAACTTGCTAGTGCAGCTGTTTATCATCTGTCCTCAAGGTAAAGAATTGAACTGATGGGTTTCATAAGGAATATGAGGAATCATTATACAATTCATCTGAATTTCATTACTTGCTAAGAATTTACTCTGAGGATCCTAAAGTCTGTATTTCCCCCTGTATTCAGATTTTTCTTTCTTTATGTTTTTAAAATGTATTTTGAGTATGTATCTGGTTTAATAGCAATCATCATAGGGCATTAGAAATTCATCTTTTAATTTTTATGTTTTAACAGTTTTATTGGTACTTAATCCATATATACGATTCAGTAGTTCAGCCATAGCAAGAAAGTTGTCTAATCTTTACCACAATCAACTTTAGAATATTTTATTTACCCCCATACTCTTTGTTATTTATGTAATATTTTCCCCAATTTTGCCTAAGAATACACAACAAAACCTTATCTAATTCAACATCTTCTACATGTATAATTCAGTGTCATTGATTATACTCTTCATGTTGTACAAACATTACTGATAGCCCTCTCCAAATTGTTCCACCACCATCAAAATGAACTCAGTGCCTCTTAAGCAGAGCAAAGCAAAGCAAAAACTCTCCCTCCTCCCTCATCTATGGTAACCATAGCTCCAGTTGGGTTTGTTTGTTTCTTTTTTTAAGTAATTTTCTTGATATAATATCAGCATAACATACACTTCCATGGTAAAATTGCTTTTAAAAAAAGGTTGCATAACCATCATCACAATCAGTTCTAATGCTCCCTCCCCAGTCCTGCATTCACTGATTGTACCTCAGTTCCTCTCACCCTACCTTACTTCCAGACAAGCCATTGCATCAGTTAGTGTCTGTATATATACACCCCTTCTGTGCTTCTTAAACTGGGAGGCCTAACGGTAACATATAAAACAAAATGAAACAGAAAACAATAACTATTATTTTCTTTATATTAAGGTAGACCCATCTTTTAATGAAAGGCCAAAAGGACTCACACTTCCAGAAGATACTGGGCCCTCAGGAAGGTTTGCCCAACATCTGAGGAGGCTCCTGGCTGGGGGTGGAGGAGGGAGTAGCTTTGAGCTGATGTCAGAAGGGCCATGCTTCTATTCGAGTTTTGAGTTTGGGGTCTCTTGGCCAAGAATCTCCTCAACTATGGAAAGCTTTCCAGTCAAGCCTAAATTCTCCTCACATACATGCAATTTTAACCAAATGTATTCTTTTTGTACCCTTTTAACCATGACAAACTAACTTGCAGTGCCAGATTTTTAAAAAAACCAAACATTCTCATAGGATTGTTCCAGAGTAAGCCATTGTCACCACGGCGGGCACCTGACCTCAGTGTCTGGAGAACGGTGTTATGTCTACTTTGCCCCATTGCTGCCTAAGCTTCGAGCACAGAGACAGGATCACGGGATGTCTCTGCCCCTGTTTTCCTACATCTGTCACACCCAGAGCACCCCAATGTCCTGAGGCTTCAGTAGAGAGCTTACATGCCCAGCTTGATTGCTACGATGCCTTATCAATTCGCTTTATGGGCATAAATGATTGACACTCCATTTATAATCTAAATTTGGCAGGATTATACCCAGCCAGTGGCACCAGGAACAAAGATTAGAGATCTGTTTCCATAAAGGCCACCGCCACGGAGAGCCCTGTCATTTGAATTTCTGCTCTGAGATACATGAACTTCCTCTGAGTTGGGATTGCTCAGTGACAGGAGAGGTATATGTGTGTGTGTTGAGGGTGGTGGTGGTAATCGTCTTTACTGTGGTCAGAAACTATCCCCAACTCTTGATGGCCTGCAACTCCATTTATTTCGTCCTCAGTCTGCAGGTGGTGGCGGAGGGCTGGCTCTTGTCTTCTCATTTTGACTCATTATTTTGAGACATAAGCTGAGGGAACAACTGTTATTTGGCCCCATGCCAGCCATTCTTAACATAAGCGTGAAAGCAAGAAGCTGGCTTTCGTACCCTGTGCCATTCTGAGCCTCTGCTTGGACCTAGTCCATGTCTAGTACATCTACTAAACATCTACTAAAGGGCATCAGAGGACCAAGCCCCCAGCCAAGAGCTTGGCTCTGCCTGCCAGTCCCAGTTTGAGGAACATGACCACGAGCAGGGGCACACCACCTTCCCACGGGGAAGACGGGCAACATTCCGAGATACTCTCTCACTGCTGGGTAATAGATCTGATAGCAAACCTCATAAATCCATATCTGGCCATTGTGAGTCATCACTCTTCTTTCCATCATGAATCTATGGATGCTTCCAGGGTGTACCTCTGGATTTTATGGGTTACTCCCTGTTGTGAATAAGGAGGAGTTTCCTGTGGGCTCTGAGCAGGTAGACACTATTCCCAGCGCTTGTTAAGAACAGAGGAAAATCCGTGAAAGCAAAAGGGAGGATTACATGGGTTATTCTAAAGCAAACAGATTGATGCCAAACTAGCTAGTTTTTGTTTGTTTTTTGCAAAGGCAAACGCACTCTTTTCCCTCCTGAATCTTCCTGGGTATAGTCTCCCTGGGGACCATTTGCAGGCTGTTTTAACATGAGGTCATCGACTTAGAGTCTCTCCAGGAAGCAATTGAAGCTAAGCTCATCCTGGTTTTCCTAAGCTCGATGATCATGGGGTCGTCTTGTGGTTTTCCAGGACACTTGGGGAAGCTTGATAAAGTACAGAAGGAATATGCAACGAAGTTGGCAGTGGAATATGGAGGACTAGCCCTTCGCCTTATGCTGCCACCATGAATCACATCGACACACCCTTCATGCATTTAAACAGTTAAAGAGATTGCTTGTTAAGAACTTATGCTTTGCCTCCAGCAACACATCATAAATTTCCCTCCTCTCATCCTTTCTTCTCCCTCTTTCTTGGCTTTTACCAACATTTCCAAAGATGAGCATATTCCTAAAAGCCACAGGAGTTATTCAAAATAGACATCTTGCAAGATAAACTTTGGACACCAGCTCTAACCCAACCGTTGGTGCTGTTTCATACATAAATGTAGATATAAAATAGGTAGAAGCAAATAAGCCACCTAGTCTTAGTCTGGACACTGCTGAAACCAGTGTACCTTGGGGAACCCTTCTAGCTTTGGAAATGCTACGGGTACAGCGTCCGTCACCACAGCAACAAACATGCCGTCACAGAATGGGACTAAGAGAGCAGTGGTGGGGCTCTGTGTCAAAGGCGATTTCGCCAAGTATTTAGGAACATTCCATTACCTTTCAGTTCTTTCATGATCCTTTGGAAGTCCTCTGGCCTATGTATGCATCTGCATACGTATAGGTCAGTCAGCACAGGGCTGTTTGCAGCTAGTTCTTCTCACACTTTGTCCTGCTGCATCAGCCAAGGAAGATCCCGAAAACCTCACTCCATCCACATCATTATGGGCAACTCTACTTGTGGGAGGCAGCCCTTCCCCATTTTGTGTGAGCGTGGCTTCCAACCGGAGGGGTTTATCTTCTGGCTCTGGATCAGAAAATGTTCGGCTCCCATCCATCACATTTTCACTGACTGTGTGTGTATGTGTAAGAGGGCAGGAGGATGGATCACCAGGCCCACTTCATAGGCTGTTTCAATCTGGAAGCTCTGCCATGAGTGGCCCTGTTGAAATTTGAAATGTTTCCAGCATCAATGCAACATACAAGCCACAACCGTACATTCAAGACGGCAACGGACAGTCAAGTGGTCGATACACTCTATCTTCTTCACCAACACCACAGGTCAATGACATGGCTGCTTCTCTGGCCTTCCGTATTCTCTGTCCACTGTTTGCACTCATATGTGGTGTTTGAAAATACCATGGCTTGGTCAGGTGCCTTTTTACTTACATTATCAAACAGAAAGCCCACTGCCATAGAGTACGTTCTCATTCCTAGCGACCTTATAGGACAAGGCAGAACTGCCCCCATGCGTTTCCAGGACCAACTCTATGGGAGCTCCCTAGGAGCGGCCGATGTTTCCTGACTGCCAACCCTGTGGTTGGCAGCCCCGTGCATACCGAGCTCCCAGTATATGCTTACACATGCTGCTATGCCAATTGCTATAAAACCTAAACGATCAGCTCTGATCCTCATCTCCACTGTGTGAGTGATATTTAAAACAGTTGTCTGTACATCGCACACTGTAAAGTGTTATATTTGTATATGATTTAAGATAATACCATTTCAGCATATCTAAAAAAGCAGTCTAAAGCACTTGCTGTCTAGCCCGTATTACCTCTTGGTGATTGTGTGTATCTCAGAGTAAAGCTGTTCGCCATTGGGGCTTTGGGGCTGGTTGTTTAGACATAGATGCCCTCCCCACCCCCACCCCCCATATATGCACACATGCACACATTTCTTCTGAGCCTTCTCTAGATGGATTTGAACCACCAAACTTTGGCTTAGCAGCTGAACATGTTGACGTTGTGTACCAGTCGGAGCTCGGAGACTTCCTGCCCAGGTTGACTGAGCGTGTGCCGTAGGGCATGGTCGACAGGCTATTCCCTTTGCAACAGGCCTCTGCTTATGAAGTTGATGATGGCACACAGCGGCTTTGTTTGCATTGCACTTTCTCCCAGCCCAGCGGGTAGCCATTTCTGAGAAAGTGAAACGTATCCTTGCACTTTCCACAGACTCGTTTATATACCTGTGAGCCTAATTCCATGGTTATGAGTTTCTTGAGGGGAAACTGAAATGTGTCATGAGACAAACCAGATAGTAGAAAACAAGAGCAAAATACAGTTCTTCCAGGTCAGGAACAGCTCGTTCCATGCTTCCAAAGCGCATTTTGTGGACAGTTTGCTTTTAGGAGGCAGGGGAAAGCAGACAGACGAAAAGAAGTCATTCTTGGTGAGTTGAAGGGCACCCCCTTTCTTATGCACCTCTGTTTACTTGAAGTGCAGGCATAGTAGATGTGAATTTTGGAACGGCTGTTTCAGAAGAGAACACCTTTTTACAGATTTCAGAATCTTCTCCAACAGAAAGAATACATATCTGGATTCATAGGATCATTAGAACGCTCTATTTAATGTGAAATAAAGCCCATACTCCTCTCTGGGCTCCTACTGGACTCTTGGTGGGCTGGCTGCCCTCTGCTTCGAGGAAGACCCGGTCCTGAAACCCAGATGCAGCAGTTAGATTCTTCACGTGTGTAGTCGGTGTGCTGTTGGCGTCATGGCGACTCAAGTAGGACAGCTTTGTAGATTAATCAGTGTGTGTAGCCAAGAGTGAAGTACTTGCGTATTTGAACATTAGGCAGTTTCAATCTAGTTGCTTTTGGCTCAGTAGCCCCCACTCGTGGCGATCCACTGCATACAGAGAAGAAACCTTCAGTGGTCCTACGCAACGTCATGATCTGCGGTGTGCTTGAGTCCATTGTTGTCGCCAAGGTGTAGTTTGAGTGCATTGCACAGCTGAAAAGGCTCACCTTCCAATGCTCTACAAGGAAATACTGTGTTCTGAGCCACAGGGGTTTCTTTGGGTTTTTAGAAATAGACTGCCAAGCTTGGCTTCTTCATCTTGGAAGTTCCACTTAAATCTATCTGCCACCTGTGGACTTGCCTGTAGCATCATGGTAGCATGCAAAACTCCACAGTGCACTCAACTAACAGATGGGTGTTGGGTATTTACAACAACAACAAAAAATCCAACTGCAATAGAGTTCATTCTGATTCTCAGCGAGCCTGTAGTCGTCTCTAATTAAAAACCCCTGGGTTTTGCCTATTTTTTCTTTTTGCTCAAGAAAGTAAAAAAATCACCACTTTTGCCTGTCGCCTTTGTTTCTCATGTCTTCTTGGGTCCATTTAGATAACATCTCGTTTCCAGACATGTATTTGTTTCATCCAGACTTGAAAAATTCCTAGCCCTCATTATGGAAATGTGGTCTTAGGATGTTCTTTTCACAGCTACTGAAAATATCCCGAGGTTTGCCTCATTACTTAACATGTGATTTAGAAGAACTCCAAAAATTAAAATGTTAACTACAACCAAATTCTCTGTAGAACATTGTCCTGAAAATTGTTCCTGAAGGGCTCTGATTTCAAAAAGAAATGATTATTTACTTTATGATTAATAACTCAGTATTCTTCATTGTTCATCATATTCTACATCTAGATCAACAATTCTCAACTTAGTTGAGGAAAATCTGTGTATGTGGAGTAACAAGTTTAAGGAAGAAAAAAGTTATCTCTACATAAATATTTTGAAGACTCATATTTCTATTTGTTTTTTTATTGTGTGTGCAGGGGCTAACCTTATCTGTATTGATTAGCTTTTACTGTGGGATGTCTCAGGCCAATGAAAAGGTTTGGGCTCATTGAAATGCCAGGATGCTACTGTGAACACCAAGGTGTGCCTGACTCAACCCATACTCTTTTCCGTCAGCTCAGATGCATTTGAAACTTGGACATTGAGTAAGAAAGACTGAAGAAGCATCAATGCGTTCAAATGTTGATGCTGGCAAAGAATATTGAAAGAGTACCATGGGTCGCCAAAGAACAAACAAATCTCTTTGAAGAAGCACAGTCAGAATGTTCCTTAGAAGCAAGGATGGTGAGCCTTTTGGGCATGTTATCATGAGGGACTAGTCCATGGAAAACACATCATGCTTGGCAAAGTAGAAAGGCAGTGAAAAACAGGGAGGGCCTCGGCAAGAAGGATCCACACAGTGACTGCAACCATGGGCTCAAACAGAAGAACAAGTTTACAGAGGGCACAGGACTTGACACTGTTCTGTAGCACACAGGGTCACTGTGAGTCAGAACCGTCTATGTGGCACCTCACAACGTGTGTCCTTCACTTAGTTAACACGCTGCATGTGCTGGTCACCATAGAGTACTCTGAAACTTACATGAAATCACAGAGTTATCAGTGTATGATCCTGAGAATACACATTCCTTCAGGAGGCTTGGTGTTGGCGACGGCCAACTCATGGCCATTCCATGCACAATGAGAGGACATGTGGAATCGGTTATGGGTAGGACCCTTGTAAACTTGAGGGTGTGCATTGTCTGTCTGTTAGAACAGGCCTGCCTTCCTAGTCTTGGTCTGGAAGCTCTGCTGAAACCTGTTCAGCATGGAAGGACGCTGAAGGAACCTTCGCTGAAGTAGGAGTAGTGGCTTCCCATAAGGTGCCCTAGCTGCGAAGTGAACTGGCATCTTTCTCATGGAAGGCGGACTTTGTCTGAGCCACCAGTGCCCGGAGGACCCTCCACTGCTTTCATCCCCTCCGTCCGGTTTAGGTGCCTGTGGAGAATCAGTGCCCGGAGAATAAGGAGCTTAATGAGTGCTTCATCTGGGTGGCTTAATGCTTCTGTTCTTCATGGACGACGGTGAAGGGGACGTTTTTCTTTTGTTCTCCCTTTAACATCCCACTCACATATGCCACCAGGCACTCGGCTCCTAGAAAGATTCAAGTCCTGGAAACTATAGCGGGTTGGAAACTCTGAGTAGGAAGCTATTTGATGGCAGTAGGATTGGTTTGGTTAATCTCCAAAAGTGAAAAATCTTGTGTTTTATTTGTAAATTAGTGTAAAGTAGTTGGAGGGCCTGAAGAGAGAGTGGGCTTTGATCAGAACTACAAAGAAGTGTAACTACTTGGACCTAGGTAGGGTGAAGTCTGAGAAAGAACAATAAACGATAACCCAGAAAGTGCATGGCTTCAATTCCAGACTCAACAGACGAGCTATAGAATGAAAGAAACAAGAGGTATGAACAAGCGCAACACGATTATGAGTTGAATGGCACTCTTTCAAGGCTTTTGTGGTTGAAGCACAAGCCAGTATATTTTTGGCATGAGATAGGGCTAATAGAAAGGATTTGAGTTGGATAAAGTTGCCTTTGGTATAAAGTTAGCATTAGATTACAGGATGATTTGATCACAGCACAATGAACACGGGGGAAGAAGTCAAGCACATTATTTTAAGTCACTTGGCAAGTATGGAAATAAAACTTGGTAAGCTGCTTAGAAATCAGCTTACTATTTTATAGCCCTGAAGATAGTTCAGAAAGCACTTTTGAGGCAAAGCAACTTCTAACAATCCAATCCTTTTCTCTGGTGGGAGGGGTTATTTTAATGAGTGATAGCAAGGCGTGTACAATAAGGGAGTCAAAGACCTGTGCAAGTCCAAACATTCTACAGATCGTGATGAACAAAGGAAAAGCCCTTTCAAACCCAGTGCCATGGAGTCAGTTCTGACTCGTGCTGACCTGCGAGACAGAGTAGAAGTGTCCCTTTCTGGGGCTGTAAGTCTTCACAGGAGCTGAAAGCCTCATCTTTCTCCCTGGAAACAGGTGGTGGGTTTGAGCCATTGGAACCCCGTGTGTAACCCTCATTGCCATCTAGGGCTCTTCCCACTGATGGCAGTGGCTAATGATAGATAAGGCCACTCCATCCTGCTATTTTTAGGGGAAGCAGCTTTCAAGGCCTGAACTGGGTGCTCATGACTGTAGTCCTTAGGAGTTGTTTTCCTTTGTCCCCTCTAGTTGGGGTCCATGAGAACTATTAATGGATCCAGTGTGCTTGGATGCCAGTTCCCTTGGAACCTGGCTCCAGCCAGCCTGTGTGTGTCGGGGTTGACCTAGACTGTCTCTGGTTATTAGTGGCTGGTTTTGTAGAAGTAGTAGATCACTCGCCATTCTTCTGGGCGGCCTTTGAGTAGACTTGAGCCCCTAGCCTTCTGGTCAAATAGCAGCTGAGCATGTGAGCTACTTGCATGTCCCAAGGTCTCCACTTTTGGAGAAATGACTTCTTTAATCCAAATGCTATTTCTGTTCTCCATCCAAAGTCATCTATTTAACCAGTGGAAATATTTTCTTCCTACTACCGACTTCAAGTTGTTGTGTACTCTGGGCACTTAAGAAAGGGAGAGTGACTTTCTTCATTCACTTTCCAAGAGTTGGTTTTTCAGGAATCAATCATGGCTCTGGGGAGGTTGTCAGTGAGAGGAGGCTCTTTCCCAGTCAAATCCGTCTCCCCACTTAGTGTCGGTTTTAAGAAAGCTCCTAGGGGGAGATGGAAACCCGTAGGTATAAAAGAATCTCAGGGCATTTGCAGAATGGAGGGACACATGGAAAGATGGAATCATGCAACCGATTTCCCCCTCTTCAAACTGTTCTGCAAAGAAGTTTTACCAAGATCAGAATCTTGGTAAAATTAATGAATTGTTCTCACTTCCTTCAAATTCATCTGTGTCCCATTTTATGGTCTCAGGCCTGCTGCGACAGACATGCTTTTTTATTGCCCCTTTTCTTACTGCCTCTTCCTCCTCTTCCTCAACCCTTCACTGTCCCCATTGAAATGCTGATGTCACTCAGTTATTTTGTTCCCTTTTTTGTTGTTGAGAAATATGGTGTTTGTTCTCTTGAATAAATTAGCCCCTGATGATAAATTGTGGAACTTATATTTAGACCTACATATTTTTAAAGGGGTAAATTATGCGAAGTCATGGATTCAAGAAGATAGCCCAGTGTTGTCCATGCTCTTCCAGAAGACCTTCGGTTTGCTCAGGAGGAGAGGGATTTGTAATTGGATCCAAATAAGCATGCCCTTTTCACTCATTGTCTACAGACAAGAGCACTCTTGATCTGAGGTCAACCCTACACAGTATTGCATCTGGCGGGCCCACAGGCGATAACAGCGAGGTTTCAGGCACTCAGATGTAAGCTGATGACACCGTGGGGAAAAGACCGACCTCTGAGCCTCTTACTCTGTTTGCCTTTCTCTTCCTTCTGATCCACTATTTGGTTACCGTTGTAATGCATCTGTCAACTACAGCTAGAATCAGCATGGCATTCTGCAACTTGTCATCCATGTACTCGGAGGCTAAGGAGCAAAACTGGCTAAAATAGATCATTGTTGCATGCCGTCACGTCAATTCTGACACAATATGACCCCATGAATGCAGAACGAATGAATCTGTCTTGGAGAAAGTGCAGTCAATCCTCTCACACACTTTGGACATGTTGTCAGGAGAGAGCAGTCCCTGGCAGAGGACATCATGCTTGGTCCAGTAGAGGGACAGGGAAAAAGAGGAAGTCCGATGGAGGAGATGGATGGACACAGTGACTAGCATAATGGGCGCAAACATAACCATTGTGAGGATGGCACAGGAGCAGGTATTGTTTGGTTCTATTGTCATTATGATTCAGAGCTGACTCGCAGGCAGCCCACAGCAGCAGTTGGGTTTTCATGGCTGGGATCTCTCAGAAGTAGATCACAAGGTCTGTCTTCTGAGTAAGCTGGAACTGCCTGCTTTTGAAGTAATAGTCAAAGTTCATAAGAACGTCTGACTTCGCTATTTTATATAAGTGACTCCCCACCCTTTTAAAATAGTGTATTGTATGTTAAATAAAAATGTACGCAGTAACTTTGGTTCCCACTGAACAGTTACTATGTGTGTTAGTCAGGTAGACTAGAGGAACAAATTCATTCACACATACGTATGTGAGAGAACTTTATATCAAGAAGTAATTATGCATCAACAAAACATCCCTGCCCTGTCCCGATCAAATCCATAAGTTCAATATTAGCCTATATGTCTGACATCAGTCTACAAATTCCTCTTCAGATTCACACAACACATCGAATGATGCCAGATGCAGGAATATCACAGGCCAGTGGGTAGAAAGTCTTATGGATCCAGTGGTGGTGGAAGCATCAGAGTGGTTCCATATGGCTTGTCATCAGGAAGACCAAGGCAGAGACAGTCTGACCCACTTCTAGGGGGAAGAGAGGAATTTCCCAGAATCCCCATGAGAAGGCCCTGCCCATACAAAGTTATCATTGGCTATGGCCTTATTGATAGGCTTGACTCCACCCTTCACACATGACACCCTCAGGGTGACATGAGATTATGTAATTGCCACATTATGCTAGTGATAATGGTGACAGATTCTTTCCGTTTGGTTTGGTTGGTTTCCATGATGTAGCTTCCCCCTTTCCCTATCAGCCTTTTCATCTTTGCTTTCGTGTAAGAGCTCATGGTTTGGTCTCACATAGTTGATTGTGTAGGGGAGCATTTTACTCTTGGAGGATATTATTTATTTTTCAGCCTCGCTCTTACTTGATGGAGATGTAACCTAAAGGAATAGCTTTGATGTCAGGTTGAAAGGGTACCTTAGGTCGATAGTTATCAGAGATTTTTCTAGTCTGTGGAGGTCCAGGAAGGAGCCCCATGGTGCAGTAGTTAGACATTGGCTGCTGACAGCAAGGCCAGCAGTTTCAAACCACCAGCTGTTCTGTGTAAAAAAGGCATGGCTTGCTTTCCACTCCCATAAAGAGTTACAGTCTCGGAAACTCACAGGGGCAGTTAGTTCTACCCTGTTCTGTACAGTTGCTGTAAACCAGCTTGGACTTGATGGCAAGCAGTTTGATTTCATTTGGGTGAAGGTCCAAGAAGGAGCCTTGGTGCCGTCATGGATTATGCATTGAACTGCTAATCACAGGGTGGGTGGTTCAAAGTCAATGGCAGTGAGTTTTGGAGCAAGGCCAGGGGTCTGGCCTTTTCTTTCTTTTTTTATTAAAGGAATTTGAAGGTGGTTGTATATTTTTTTCTTAATGTGCGCGGGTTCAATTGTGCCCCTAGCCAGAATCATCCTAAATAGCTGTTTTGGTTGCCTTTCGATTTAGTACTGGAAATCTGCCCATACCACATAATTTGGGTGCCCCAGAATTTCAGGTTTCTAGCTCAACCTTCAAAAAATCTGGCCTGAGGCTCCTGGGACTCATGTGGTCCAACTGTGGCCTAAACCACTATCGTTGTAAATGTGGCCCTTTGTTGATGTTGGCCAACCAGGAGGAGCCTATCAAGTTCAAGAAGCTTCGTGGACCATGTGGTTCGCATCACATACCTGGGACATCTGGTTTGCATAGATTTCAATGAACTCCTTTTAAAGGGCATCCATCTCGGTTTTCTTTGAAAAGGCCATCGTTTTATATATGAACTTAATAAAAAAAATTCCCCCCTCATTCTCATAAATTTCTGGCAGAATTGTGAGATAGGCCATGACAAATTTTTAATCGAAGAAATTGGGAATGCTTGAAAGGAGCCACTTTAAAACCAACTTCAGGCTACGATGATTTTCCCTGCGTTGTCTGGCAAGTCTTTCTGATTGTCCCTTAAGAAGAGTCGGCGCACAGCATCTATGGAATTAATGCTTGCTGTATTGAGAAGTGGGCCCAGTCCCTTCTGGACTCCTTGAAATGGTATGCAAAGTGTCCCAAGAGAACTGTATTTGACTCCTTTTTTTTAATCAAGAAAATGAAAACCCACTCTTATATAACACGTAGGCTTCTCTCTCCCAAAGGAGACATCATATCCTATGCATTAGCTTTACAGATAAATTAAAACATTTTACAGGTTTGATCCAGCAGAGCAAATTCTGTTTATTCTTCTGCCTCTGTAGAAGATACGACGAAACTCCTATTGCAGGCTTTCCACACATAACCCAGGCAATTGCAGATGGCATTTTAAATCCACCCAAACATATTTCTGCTTATTATGTAGGTTCATTCATGATCAATGAAATTTGATCTTTTCCTTATCTCTGGACTAGTTGTTCTGGAATGTTCCAGAGGAGAGAAAACAAAAACACTAGAATCAATAAGCCCCTCATATTTTTCTGTTCAGTCACTTTGTACGATCCACAATTGAACCCCGTGCCACCCAGTTGATTCTAACTTAGAACCATTCTACAAAAAGTAGAAGTGAGGCTTTGGGTTCTTGAGATCTTTACCGGAGCAAACAGCCTTCGCTCTTGTCTGTGGAACAGCTGCTGGGTTGCAGCTGCCGACCTGTGCTTAAGAGCCACATGCATAACCCTGTGCACCAGCAAGGCCCCCGGACATTTTGAAGAACGTCTTTCCCCCCCTCCCCCCCCACATTCAGTGTCTCATGTCCCTATTTTATCTGGGACTGAGTTTCTGGACCTCTTAGTAAAAATAACAAGGCTTTAAATCTCAGTTTTGCCATTTATAACTCTGTGGACAGAGACCAGCGTTAGCTTAAATCACCCTTCACTTCTTTCTAAAGTGGAACTATCGCCAACTTCATGGACATCTTGTAGAGGTCCACCCAGATGATGTAGGTGCCACATCCCTTCCCATATCGAGATCTAGTATATGTTAGACAAGGTTCTGTAGAGAAGCAAAACCAGGACACTAATGCTTTTATATATATCTATATAGATATATACTGTAAGAAATAAACCATCTCTAAAGCAGTACAAATGGCTCATGCAACTCACTTCCATGAGACAGCTAATACACAGGCTATCTGGCCACAGGCAGCAAACAGCAAGCAGGTCACCAACACTCAGCCCGATGACAGGGTCCGAAAGCCCCCAGCTCAAGCGATGTATATTCCAGTAGCGTGGCGAAGCAGATCTTGAAGAAACCTCAAACTACAGAGACACAGTCCATGGGTTAGGTGTCCCACCGGTAGTGTAGCTTACAAATTGAGGCACAGAACAAGCTAAGGCAGCCGCACAGTGGTCGATGATCAAAGAGTTAGAGACAAGAAAGTGAGGCTTGCCGAGCCATTTATCTCCCCACCCTTCAATTAATCCCACGTGTGTTTATCAGCCATGTTGGCACAATAAACCTATCACATAGTGTTTATTAACCAATTCAATTATCTTCTGATGAGACTTAGAACATGGATTCATTCTTCATGAGATGGTTCCATGTTGTGGCACTTACATAATCTGGTGTCAACTTGAGAGTATTAAGAGTGAAGGGGTGGTGTTTAGCCTATCGATCAGGTCCCAGCTTGATGGCTTCATTTGGAGGTGCTACAGAGATAAATAACTCACTGGAGGCCAGCCCCACACTCACTCTCTCTTCTTATTCCTGCTGATAAAACATATGGAGCTAAGCTGATGTAGCTAGAGCCCTGGAGCTGCAAGAGCCACCTGGAGATCCCTGCCAGCGCTGAAATGCTTCCACTGCCACTGGATCCACAAGAATGTCCACCCCCTGGTGTGTGATCTTCCTGTATTCGGCATCATTGCATGTGTTGCGTGAGTCTGAAGAGGAATTTATAGACTGGTATCGGGCATAGGGGTTAATATCAGACTTGAGGACTTGAACTAGATTGGGATGAGATGTTTTCTTAATATACAATTCCTCTTTGATATAAAGCTCTTTCTTCTACACATGAATCTCTCTGGATTTGTTTCTCTCGTCCACCCGGACTAACACCCATGTTTGGACCAGAACGTAGATAATTCTCCCTTCCCCTGGATATGTGACTCAGACCAGATGGCTTGTACGCATATGTGGTGTACATACTCCAGTTCCAGGCTTATCGGGTTGAAGCTGGAATCCTGCTCTGCATAGTCTCACTCCTGACTGGTGTGGCCTCAGCCCAAACCGGGGCACCAGATTCTCGAGTTCTTAATAGAAGAGCAACATAGCACCTTGGAAGGTGGCAGACCAGCAGGCGGCCTTCATCTTTTCTAGAGGTTGGATCAGGTTCTACTGTGTGTTGTGTGCTGACATTGATGCCGAAGTTCAAGGGTTCTTGATGTTGAGATGGTGCTCACATGCCTTCAGAGCCCTCTTGCTCCCCCCGGCTCAGCCCCTAAGCATTGAAAGGAGGACACTTGTGTTTGAGCAGCTCCCCAAGAGCCAGTCTGGACAGGTGTCTCTTAAAATGAGTTGCTGAAAACAGTGGGAACTAGAATCTCAAAAGATACCAGTCTAATCTGACCAGGTTTTTATTTAAAAGCAGAGAGCTAAATGATGATAGGATAGAGGAGAGGTTGGCGCTGATCAGAAGCTTTTCTGGAAAACCGTCAGCACCTTCAGGGCAGCCACTGTTTGGAGAAAGACTTCAGGTTGAAATGAAGTGGTGTGCCAGTTTGCCTCGTCATCTTGACTTGTGCTTCCTGTGTGGCCATATGGTCTCTGGCTCTTCTTGAGGGCGGTCAGTTGCCCAAACATCTCCTACCTTGCTAGTCGTATGCAGTCCTTCTACAAGCCCACCACTCAGTCCAAGTAAAAATGCACTCTTTATGGTCAGCATCGGCCCCGCTAGTTGATTGACATTAGATAAACCAAAATAGTGGCCAGCTTCCAAAGAGTTCCTCAGGAGTTTGCTGCCTCGGTGCCGCCTGGTCCCACACAGCCTCCTGGACGTGCAGAGCTAGCCCACAGGATGTCCTTGGGGCCATGGCAAAATGGAAAGACTGTGGCTCCGAGTGTTTTTGAAGTTCCTAGAAGTCCGTGTTGTTCATGGACCTTCAGAAATGATCTTTTCCGGAAACCTTAGCAACCTCGGGAAAGGCTGGTTCCATGGGGTCTGTCTTCCCTTCTTCTTCTCACTCCAACTATAATGCCCTTCCCACTCTCCCTCCTTCCTTGTTTTTGGACTTCTGCGTAGAAGCCTTTTTGTTTCCTTGAAACGATGCTGCTTTTCATCTCTTGCCTGTGTTTTCCTTCTCCGCCAAAGCAAAACGCTCCCTTGCAGGCTCCACGATACAAGGGTGGCTTTATATATGCTCAGTCCATTGGAACAAAACTGTGATGTATTTGCCCTTGAAAATATCAGGACGGAAGGGCACGCTGCAGAGCTCTGGAGGGAGACCCCGTCACCCATCCCCCTCCTCCCAGTTTTTCTAACATCCTCTCTACAGGTATCCTCGGAACAACTCCAGCGGATCTTTTAAATTTTTACTTATTTAGTTTCACTTCTCTGGGATCTCGCAGCTCGTGAATATTGTCTTTAGCACATGCATATTAATCATATGCCCACAGAGAGCAGTAAAAGTCTTTGAATGAAAACATTCATTGTGAAATAAATGAATGTAATTATAATTCATAGAAGCACTTTTGTCAAAGAACAATTTGTAACCCTTAAAATCAAAACACAGCAGGCACCCTCAATGTTGTTCAAAATAAGCGTCTTCCTAAACTGTTTCCTATTAATCAACTTTCACGTCGCACCCCTCGTCGCCTTGAAAGAGTTTTGCATCACCATATCTGGGAATAAATATGATTTTGTGTTCGTCTGTAAATGACATGATTCGGTGTCTCTGATTGAGGTTAATTGAACAGAGAGAAATGGGTGAGAAGTGAATATTTCCGCTCTCCTTTCATGCTTCTCTTCGCCACCGAGCCCCTGAAGAGGAGGCAGGGGATGTCAGCGGTGCGGGACCTCGTGGACATTTTGATCAGAGAGACCCAAGTTCTGGTCTCACATCTCCATCTCCACTGCGTGACACTAAACGCGTCCTGTTTTGTCTCAGAGGTCCATACTCCTATCTGTAAATAGGATTGCTTGTGAGGACCAGCGGGCATAGACACAGTGCAGTTCCTGACTTATTGTACTTGTTTTTATTTGTGTAAAGCAGTGGGCTCGCTGGCTGTGAACACAGCATGTAGGGAGTGTTTCAGGTACTGAGGCAGAGTTGATGCATTGCACGGATACTTCATGGATTCCCCAAAAAACCCAAAACAAACAAAAATCGAAAAACAAACCCAAGGCAGACTCACTGCTGCGGAGTCAGTTCTGACTCATAGTGACACGCTAGCACAAGGTCGAATGGCAGGCGGCCCCTTTCTCCCAAGGAGTGGCTGGTGGTTGGAACGAAAGTAACCGTCTAATGCATAATCTCCTACGTCAGCAGGGTCCCTTGAATTCAGAAAAAGAGACCCTTAACTATGCTCCCTGACTGTGCTGGGGGAGGGATTCAGAAAGTACACAGAGGGCATGTGGCCTTGATCTGTCTACGTCCTCTGAGACAGAAGCAGGAGATTGAACTGTGGGGATCTGGGGTCCTCAGAAGACTCACTTCCTCATTGACGCATCATCTTGTTGATGCTGGGAAGACTGGATGTCTGGGGCCAGGCAAAGTCAGTTAGCCTCAGGATTTGCTATGGCCGTTCCTGTGGGCTCCAAGGTAGCACATTCAGAAGCTTCAAAGTGTGTTCTAAGCAAGAACCAAACCCAAACCAAACTCACTGCCAGCGAGTCAATGCCGACTCATAGCCACCCTACGGGACGTGGTAGAACTGCCCCTGTGAGTTTCCACGACGGTAACTCTTCATGGGAGTAGGAAGTCTTGTCTTTGTCCCACAGAAAAGCTGGTGGTTTTAAACTGCACTTAGCAGCCCAGCTTGTCACCATTACGGGCCAGGGCTCCTCTGGGAAGGAAGATGGGAGGAGGCTGAGTGTGGAGAGAAGACCAGAGAGAGTGATGATGGAAGCTGTCACTCATTTATGACTTAGCCTTGGGAGTCACAGAGGATCCTTCTCAGAATATCCTACTGTGCAATAATAGTTCCCACCCCACCGTATTCAAGAGGAGAGAAGATGGATCGCCGCCTGTCAGTGGGGAGTGTTGCCAGTAACGTATTACAGGAGTTTATGGACTAAGATATGTACATATTTATAAAATACCACGTTCCTCAGGAAGATAATGTCTGGAGCAAAGAGAATTTTAGTTGTCATATTTGTGTGGTTGACTGATTACCATGTGAAATGTGGAGATAGGTCCTGAGGAATGTTTTCCAGCAACTCCTGGGAAGCTCCTTGATGCCCAGATCCTGAGCAGGCAGCTGCTTTGCAGACAGTTGAAGACCAATGGGATTGTCTTCTGTTTGCTTGGTGTGCTGTCTGTGTATGTGCGTTTGGAGAAAGGGAGAGACAGTGAAAGAGTTGTGTCCTGAAGTCATGCAGGGTCCCTGCGGAAAGTAGCTGGCTTGATAGAGTCTTGGGTTCACCCGTGTGCTCTCTGTAAACTCAGCTTTCAAACTTCAGTCCAACCGTGACTCCACAGAATCCGTAGGAATCCTGCCCTAGGGACACTGTAACATATGCAGAACATGAAACCTCATGTGTGATGGCCCAGAGTGATGCCCCTCCTTAAGCTGGCCTCATCTGTTCTTCCGTGCTCTCTTCCCTCTCTGTATATGCCTGTCATGGAAAGTAGGATGTGAAAAATTAGGCAGACCCATTAAAGCACTGCTGCAGTAGGAATTATAACGAACACCCATCTGTCTAGAATCTAAACTTAAAAGCTGCTATGCCTAGAAGTCAGCCTGGAATGTTAAAAGCAAACAAATATTAAAACAAAACAGATAAACAAAACCCAGATAAACTCATTCCAGTTGAGTCTATTCAAACTCAAGCCACCCTAAAGGACGGAGTGTAAAACTGGCCCGCCATTTTCCATGGCTGTCATCTTTGCAGAAGCAGACTGCCCCATCTTTCTCCTTCAGAGCATCTGATCGGGTTTGAACCACGAATCTTTCAGTTAATAGCTGGGCACTTGACCACTGAGCTCCCAGGACTTCAACATAGAGGTCAAACTACAACCAAACCAAATCCAGTGCTACCGAGTCAATTCTCACATGTAGTGAGCTTATAGGACCGAGTAGAGCCGCTCCACAAGGCGGCAATCTTCATGAAGGCAGCTTGTGGCATCTTTCCAATTTAGAGCAGCTGGAGGATTCAAACCAGCAACTTTTGATGAGCACCCTCGTGTTTAGTCACTGTACCCTAAGAGCTCCTCAACAGCCAGTAGTCTCCCCTAAAACAAAACAAGATGAAAAACAAGCATCAACAACATAAACCCCAAACAATGAGAATAGCCCTAGTCGAGCAATGTTAACTAAAGCATGTCTACTCTGTGTATGTTCAGAAAATAGATCCTAATTTAACCACACCAACTCCTGTCATGGAATGAGGACACAGGCATGTAGACATTTCCCATGAACATCTAGATGTATTTTCTAATGTTATATACTCTCTATTGTCTTAGTAAGGTAAGAGCTTTTCAGACCCACTGCCTTGAGTAGGATAATATTTTGGCTGTAGGGTGGACAAATCAGTCTCTCTTGGTGTAAGGTAGGAGAAGAGAAAATGTGCTAATAATTTAGAGGTCAAGCTCAGGCTTCCTCCATGGGAAGAAGTATTTGTTAGACTCTTTTTTCCCTCCTCAGAGTGTGTTTCTCTGCATAAGTCGGAGTCTCTTTGAAGGGGCTTGATAAATATGTTTGCATTCTTCCTTAGGCTACTTGGGTATGAGAACGCTATTTGCTATTTGCCTAATGCATCGTTCATTTGTGTAGTGTTGAGATGATCCACATAGAGGCTTCAGTTTTCACATTCTTCTGTTGTGGCCACTTGTCGACATGACAAACACACACGGTCAGTTTGCTGGCCCATTGGATACAGAACCGAAATGTTATACTCTGTGCTCCCAGAAGTGTTGCTTTGAAGTATGGTATTTTTATGGTTGAGATGAGTTTTAAAAATATCACAAGCTGTTGGGAAAATCTTCTAGGAGTTCCTGAGGGCCATTGTGCTCTGTCTCTTCCCCCGTCCCCCCCTTGTCTGGTGGTCAGCACCTCTTACCGCATAAACGCTCTGCTGGGTCCTGAGGACACAGAGACACATGAAACAGGAGATGCTATTTTTTTTTAAGGAGACAAAGGTCACCAGTGAGTACAGGCTGCAGCAGTGGCTTTCCCTAGCTAACAATTTGCTGGGGAAAATAGTAAAGCAGAGAAAGGGATTTACGAGACAGGATGGTGATCATAAAACCGCCTTTAAAAGAAATGTTTGCAGTGGAAAAACATTACAGTCTACCACCCGTCTGTCAGTCTGTCAATTTGCTGCACCATCATGGCTTGAAGGCTTTTAAGATGTTGGCACTTATGCCACTGTTATTCAAATACCAGCAGGGTCACACCTGGGGGACAGGTTTCATCGGAACTTCCAGACTAGAGTAGACTGCAAAGAAAGCCTGATCCTCTACTTCCAAAAATTAGCCATTGAAACTTGTATGGATTATAAGAGAATAGTGTCAAATACTGTGTCAGAAGGTGAGCATCTTGGCTCAGAAGGCACTGCACAGTGGCCAGAGCAAGGAACGCCAGAGCAGTACTGACCTGAGATGGTCATGGACTATAAGGCTGCAGTGAGTGGGAACCGACAGGGGTGTAGCTAGCAACAAGGACATCGGCACCCTTAGAGACTGTGATGCTCATTCCGGCATTTTCCTTTTGCGGCCCACTTGGGCTTATTGTCAGGGTACCTGCCCCAGTACCCTATATAAGAGTGGGAGTGGGAGTATGTTGGGGGATGGCATTAGGATTGAGGAATTGAGTTTTTAAAGATGCAGTACCCTTGACAGTGGCAAGGCTAAAGCCGGACTAAGAGGGAGATCTCTGCAAACTTTTGGTGCAAAATGGCCCCACCCTAAATATGTGTAAGCTACCACATTAGTATTATCATCAATTATATTTGTTTCACTTTCTTATTTGAAAAAACATACACTGACAACCAAGTTCTGTGAATAAAAGATAGACATGCTTGGTGTGGTTATGCAATTTTACTATTCATCGAAAGCTGTTTTGCTAATATCTACGTTAATTGACTAGTATAAACAGGTTTATATGCGTATGTATATATTATAGCATACTGTAGATGATATATATATTTATATGTGCATTGCATATGTATACGTAGGTAAAGAAAAAAGGTATGTGTACGTAGATATGTGAAAAAAATACATGACTGGGCTTCTCAAAGTTCATGGAAAAATGGGATTAAAATTAAAAGATCGTGACATTTGTCCATGCTCATCTGCTTACCCACGCCCAAAGCAAACCTGTTGTCTTAGAGTAGTTTGCACGCCTAACAAACCTGCGGGGAAGCGTCAAACTGCTTCTTTTGGTTTCTGTGGCTATAAGGTTTTACCGGAGCAGACAGCCACAACTTTGTCCTGTGGAGTCGCTGGCGAATTTGAAACATTGACCTTGGTGTTAGCATTTCAACACTCAACCGACTACACTATCGGTGTTTCTTTTAATACTGATAGACCAAAAGTGGAACCCACTGCCATCCAGGGATTTGTGATTCTTGCTGATCCTGGATAGAGTTCTGGAGGCTGTAAAGCTGTATGGGAGCCAATAGCCTTATCTCTTTCTCCTGTGGAGCCAGCTCTTGGCTTTGAACTGCCAGTCTTGTCATTAGCAGCTCAATGCTTATTGAACCCATAGTACCACCAGGATCCCTTCTTAACAGTCACAGTTAGGAACAAATATGGAGTTGCTGCAGAATTCAGTGTTTTCTGACTTTTGCCCTTAAAGGATAGTGAATTTCCTTATCTTTAGCAAATACTGTGACAGATCACATACCACATGGAAATGGCAACATTTAGCAAAGTAGTCTGATGTAGCAAGGTTGGAAGAAAAAGAAAAAGACCGCCTCTAAAATGCATGTTATTTGTGTGAAATTATAGTCCATGTATCTGTGAGCAGTAGCATGCACTTCTGTCAGGAAAGAAAATCCCCAAGAGATAAGAGAAAAGTCCTGGGAGTCATAGATCTTCCTGCATTGAGGAATAAAGGAAGGAAAGAGATGTAATTAAATTGTAGAAGATTATATTTCCTAAGGTGTATTTAAATTAGCTTTTGAAGAGGAACAGGTGGCATAATTGAAAGCAGTGTATTCGTTTAAACATCGGCTTTCCGATACTCCCTCTGTATGCTTCTTTGAGCTTTTAGAACATTTTTCATATGAACTTTTCTTTCTCTTTTTTCCCATCTCCTTTGAGAAATTAAGCTGACTCCATAACATATCAGACTGAGTGTTCTTCTCTATGAGATACAGACAGTCTCAGGGTTATGGGCGTCCAGTTTCCAGAGAACCCATAGTTCCAAATCAACCCCTTAAAAGCCTATGGTACTAAACATTCCAGCTACATAGAAGGTTTTGCAGTAACAAATAGGTGCTACTTTGCAGACATTGTGATTGCATTACCATATTATGTTAGAGATGTTTTATCTTACCTGGAAATGTGTTTTCTTACCCTGCTTCTTTCCTTCCTTCCTTCTTCCCTTCCTACCTACCTACCCACCCAATGAAACCAAAAGCCAAAGCTACTGCCATTGAGTTGATGCTGACTCATAGAGATCCTATAGGACAGGGTAGAAGTGCCCCTGTGGATTTCTGAAATTGTAACTCTTTAAGGGTACAGGAAACCCTGTCTTTCTCCCTGGCCATAGAAAGGCCTATTATAAAATCTATCCCAACATAGACATTTGACGAACTCCCATTGGCTCTGTATGAACGATGCCTCACTGTTCACCTGCAGGCACGTCCAACTTAAAAGACAGGCGTAAGAACTACACTAATTCATAAGTTGAGACCTACTTTATTCCAGTTTTGCAAAATAGGGATCAAATATCTATTACTTAATATGTGAAAAATCAGAGGAATAGGAAATAGTTCAGTAGTTTAATGCCTGTGTTACTATATGTGATAGCATTAATTAAGCCTTTGAAGGAGATAAGTGCATTTCCTGGTCAGTTGATCATTTTTTTCTCTAACAGATATGCAGCGTAATATATAGGATATTGATGATTAGAATGAGTATGCTTACAGGCTGGGGGTTCTTTTGTCACATCGACAGTGTGAAGTATACATATCATCTTACTTGTGTCTAGTGTTCCTGTCCCATCCGGCGAAGGGAAGATGACTGACCCCCTCCGCAGTGGAGTCCGTTCTGGACTGCTATAGGGTCGCGCAAACTATAGACTTTTACCAGAGAGACAGCCTTGGCTTTCTCTTTAGAGTGACTGGTGGATTTGAACCACAGACCTTGTGGGTAAGCAGCCCAGCACTGACCCCACAGCACCACCAGTCTTCCTTCCTTAACCACCCTAACCCCAAACCTGCTGTGAGAATGAGGTGTCAAATAATGTCTGTAAAAAAAAAAAAAAATCAAAACTCCTTACCACTGAGTTGATGTCAGCTCACAGGGAACCCTGTAGGCTAGAGTTGACCTGCCCCGTCAGTTTCCAAGACTGTGACTCTTTATGGGAGTTTAAAACCTCCTCTTTCGCCTGGAGTGGCTGGTGGTTTCAAGCTGCTGGCCAATCGTTAGGAGGACAGAAGCAGTGGAGAACCAAGCTTCCTTTGGCAACGATCTCAGCCATAGCACACGCCTCAGGAGAGAGAAAGGGAAATTACTATCTGTTCTATCACCCTTAAGTTTTGGTGATAACATGCATTTTCTCTAGTGTGTGCATGTCTTTGTTTTCAGCAACATGATTGATGAGTATTTTCTAATGCTGTTAGGCAACACTTATTTTTTTTAATTAAAAGATCATTTAAAAAGATCTTACAACTCTTATAACAATCCATACATCAATTTTATCAAGCATATTTGTACATCTGTTACCACCATTATTTTCTAGATACTTACTTTTTATTGAGCCATTGGTATCAGCTCGTCTTCGTTTTTTCCCTCTCCCTCCCCCTCTTGACCCCTTGATAAAGTATAAACTATTATTATTTTCATATCTTACATCATCTGTTGTCTCCCTTCCCCCACGGTTTCTGTTGTTTGCCCTCCTGAAAGGGGGTGGTGGGTATGTGTTGATCCTTGAGATCGGTTCCCCCTTCCTCCCCTCCTCTCCCCACTTTCCCCCTACCCTCTTGGTATGGCTACTCGCATTCCTATACCTGGATTCCGTATATCCTGAGCTCCTGTCTCTGATCTGTACCTGTGTACATGCTCGGGTCTAGCCTGCAGTGAAAGGCAGTGCTGGGGTCAGGAGGTGAACGCATTCCCTTCGGGCAGTGCTTCTGATGTAAAAAGTTGTCACCTCACAGACATCTTCAGGGGGTGGCGGGGGGGTGGGTGTGGGTGGGGTGGCGGGGCGTTTCCTGATACCATTCCCTTCAGTGGCTGAAAAGGACAGCAATGGGAAGCAAGAAAGCCGCTAACTTCTCTCCCTCCCCTCTTCACTTTGTTCTGGAAAAGTACAGGGCGTTGGAAACAGTGTCGTACATAGACATTTGGGGAGAAACTGTGAAAACAGTCTGATTTTCAGATGAATTGGAGTCAAAAGAATATGACTTGACAAAACTATGTGCTAAAAAATGTTACGAGAAGAAGGGTGATGCTAGGAATCTGTATCATTAGAGATGACCTGGGGCTGATCATGACAGCCCTGCCTTAGTAGTTCCACATTGGACTGGGAACAGTAAGGTTGGCAGTTTGAAACCGCCAGCCCCTCTGGGGGAGAAAGATGAGGCTTTCTACTCCCATGAAGGACGAGTTGATAATTATACGTGTCCTCCAGGTCTCCTTGGCTCAGAATTGACTTGAGAGAGAGTTTGGTGTTTGGTCACCTCTACAGCCTTACCCTGACGAAAAGCAACTTGCCTTATGGTTTTGTTGTTGTTGTTGGCCATTGTGGAATTCCCCAGGAGCCCTGGGGGTGTAGTGGTTTTGCTTGGGGTCGCTAACAGCAAGATCAGCAGTTCTCAACCAGCAGCTTCTTGCAGGAGAAAGACAGTTCTATTCCTGTAAAAAGGGTTAGAGTCTCAGAAACCCACAGGGGCAGGTCTACCCTGTCCTCTCAGGTCACTGTGAGTCCGAATGGACAGGATAGCGGTGAACCCAGTCTTTGCTTTATCACATCAAACGACAGCATCCCTCTATTAGTCTGCCTGCCATCCATTCAATTAAGAATACCGGTACCTAACTAATAGCTCTCTAATTCTTTGCAAACATGGCCAAATTAAGGCACTTATCCTTGAAATTCAAGGGCCATGGTGGTAGAGGAGGTTGTATATAGGGCTGCTGACTTGGAAAGTCAGGGGTTCAAATCCACCAGTCATTCCACACGAGAAAGAATGAGACTTTCTGCTTCCGTCATGATTTACAGTCCCAGGAATCCACAGGGGAAGTTCTACTCTGCTTGTCGGGTCCCTGTGAGAAGAAGTAGATTTGATGACAGTAGGCTTTACCCAAAGAATTAGGTGTAGGAAATTCTCAGAGGACTCGTGTTTCCATATGAAACGAAATAGGCGAAGCTACACCAGGTACCATGTAAAGCAAAGCTTCTTAAACTATGAGTTGCGGCCCCATATATGGTTGTATACGTAAGTATAGGTGGGTGGGGAGAGCTGGTGAAAAGTGTGGCAACAGTAAAAGGTTTGGGAATGCCCAACAGCCAAAAATTAAGTTAAAATCAAGCGTATCCGGACTGCAGGGTGTTTCCGGCAGTACTAGCTCAAGCTGCAGATTCCTCAGGTGACAGAGGTATGGAGTGGAAAAAGTGGAAGGAGCCCATACAGAGTGAGCAGGGGAGAGGAGTAGAAGAAGGAAGAGAGAGTGAAGAGATGTGCTTTTTCCCATTTCACATGCTCACTATTTTTGCTCTGTGTGTGTGTGTGCACGCAGTTATGTTTGGGGTTTGCTATTGTTTCCTAGGACAAGGGTGAACCACCTAGCCAAAGCAGCAGTAGCTTGCTGGTGGTGTGAGTGTTAACTTTTGGGAAACTGGGGTTTTGGAAAGGTCAGTTGGTTGTCTTGTGGTCAGAACCATTCATCTAGGACCCCAGGGGTAGAGAGGGACGTGGGAGGAGGTGCAGAAAATTCAGTGGAAACTGGTGGCAACATGCGCTGGCTTGATGTCCCTCCTTCCATTCACAGGTCCTGCGAAGGGAATAGCTTTGGATGTTCAGTCCATCCAAAACTTTTTTTAAAAAGGCAATGTGACTGCCATTTGATAGTCCTATTTAGATTTTTACCTTGTTTTATTTTCACATTTCACTGCCGGGATCCCAAACTGTCACTCTGTGGAGCTGTCAACGCTGAGATAGGGCTTCATTGGGCAGGAGCAGAGACCTGAGGGTCCTCAAACACCGAGGCAGTGAGAGCCCTCAGGATCCTGATTCCTACCTCCATCCCCTCCTTCTGACCCTTGATCTGAAAGCTAAATGAATGTGCTGTTCGCTTCCTGTATGCGGTCCCTACCATTTCCGGTCCTCGATCCTGTTCCTAATTTAGGGAGCATAGGAGTGGGTCACAGGGAAGCCCGGCACTTTGGAACCGACCATGTGTAATTGTCACCCCACTTTCGGCTCTGGTGGGTTTCAGGAAACAATCTGGAGATCACATTTTGATTTCGGGGATCTTCTGTTGAGACCGCTCACGAACTGGGCCTTGAACATCAGCCCTATGTTCCCCATCTCTTAATTTGGTATTGAAAGGTTCTGCCAGGTAATTTCATGATCTGCTTTTCCTTGGGGACGCTTTCTGCCCTTTGTGTTTTCTGCTTGGGCTGTCTTTTCCCGCGCTTTCCTACGCCTGTGATCATTTGCTGCAACCAGAACCTGCTCTGATTCCACCATGCTAATTCTTCCTCTCCTGTGGGGTCTGGTCAGCTTCCTCCTCGTTGCTGTTCTGATTGTTTCACATCTGCGCAGGCTTTAATTCTCTTTAGCAACACTAGGTCCTCTGGCAACAGCTGTTGTCACTGCACTGTCGGCTGATCTGGCTTGGGGTGACAGCAGAGGGACAGACCTTCCACCATAGACTCCCTGAGTGGGGTGATAATCGAGTCTCTTCAGCAGCAGGGTCTGTGTAAAAGGCACTATCTTCTTTGGGTTATATTAGCTGCATGAGCGGTTTTAAAACACGATAGTACTCTATATTTTATCTTGTCACCCCAAACCAAAGGAGCTTCTTTCATTTCCTCAACCTTCCCTGTAGTCACATTATATGAATTTAATTCACTCAAAAAATGTTGTATACATTTCTTTATAATGCCAAGCCCTGGAGGTGTGGGAGCAAGACGAGGCTGTACCTGCCCCTGGACAGATGGACTATCTTGGGAAAGCCCATCTTGGGTCATTATGAGGCCAAATGGATTTGACAGCAGTGGCTTAGCTGAGTGCTGAGCAACGACTACGTGCATTTTCAATGGATAAGCAAAAAGTGTGCTAATCCCGGACGGTAAAATGGGGCCAGGGAGAAGGATGAGCGAGGCAGCCCTGAGAACACCGAGGTGAACGCTTTCCACTGGCCCCCGCGAGGTGTGGGAAGGACGGACCTGTGAGGAGACAGCCAAGCTGCAGGGAGCTCGGGGACTGTTCAGAGGGGTGGGGATGCTGGCAGAACTGTGGCATGAGCTAGGCCAGGGGGCGGTGTGGGAATCGAATGGGCAGATGCAGCCTTGTGCAAAGGCGCGTGGATTGGGCCTTCCTCAGGAACCTGCCTTAGCCGGACTTTGCTGACATACTGGCTTGTGGGAGGAGCTCTGTGGAACAAAATCGATTCCAGACACCAGGCTCACAGCTTTGGGGACTATCCTGATGAGAAGAGGGGCACACTGTGCCCTATCATTCAATGACATATAATGACCAGGTAGGTGTTTTCTAATGGCTTAGGGAGAAAAAAAGACTTCAAATTCATATGGATTTTTGTTGTTATTTAATTAAAAAATGTTTTTAATAAATCATTTTATTGGGGGCTCTTACAGCTCTTAAGAACAATCCATATATCAATTGTATCCAGCACATTTGTACATATGTCGCCGTCATCATTTTCAAAACATTCTCTTTCTACTTGAGCCCTTGAGCCTCGGTGTCTGCTCCTTTTTTCACATGGATTTTAGAGAAACTCCTTGTCCACACTGAACTAACTCACTGCCATCGCATAGATTCCAACTCATAGCAACCGTGTAGGGCAGGGTAGCACTTTTCCTATGGGGTTTTAAGACTTTACGTCTCTATGGGAACTGGCCGCTTCACCTCTCTCTCTTGTGTTTCAAACTCCGGGCCCTGAGGTAAGCAGCCCAATGTGTAACTCTGTCTGACCGAGGGCATGCCAATGTTGACAAGCCCAGCTCAAAAATAGACCCTCACTGCTGGTGAGTTGAAGCCCACTCAGATCGACCCCTTAGGACAGGGTAGCATGCCCCTGTCGGTTTCTGAGGCTGTAACTCCTTACTTGCAGTTAACAACCCACTAGTAACCACCCACCAGCAGGACTCTGCGTGTGTGTGCAAGGCCGGTGCTAACGGCGTACTGTTTCCAAATCAGAACAATCCCATGAAGCAGGAAGGGAAGTTGTCTCTTTGCACAGGAGGAAAGTGAGGCTCGGTGCTCCCGATCTCACAGACAGTGAACAGTTGGTTGTCACAATTTGAACTCGGGCCTAATCAACTTCAGAGCTCATGCTAGTAACGCCTCCGCTCCCCGGGCCTCTAAGAACAGGCCTGCTTCTAGGATATACGTTCCCTCTCTGCAACCGTTCTTCGAATAGAGAATGCCCCCCTGTGTGTACTGACTTATCAGAGGAGAGAAACCTGCCAAAGGGGAAGGGAGGCTGCACCTTGGTTGTTTAGGCTGTAATTTACCAGGCTTCTCAGCAGCGCTAAATGCGCCTTGACAAGATCCAGATTTATAGCGATGTTCAGAAGCCGTGGGACCTTGGCTGCTTAGTGAAGGCCGCAAAGAAATGTTAGAAAACGGTGAAGCATGGCTCATTTTGAAATGGACTGTGACCTTGCGGAATGAGCGCTGTTTTTTTCATCTCCGAATGCACCTTAATCATAACGTAGCCCAGGGGAGCCAAACACTTTATATGTTTTAACAAGCTAAGTGATTTTTATAAAAGTGATGTTAGAAGGATTTATTTTAATTGGACGTTAAGACACACTGGCCTTAAATCACAGCGAGCATTTTGCGTCAAGCTCGATTGCCGGTTAACTTTCATAAGGAAGGCAGCAGAACTAATGTTTTTCATCAAAGTAATCCTCAGAATTGGAATCATAATGATTTTTGCTTGTGTTCACTTAGTAACTCCAGACTGCAGGAATGCCAGCCCTGCAAATTCAGTGGAGGCCTGTGTGTGTGCTAATGTCATGGCCATGTAATACTCACCGTGGTTTTACTCTGTATTCCTTTCTGCAGTGGAAGGAGGCAAGTTCTCTTTGGTCTTCGTTTGGGGGCCTAGAGACGAGGGAGGACATTTGAAGATGCTTTTTTTTTTTTTTTTCAGTTTTATTTTTTATTTTTTCTCGCTTTTTTTTTTTTTTAACGTTTTATTAGGGGCTCATACAACTGTTATCGCAATCTGATCACAGGACCCCTGGTGGCGTAGTAGGTACGCACCAGGCTGCTGGTTTGAAGCCACGAGTCACTCCATGAGGGAAAGGCAAGGCTTTCTACTCCAATAGGGAGTTACAGTCCCAGAAACCCACAGGGTCAGTCCTGTAAGGTCACGACTGAGTCAGTGTGGACTCTGGGACAGTGAGTTTGGTTTAGGTTTTATATTTATCATGAGTGGGTGTAGGAGGGTGTGTTAATCTGAGTAGACTAGAGAAACAAAATTCACAGACACTCATATTTTATGAGTTTTATGTAAAGGGTAAGTATACATTAAGAAAGCATCCCAACCCAGTCCTGTCCAAGTTCCTAAGTCCAAGATTCACTCATATGTCTCACACTGTTCTACAAAGTCCTTCTCAGACTCATAAAACGCAAGCAATGATGCCGACTGCAGGATGAAAACCGAGTCAGTGAGCTTGTAAGCATCTCAGTGCTGGTAGGGGTCTCCATGCGGCTGCTCCAGCATCCAGGGCTGCATCAGGGTAGGTCCACGTGGCTTCTCCTCAAGGATGTCCCAAAGGAAGTGAGTCTTGCCAGCTGAAGCAGGGAACTGGCCAAGGCTGCGCAACTGGTCCAACCATCAGAGAACAAGAGACCAGAGAACAAGAAAGGCGAGGCTCACCAAGCCATTTAGCTGTCTGCCCTTCATTTAATCCCACATGTGTTCATTGGTTGGCACAATGAAACTTAACTATCACAGAGGGTATCTCTTACTGGCATCTCCCGGGTAGGGCCCAGGGAAGCTAGTAAATAACCTGTAATGCACAGGACAGGATGGTCCCCAGCAGGAACGAATGCTGTGGTTCCCAATGTAAATAGTGCTGATACAGAAGAAAAATCAACAGCCCTAGGTGTGTAGTGGTTATGCATCGGGTTACCTTCCACAAGACCAGCGGTTTGAAACCACCGCTCCACGAGAGAAAGATGAGGCTTTCTACTCCCATAAAGAGTTAGTGTGGGAACCTCACAGGGGCAGGGATTCTAGGAGTCAGCATTGACTCCATGGCAGTGAATTTGATGTTGTTGGTTAGTGCAAAATGTACGCCTACTAGAGGCAAACAGGTAGAGATCCTTTTCCTGGCAGGTAAGTAGAAGACTCCAATGCAGCTTGGCATCTGGTGAAGTCATTGGTGGCCAAGGTCTGGAAAACAGGCGCAAGTAACAATCTAGGTGGCCAGCAGACGCAGGTGATAGATGAGGAACATGAGAAGTGGGCTGGAGGGACGAGGCCATCTGTGGCTTCTCACTAATCATTTGTTCAGGTGTAAGCAGTCTGGAAGCTGAAAGGGAGTGTGAACAAGTGACAGTTCTGATACTTTCATTTGCCCTTATATTAAGAAAATATGTGTTATTGCTGCTGTTATTATTAATAATTTATACAGCATGAAAAATATGTTAAGTGCAGTGCAGAATATAGGCTCCATCACCACCCAGAGCGTTTAAGCTTATAATTATACAGATGGGGCAGACACAAGTGCAGGGTGGGAAAGGAGGTGACAGGGTGAGAGGTCACAACTGCTCTGAGCCTTATTTCATGCAAATTTTACTCCCATCTCAGTTCACCCTAAGTGGAAGTATTTTTTTAATCTAATTTAAATAGAGGCAGCTAGTGTAAAACATGGAGAAAGAGACTCAGAAATGGTTTGAGGCCAACTAAGAGTCAAATGAGGTTGAATTATAGTACCAGACATGAGATACCAAACACACTGCCAACTCATCTTGAAAGCCTCTTTCTCCCAAGAAGTGGCTGTTGGTTACGAACTGCTGACCTTAAGGATCAAGGACATTGCATTCTGGAAGAACTATCAATTGTCCTCAGTGAGGTGACACAATAGCTGCAACCGTGAACTCCCATACACACTCAGAGCCATGAAGAAGTGTGGAACCAGGAACAGACGTGTGGTTCTGTTGTACATCAAGGTCGTCATGAAGCAGAGTCCACTTAAGGACCCCTGAAAGGCAACAATGGCAAGAGTTGGTCTTATGTTGTTTGGAAATACTGTACTGAGAAATCAGTCCCTGGAGAAGGAAATCATTCACGGTCAATTGGAGGGACAGTGGAAAAGAGGAAGACCCTCAAGGAGCCGGATTAACACAGTAGCTGCTACATTAACTCAATCATAGGAACAATGGTGTGTGGTGCAGGACTGGGCAGGCTCCCTTCTGTTGTGCATAGTCGCTATGGATCAGAGCCAACGCGATGGCATGTAATATCACACCCATAATATGTGTGTGTGTGTGTGTGTGTGTGTGTGTGTGTGTGTGTGTGTTTGTTGTTGCTGGGTGCCAAAGAGCCAATGCTCAATTTATAGCAATGCAATAGAACTGCTCCCTGGTGTTGTCTAGTCTGTAATGATTATGGATCAGGTCACCAGGTCTTTTTCCCATGAAGCCACTGTGTGGATTCTAACTCCCTACCACTGGATTATCTGTGGAGCTCCTGACCTTTGCTCCCCCACCGCTCGTAATAATGTTTGATATGCTCATTTTGAGAAAGCAAAATAGATAGGAGCCCTGCTCTGTCTTTGCTAAGGGATTTTTCCCCTCCAATTAACATTGTGATCTCTTTGTCTATTGCCCTTAGTTGGCAGAAGTAGATGAGAAAGACTAAGAGGATTTAGGTCTGCAAAACTCCTTCAACACCCCACACTCTCCCCATCCCCCCAAACATACAATACCAAAGATAAAATGTTGGGCCCTGAAGGTACTACATTTTCCTTACTCACTATGGTTGTTATCATGTTTAAATCTTTAAGAATTCCATAATTGGCTCACATGTTCACATGTACTTATCCAGAAGGGATATAATTTCAAGGCAGGCCTCCTGGAGTTATGACATATGGCTTTACTAAAAACATTGTATAATTGAAATATTAGCCCTTGAAAAATTATTATTTTGTCCCTGATGTTTGCATATATATAATTTAAAATATCATTTTAAAAAGAGCACAACACATGAGTGATTAGCTGCAAGAATGGAAAATTAAATGTGTACTGCAAGGCATCCCAGCATGTCACTATCAAAGGGAGTAATTTCTTGTTGAACCCTAATAAAGCATGAACGAGTCCCAGTGAGATGGCAGGAGTGGAAGCGCTGATGATATGCCCTGCAGTGTTTATGAATGTGTGGTGGCTTATTCGGAGAGCCACATTCGTGTCCCGCCCAGGTAACGTTTCCGCATTAGTTTTTTCACTCACTGCCTTTGAGTCTCTTCCAACTCATAGTGACCCTGTAGGAGAGTAGAACTGCCCCTGTGGGCTTCCGAGACCAACTCTGCGTGGGAGACGAGACTTCTTTCTCCCATGGAGTTGTTGGTGGTTCGAACTGCTGACTTTGTGGGTAGAAGCCCCATGCATCGCCCTTTACTCTACAGAAGCCCCTCTGCATAGAGTACTTGGATTTCATTCTGTTTAAAACCTCGATTCTAACAAAATTGTTTTCAAGTACTGGTGAGGAAATGGAAGTAAGATTTGCAGTAACCTAACCCCAACAGATTATGTAAGCGTTTTCTGTAGTGGTAGATTCGCTTTTAAGTTGTCATAAGCCTGACAATTCAGAGGCAGAAAGATAGTACAACAGAGTAGGTTGTTTAACACAAGTTTGTAGGAGATAAGAGCTTGAATGGAGAACTGTATGCGGTTGAAATTGAATGGCCTGTTCTTCCCACAAGTGTGTAGGGCTTAGTGGAATTGTTTGATGGTCATCTTGCCCCCATGGTTTTCTGAGTACTGGTTTGAGGAAGGCATATTTACTTGTGTTTACTCTAAATTTTCGGAAATTACCTAAGATAATTTTCAAAAGATTCAGTGGGATAACATTCTCATAGTTAGGTACTTTGTAAAACAGTTATTTCCTGGAGGACAGCCCCCCAACACACACGCACACGCACACGCACACCCCACCCCCACCTGTGACGTATTTCATCAATTTAGAAGCTGCCAAATTTGAGTGACGCAGCCTCGTCAAGAAGTAGGTTTATAAGAAAATAATGGTTGAAGATTGTCCGCTAATTTATGCCTTTTAATGAAATGTGAAATATAGTTTAATGAAATGCAACATATATTGTTGTTAATAAGGTCTCCCATGTTATAAAGGGTCATTCTGAAACAGAAGCTAATTGAGGGCACATAACAGTGACAGTTTTCAGTGTGAGCACTTGTTACAGTGTTTCAGACTCATTCATGAACCGAGGTTACTTATCATTCTCTATATCTTGGATGTATTACCGCCTCGTATGTTGCTTTCAAAAAGGCAATCTGTTAGGTTTCGCTGGTGGGAAATACCTCGGTCTTGGCTTCACTCAAGAAAGAATTCATGCCAAATCTTAGTTTGTGATCCAAGTGGGTTTTTATAAAGGATAGAAGAAGCTTCAGGCTTCATGATGAACTGAACACAAGCACCCTCAGGGAACTGCGCCCCCACACATCGTGGCCTGAGGCCTGCGGCCTGACGCCCGAGAGAAAGAGACCGCTCCAAGGCTGAGTGGAAGGCAGAGGAGCAGTGGGAAAAGAGAGTGGTGGTCTCCAGGTTCCAGTTTTTTAGGGTCTTCTGGTGGGAGGCATGGTCGACCGGTACTGGTTGACCCCATTAGCTGAATTAAACCCACCTGGCCTACTTTGGGCCCACCCAGGTGCACTGCCTTCTGGCTCAAGGGCCTGAAATTGGAGCCTGCTCAGTAGATATACCTAGTCCCTGCTCTACCTCACAAATCCTGTATGTTTACCTCTGCTGATGGGTGCCATTCACCTTTTCAAAAATTTTTTTCTGGCCTTTGGAGTCTTTTAAGTTGATTGAGCATTTATTATTCTAGGGATGTTACTCTACAAATTCTTTTAAAACTCAACTCCGAAGGATAGCATCTTATCCCCACAAAATTCAGGACTTCAGATTGGGGGGTTACTCATTGAGAATTCATTTGCTCTCCACCTGGTCCTGCCTTTATTCCATTGTGCATTTTCAACGTGACACACTCCAACCACTCCCCCCAGGGAGAGCCAGAACACCAGCACATGCGATGGCCCGCACAGCCCGGGAATGCTTGCCTCAGTTCCTCCCCTCCACCGCCCTTCCTTCTGTCTGTCCTCCCCTGAAGAACTGCACCCCAAGTTGCCTTCTCAAATTCTCCAGTGATGCTTTAAGTTCTCGATCTTCTCTAAAGGGGACTTGTGCCTGTGCTGTCTGCAGCATTTCACACTTCCTCCACTCATCCACCCCAAGCCTTGGCTCTGCAGTCCATGGACTGATGGCCGGAGACCTGTCGGCCATCAACACACCCAATTCTTATGCTCCTCGTCCCACAAATAAATGGGTTAGGGAAGAAAAGTGGTGGTGTTTTGGTTGGGTTTTGCCCACTGTCAACTCAGAGTGACCCTACAGGCCGCAGCACAGACCTGCCCTGTAGGGTTTGCTCCATTGTCAGGGCAGCACCAACAAGGTCTTTCCCCCCTGGGAGCCATGGTGAGATCTTGAATCCCCACTGACCTTTGTGTTGGCAGCAGGTGCTCAAACACAGCACTCTCTCTTAGTTAACGGAGTGATTTTCAGATCCTTTTATCTCAGAGCCCTTCAATTGAACATGTTAATCAGTTCAGATAACTTTGGCACAAGTAAGAGAGGCAGAGCAAGAAGGAAAAAATATTGCCAAGCACTGGAAAACTCCCTCTGAAGCTTCGCTTTTCCTTCCTCTTTCTCATCCCGCATTGCTGCTCAGCTCTTGCCTCTTGATGGGTGGAAACCTGGAAATGGAATCACTCTGAATAATGCAGGCATGTTGGTAGCGGCCGGGAAAGGTTTTCTGCGAAGATTCCGTTCTGTGATTTCTCCCTGGGCGTCATAGTCTGGTTGTGAGGTGCCAGTGCATCAGCTCCGACCCTAAGCACCCAAAGCCTAAGGCACCGAGCAGACCACTGCAAGATGGTAGGGTGACAGACTTACTAGCTCTTATGACAAGTGCGCACCCCTCCCCCACTCCCTCAATGGAGAAGGCCATGAGTATATGTTGGGGTGCCTTATCTTAATTTGTTAGCTGTTTAAGGTTTTTAAAATCAGAAGTTATTTTCTTCTGGGTAAAGGGATACTTTCTGGGAAGTCACAACAAACGGTTCGGGTTGCCTATAAAAGGAAGTCCCTGGACAGCCGTGGTCTCCATGTGTGCAGCATCTGGACAGAACTCGTCTCAGGGGGCTACGTCTGTCGGTTGCACACTTGACTTATTTGATCCAGGGCTAAGTTTCCACTGAAGGGCATTTTAAATCAGGTCAGTCTAGTCCAGTCACGAGAGACTCTGGTGGCAAAGCAAGTTATGCTCTAGGCTACTGCTAATCACTAGGTCATCAGGTCAAAACCACCAGCTGCTCCATGGGAGAATGATGAAGCTTTCTACTCCTGTGAGGAGGTCCTGTGGAAGAAACCCTCAGGAGCAGTTCCACCCTGTCCCCGTGAGTCGTAATCAACACTGCAGGAGTGTGTGTTTTGAGTCGAGTCCCCGTAGAGTTGGTTCTCACTCATGATGACCCCATCTGTGTTGGTTGCCCCATCCAAGTGTGCCCTAGTATTTTTACTGGCTGCTGCTGCTGATTTGACAGTCGATGGCAGGCCTGAGGCTCTAATCTTTGAATGACAAACTCAGTGCGTTAACTGTTGGCCCAGAGACAGCAGGTGGAATGAGTAAGTCTCACCTTCCCAACAGAGGTTAAGTTCATGGTTGGCTTTCTTCTGGCTTTTCAGTACTTGGGATGGCATTGGTCTGGGTGGAGTGTATTCTGAATGAAATGTTGCTGAAAGGACCAATGAGCACCCAAATTTTTTCCCCAAAGGTGTTATTGGTTTTTTTATACATTAATAGATGAGTAGATGGTTGGTGCACACCCAAATGTATATAAGTCTAGATAAGTGTAACCAATCTAACCTGAGCATTTACAGCCATTTTTTCCATCGACTTGTCACTTCCAGTTTTAAAGTGGTATCTACCTTTGGCACTGTGATAATAATTTGTACAGTCAGATTTAGCCTTATGGATGAGTGATAGTATACTATAAACATTGTTTTCAATCGTCTGTTTTACACAGAAGCAGCTGTTCTGATCTCCTTTATTATCTATTTGCATAATGGCATTAAAACAACGATATTTTAAGGAGTGCATTGTGATTAATGTCATTAGGTGTCAGCCACGTAATTCAACTGTATTGCTTGTTCTGTGGTTTGTCTTAGTTATTGTCCAGCTTTTGCATCTGAGGTGAAAAAAAAACACAAAAAACCAACAACAACCCCATGGCTTTCATCAGGTGAACCTTAGTCTCCAAAGTGGTTTCTTTCTTTTTTAAGACTTTAAAATGATCTTTTGCTGCTAACTTGCCCAATTAAATTAGATTTCCTCACTGCTGCTTCCTTGATGATGGAAAACCTTGACTGTGGATCCCAGTTGAATGGAATCATTGACAATTCTGGTCTTTCCTCCCTGTACCACCATGCTGCTCCTGTAGCCAGGGGCGAGGACTTCCATGCTTTGGGAGGAGATGTAGTAGTCAGTTACTGCTGCCAGGCACCTCCCCTTTCAGGGAGCACGGTTGCATCATCTGCATATCACAAGTTGGGAACACTGTGTGGTCAAGGCAAAGTGTTCGTGGTAGGGCACAAAAGCAAAAATCTTGCCCTTCATAACAGAGCTGTGTAAGAAGGGAGGGGTTTGGGTGCCCAGTAGGATCTACTTTGTTGTATACAGTTAGCTCTTATTTAAGGAGTAGCTGGGTGTTCCCAAGGGTTCAGCACTCAATTGATGGTTCAAGCTCACTAGTGGCACCTGAGACAAAAATCCTGGCAATCAGAGTCTCAAAAACCAGCCACTGAACTCCCAATGGAACACGGTTGTTGTTTTTGTGTTTTTGCATGCCGTGGAGTTGGTTCGGACCCATAGCGGTCCTGTGCACGCCAGAATGGAACACTGCCTGGTCCTGCGCCGTCTTCCCAATTGTTGCTATGTGCAAGCCCATTGTTGCATCCCTTGTGTGAGTCCATCTCTTTAAGGGCCTTCCTCTCTTTTACGTCCCTCTGTTGCCCCAGTCCCTGGAGAACTGCATCATAGAACACAGAACTACTCTGATATAGTTGGACCAAATGTGGATTCACTTCAGAGGGCTACTGAGTGGTCTGCGTGATGTCTGTGTAGACATCACATTGGAAAATGATGAAGTTTCAAACTAGTAGAATCCCTTACATTATATAACTGTCTCATTTTGTTGCTAATAAGTTACCTAACACTTTGCAGATCTATGGGACTGGGGGACATGCATTTCTCCTCCCATTTGTCTTAGGAAGCACTTGTAGGTCCCCTGAAGAAGAAATGTTTCCTGAAAGGACTACATTGGACTTCAGTGTTCCGGCTAGAATTTTCTGAGACACTGAGAAGTGTAGGTCTTTGAGACAAGAACATATATTAGCTTCCTTGAGTGGATGGCCTCCATCTTTGAAGTATCTTTTCTCTCCCCTGTGGCTAGCATATTTGCATGGCTCAACCCTGGAGAACAACAGAGATGGACAGGGTGATAAGGGCCCTTTGTGTGTGCTCCCACAGGGCCCCTTCAATGTCATCCTGCATTGAATGTTGACCCAACACTTGACGTATTTGAAGGGAATCACAATCAGTATATGGATTGTAGGACCTTGTTCTATGTTTGATGATTTGCTCAAATGTGGACATTTTTCTACAGGGCCGGAAAAAGGAGGAGGCAAAAAAGCCTTCAAATGAGAATTCCCGGTTTTCAGACAAGGCATTCAGCATTAAAAAGATGGGCAAAAGCTCGTGTGGTGGATGTCTGGTGCCTGTGAGTTGGTCAATGTCTCGCAGTGACCCCCTTGTATGTAATAGAGCTGAACACCGCCCTTCCCGGACTTGTTGAGGGTTTTCTCTTTTGCTGCCGCTCTACCAAGCGTGTGGTCCTTGCCCAGGGCCTGCTCCCTCTTGGTAACATGGGCAAAATATATGGGATGAGATCTCACCGTCCTGGCTTCTAAGGAGCAATCTCGTGTGCTTTCTAAACAGGCTTGATTGCCCTGTGATCCGTGACATATTCAGTATTCATTGCCAAAAGTAGCATGATCCCCTGTAATAAATAATTAAATGCTAATAGTCTTAAATACAGTTTTAAATATGAAGTGGAATTAATTCATGAGAAAAGCAGTTCTACAAAGTGCCAAAAGGGTTGTACATAATAATTAAGAGGAAATAATTGTGCGGTTCTGTAGTTCACGTACTATGTTTTAATGGAACAGTTTGAATTAATAAACACACACATATACTTAGATATATCGAGGTTTTCCTTGGTGACAGTAATAACTATAGTGTATCTTATCAGATAATTAACTTTCACAAATATAATACCAAGTCTGTGGAGCAGCTGTGACACAGTGAAAGCATTTCTTTGGCTGTTGAAATATTTTAAAAAGAACAACTGCTTGAATTGAAGTTGCTGCTTTCTTGCAAAGGGGCTCCTTTGTTAAGGAGGCAGACTGGTATGTGAAGAGCCATGAACGAACAGGAGGGAGAGACAGAAATAGCGAAGAGGGAAAGATTGGAAGCAGAGTCGGGAATAAGCACATGCAGCCCTTGTCGACTAGAGTTCTAAATCAGAGGAACCTTGATCCTTATTTAGGAAAAGTGACCTAACTGTTCAACGTTTCTTTCCAAACTATGTTTTTTCCCCAAAACACGCAACAACAGAGCAAACCCTCTGAGTTAGTTAATTGTGCCTGCCTGGCCGATAATCACATGTGGTGCTGGTTGAAAGGCTGAGGGATAAATGGGTGGTGAAGCCTCTCCTCTCTAGTTCTCGGGTCTCATGCTTTGTGATGGTTGCACCAGGATGCAGCTGCCTTAGCAGCTTCCTGCTTCAGCTTGCAAGATTGACATCGTACAAGACATCCCCAAGGAGAAGCCACATGGACCTATCCCGATGCAGCCCTGGGTGCTGGAGCAGCCTTATGGAGACCCCTGCTAGTGCTGAGATGCTTATTCGTTTACTGACTCAGCTTTCCTCCTGCAGTCGGCATCATTGCTTCTGTTTTGTGAGGTGAAGGACTTTGTGGACTGGTGTTGGGTTAATGGGTTAATGTTGGACTTGTGGGCTTGGGCAGCATTGGGTTGTGATGTTTTCGTGATGCACATTTTCTTTGCATAAAACTCTCTCTTATACATGAGTTGCTGTGGATTTGTTTCTCCAAAGTACCTAGACTAATTACACCATCCAAATCACTTGTCCCTCCAGATGGCTCCTGCTCTTCTTGATCTCATGTGTGTTCGTGAGACTTAAGGGGCATTAGTTTTCCATTGGCTGAAGCCCAGAAAAAGGCTGCCACACTTTTCTTCTGAGGTGCTTCTGAGCAGATCCAGATCTCCTGCCTTGCCATGAGCAGTGGAGGGTTGTCTCTGTGTCTCCCATCCACAGACGCCCATCTTTCTCCCAGTGGCTCTTATGAGCAGTAAATTTTTTTTTAATTAAGTATTTCTTTAAAAAAATCAAATTCAAAAAAAATATCAAATTTAAAAACATACACAAACCTTACTTATCTTTTCTCTCCTTTGAAGTAATTTTATTGAAAGCAACCCCCAGGTAACGAGATACATGCTATTACTTACCCAGCCCTGCAATAGCAATAGCCTTTGGGTGGATGCCTAGGCAGATGAGTAAACTGAGCAGGTGCGGGAAAAAGAATCTGATGACTACAGCCACAAATATGTACAGGGTTTCACACAGAACATTTCCACTTCCATACGTGCCTATGCTGTAAATATACTCCGGAATATAGCAGGGTCAGCATTATAAAATGTTTGAAGCTGTGAGCAAACACTGGGAATGAGTTGGTGAACCTGGAGATTCAAGGCCATTGTCTCGGACATCAAGATCCACTGGCACTACATAGGCTGTAAAGACAATGCTCTGTGTCCTACTTGGGTGAGTAGCAAGAGAGATCTCAGAAGCTTGTGAGTGGCTACCACAGTTGGCCTCTCTGTGTCTGCAACAAAGAAGTGTGGAAAACTCAAGGCTGCATGGAAGTTAGTCCAATAGACTGTGAACCCCAGAACCTGCTGCCCTCGACTTGGTTCTGGCCACAGGGTTTCCAAGGCTGTACATCTTTACCGGAACAGAGAGCTTCCTCTCTTTCCCTTGCAGAGGCTGTTGGGCTTGAACAGCTAACCGTGGGATTCGCAGTCCATTGCTTACCCCAGAGCACTACAGGACTTCTTAGTGCACTCATAGGCCCTGTGAAACTCTGCCTCCATAGTTCTGGAACAGAAGAACTAGATGGTGCCCAGCACCCACACCAACTGCTCTGGTAGGGATTCTATTAGAGGCCCTTTGTAGAGTGGGAGAAGAATGTGGAACAAAACGTTGAAAAAGACGAAGTCAATTGATCTTAGACTGGTAGGTCCTTTGACACCACCCTTAGTTGAACATGCACCCCCAGTCTACTTTAAGCCCAACAACCGATCAAGTGAACAATCCTACTAGGGGGAGTATGTGTACCTGAATCAGAGGCAGCATTTGCCCAAGGTCCAACTCCAGAAGCAGGAAAGGTAAGAAAGGAAGAGGAATGGAAATGAGAGACCCAGAGGACTTGGGTTCCATGATGTCACCACCCTGGGGAGTTTCCAGTTAGTGACATGAATCTATATGTGAATGAGATGTTGGATGGACAGCTGAGCAGCCCCCTAACCCTTCACCTAAGCAGCAATACAAAGGAATAAAGAACCCGCCCCCGAAGAAAAGCCCAACAACTTCCAGCTTCTCCAGTTTCTTTTCAGTGCCATCAAAAGGCCTTTGAAATGAAGCCATCCGTTCTGGGCGGGGCCTCCTAAGTGCTTTTGAATCCTGGGAAGAGATTGAAAACGTGATTTTGGTGGGGAAATGAAAGCTAGCCCGACCCTCATTTCTCATCTTTGCGAGTCAAGTGAAGCATTTTAGACACGCAAAGGTCTAACGCAGTGGTTCTCAACCTCTGGGTCGCGACCCCTTTGGGAGTCAAATGATCCTTTCACGGAGGTCGCCTAAGATCATCGGAAAACACATATTTCCGATGGTCTTAGGAACTGAGACACCGCTCCTCCGTCTCCAAGCGGTCCACCCACGTGCAGATACGCCCACATACGAGTGAGTACCCCTCATGAAGACTCTTACCCATGCTACACCATGCTTCAGGACCACATCTCACTGATTTGTTGTTAGAAATAAATATTTCACAATATAGAATTGCATACTGTTTTTGTGATTCATCACTATGCTTTAATGATGTTCAATTTGTCACAATGAAAATACATCCTGCATATCAGATATTTACATGATGATTCATAACAGTAGAAAAATGACAGTGATGAAGTAGCAAGGAAAATAATTTGATGGTTGGGGATCACCACCACGTGAGGACCTGTATGCAAGGGTGGTGGCCTGAGGAGGCTTGCTGTAAGGGCACATTGGAAACACAAGGACTTGGCATCTGCAATGACATCCAAATGTTGCTCCGTGGCTCTGCCTCCACTGAGCTCCTCTGAGCCCGCTCTCTGGTAGATTCCCACGTTGGCAGCAAGCAGCATGTGGTGTTTAAACTTCACCTCAGTGATGTCATTATGGGTTGGGATTGATCCGTGACGGTGGGTTTTGTTTTTTGAGATGACAACATAGGACTGCAGGGAGATTTTACATCAGCTTCTCACTGTCGACGGGAGTGGCATAGTGTGGATTCCACAAACCACGGGCCGTGGCTATGGCATACATACAAGAGGATTATGGACTCTAAACACCAATTTTCCAAAAGTATACAAACGGATGGTCTCCATCCACCAGGAATGACAGATAGTGGCAATTGCAACTGTCGAAGGCTAAATTCTTCGCATTCGAAGAACAGGTATTCACAAAGATGGTTTTGAACTGTGGTGTTGGAGAAGGTTATTGAATCTACTCTAGATTACCAACGAAACAAGTAAGTCTTAGAGGAAAGGCATCCAGAAGCAAGGGCAATGAGTTGTTGTTCCCTTTTTTCTGACTTTGGGCATGTTATCAGGAAAGACCAGTCAGTAGGAAAGGACACCCTATGTAGCACAGGGTCAGCAAAAATCAGGGCACGCCGCAGAGATGGCCTGCCACCCCCATGGGCTAACATCGACTAATGATCATGGTACAGGACCTAGCAATGTCATGTTCTTTAATGCATGAGGTCACCAAGCATCAGAGCCAACCAGGGGCCAGCAAACAGCAACCTTATAGGCTGGTGTTATGTTTATGAGCCGCCCTTGTTCCAGCCCCTGACTCCTGGTAAGCTCATGCACAATGGGATTACTCACTGCACACCATCAGAGTTTTTATAGATGGACTCATTTGTAGAGCAAGCACGTAATTAGTTGCCACTTTTAATATTCTATGTCACATACAGAAATGCTATGGGAATTTAAAAGTCACCAGAAGGAGCTTTTTCTCATTGTTACTTTACTCTTAACTGCTTGGGTCATTATCATTTAGTAAGAGGTAGTTGTTGGAGAAACAAAATATAAACATTGAAAGAAGTGTGAGGGGATGAATCAACGTTTCCATCTTGCTTTCCTCAACATATGGCAGAGTATTAATAGGATGTAATTACCGATGGCTCTGCCATGTTTGGCTTTCTGCTTCCCTTGTGTTTTTGTTGTGCCACTCCCGGAATAACTGAGAAGCTCAAGTCAAGGAAGCACTGGGCTGGAGTGACGGCCATTCTTCTTGTGGCTTTATCCGCACTCCTGATGGAGCATTTCCTCTTCTGCTGAACTTGCCAAGTGCTCCTCCTCTTTCTCTGTAGTTGTTTTGCCTTCTAACCTGTTTACTCGTCTTAACCATTAATTCCCCCTTCTGAATACAAGGCCAGTTCCCAGTAATCCAGTAGGTAGGGAGGCCTGGGGGTTTTATCCTAGATGTGGACCTGCCTACGGTATCAGCAGGGACTTCGTTTGCAATGGGGAAGGAGAATCAAAGGGGCTGGTTTGGAATACTTGTGTGCTCTTCACTGTACTTCAGAACAATGTGTCAACCCTGCTCCCCTGAAACAAGAATGGACCTGGAGGCATTTCTTCTCCAGCTGTTTCTCTGAGGATTATAGTGAGGTCCTGTACGGCTAGGTTGCTCTTTACATCCAAGGCATCTTTGTTTCCTCCGCCTGTCCAATGGGCAGAGAATGTATAGACTGAATATCTGAACTTGAGGCTCTGCTCAGTGCCTGTGATGTTCAGGCAATCAGTACCTAGGATGATGTATGTGGTGAGGACGGAGATTGTCAGTGTCCACAGCTGTAAAAGGGGAACAGTAGAAGAGTGAGGTGTGTGTGTGTGTGTGTGTGTGTGTGTGTGTGTGTGTGACAGTTAAGTGATAAAGATGATAGGTCTTTGTGAATTTGGAGATGCTTCATCCAAGTGAGTTGTCAGGAGGCATATTGTTCACAGCCACTGTCGTCCAGGACAGCCGAGGTGATTCTGGCGTGTCCTCTAGGAAGGAGCACAAAGTGTCAGGTTTGAAGAGGTAGAGAAAGAGTTGGTCAATACAGACTTACAGACCCCATCCCTGTGCGGTTCCTGTTTTGATGGCTGTGCCTGGCACAGAGCACACCGCTTACAGAACCAGCTCCAGGGTGAGAGTCACAGCTGAGGAGAAAGCAGCCCGGCCCAGTCTATGGGCACAGAGGTGAAATGATGGCAGTCAGCCAGGGTCAAAGCCAGAAGTACCCTGGGGCTGGGGGCCAGCTAGGGGCGAAGGCCACAGGTGCAGCAGAAAATGGGAGCCAAGGGTTGGTAGCCAAGAAGGCAGGCGTCCTAACAGGAGAATCATGGAAAACTCTTTCCATCTTACACAATTCAACTAATTCTGCAATGTTCCATTTTTAAAGGGTCTCACCCAGGCCTCTGCCACCAGTAGACTCAACCTTTGAGAAATTTGCTACGAACCAAGCCACAAAGAATCCAAAGCCTAAAAATAAAAGGGAAGAAGCAATCACCGTATTTATTTATTTAAGCAATAACCATATTTATTTTTTATTTAATTAGCAACAGCAAACATAACCCTTGAATTGTTGGGTTTTCATTTTTTACTTTATGGAGTTCCTTTAAACTCCTGATACACACTTGTTCACAGACCTGACACAGAATCTTGATTCTTCTTTAGCTCCCACTTCTTTGTGTACCTGGCTTACTAACCTGCCTGTCGCTGTAGAAACCACACATTAGAAGTTAAGGAGAGCAAAGGGACCAGGATGCGCCAGCCTAACAAAGCGGTGTGAGCTGATTGGCATTCGGCAAGGTGGTGGGGACCTAGCATAGGCACATATCTGCATCCCTGTCTTCCATGGAGGAAGATCAAAATGATGACTATATACTGCCCTGGGTGATATAAATGGTCCTGCTGCTTAACTGTTAACTGCAAAGTAGGAAGTTCACGTCCACATATGCCTGCCTTAGAAGAAATCTAGTTTTGTAAAAGTCAATCTTTAACCGTCCCTTCAAACACGATTTTACTCTGTGACACATGAGATCGCCGTGGGTCAGAATTGACCTTCCAGCCATGGTGGTGGTGGGCGTCTAAGAAAGTAGCATAGTATGTTGCATTTTTGCAGTAGTTTAATTAAATATTATTAAAATTTGTGTAAATTGATGGGATATGCTTGCTTTATGGGAACATTGTTTCTGAAAAGGACACCTTTGACTGTGGGAAATTATATTGGTGGCATTAGACATTGGATAGGGTGCCTCCATCATTTGAGATGACATCACTTTAAGCTTTTTTTTTCCTTGTAGGTAAAGCGTAATTAATTCTATCTTCTAAGTGATATCTCTCTGCTTTAAATTTCTCTGGCATATACCCTCCTGTACACTGCTATAGCAATATAATATTCAAATTAGATATGTATTAAAAGAATAATTGTAAAAATACAAAGAGGAAAAAGAAATTAGTGGAATAATGTAAACATCACCGAGAAGATGAATAGGAGGTATATTGGCATGCAATGCCTTATACGGGTACCACATGTTCTAATTTGAAGGCCTCCTTTGATCTAAGATGTATCCCCTGCAAACGACATGGCTCTGAGTAGGCTCTCTGCACCGGCGCGGCTTTATGAACTTCCCTTCATTCTCTGCCCACTGCACCCAACTTCTCCTTCTGGCCCAAGGTTCCACTGGTCTGAATCTGCCTTGCTGATCTTTATAAAAGTGAGTTGCCCCAGCTGAGCATTGTGGTCCATGAATGGACCAAACACCTTGGGGGAATGTATCACTGACGGTAGAGGACTGGAAACCTTTCCTCCTGACGAGTTTTTATTCTTCTTTTATAAAAACACTGATTGCCTTGGTGATAGCAAAGAAGGGGGGTGGGTAGAATTTAGAGATATCTGAATGGATATTATTATATTTTGGCTCATAAAGTGGATGCACAAGTTTTCTTGTCAGTGTTTAGTTGAAACACATTATGACTTCTCTGCGTTGCTGGCCACCATCCGTCCAAGCATAATCACGCTGAAATTCTTGCGGCTAAATTATCTGGGTGAAATTCCTTTCCTAATCTCTCCAGAATCCCAGGTAACTCCAAATGGGGAGATGTCCCCTGGGTGCCAGCATCATCCTTTCCTTCTCTCCCCAGAATATTCTTCTTCTAACAGGGTGGCACAGTGCCTTCCATCTCTCCCTGATCTTGACTTTGGTCTTTTGACACTTTGTATGGATTGGAGCAGTCTCGAATCCAGATCACCCATCCATGAAAGATGCTCTTGGTCATTTATATTGAAGAAGAAGATCTGATTTTCTAGGATGAAAGCATCCGGTAACGCATTCTGAATCAAGAATCCATTGCTTGGAAATGACTGGATTGCGCAGAACCGAAGTATGCCTCCCGCCAACTGCGTGACAGACGATGAGAGCACACGATCAGCCATTCCTTGTGGCTCGTGCATTTCCATGTCAGGCTCCTGTCAGTCAGGTCTGCCTGCTATTCTCCTCAGAATACCCCCCCCCCCCAGCACTCCCCCCCCTCTGATTCTCCATTGAAATTGCCCGCCCTCTTTCTGCTTCATTGTATCCTATTCAAGTCCGTGTAGTGTATAAACAGTGACATTAGGCTGCTAACTCACAAGATCTGTAGTTCAAAGCCACCGGCGACTCTGGGAGAAAGGTGTGGCTTTCTACTCTTGTACGCAATTATGGTCTTGGACAACCACAGGGACAGTTCTACCTATCCTGTAGAGTCACTATGAGTTGGAATTGATTTGATGACAGCGAGTTTGAGTTTGGGCATGTACAGATGGCATACCTCTTATCAGAGTGGAGATGTTAAACAAGGATGGATCGAGGAATCCGTAAGGTTAGAAGGGAGGAACACGAGTGAAGCACGGGGGCTTGAAATGGAAGGTGTTCTCCTTTGGATGGTCTCAGACAGCACTGGTGGTGCAACTCTAGAAGCATTAGGTTTTCTTTCCTCCTTAAGTTGTCAGGAGGATTTTTTTTTTTTCTAAATGTGTAGAGAGTCAATACGTTGTTTCATTTTCTCACAAGAAGCTAATTTTAATCGATGACATTGTAGTTCAAGGAAAAGATGTTTCCTTTCTCCCTTTTTAAAACGGTCACTGCTGCAGCAAAGCAGGTCACAGAATTGGGATTCTGGCAACATCTCTGAGGTGGCATTTTATGTGAATATTAGTCAAAGTGATATTCAGATGGCTGGGTTTGATGAAAAAGCCATATGGAAACAAAGTTGGCTGCCTGGAGAGAGGGGACTGGCAGGCCTACAATAGCCCTCAGTGGGCTGTGCCAGCAGGGATCGTGGGGCCATGTGTCTCCATCCCATCACACTGGCAGTCCTGCTTTGGCACTTATTAAATAAATGGCCTTCATTTCTTCAGAGGTAATTGAGGGCCTCGCGACCTGGCCATTGCTCTCTTCTTCTTTTTGAGATAAATCGCTTTTTCACAGTATTTCGTAAAAGTTGAAGTGCATCTTTCTTTCCATGTCAGAATATCTCGTGTTCTGTGTGTGTGCATGTCAAATATCTAGATAATGCTTTACAACAATAAAAGAGTACATCCTTGGCATTATTAATTACAGTCTAGGAGACCGAGCGAAGTCGACGTAATTGCTGAAGAGGCCTCTTTCCAAGTATAGGCCCGTGTTCAGGATGTCTTGTGTTTTCTCATTAGTTCAGTCAGGTCACTGGGTCAGAGGTCTTAGTGACATTGGTCGGGTAAATTCTTAGTTTCCAGAGAAAACAAATCACGGTGATGGCTACCTGGTTGTTTGGCAGGCTATACCAGAAATTCATCTCATGCTCAGTTTCTGTTTGGTTTGCGCTTGCTCAGCTTCATGGGATTGCCATGCAGCTGTGTGTCTTCATGAAGCCCCAGGCAACATTCTTGGGACATACACCCGTTGCAATGTGTCATCTCTGACTCCTCGTGACTTTAGGCCACCGAGTGTGTTGTGTGTGTCGTCATGTGTGTCTGAGTTACACATCTGCTTACTGGATGCTTCATTGGCCAATTTTTGAAAGTATCTTGCCAGACAGGTCTTCCGAGGCAACTCATGGTGGGCTCTTACTTCCCACCTCTCTGTTGGTAGTGAACCCATTTCTATCATTCAGGAATTCCATCACTCTCGGGACATCCAACTCCAAACCAGACACACTGTGGTCGCATTGACTCTGATTCAGAGTGGTTCCGTGAGACAGAGTAGAACTGCCCTTGTGGGATCCTGAGACTGCAGTGTTAGACTAGAGTGGGAAACCTCATCTTTCTCCCAAGGAGCGGCTGTGGTTTCCAACTGCTTACCTTGCCATTAGCAGCCCAACATGTAACCACCACACAACAAGGGTTCCTCACATCCAAACTCACTGCCATCATGTCAATGCCAACTTACAGGCCAGGGCTCCTAGCAGTACCTTAATACATACAATTTACATATTATTTCTTTTTCTTTTTTCTTCTTTCCTGTATTTCTTTAGGGGGTGGCGGTGGGGGATACATTCTTTAAGAGCTGATCCACAAACTTCCATACTAGTTTTGAGAAATCTCAACAGCAGACATTTAATTGCATGGCAACCCCAAGGACATCCTCCAGATATCTCTAAAGTAAACACAAATGATAAAGAATTCTTTGGATATCAGGCAGGAAACTGAAAACTAATCCAAGCTAGAAGAAACATTTCAGCTCTCGGTGATCTTAGCTCATCAACACGATGAGACAGACACGTACATGCAAATAGTTCAGAGAATAGCATGGTGGTACTGCGGTGAACTATACTTAGAGTTACCTCCTACGCGTACCTGTCTTCCCCAAAGCAATACGATGGTGAGCAATACGAATTCAAAGCGATACCTGGGCATGTACTATTAGCAGTAGCCAACAGATGGAAACAGCCCAACTGCCCTCACAGGGAGGCATGAATGAACAAACTGTGGCCCCTGCCTACAAGGGAATATTCTCTCACCAGAAAAAGCAAACAGCTACTGACTCATGCTCTGATGGCGGTGAACCTGCAGCACGTTAGTGTAGCTGATAAGGAACCAGGTAGGAAGGTTGTGTATCGTATGTGTCCGTTAGGATGAAATGTCTGCAGGCGACAAATCCTCAGAGACAGAACCAAGAGTGGCCACTCACAGAGAGAAGGAGAAAGAGTGGAGGTGACAAGTTGCTTCAGTAAAGGTTTGACGCTGGAAGGATGGACATAATTTGGAACTGGATTGAGGGGGTGATTGCACAGTACTTTGTGCTAAACACAACTGAATTGCTGACTATGAAATATTTAATTTTATGTAGCTTTCACTGTAAGACATTTTAAAAATTAGAATAATGTGCATAATCTGCCTTAGGTCAACATCAATATTTTATTTATATATAATATTGCTCTATCATATGTGCATTCTAAATATATATGTATGTATACACACATATACATATGAAATTATATAGCACTCAAAAACAAAGAAACTCAAACAGACTCGCTGCTGTCGACTCAGTGCTGCCTTACAGTGACCCTCAAGGATGGGGATAGAACCCCCCTTGGAATTTCTGAGACTGCTTCTGTGAATGGGAGTAGGAAGTCCTGTCTTTCTCCCTTGGAGCTAGCTAGTGGTTTTGAACTGCTGACCTTTCATATTGCAGCTAAACTCATAACCAGTATGCTACCAGGGCTTCATATGTACACTCCAGGACCAGCAAACCCCCAGCACCGGAGTTCTGGTTGCATAGTAGGTTAGAGTTGGCCTGCTAACTGCAAGGTCAGCAGTTTGAAACCACCAGCCACTCTTTAAGAGAAAGTTGAGGCTTTCTGCTCCCATAAAGATTTCCAGTCTGAGAAACCCATCGACTTGACAGCTGTGAGTTTGGAGTTTGAGGACCAGCACACACAGTAAACCAAAAGCCTGCTGCCCTTGTGCTAATTTCAGTGCACAGTAGTGACTTTATGAGAGGGTGCCCTAGGCTATAAATCTTCATGGAAGCCAACTGCTACCGCTCTCTCCCTTGGTGAATGCCACTCTTTCAGTTGGCAGCCAAGTACTTAACTTCTGTGCCACCGAGGCGCCAGCGGAAACACAACGAACTTTAAAATGAACGTGCTGAGCAATCTTGCATGATTGTTTAAATGAACGTCAACAGCTGCATGGAAACTCCACTGCAGATTCAACCAGGGCCTGGAGTTGAGAGTGAAAGGGCTACGGACTCCTATTCTCCTGGATCTGACAACCTTCTTGTGACCTCCATTGACACTGCAGTTCACTGTGCAGCAGGTTCCCGGAATGGCCCAGGCTCCTGGGGCCTGGCAGTGTTCTGGGTGCTGAGCGGAGGGCAATCAGGGCCAGGAACTCAGGCCCAGAGCCCTGGGAACAGCTACTATCCACACTGGAGTTGCCAGCGTTCAGCTCAAAGACCTCACTTGGTCTAAGAACCATTAGTAAAATTTCTAAATAATCCCTGGAAGTTCTTTAAACAATTGGGAAGGTCTTTAAACTAGATGGTTGACCGGTTTCCTAAGTCAACCTTTTGTAGAAAGTTCAAGTTGCCCTCCATCTTGGTGTTTGTCTCTTCTCTTTTCTCCTGGCTTCTTGAAATTAAATAGCTCGTGGATGGAGCGTAAGGGGAAGGCTTCCTAACCATGAAGGAGGCAAAGAGCTTCAGAGGAAATAACCCGCTCATGAATAAGCAGAGCAAGCACTATGTAAAAGTTGGCACTAAAGCTGGAGTTTGGAGTGCAGTTAGCATTTTAGTTCATTGTCTGGAGATCCGCTGCACTTTCATGTTTCTGTTCACCATTCTGGACATCAGCAGTGTAGCTTCAGGAAGTGCCTGGTTCAAGCCTTCTGGATGGATATCTCCGCACTGGCCGGGGGCCAAGACCACTCATCTACCGTGACTCGGGGATGGCTTTTGTGTCAAGTGGCCATCACATCCCTTCTCCGAATGTGCTTTCACCCTGAGGCTCAAGAAAATGGCGAAAGTCTTTGTGGAAACACATGGAAATGTTTTTGGTCCTTTGCATTTTCCGGGTGGGGATAGAGGAGAAGGGGGATTCATGAGAGAGTCTAGCCAAGGAGACAGTTCTGCTCTCATTTTCAGAAGACTTGGATTGGTTCCTGGTACTGATAGACCCCAAACTGCCTGACAGGATCCTTCACTTGGGAAGAGCTACTTACAGGTTCGAAGGTAACATGGTGAGTTACAGGTTGAGCTGCTAACTAAAAGTTCAGGAGTTGGAACCTCCCAGTGACTGCTGTACTGCAGAACAATGACGACCCTTCGCCATCTCTGACACCCTGGGGAGCAGTTCGTCCTGCCCTGCAAGGTGACTGTGAGTTGGAATCCCATCCAAGAGCAGTGGGTGGGTGTTCGGTTTTTTTCATAGAAGCATTTGCATACTTTTTGGTTGTTTTTGAAATTGCCTTAATGGAAAAAGAGCAGGGGACAATTTGATTGATCACCTGTGAGTGGTATTAAGGGACCCCACCTTGGTCTTCACATGGGAATTTACCCAAATTTTATTTTGATTGGAAGTATGGAAAAAGAAAGTCCTATGTTAAATGGTCCCATGTATTTTAACATCCATTAATAATATCTACTAGAAAAAAGGCTCTTTATATTAATTCCTATCACTTTTACTACTACCTATATTATTTGGGGATACTAGATAAGTGGTAGTTAGGCCTCATGCGAGGGTCTAAATTAAAATACTTCACTAAAAAAAAGTAGTTCAACTTTTGCATTTTCTGTTCCATTCTCTTAATTAGGATATTTGGAATAGAGATAAGAATGAAATTTATTCCCTATCCATCCTTCCCTAAAACACCCAATATTATTTTGTTGCCGTCTTTTAGACAGAGGAAAGAAATCTGTTAAATATAAAATACTGTCACTCTAAAAAAATAATTAAGGATTCTGAACATTGATCGATGAGAAACAACTTGAAGAAGAATCTATACGTTGAGATCATATTGGCAATAAACCAGCCTGTTCACATCAGCACACCTTTGCTGAGAAGCTAATCTGTGTTTGTGTCTTACCCCATCGTCTCCTGCGCGCTGCTTCAGGCCAGGGGAAGCTGAGTGAATGTCAGTAGCAGCACATGAGTTTGAAATAGAGACGAGGTAAGAACACAGATGACTTGACATTGTGCAGATTCTAGAATGGACGAAAATCCAGGGTGAGCCCAGAATTTGGAGGCTTGCAATTAATCAACATGATAGCAACTCTCAGAAAAGAAAAGAAAAAAAAATCAACGTCATGAACACACCATCAGCTGCCAGGAAATTCTCTTTAGCCCAAGAGAACAAAGTGACCCCCAACGGTTTTCTTGTGAGGTCACACAGAGCCCTGGTGGTGCAGTTTGGATGTGTTTGACTGCTCACTGAAAGTTTGGCATTTCGAATCCCCCAGCTCCCCTGCAGGAGAAACACAGAGCAATGTGCTTCTGCAGTGATGGCTGGTGGCAGTGGGTAGGATTTTGAAAAACAAAAACAAAACAACAGTCATGCAAGGAAACGGAACATTCAGAAGACCATGAGTCTTACATGCTCCACAGTAGTGAGGGTTGAGGTTCGGTCAGGCAAGCCAGGACGAGGTCTTGTCTGCCAGATGCAACTGTGTCTCCAACAGAATTCCTGCCCTGGATCAGCTAGGGAGGGAGCCGTTGGGTTTTGGGAGCAGGTCTGTCTGCTTGCTTCTGCGCTGTCTGCAATGGACGGGGGAGCTTGGCTAGGCCTGCAGTAAGGACTCATCTTCAGAAAGCTTATCCAGAGATGTCTTTCTAAAGATGCTACATGCTCTAAAAGAGAGAGATGAGCACGATACTTAAAATAAAAATGAAAATTAAAAAACAATTCCAGGAAGTGGGATTGTCCAAGGGTTCCATGTTTCAGGGAGTCCAAGGAATGTGAAGGAGGTGGGAAACGGAACATGTCCGTGGCTCTCAGGGGGGACTGCATCGCTCTGTCTCCAGCTCTAGATGCGATCTCTGTTGACTTGATAGGAGCATTTCATCTCCATTGTGTATCCAGCTTCATAGTCTTAACTAGTATTGTTTAAACTTTGCAATTAGGCACTACAGTTATCTAATGTTAGCAAAACAAGGCCCGTTGTTCTGTTCCTGGGGAGGGCCTTGCTCCTAATACTTAACAGAATATTGTGTTGTTGAGCAATTTGGTATTTTAACTCCTAAATCCCACTAAATGCTGGCCAAGAAGGAATATCCGCCTTTCTGCCTTTAATGTGTGTCTTCTACACTGAACTGTAAGAGTAAATCTTCCCAAAGGGGTGAGGAGGGAAAGTAGAGAGTGCAGTAGAGGAATATTTTTTTTCGGGGGGGCGGTATATGACGCTCCCTTCAGTATCTATCTTTGCACATTTTTTGGAGAACCAGAGTTCAAGCATTTCATCCACTAGGCCAGCGGTTCTCAGTCTGTGGGTGGTCACCCCTTCCACAGGGGTCGCCAGATTCATGACAGTAGCAAAATGACAGTGGTGAAGTAGCAACAAAAATAATTTTGTGCTTACGGGGTCACCACAAGTTTAATACAGAAACTGTATTAAAGGGTCCCAGCATTAGGAAGGTTGAGAACCACTGCACTAAGTGGATAACCCCTTCCAGAAATATACCCGCCTCTTTCCTGACTTAAAAATAATATACTTGTAATTCATTTACTTTTTATCCCCATTTGCTTCTCATGCATCAGATTTCAATGAAATTCCCCAGTTACGGTTGGATCTTGAACAAATCGTGATCTGCTGTGTATTAGATATGTGACATGGTCTTGCTGTTGGAAACGACAACGGTGACAAACCCACAACCCTCACCAGGAAGGATGATTAAAATCCTAGAGGGAAAAAAGGGAGTAAGGAGAGGGGCCTTGGGGGCAGGAAAGAAAGAAATGATAATATGTTCGAAGCATCGTGCAAAGCCATTGCCAATGAGGCAAGTTAATGGCCTTGAATAATATTACAGTCCTCCTGGCGAAAAGCCAAGGATGTGTTTAAGTACATAGGAAGGGAAACCAATTTCCATATTCATGTATTACGTTTGTTTTTACCAAGAATGATTATTGGTTGTTTTAGTAAGGTACTTTTTCTTCATTATAACCCTCAGAGCTTATGAAGAAGAGAAAAATATAGTCTAGTATCTGGCAGTGGTTTGATTTTACAGAGGGAATAAAACCTGTGTGTGAGTGTGGTTGAATATATTTGTAGATGATATCGGTAAAATAAAATTCTCATTTAAAGTATGAAATGCACAAAATCACAAACTCAAAGTGACCTTCTAGGACACAGCAAAATTGGCCCTTAGGGTTTTCAAGGAGCAGACAGCCTCTTCTCTCTCCCTTGAAGGGGCTGCTGGGGTCCAACCACAGACCCTGGGGCTAGCAGCTCAGTGCGTAGCCCACTACACCACAAAGATGCTCATGTGGCTGCATTTGGCCCTAATGAAATCAATTGTGTAATCTATTGACTCTTGCGGGCAAGGTCACGGAATATTCTCTGTTCACAATTCTCATAGTCTTTGTGCCTAACACAGGGCACGAGGTGCTTTAGATAAGTTTCTAATATTACAGCTCTCTCCAAGCTCGAGAACAGTGCTTCTCAACCTTTGGGTCACGACCCCTTTGGGGGTCGTGCAGCCCTTTCACAGGGGTCGCCCGATTCCTAACAATAGCAAAATTAAAGTTAAGTAGCAACAAAAATAATTTTATGGTTGGGGGGTCACCACAACAGGAGGAACTGTATTAAAAGGGTTGCAGCATTAGGAAGTTGAGAACCACGGCTCTAGAAGAAGCCTGCCCATCAGCTTTTCCAAATCACCAAATGAAAATCCCATGTTTCCCAGTGTTCCAAAGCCATTGCACGCAGTCACCTTGGATTGGTGGCTGACACGAAGCAGCCTACAACAACGGTCAAGAAGAAGCGATGCATTTGAAGTATGATGCTGTCAAAGTGTACTGAAAGTACCCTGGACTGTTGGAAGCACTAACAAATCCATCTTGGAAGAAGGACAGCCCGAATGCTCCTTGGAAGTGAGAATGGTGAAAGCTTCATTATCAGGACATGCAACCCCCTAGAGAAAGGCATCTGCGTGGTGACGTAGAGGGGCAGCAAAGGAGGAAGCCCCTCCAGGAGAGGATGGACGCATGGGCACAGTGGCTACAAAAATGGGCTCAAGCAGACCGATTGTGAGGATGGCGCAGGATCGGGAATTGTTTGGGTCCATTGTGAAACAGGGGTGCTACGAGTAGAAAGATGAGACATTCTGTCTTAGAAAGCCCCCAAGGTGGTTGTGCTCTGCCTTCTAGGGTCACCTCGAGGCAGAATTGCCTCTGTGGCATTGAGTTGGGACATATGGGAACAGTATTCCTCAAAGCTGGGCACTATCTAGTCTTTCAAGTACCAGAAGTATAAGTGTTATAGCTACGTTTGCCTGTGGGTTCTAAACGCTACTGTGCCTTTCCCTGTAGTTTATTTTGCTTTAGAAAGGTGTCCCGAAGGCCATTTATCTTTTCAATTGGACTGACAACTGTTTCAGCCTTCATTCCAGTCTGTCCTTCTGAGCTCTGGTTTCATTTCTTCCCCTTCTGGGACCACAGCTCTGAAAAGTCATCTGCTATTTCCCCACAGTTTAAATCCACCTCAAGAAGCATCGTTGACGAGTTACCACAGAGTCCAGGGAGTCACCCTGGCCAGGGCCACCTCAAAGTGCTTTATCACTAAGCTTCCTGTCACTAAATGAGTGACTCTGTGGGCTGAACCTGTAATACTTCAGAGAAACCGTAATACGCATCATTCACCTTAATGCTGCACCCTTTTGGGGATACCTGAAGATAAGTGTATCCCAGAAAATTCTGCAAACCTCCGTTTCCATTCTGGATGATGGCATTTCCCTGGATGTGGCAGACACATGATCACACATGTTGAATCCTGTTATCGCCATGGAAGCAACGCGTTTTCGCTTGCATTCACTGGGGCTGTGGCCACTCACACCCCACCATAGGCGCAGCTCTGGAATCCTAAGTGCTTGTGAACTTGCTCATTGATGTTGCCAGGGGTACAGGGGCCAGCTTGGTAGTTCCATGGCATCGCTGACATTTAAGACTTTAATTTCAGCATCAAAGACTAGGGCCAACCTGGCAGGTGGTCTTTTTCAGAAGGTCATTTTAGGGAATGCAGTGTGACATGGTCCAGACTGCTGCATTGGGTAGGAAGAATGGCCGCATCCTGCCGCAGGCTGGCTAGAGGCCTGGCTAATCTGCAAATATCTTCTCAGGATAGCAGGGAGCTGTGCTCATCAGATGTCACCTCGGCTCCTGTTCATATTCCTCACAGTAGCCCCGTGCCAGGACAGTCATGAGTGGGGGGTTTTCATTCTAAAATAAATACCTTAATAATCTGTCACAAAAAGCAACTTAAATTGCCATGTTGTTACCTGCACCAGTTAAACTGGAGGCCCTGCGGGTGGCATAGCAGTGCGGGAAGGTAGAAAAAAGACAAGCCAACCACAGGGATGAATCATTCTGCATGCTTCGTTGTGTAGCTTACATTGGTAAAGAGTGTGATTAAATCCTCTTTGCTGGTTTTTCACAAAGGTGACTTCTGTGAGGGGCATACCCTTTGTCTTCTCACCTGGTACCATGAGCTGTGAATGAAAGAAAGGAAGGAGAAAGGTTCATTGGCAAATAAAAGTTCTCACTGTCTGGTCCACTTTGGAACGTCTCCCATAGTGCTGGGGTTGAGAAATACGTTTCTCTAAGAAAGCGTCCATGATCTGCCATGTGCAAAGCTGTATAGCCTCGCAATACAAGGTGGGGACTTGATATTTGAAAATTAGTCCAACGGAAAAAAATATCTGGACCATTCCATCAGCATTACCTTGCACCCAGCTGAAGAGTGTTTCTGAACTATTCTCCTAGTGGGACCCTGTATCTGTAGGTTCCAGTGTTCCTCCAGTTCGCTTGGCAGAATTGGTGTGTTGTAATTGTCCATCTCGGTAGATCCACCCAGTGCCTTTCAGAAAGCACATCAGAGATGTCGCCAAGGAGAGAGTGTGGACTTTCCCTTCCCTCCTCCTGTGGGTTCTCAGGACGCGTTCGTGTGTGTGTGTGTCTGCCTGCCCTTGTGGTGCCAAAGGGTGATCTACAACCCACTTCCATCCCCACCTGGATTTAGCAATGCATCATGGAAATGCTGATAGGCTTGTCTTACTGAGACACAGCTTAAAGAAGGGAGTAAAGTTTGCATTATTATGCTACACTTGCCTCCATCCAGAGCTTGTTTTATTAGACTTCTTTAAGGGCTTATTTCCATCTATAAAGCAAAGAATTATAACCTACCCTGTATCTTTGGGCCAGCCTCCAATTCATGCCAATATGTGTTTTCTGGGTGGATACGGCTGCTCCCTGGTCCTGGGTGAGCAGCTGTTATTATTGTCATTCCTAGCTTGCACATGACTGTACATCCAAGCACAGAACCAGGGGTCATGATGCCATCTTCTGTGGCCCCAAAATAACTCCCTAGGGAGGATTTGCAAAAGAGCAATGGACCACACTGGAATTATTCATAGTGAGCAGGATTAAGCCCAGGGAGATGTCTTAGAAGATGGGTCTATCCAACAGGCATGCCTGATAGTGAGCTCCGTCTCTTGATGGTCAAACAGACACTTGTTGGGATCTTGAAAAGGTAGGGTTAATGGGTGTAAAGTGGATACAGGTTTCCTGTGTGTGTTCAGTTGGGAGGACATAAAAAAATAAGTACTTTTAATATTTTACAAAATGTTCTTGTTGGTGATGGTCACCTCATCCTGAAGGAGAGTATTTGGGAAGGCTGTGAACCTTTGCCAAATGCATTTTGGCTTCGAGCTTTGGGTCTTCAGAGAAATGCACTTAAAAGAATAATAATTCTATATTTAGTGGGTGATCTCTGGAAGGGTTATAGACGCCTGTCTAAGACTCCCGTATAGCCAAAATAATTGTACTTGCTTTACATGCTTATGATGTAAGGCCTTTTACATTTAGGTTGTTATGATCCAGAGCTGGGTATTGGTCTAAATGTGAATAATGCTGAACACAGTGTGTACATGCGCGCGCACACACACACACACACACAGGGACTTTAAAAATTCATAGAGAATGGAATGAAAAGATAGTGGATTTTTCCCCAAGAATGTTTTGAAGCCTCCTCTTATACATTTATTTCAAAATTGTCTTGTTCAGAACACAAGCACAGAATTCATGCCAATTCAGCCATTTTGAATGTCTAACTCCGTGACCTTGTTGCCGTTCTTCAGTCTCTGCAACCATTTCCACCCGCCATTCCTGAGCTGGCCTTTCTCCATTCCTATAAACTCGCACACCCTAAGCTTCATGGTACGTGTGTGTGTATTCATGATTTTATTCTAACAGACCTTTTTAATTGTATGTTTTCCTAGTTTGTGTTTCCCATTGTCTATTCGTTTTCTTGGTCATACTTAGTTGACAATGCTACGAGGATCCCTGATGGTGTAGTGTGACGGTGTAGTACACATAGCACTGCAGAGTCCAGGGTCAGCAGTTAGAAACCACTACAAGCTGCTGCAGGGGAGAGATACAAGGCTGTCTACTCCCACAAAGGCTTACAGTCTTAGAAACTCATTTTACCTTGTATTATAGGATTACTGTGGGGCAGAGGGACTATTTGGTGGTGAGTTGAATGAGTTAGGTAGCATTGGCTAAGCAGACCTTAAAATATCCACTGAGTACCAGGGTAGTGATTTAAAATAAAACTTTAAGAGCCCTACCATTGGAAACATTTAAAAGCCACAGTGCTAGTTTTTAAAACCTATTATTAATAGCAAGATTTTCTTTAGGAACTGCTGTCATACCACATCTGTCAGTCATGTTAATCGGCAGTTAGTGATGTAGCCCACGCCATTGTATTCTGTGGAAACACTGTGCTAGTCCTTGGGACCGCTTGTCTACTTTGATTCTGAGCAAAGTTTTCTTAGAGAAACAATTCCACATTTTTTCTCCAGCTACACAGCAACGTCCTTTTTAATGTGTTACATATGTCACTGGAGCTGTACAAGTCACACACACACACACACACACACACGTGTGCGCACACACACAAATCCTCAGTGCTCCATCCCCCAGGGATGTTTCAGTTGCTCTTACTTCCCACAGTTCCCTGCTACTTGAAAATAAAGACCAAGCTCACTGCTATTGAGGCAGGTCCAACTCCCAGAAGCCCTGGGGCCTAAGTAGCATGACTCCCGAGGGTTCCAAGCTGTCATCTTCGTGCAAGCAGACTGCCTCATCTTTCTCCAGTGGAGCAACTAGTGGGTCACCACGGCTGGCCTCTTCGTTGGCAATGGAGCCAACATCTCTCTTTCTCAGTGCTATCCAGTCGATGCTGACTCACAGGGACCGATCGGACATGGCCGGACCGCTCCTGTGAGTTTCCTAGACTAACTTTATGGGAGTAAAAAGCTTCATCTTTTTTCTGAGAAGCAGCTGGTGATTTCAAACTGCTGACCTTGTGGATGGTAGCCTGATGTGAAAAACCACACCAACAGGGCCACTTTCAGTGGCCAACATAACCAGTGTGAAACTGATCCATGAGAAATCATGGCTGCTCTATTCTTAGACACTGGATCTAACAAACAAAACAAAACAAAACAAACGATACCAAACAGATTAAGCCATTAGTCAGTTGCAGTATCACCTCAGGTGGTCAAGGGCAGGAGTTCTGACCATTCGTACCTGCTGTACCTCGTTCTGCCCCAGTGCCACAGCAGCATTTTCTTTCTGTCGTCTAAAGGGAAGCCAGCTCATCTCTCTAGTCACTAGACTCTAGTGCCTTAAAAAACACAAAGCGCCCTTCACGTAGTTGAGGCTTTCCAAACATCTTAGAGGAGAAGCAGTAGGATTCATACTCTAGAGCAGTGGTTCGCAACCTTTCTCGTGCTGTGACCCTTCAATACAGTTCCTCATGTGGTGGTGACCTTATTTTCTTTGCTACTTCCTAACTGTAATTTTGCTACTGTTATGAATCGGGCGACCCCTGTGAAAGGGTCATTCGAACCCCAAAGGGGTCACGACCCATAGGTTGAGAACCACTGCTCTAGAGCTTGGTAATTTAAAATTGAGAACCTGTAGTATGAGGTGGGGGGAGCCAGCCCCCACCACTAACCACGGGTTCAGTAAGCACAATTGTACGGTTGAGATATATAAATATTATATTAATGTCATCCAGAGCATGAGGGGTAGAGGAGAGATTGGAATAATGGAGTCAGACACATTTCATGGTAGCATGCTCACCTCAGCCCCGCTTGATGGTCCACCTGGAAAAGAGGGGGAAGTCATCGAGAGCATGAGCAATAGGAGAGAGTCAAACAATGGAGTTAGACACATTTTATGGTAGCATGCTCACCTCAGCCCCGCTTGATGGTCCACCTGGAAAAGAGGGGGAAGGGAAGGAGGACAAGGGGAAAGGGAAACAGGACAGGAGAGGAGAGGGGGAAGAGCAAAAGAGAGATCTCTATTGCTAACCCAGGCCTATACTGTATACCTTGGCACCTTGGGACCTGCAAGCCCACTCATTACAGGTAAAGACACACGTCACAGGAAGGGGTTGCACTATAGTAATGAGGGGGTGGTCTAGGCACATACAAGTAATAGGAAGGGGAGGGATTGGGGGTATACATGTGACAAGATGGGCTGATCCTAGATTTAGGATGGCAGTTTAACTTTGATGTCACAGAGCAGGTTTGACTTGTTCCTGGCTCAACTGATAGAGACCATTATCAGTAGGGTGTGAACTCCACCTACAGGAGCCTGTCCATTGTCCTTGAACAGCAGGGAGTGGGGCCTACCCTGTAGGCTGGCAACTAACTCCCTTCAGGGAGGATATCTGTAAGCACCAGACCTCCCCCCACAAGAACCATGTCCCCTCCCCTTTATTGAAACTCATTTTGTCCCCTTCATATTCTGGCACCTCAGTTACCTCTGCTCTCATGCTTCTTTTCAAATAAGCCAATTACCTTTCCTCTGTGATCCAATTTGCAGGTACATGATAAGCAGCAGGTTAGAATGAAGAATAAATGATTACTTTTAATGATGATCAGCACATCTGATGTGATAAATTATGATTAATGAGGAAATTAGCAGGGCGTGATGTAAATGAATCTGCTTTGAAAACTAAAGCTACAAAAAGATGCTAATGGCCATGCAGTGTTCTCTCTCTCTCTTTCTTTCTCTCTCTCACCCCTCCCCTGTTTCCCTCTTCCCCTCCCTCCCTCTCTCCTTCCCTGCCCGCTCCAGTGTTGGTGTTTGCTAGCTTTGTGAATATGCTGAACATATGTGGAATATGAAACACGATGTTTCGCTCATCAGTGTAAAAGTCTGGGAGATGACTTCTGTGTGGTACATGACTGTTCATTCGTCCCAGTGGAAGGCCCTTCACTAAGATGTTGAAAAAGACACGCGCAGTCCGTGTGTTTTGACTGCATGGGTGCGCAACAGGCCAACATGGTTGCTTGGCATACGGAAGAGGGCCTCTTCACTCAGAATGCATGCCTGTGGCCTAGGGAGCGGGAAGCCTGGTTCCTCACCTTGTGGCTGAGGGCACCAGCCCGTTCAACACCCCTTCCGGAGCTGAATGTCACTAAGTGAGCAGTGACGGTGATGATCATAAACCCAAACAATTAGCCATCTTATTAGGCATGTCAACAGATCACATGCATTTTATGGCCGAGAAGCACAGACTGTAGGGGATTGCTTATTTTGATCATCGTAGCCCATAGCTGTATGTGAAATAGACAAGCAGTGGTGGTGAAGGCACCCCACAAAGATCAGGGCTTTGAAGCATGTTTTTCTTTTTAGGACTCAGACACGACTGGTCCTTGCTATAGGGACATTGTCATAGGACCTTGGAGTATAGGCGTGGGACTCTGACCACGGCAATTGTCTCCTTGCATGTGCGTAGGTGGTGTGTTGGAGAAGGTATGCTTGCATGATCAAGAAGCAGGTTGTGGACTAGTGTAGTGCAAAGTAGTTCTAGGCAGAGATGATGAATGCAGCTGGGAGGGAGGGAGGGAAGGATCCAGGCTCTAGAAGAAATGAGATGGTTGATCAGCCCGTGAATGCTCATGGTAAGAAAGGTGCTGGTTTCACTCTGCAGACCCACCAGTGCCCATTGTGGTGAGTCCACTCCCCTGCCTGGTAACCCTACATGACCTGGTAGCAGTGCTCCATAGGGTTCTGAGGCTGTACCACTATACAGCAGTCCACTGCCGCCTCTTTTTCCAGCAGAGGGGGCTCAGGGGATTGAACTGCTGATCTTTTGGTTAGTAGTCCCATATTGACCCACTGCCCCACCCAGGCTTGTTTGTAGAGAAGCCATTGTATGAATGTTGGACGTCTTATGTAACCTTTACGACAGCCCTCGGCAGTAGGTTCTGTTCATTGCTTGATTCTACACACTGGGAAATAGAGAGTTACAGAGATGACATTTTTTCATGGTTACATCTTTAAAATCGCAATAAACAATTCCCACGTTCTTAATTCATACTACATCATTTATTATATTTTCCTCTAATTTACATACTTTAAACGATGTCATTTTTAATAGCACTGGACAGGTGACTTCATCCTTGAAAGTTTCCAGTAGAATGTCTTGTACAATAAACAAACAAACAAGCAAAAATATATGTGTTTTTTCATGAGATGGGAGGTACAAAATCAACTGTCTTTTCTAGCTTGACCAGCAATCCAGCAAATGTTAATGTAACTTCTGCAAAATCTTCCTAGAAGGCAATTAATAAAAGAAAAAAGGCCTAATTTCTGCTATTATGAATATAAAACATTTAAACATTTTTTATATTTTGCAGTCTCTCTTTATGCTTTTTAATTTACATTACTTGTGACAGTGTGGTCATTGCTGGACAGATATAAAGATTTAATAATATTTTGATAGACATAAATCATAAAGTAGGCATTTTCATATAGAGTTGAGATGAGACTGACAATGAGAAGTGACTATTGAGATGCGAGAAACCTTGATGATATTATAAGTTTTTGTGACTCACCAGTTAGGATGTGAGCATCGTCTTTGTGAACTATGTTACGGCCTATGTTACACAAGGCGGATTATTTTTTCTTCACCCATTCTCACCTTCTTCATTGGTCTTTCCATATTTACTACTACGCATGCCCTTGCCCTCTTTTCTTGTTTCCTCACACAAGAAGGGATCAAAAAGAGAACAGGATTTGGGGAGGGGGTTTTTGATAGTGAATGCAATGTTTTCTTCCTCAAAGCTGATCCTCTCTTGGCCTCTCTTCCAATATTTATCCATCCTGCTCAGTGAAAGAGGATAACCATTGAGGATATAAATGAAGCGATAAGTCTTAGCTGTAGCAGTGGTCCATGTTCTTGGGAACGCTGATGAGGAACTGCTAATATGGATATGTGTACATTACTTTCAATAATATTTATCATAAGTCTTACAAATGTACAGACAAGCTGAGCCACTACATTTACATGCAGCCATGAATCATGCATATTGGAAGTTTATGTAGAGTAATGATTACATACAGTGAAATGGAAAAGTGAAATGAAGAGATATGGGATTTTTCACAAACCTTTTGAAACCTTATGTGTGCAAAAATATAATTACAAGAGCGATCACTGATGCATTTTGAATAATATAGAAAAATCAAAACTGACCTAAGTATCTAACAATCAAAATATATATATACACTCTTCATAATGTAAAGCTGCTAAATTTAAATATCTATTGGCATAGAATATATTTATGATATTTTTTTATCTAAAATACCGATTATAGGACTTTCTGGAAAGATTGGGGTAAAAATATTTTATGTGAAATGAGTGGGCATAGACTTTTTGGATAATGATTCATCATGGCTATTCATCCAACTTTAAAAAGTTCTGAAAGATCTCCTTTTAAGCTATTTTCTAACATATGACTAAATAAACACGTGCAGTCAGAACAATGACATTGTTTTACATAAATATGAAAAGCACAAGAAGTGACAGGGAAGTGCAGAGCTCAGGGCTACCCATGAAACGGAGTATTGTTCACAGAAGAAAGGCGCCCACTGCATTGTGTCTGACTTTCTTCAGCCAATTCCCTTAAGGACTGGCTGCCTGGATCTGGGACAAAGCCACACCACCTCTGACCTCCACAAGGCCTAGCATGGACTCCTCGTTATACTGTTGTGCCACATCAGTGCCTTGCCATGCCAAGAAGTTATCTCCTAAATTGGTACTTCCCACCCTATCCACCAACCTATCAGCAAGTCTAGTTCAAGTGGTATTCACAAAAAGGATGGCAATCACGCTTACAAGATCGTTATGCATCTTAAATCCTCAATAGTTGCTCCCTGAGGATTGGAAGCTCCAGCCTCCATGCATTGAAGACTTACTAACTTCTGGTCTTGGTGAGGAGTCTTGAGTCCTTAGAGAGAACCATGGCTTGGTCAAGTAGATAGAAAGGCTTTGAAGATGAGGAAATCACCTCACGAGATGGATGGACACAGGGGCGGCAACAGTGGACTCCAGTAACTATTGGGACAACTGGGAGGATGGCATAGAACCCGGCGGTGTTTCCTTCGGCTGAGCGGAGGGCTTCTGGGAGTCAGCACTGAGACAGCACCCAGCAACAGGAGCAGCAACAGCACTCAGGCGTCCATGAAAACACATAGGCACAAACCGTGACCTTTCAGTGATCCGTGAGTGCTTCACCACTGTGCCATCAGGGCCCTGCACTTAGGAAACCTGTAGCCTGCTACGGCTCTTCTGAGGGCTACAGAAAGTGGGTGAGGGACTGCAAAGGATTGTGGGGTCTTCAATACAGGACAGCCAGCCTGCTCTTCTTAAACATCCCTTCCTGCTCTCCCCTAGTATTTAATAGCATTATTAACCTTCCCCTTTCAAGATTTTAAGTACATTATTATGACAAATATCCTTTTAATAACAAAGCCCTCTATTTAAGGAAATGTTAATCAGCTAAAAGAAACAAAGCCAATTAGTTACACGCTGTTAGATTTGTTCCCCATGTGACATAGTTCCTTGATGTCTGCAGAAACCGCTTATTCGTTAGAATTAAGCTAGACAAATGGCCCCCTCCCCTCGTTTCTTCTCCTCACTGCTGTAGCCTGCCATCCCGCCCCTGGATCTGTTTCGGTGACTTCCAGTTGGCCAGCCTGTTGCTACTCACCTGAGTTGTATTCCTGCCCGCTCTGCGTTTCTCAGACCCGCCTGGCTTTTATGGATATGAAGGCTGGCGTCCCTTGAAGGTGCTCCCTGGTCCTGTCCAGTGCTGCTGATTGCAGTGTACCCAGGGGAGGGGCGGATCCTCTGGGTTCTCCTTGAAGGCCATACGCCCAGCCTGGTTGGAACTCGCCGCCTGGTCTTCAGAGCGCCCAGCCATCTGAAATGTGATACCATAGCCATCTATTACAGCCACTACATGCAAAGCTCCTACATATGGGTGTACTTTAAAAAGTCATCTAGCCTTGATCTAGTTTCTATTTTCTGCTGTCTTCTCTTTGAGATTTATCTGTGTTTTCTTTTGTTGTTGTCCTGGGCCAGGGGTTGAGTGATTTCCTTGCTAGGAAATCCAGGATAGGCAAATCCATAGGGGTAATCACTAAATCAATAGTTCCTGAGGGTTCAGAGTAGACTTTCTACTCCCGTAAACAGCGATGGTCTTGGAAGCCCACAGGAGGGGCTATAAGCCCACAGGGGGTGCTATAGTCAGCATTGACTCCACGGCAGTGAGTGAGTGAATAGGCTTCTATCAGAGGAGGCTGGGAGATAATGAAGATCTAAGAATAATAAGTACAAGAATGAAGAACATGTTCTAAAATTGACTAAAGTGATGATTACCCAGCTTTTAAAAATATATGTAAGCCAATGAGTTGTATAGCATGTTAATTATACACTCATAAAACTGTTTTAAAAAGTCATCTAGTCCCTTAGAAGTTATATAAAAAAAAATCAGCCACCCATGTGTTCTTCTTGAGCTGGGTAGGATATAATAATCTCCCAAATTCCTGGAGTTACTGGGTCTGCCGGTGCATGCTTCCCGAGAATGCGTAGCCCTTGAAAACGCAGGGGAGCGTGACTGATGTGTTCTAGAATGCCAGCCGTGCCCCTCTTCTGACTCAGGTGCTGGTTTATCATCTCTACTTTCCATTTAGAAAATAGACTCTCTGGGCCCTGCAGTCATTTGGCCTCTGAGGTGCACTGCATTCATTTAATAAAGGATCCGACTCCTCCTTTGTCAAAAGCAGCCGCAGCAGAAGTGGATTTTGCCAAGCTCGGGGTTGGCCATGGCTGTGGACGACAGGGATACAGAATGGGGCCTATCTACACTGTGGCCGCTGGAGAGGTCTGCCTTCCTCCTCACGGTGCGCTCTCAAGAATCAGTTAGCAGGTGGACCAAGTAGGACATGATGATGGGAAGTCATGGGAAAGGATGGGGGCCTGCAAGTCTCCTCACGGGGCAGGCGTGCTCCATGGCGCGCTTCTGTGGGCAGAGCCTCTGTTGTTTGCTTTCCTTGGAGAAAGATGAGGCGTCCCACTCCTTTACGTATGCCCCCATGTGGACCCTCGAATAATGGCATTCCTCCCTTGGAATGTGTTGGGAACTTTAGAAACACTGGCATCAGGTTATGTATGTAACGTCATGACTGTTTTTTTGGTGGTGGAGGTGGTATGTGACGTGGAAATACATATGCAGGCCTTCCTTTTAAAACTAAAAACACTTTGGGGCATAAGAGCCTGAAAGGGCTCCCATTTGAATCTAGTGTGTTCAATTTTATTTCTTATCTTTAAAGAAGAAAATGACCCCTTTAAAAAGCTGAGTTTGGAAGAATACCTGGTCACTCGGGTGATCGGGTGTAGGTTTCCGGAAGACTCAGATGGGTTACTTCTAAGAAATTCTCTTCATTTCCATGGATGAAATCTATCACTGGATTTTGACTCTAGAAATGAGACCTTAAAGGAACATCTTGTGGGAAGGCTTTTGGTGGGTGGTATCCTGAGAAAATGGAGGTACTTATGAGACACGCCCACTGTTGCACCCTTCTTTCCGTTTCATTTAGAAATGAAATTTCTCGGTTTCAAACTAATTTGACTTATCTAATGCCCTTCCCTACATGTTCTTCCCAAGTTACCTTTCTAACTTGGGTTCTCAGCGCCTCAAGCTGTCATAAGAAGCTCATCTCCCAGTGGCCCGTTGACAGAAGTGTCAACATCTCCACGTTTCCTTCATCTTAGGGGAGATGAGAGACAGGAAGCTATCCACTAAAGCCGGGGGGAGGGGTGCGGAACTCCCAGGCCAGGGTCAAGGGGCTCATGGGTTCTAGGCTTATTTATTTTGAGTCCCACGCCCTTGTTTCATTACATAGCTCTTCCCTCCCTTCAGACACGCTGGTCGGGAATTTCAAACCCAGACTTGAACAGGAAGCTAGTGTTGTTTCAATTGGTTTCACTGAATGTTGTCAACTGTTCATCTGGGGACAAGCGAAGGAAGGCAATACCATCACATTGACTATTGTAGCAGGAGGGTGCATTTTATTTTTCTAGAAACATTCCCTCGGAATCTTAATTGCCTAATTAGACTTTTTATATTAGTGGCTGACAAGTGAGTGGTTATTACCGGTTTGCTTTGTTTGCAGGAGCACAAGGAAACATGCAAACACTTGTAAGATCTTTCCTTGTTTGTTTGTTTCCAGAAAAATGATATCAATATATAACTTTTTTCTTTAATTCTTCTTACTGTTAGGCAATTCGAAATCAGTTTAAGTATTTCCCGCAGCTCCTGGTAATCATCTAGTTTGTGTTGCTACCAAGAGGTGAGGCAGGATGCGTTATGAATGCATTGTCAGGGCTCACTACCGTCTGCCTTACCCATTCTGAGCAGACCCAGGCCTCCGGGTTACCCCGGTCTCATGATGGCCATCAAGCTGCATTGAATTTGCTGATGAGCTGGGAACTCTTTCTCTAGGACCAGTGTCATGGGAGTTTCTGCTGGACGCTCTTGTTCTCCTCGACCCTTATTTCAGAGTTCAGATAACTGATGCAGAAAACTTCCAACCCAGAGAGGACCCCTCTGTGGCCATGTATCTGATAGCTTTGCTGCTTCAGGAATGGTGGTCAGTTGCTGCATTTCTCACACTTAATGGCAGAGCTGAAGATGGGACACTGGCTCCTTGATCAAATTGGAGGCAGGCCACAGGAGCATCACCTGGGAAAGGTGAAACGATGCAGAGGACCCGGCGATGTGCAAGTTGATGGCGCTTGACGTGGTTGTGCTCCTACATGTTCTCCAAGGAGCTTGTCAACATCAATGAAAGCTGCTGCTCGACATAGAGGGCCTTTGAGTGGCACCAAGGATTAAGCACTTTACTGTGACCAGAAGGTCAGAGGTTGAAACAGTCTACCCGGAAGTGCCTTGGAAGAAAGGCCTGGCAACCTGCTTCCAGAAGGTCACAGTCTTCTCTGGACACACATGGGCTAGCCACTAATTGGAATCAACTTGGTGGTCACTGGTTAGTTATAATGCTGTTGTTAGGTTCTCTCTCGTTGGTTCCAACCCATAGCCACCCTATGTACAACAGAACATAACACTGGTGGGTCCTGCATCATCCTCACAATTGTTCTGTGTTTGAGCCCATCGAGACAGCCTCTGTGTCAATCCATCTCATGGATGGTCTTCGTCTGTTTGGTACCACACTACTTTAGCAAGCATCATGCCCTCTCCAGGGGCATGCCCAACATGCCCCTGACAACATGCCGAAATGGATGAGAAATCTCAGGGTCCTTGCCTCTGAGGAGCATTCTGGCTGTACTTTTCCCAAGACATGTCTATGTATTCTTTTTAGTGATCCATGGTACTTTAAATATTCTTCTCTAGCACCTAATGCAAATGCATTGATTCTTCTTTGGTCTTCATATAAAATGTCCAGCTTCCTCATGCATATTAGGCAATTGAAAATACCGCAACTTGGGCCCGGTGCACCTTAGTCTTCAAGTAACCTACTTATTTATGGTGCATACTTGAAACATGTCAGAAGCAGAAAATTGAGGATGGGGATAAGGAAAAAAAATAGGGAAGAGGAAATGTTAGTACTATAAACTTTTAAAAGCACCCGATTATAAAAACTCAAGGACATGAGAAAAATTTTAAAAGTAAGGTAAACTATTTAAAATACCACGGCTCAAACTTCTTGCTTTAGCATAATTATTTTGTTTTTCCTTTCTTTTCCCAGTAAACATTATTTCTTTATTTGCTGTCTCTTACATAGAATTTTATAGTGTGATTTTTGGGCCTGATCATCAAGTCAAAAAAACTTCTCATAGTGTGTGATAAAAAGCCTTGTGGATCTAATATTATGGACTGATGCTCTTTCACTATGCTGTATTTTATCTCACTATCAGTTTATACTGTATTAGGTAATTAGAAGACTTTAGTTTCTGTAGATTGATGAAGTGTGTTTATGTGTTGGTACATACCTATCCATCTGTGCCTTTTAACTTTCTCATTGGATATATTTCAAGGTTTGGAAATATTAGGTAGAAAGATGAGTCATTTTTAAAGAAGTGATGTTAGGACCCTTTAAAGGAGATGGAGGGAATTGAGAAATTCTTAAATTTCCATCTCGATATCTTTTCAGAATGTTAGCCTTCCTCTATCTCAGTCTTTAAGACATGCCTTTCTTTGTTGTGACTTTTGAAACTTGTAGATTCAACTTTTTTTGCTCAGATTGTGGCACACACAGGATCGGGGTTAGGCAGTCAGCTTACCAGCCCGCACCCTCCAGTCTCTGTTGCTTGCCAAATCTTTTAAATCTGGGCTGTATTTGTTGTCTCTTTAAAATTTCCTGGAATTTCTCTTAAGTGTCACTCGTTGTAATGTTTCTGCAGTGCCAGAGAGCAGCTCTGGCAGTGTCCTGATGGCAACATCAAAGCAAAGAGCTAAAATTCTGCTCACTTTGATTGATGAGCTCATTTTGTTGCAGTGGACAAATTGGATTCATTATATATATATTTTTTTTCTGGTAATAAAAATTTTTTCTGGTAATAAAAATTAACGTGTGATGTTGCTCTTCGACTGTTACTGGATCTTGACCTTAGTGAGCATCAAAGAACACCAACAGACAGCTTTACCAGAAAGCTACCTCCCTCCCCTTCACAGGAGCCCTGAACGTGGAAGACACGCTCCTCCTTTCCTTGTTCTGGCCGGCCGATGTGTGGATGGATGGGTCTGTGTGCTGCCTGGTGGGAGGCTGAGGCCTGTGGGAAAGGCGGCAGGGCTTTGTTTCCACTCCCCATTTCATTGTGATGCGTGTTTCTTTCATTTCAGCGCCTCCTAGGTTTACACGAACTCCTGTGGACCAGACCGGGGTCTCGGGCGGAGTTGCCTCATTCATTTGCCAAGCGACAGGAGACCCGAGGCCGAAAATTGTCTGGAACAAAAAAGGAAAGAAAGTCAGCAACCAGAGATTTGAGGTATTAGGTCCATTGTTCTGTTCCTCTGGGGGAGACCATACCTACCCTCACAGCCATGGGAATGCTGCTACCTGTGTGCTGTTCTCAGATAGCGCCACTCAGAACCCGTGGTCATGGCTTGCGTTGTAGTTGGTGGAAAACTCGACTCAAATTGGCATTTTCCAAAAGGATGGGAGGGGCGTGGGTGCAGGTAGCTGGCTTTTGTCTCTTTTGGCACTGAGGCTCAAAAGAGGTTTCTGGGAACCATCTCTGCTAACTTCAACCCCAGGCTTCTCCCATGAAATTGGAAGACAAAGCCCACTTGGTGAATGATGGCATGCATGCCTCTCCCTGAAGCGCCCTATGCCAGGAGCTTGCTTTGAGGTATAGACCCGTCTCTAAATTCCTCTGTGTGCATAGGTGGATGGTATCGGCTCATTAATAAACTCCGATCTGAATCCTTGTCTGCTGCTGGGGGTGGGATCCAGCCCACGGAAGACATGAATGAAAGCACAGTGTTCATCCGCGTGCCTGTTAGTAAGAAGAAGCGGAACAGAAGCTGGGCACCAAACAAAGTTGCCCCTATTCCCCGCCCTGGTGATTTGCAAGTCGAGTGAATCCAGTGAGAATAGTGCTTCAGTGACCTAGGTCAGGGCGTCACACTGAGAGGAGGATACTCACCTCGATCACATTGCAGCTCAACCCATTGAAGAAATCTTTTTTCTCCGTCCAGGAAAGCCTAGTGCATGGAAGATGATGAAACGTAATTTGCAGCTTCTTTCTGGCTTGTGTGTTAGGATCCTGACGGTTCAAATGGCGGTCACTCCAGAGAAAGAAAATAGTATCAAGTGCTTAGAGAAGCCCAAGGAGCAGATCTTTTAAGACAGAGAGCAGAGAGTATGATTCTTAGGCTATCAAGACTCAAACTGCTTCTGATCGTGAAACGGGCTTCCTCTCACCTGGGTGACTAATCTTCTCTCTGGGCTCATCCACTGTTTGGCAGAACTCAAAGCCAGTTAAAAGAGGGTTACATGGTTACCCAGCTGAGAGCCCCTGTCTCATGTTCTCCAGACTTGAAAAATGGCCCCAGTGCTTGTGGAACCTGATCATCCACTCTGGTGGAAATTAACATCCGGGCTGTAGTTGTCAAAAGGAGACTTTAAGAGGATGCTTGCTTGAGAGTCAAAGACAGCGATCTAAAGATTTAGTGGAAAATCGCATTTGAAAGACTCTTGGAAATATGTTCAACATTATATGTTTATTAAAAAAAATAGAGGCGGTGCAATTTTGGTCCACATTTTTGGAGCCTTAAGTGAAATTTAATTATTCTACCCAAGAGGAACTTGACATCGTTCTTGCTAGTGATCATGGCTGCTTGAAGGAAATCTTCAAACCAAGATGAAATTACAAGCCTGAACATTTCACAATGCGAGCTGTGTTCAATCTATAATTCTTAACCAGGGTCCTACGGACACATCCATGGAAAAGCAGTTATTCCAGACAAGTCGCCTTGTCTGGAATAGAAAAAGTTGGGGCAATGTTTTTCTTTTGAGGTGTCTGCGAATGGACTTGAACCTTTAATCTTTTGGTTCATAGCCTATGCCCCCACCAGGGACTCTGCATAACCAATACTAGATAGTAAATGGAACTTTATAAATCGGAAATCTCTACGCCAGCTTACAATGCCTGATGTTTCTGGTTTGCACTAAGAGCGCAGCCCCCCGTCTAGAATCTCGCTCAGCAGTACATGTGCACACAGTCCGCTGACAATCAGTATAGCCCAGTTCTCTGCCATGGACTTGATCCGACTCAGAGCGACCCTGTAAGGCAGGGGTGAACTGCCTCTGAGTTTCTGAGACTGTGACTCTCTGGAAATAGAAAGCTTCATCGTTGTCCCACAGAACAGCTGGGGGTTTTGAGCTGCCAATCATGCAGTTAGCAGGCCAGCGGGTAACCAGGAATATTGATGATTTTTAAACTTTGCTCTGATTAAGCAGTAGAAAGCATATATATATGCTCTATAATGTAGACTTCATAGGGTTGTGGTGCACTGAAAAGTAGGGCCCTTGGTTATCTTTGGAATTTTTAGTATATAAGGGTGCCACACCATGGAAGGACTTGAGGGGACCAGGTTTTCAAAGCCATCTCCTTTTTTCCCGTGTGTTAACCCACACATACTCAGAAGGACCCAATCTGGAGTGGAGCACCCCGGAATCGTGTGTGGGAGTCACATCTAAGTTTCATGCTCAGGGAATTGCAGGGAAGCACCGTGCCTCCATCCACAGCTGAACCAGCACAGGCTGTTGACAGAGGACTCTCTGTCAGCCCCGTGCACACCGCCAGCGCCCATGTCATCCTTTTGGTAAAGGAACACTTGGATGAGCTGACAAGTATCTGGGATGACCAGCATAGCTAAGCTGCTTCCGGATTAGAGCCTCCGGGATGGCAACATCTGGGTGATTGTTTAGGACATTCTGCCTGCTGAAGGAAGCCTCCATTTTTACAGCAAGAATGCTCTCCCCCCTCCCCCCTCTCCCCCAATAAAGAAACAAACGGAAAATGTGAAGCTAGAACAAATACTGGAATGATTTATGGCAAAATTAATGCATGCCACCAGGCAGTAGGGTTGTGGAAGCTGCCCTGTTGGTTGCTTAAGCCCTATATGTATGCAGTTCCTCTTCGTGGTTTGCTCATCTGCACTCTTTAAGATGAGACCATAGCAACGTCACGAGCTCTCTGTGGTGGCTTGCATTAATTCTTCTCCCTAACGTCCAATTAGTGAACGACTCCACATGGGCACATGTGTATTCAGACACAGAATAATGTGAAGAGTTTATCCATCAGTACCAAAAGTGTCTGCAAAATTAAGAGGGCTTCCTTGCCCTAGATCCACTATGCCAGCCTATTTGGGCAGGAGAAGAACCTCGGCATTAGGCTCCCTACGTGGTTTCAACGTGATAGCATCCTCTCATCTCAAACTGCTGCTGTTTTTCTCCAGCCTGTGGCGCGCCACTCCTCCCCAGGGTTTAGCTGAGGGGTAGACGCTTGTAACAACATCTGTGACAGCTGTTGTTTCCTCCTATAGGTAATAGAGTTTGACGATGGCTCAGGATCAGTTCTCAGAATACAGCCCTTACGGACTCCTCGGGACGAGGCCATTTATGAATGTGTGGCCGCGAATAATGTGGGAGAGATAAGTGTATCCACCAGACTCACAGTTCTACGTGGTAAGTGCTCAAGGGCCAGACAATCAAATGCATCATGCTTGGAATTGCCTATCTTGGGGCGGTTCTTTTATAAAGTCTATGGGAAGGGCTAATGGAAGCAGACAGAACAAAACCGCTTCTCATGGTCGAGCTTGTAAACAGGAAGTTGGAAAATGCTCATCGGAGACATGAAAGGGGGGTTTTGTGTGCCAGGTACCGTGTTGAATTTCCATGTCGATCCAGGGAGAGACCACGGGAGGCTCCGCGTCGGCCTGTCAGCATTCCCAGTGCAGAGGTGGGGGGTTTGTTTTTCCTACATGTGTCTGCAGCTGGGTTGTAACGACTGTCTAAAGTGACACTGATGTTTGCAAAATTTAAGGAGCAACCTCAATTGAAAAATGAGTTCCTCCCGAATGGTTGGTCAGGACCAAGGTCAAGCAAGGCGTCTTTCTCCATTGATGTCAGAGGTTCTCAACCTTCCTAAAGCCGCGACCCTAATACAGTTCCTCATGCTGTGGTGACCCCACAGCCATAACATTATTTTATCACTACTTCATCACTATAATTTTGCTACCCTTATGAATTGGGTGACCCCTGTGAAAGGGTCATTCAACCCACAGGTTGAGAACCACTGAATGATGTCCTGGACCATCCTGAGCTAGCACCTATGGATCCAAGGGAGAACGTGGCTTCCGTCCATGGGTTGGGGTCTTCAGCTGTGTTGCTTTTGCACTTTGCCCCACTGGCTTCACTTCTGTCCTCTCTGTGGGATGGCAGCACTGGAGGGAAAGGACCATGATGCGAACTGGGTTGTGTATTCTGAGCTTTGTTTTGGGTACAGAGATAAAGATGTCTCCCAGCTTGGCTAACCTAGTATGAAATTCCCAGGTGACTATTTCTGTACCTTTTTCTACGTTGTTCCCTGCATACATATTGTTTGCTTTGCTTAAGCTCCGTCGTGGTTAAACCCAGCATTAAGAAGTGTAGGGTTTCTTAAGATGAAGGTAATTGGGAAGAAGGGATTATGGAGTAATTGCAGCTGAACATACATAGATTAGGGTGATTCCTATCCCACCCCCATTTCTCTCTTTTTTTCTCTCTCCCATTGATGACTCAATTTCATTCTTATTTACAACCAGGCAGGTTTTTTGTTTCTTTCAAAGAGAAATACTTTTCTCTAAGAAAAGGTGTGGTCTCTTGGTTTTGTCAGTAAATAACATTTCGTAAGATTTCTCAGTTCCTAGGAAAAAAAGGGAGATTTACCTAGTGGATATGAGCCTGGAAAAATAAACTACATAGCTCCCAGGAAGGAACCACTTGACAGTCCAAGAAGCCTTGAAAAATGGGGTTTTACCAAGGGATGCATGTTTGTGGCAAATCGGAATGAAGTCATAATGGCTTTTCTCCATGAACTTTTTGAAACCCGCTATGTTTTGAAAGATGTAAATCAGAGACTGATATTTTAGAATATTAAGTGGAATATTTAAATAGTAAAAATATTGGCAATTAGGTGTTTATCTTTGAAATTCCTGAAACAGAATGCTGCTAACACAGAGAACTCAGTTCTGAGCTACATTTCTATCCCAGCTGAACCAATGCAGAAATCCCTGCCTCCCTAAAAGAATGGCAACATGCTTGAGAACAAATTGCCGGTCGTGCTGACGTTCAACTAGAAGGGACGATGTCTAGGTACTAACACTAGTCTCAAATCCCCAGAGAAGAGCTGATTTGTGATCTTGGTGTCTTAAGATACTAACCAAATGGACCTTCTGCTACAGGGGTGTGATTTTACCTCTTTACGGGGTCCTGGTTCAAATTGTGCCAAAATTTTGGGTTGCGAACCACAAGGTTACCAGTTTCAAACCACCAGCTACTCCTCAGGAGAAAGAGGAGGCTTTCTACTGTCCTAAAGAGTTAAAGACTCAGAAATCTTGGGCCATTCTTCTAAGTCCTTTCAGCCACTGAGAGTAGAATGGATGTGATGCCCGTGAGCTTTGAGATGGCGTAGGGCCCAGGTGAGTGTAGAAGAAGGAGCTACCGCAGCTGTGGGCCCACAGCTGAGCATTTCTTTCATGGTTCCTGCCATGCCACCGTCAAAGGTGATCAGAGCCTGAGATTCTCATGGGTGGTAGAAGAGGAAGCCGTGGAACCACACACCTCATGGACGCACTGCCCCCGTCCAGGGTCTCTGTGCCCAAGGTGGATTCTTAAGTATACCTTTAGGCCGCTTCCAACTCTGGAGGGAGAGTAAGGCCAAGCAGGAGGGAAGAAACCAGAACCTGTGATGTGGACATGGTGGAAACAAAGGAGGGAGTTTCATTGTTAATGGGCAAGCAGCAGCAAGCAGAGTGAAGTTAGGGGTCTGATTTCAGAGGTGGCAAGGATCTGGGGACTGTCCCCATATGTTCTTGAAGTTGGAATGCAGAAAGTACCTGAGTCTTTGCATGTCATTCCCGTAGAACATTGCTCCCCAAACCAGCACCAGTAATCTCCTTAGTAGTTACTAATCTTGGCTTGAAGCATCTAAGGAGTATCATTTTATCTTTAAAAATGTTAACAGATCAAAGATGAGACATTGATGTCACCCAGCCTAGTAAACCTCTCTCATGAAATACATTTATGCGAAGGTCGACTACGCAGATGCTTAGGACTTTTGATGATCTCCCTCTTTTTTAAGTGTCTACTCTGTGTATAAACGTACTGCGTTTTGTGATTGACGAAGATCAACCCGTAAGAAAATACACACATACAGATAGTTCTGGCCCTGTCTCTGAGTGAGCCATCTTTCGTCTCCTCTCCCCCACCCACCCTTTCCCTTTTCCCTCCCTTGTTCCCTCCTTGCTTCCCTCTGCCCCCTGGCTTCTTCCCTCTCCCCCTCTTCTCTCCCCCTTCCCTCTTCCCTCCCTCCTGCCCTCCCTCCCTCCTGTGCTCCCTCCCTCCCTCCCTCCCTCCTGTGCTCCCTCCTGTGCTCCCTCCCTCCTGTGCTCCCTCCCTCCCTCCCTCCTGTGCTCCCTCCCTCCTGTGCTCCCTCCCTCCCTCCTGTGCTCCAAGGAGGCTTTGGATTGGGACACCCTCAGATCACTTCTCTCCATCCTTCTCTGGGTCTGTGACACGCCAGTTTCAGGAAGTCCCTGAAGGTGACTTGTATTGAGATAACAACATACACCGCAAGCCGCTGGATGAGACAACGAAGACATTTCTTTTGGAAATAGAGAGAGATGTTTGCATAATATGTCTGTTTCCAAAAAGGGGCGGGGGAGAGTAAGCCATTATAGCTGTTGTTAAAAAAAAAAAAAAAGGCAGGAAACGTTTACAATCTTTCAGGGAGCAGGCAGTTAATGCTCTCTGCCTTTGTGCAGTACCCTGTGATCAGAATTAGCATGTTCATTACAGTCTCATTTTATTAATGCCTCTTTTTGTAGATGAACACAGTTGTCCCCGCTGTGAAAATGGTACTTTGCCGTTTATGTTATAAAGTGGTCTCGGCTGGGGACCCAGGCGAGGCACATTAAAGAACAAAGCACAGCTGCCTGCCTGTCACACAAAAGAGTTTTTATGAAAGACGGAAACAAAAAGGGAGAGTGGCCGACACGGAGCAAGCTTGCTGCCAGTGGTGGGGCCGAGGGAACCTGGCGTGGCATGGCTTCACTCGCATAGGTGAGCACTTCCAGTGGAGTGAGAACGACGTGATGAAGGCTACCTGCTACCTGTAGTGCCAGGCCAGAAAGAGGTGGTGGTAGACCCAACAGACACTTCGGACAGACCAGTCGGATTTATAATGTGTACTTCTGACAGACCGATAGGATATATAAGGTGTACTTCTGACAGACCAGTAGGATATATAACGTGAACTGGAGAGCCCTGGTGGCGTAGTGGTTTCTCATTGGGTTACTATGTATACGGTCAACAGTTCAAAACAACCAGCCGCTTCATGGGAGAGATGGGCCTTTCTACTCCTGTAAACCCTTAACAGTCTCAGAAACTCACAGGGCTGTTTTCCCTGTCCTTTAAGGTCGCTGTGAGTCAGCATCGACTCTGTGGCAGGGAGTTTGTTTTGAGTGCTTACTGTTGCTGCATGTGTTGAGGGAGCCCCAGGAATGTTGAGCAGGATGAGGATTTGGGGGCTGACCTTGGCTAATCTTATCTGTGAGGCAAACAGCCACAGTGTAGCAAGTTGGAAATGCTGTGCTCTTGCCCATACAGCTAAACTGGAGTTAACTAGTGATCGTTGCTGGGTGACCTTGGGACGGTGCGCCTTAACCAGTTTTGTGTCTCCTTGGTATATGTGAGACACGGCCCTTGATTCTAGAAGGCCAGTCTTTGGTGGCCAAGTCCGCCTAGCCTGTGATGTGAAAGGAGCAGGGTGGGAATCAGGAGGTGTGCGCCCTGTGCCTGAAGCCCTTGGGTGAGCGCTGGCCCAGTTCATGCCCCATGGAAGCATGAGACCTGAGTGGACTCTTCAATAGCTTGTAGGAATCTGTCAGACAGAGGTAGTGTGAGAAGGTTAGAGGTGGTGCAAGTTTCATGAACAGTCGACATATGTAAGAAACGGCTAACTCATCAGGGTGCAGGGGGGAGGGCAGCTAGGTGGGAACAGTAGTCAGGAGCTCAGAATGTTATCACTGTCGATTGTCTTCGTTCAGAGCCTTGGTGGTGTGGCAGGTATGCCCTGGGCAGCGATCCACATGCTCAGCAGTTAGGCACCACCAGCAGCTCTGGGAGAATGATCGGGGCTTCTCTACTTCAGTAAACCGTTACCCTCTCGTAAACCCACAGAGGCTCCCTGTGACCCAGTGTTGACACCATGGCGGTGAGTGGGCGGTTGCCCTGGCGTTGGCTTCAACTCAAGGCGGGTAGGTGAGTGGGTGGGTGGCCCTCCATGCAACAGGAAACCCTGCCCTCTTATCCAAATGGGCAAGCTTCTGTTGGCCTTTGAATTGACACCTTGGCTGGCGCAGTGGACTCAAGCCCTGGAACAGTTGTGTGGATGGCAGAGGCCATGAAAGCGCTTCCTTCTGCTGTGCGTACTGCTGCCAGGGGGACCCCTCAATAGCACCTGAGAACCACAGCCACCTTTTAGCATCTTACTTACACAAGCAACCAGTGTGACACACTTAACACAAGGGCCATGCTCAGCAGAGAGTCGAAGTTACAGAATAACTAGACAGAAATGTGGTGGAGGCTTGTATGTTCCCTGGCTAAGAAGATTAAAGGATACACAGCCAGCCTGAAAGCACAAGACTAACTTAACAAAGTCCATCTGTGTTTGAGTTGACGTTTGCACCTCCACTGTATCGAGATGCTTTGTTTAAGTAATATACCAAATATGCCACAGCGACCTATATGTAACTGATGTTAATACTTTAATTGGCTTGTTGGTGGGCTGTCATTGATAAAATTTGAAGTTTTAAAAATTAAATCTCCTGACTTTCAATAGGAGTTTTATTTTAAGCTAGTAATTATGCCATAGTTTTAAAAGTTACACATGCATAATTTATTGAGTTTGGGGCCATAAGCATACCGAATGCCTCATCTAGGATTTAATTGTCAAAATCCTCATTACATATTTCTGTGGAAAGGCAAGTAATTTATTTTATCTTATTAAAAAAAAAACACAACAACTGTGAGTGAATGCTACATTGAACATAAGTATTGATGATATACATACTAGTATATTTAATATATTTTATTAGAAATCACAGTGAATTTAAAGGCCTTTGTTATCTTTGACCTTTCCAAATGAGCTTGTGCCTGTAACTATATCTGAATATTTTCCATGCCCTACTTTTCTGTGGCTTTAAACTTTCCTCTTGTTTTTTTTTGTTTGTTTTACATTTCATAAAATATATTCTATTTTCACTCGTTATCACAGTAGATTATTTTCCCCCTAATTAATAGCTCTTGACCATCAACCAACTACCATTGGGTTGATTTCAACTCCTACTGACTGGCGACTCTATAGAACAGCTTAGAAATTCCCCATGTGGTTTCCTTTCCGAGGTTGTAATCTCTACAGAAGCACACTTCTGTGTCTGTCTCCTAACGAATGTCTGGTGGTTTTGAACTAATGACCTTTTAGGCAACAGCTAAATGTTTAACCAGAGTATCTTTTTACTGTAAGTGTCCCAAACTCACTGCCATCAGGTAGATTCCCACCCTGCAGGACAGGAGCATTGCATCTGTGGTTTCTGGAGGCTGTGCATCTTTATAGGGGCAGAAAGCCTCTTCTTTCTTCAACAGACCAGCGTGTGGATTGGAACTGCTCACTTTGTGGTTGGCAGTCCAACTTGTCTATGCCAGCGGAGCTCCTGATGGTGTGGGTAGGACCTGCCTAGTTTGTCCTCTGGGACTTTTCACTCTCTGAAACTATACTCTGCTTAATGAAATTGTTATTTTGCCGGCTATGTGTTCTCACCATTTGCCTTTTTACTTTGTGGCATTTTCTCTAACCTAGAAATGTTCTAGGCATTTACTGGTCAACCCCCACCCCTGCCCCAGTGCTTGTGGAGGGGAGGGACCGTATCTATGTGTACGGGATAGACAGATACAGTAATGTGGAGTCATATGATGTGCTAAGAAACCATGTGGGCAGAGTTAATCCCCCTTTGCATATGCAGGTAGAAGTGATGATTGCTTCTGGAATGATTGTAGGATGCACTGTGTCATCTGAAACCATAAAATCCGGGCAGATGGACATGGGATTCAATGGCGAGAGTGAAATAGGGGAAACCACAGTAACGAGAGAATGATTTCTGTAGCCAGATCTGGGTTCATAGGAACCCTTCTCCACTTCCTATTTTCATAGTTTAAACATTGAATCAAAAACCCACCTTTTGCAGCCGAGTTAATTCTGCCTCAGGGCAGGGCAAACCCTGGGTGCTGCACAGCAGAACTGGGTATTGGTGGCTATAATGTTAGCAGAACCAAATCACCAGGGGTTTCTTCTTTTTCACCTCTGAGTGGGTAGACGTCAAAGTGCAAACCACATGTGTCACCCCGAGACCCTTTACTGTATGTAGTTTAAGTTTCAAATTTCCCACCTTGAGAACCGCAGGCAATCCTTGCTCTTTTACATTGGCTTGTTTCGAGATGTTGGCGGGCTCTATGCAAAGCATGTGCTATGATGTCTAAAGTATAAAAGCTACTGAAAAATATCAATATGCTTCCTCCACTCTTCATCATCCCTTTGAAGCTCAGCCACTTGTGTCTGTTAACTCTTTGCTCCACTGCTCAATCTCCGGCACCTGAGCAGCCCCACACATAACCACTCAAGAAAGGTTCCTTAAACAACCTCACAGCCGTGCTGATGAATGAAGAGGGTGAAGGAGCTTCGGGAAGAAGTTATCCTTAGGTGATAAGACATTGCTTAGCCTAAAGGGATAAGTCTGAAAAAATGGCTCAAGTCTCTTATCCCAGTTGTTTCATTATGTATTCCAAAATTACAGGCATACTTTAAGGAAATTGTGGGTTCAGTTCCAGATTATTACAATAAAGATTATTTTGGTTTCTCAGTGTCCATAAAAAATATACTTAGTTAAGACTCTCATCCATTAAGTGTATGGCATTATGAAATCAAAATGCTGTGAGAATGATCACATGACCGGAGTAGGAAAGAAGCTCACATTATAGGAAAGCAGCACTGTTAGACTTATAATCTGTGCTACAAATTGTTACATTGTAACACATGCAGTGTCTCAGATCCTTACTAAAGTGAAGTCTGATAAAAGGAGATATGCCCGCATTTTGTCAGCCTAAAGATCATTTATTACTTCATCAATGGCCGATGTGGAACACCAACTTTCTTTTTACAGTTTGCTTTTCTTCTTTTTTTTAATTCTTTTTTTTTCCCCCTCTTTTTAAACATTTTATTAGGGGCTCATACAACAATTATCCCAATCCATACACACATCAATTGTGTAAAGCGCATTTGTACATCGTTTCTCAAAACATTTTCTCTCCATTTAAACCCCCGACATTAGGTCCTCATTTTTCCCCTCCCTCCCCGCTCCCCCCTCCCTCATGAGCCCTTGATAGTTTATAAATGGGTATTTTGTCATATCTTGCCCTGTCCGACGTCTCCCTTCATCCACTTTTCGGCTAATGTGATAACATGGGCATTTGTGATTTTTATGATGTTGGTCAACCAGGCCAGGTCGATGATTGCTTGGAAGGCCCGGGTCACCCTCAGGCCATACTTGCAATTCTATTCCTTTACTGTAATACCTAGAGGTCAGTGGCTCAGGCCCACCAGCTGCACTGCCCTCAGTGATAGACAGCCTCGGAGTCTCTTGGGTGCAGCTCTGCCTTGTTCTGTAAGGGCCTCTGGAGTCAGAGTCAGCTCGCCGTGCTAGGTCACAGAATAGACAAGGATGATATTTTTTGTTTGAATGCTTGTCAGAATGAAACATCATCAGTTATATTTCAGAAGACACAGGAGAATCCCTGAGGACATTTGACAAGCGAAGGGCAGTAAGTCTTTCGTGCTTGTTAGCTCTTTAGATCATCTCTGTTGAAACCTTTGGCTTATAAGCGGATGGAAGACATGGGTAAGAGTTCCTTTTCTGCAGGCAGACAGAAGATGGGCTGGAGTTCAAAGCCTGTCTTCCTATTTGTTCTGTGGCGCTGTGCACATTTCTCAGAATCGCCAGGCTCCAGTGGCTGGGGTCAGTTAAGGATAATCAGAAAAGTTCCTACCTCTATTTGAGAGCGGGATTTACATGCTTACCAATGTTTCAGGCACTCGGTAAATGAGAATTGTTGTTGTGGGCATCATTATCATCCTCCATATTATGATCAGTAATGTTCTCACAGTTGTCAAGTGTTGATTTAAAATGAGCTTTGATTGTGAACACGGCATGTTGGGGAGAAGCAGAGCACCTTCCTAGGGCTGGGGCGGTCCCTCCTTTAAGAGCTTGCAGGTAAGGGTACTTGTCTACTAAAGTGCCCCATGACTCAAATGAAGGAGCCCCCAGGGGCCCCGGGATTAAACCAATCAATGTCAAGGTGGTTCTGACTTCCATGACTCCCTATGAGCCACAGGGTCACCAGTGTGTTACAATTTTCAGTGGCTGGTGGTTGATTTTGTTTCCACATTCAGATTAATGGGCATTTCTTCAGTGCTACCTCTGGGTAGACGCAAATCACCACCCTTTTGGTAAGGAGCGATGCCTGTTTTCGTATTCAGGGTCTCCGTTAGCCACTAAAAAAACCCACTGCCATAGAGTGGATTTTGACTCAGAGCCCCTATACAGGGTATTTGATACACCAGTGATTTTTTTTTTTTGTATAGGAGCAGACAGCTCCTCCCATAAGGACCTCCTCATCTTTCTCCCGCAGCATGGCTGGGGATTTGAACAGATCCTTCTGGTTAGCGGCCCAGTGCCTAATCCACAGTGCCACTAGAGCCCCTGTTAATTGACTTCATGTGATTGTGGGGTGCACAGAGAGAACCTGAGGTGAGCCTCCTTCATGTCCCAGCCGGGCTGTGGTTACATGACAGTCGTCATGTAGGCAAAGCATTGCCTTTGTCTTGCTCAGCTCTACACACCTGGCTGGGAGCATGGTGCTTGGCATGCCATATGCTTTCCAGAAAGATCCACTGGCTAAGTAAATAATGACAGGACCCACAAAGACGTTTTTAAATAATTGTTACCTCCAGAAGGACTTCATCTCATGTTTCTTTTTTGAAGATCAGAAACATCCTCAGTCCTTGCCATCTCCTGTGGGATAAGCGTGTCATGCATGAGAAGAGAATTGCATCAGTTCATGGATTTATTATCTGCGATTACGGCTCTCTCTATGCTGGGACTGTGCTAGGGGATAAGACGAACGCAAAATGTTGCTCCCGCCGACCTCTAGGAAGGCGCTCCCTGCTGGGTGGGCATAGTTAGCACCCTCTGCTGCTAACCAGACAGTTGGCCACGAGTGTCTAAGAGGCAGCTCGGGGGAGAGTCCTGGTGGTCTACCTCTGAAAACAAACAGTCGCTGGAAGCCCCGTGGCATCCAGTTCCATCCAGAGCACAAGGAATCACCAGGAGTCATCATCCCGTTGTTGGCAGTTGGATTTTCTCCGCCTTTCAGGAACCTCTGATCTTGATCTGGGCCAAGAAACCATCATTTTGTGTAATATCCCAAGGCAGCTGTACATCCAGACGTTGGGTAGCGATAGTGAAGTCTATTTTTAGGAGAAACAGTGCCTCTGCAGTGCTTCAGTGTACACCTTTTGAAGCGAGTCCATGGAATTAAGAACCCGGCTCTCCTTGAGTAGTCCATCCACCTGAGAGTGAGAGTGGTTGACATGTACTATGTGTTTGACATACGAGACCTCAACTGACAGATACATTAAACTATCCTTTCTGAATTTTTAAAACTTTTCATCTGAAGGGGGAAAAAATTGTTCCAAGAGAAATTGTATTTCATTCATAGGAAGGTTTGGGAACTCGCTCTGTTTGGGTTTTTGAGAAATTATGATGTAATAAAAGACCTTAAGTAATTACTTTCCGAGGAATGCCCCCATTTATTTCTTTCTCAGCTAATAGGAAAAGGAGCTTTTATGACTGTACTTACCTGCTTTTTATGACTCCTTTTTGCTTTTAGGTGGAGATGAAAAAAGCATCGCTAAATATAAAATGATTTTAAAATGCATGAGTAAAATACCTTAAAACGTCATCTCCCTCCAAAGACTTCATTAAGCAGAATTGATTTTCATAATAAAATATTTATATATATATATAAAAGGAAATTTAAGTGTTATACCAGCTAGGGAAAAAAACAACAAAAATTAACATATATTCCTAACGGAAGAAAGGTCTTGAATGTGTTGCTTGGTATGGCCTAGCCTTGTACCCTAAGGAGTGTTTTATTTCCACTCTGGTTTTATGCATGTCTTATGATGGTAGATCGGAACTTCCAGGTATTGCCAAGCCTGCTGTCAACGAACGACCATCCTGGGGCACAGCTGACTTCCCGAGGGCTCCATCAGTCTTGCTTGCGGAGATGCATTAATAGAGCCAGCCCTTGCTGACTCTACAGAAAATGGAATTCCCTCATCTCGACTTACAGATGAATCACCATCTAGGAGGAAGCCTTCACTCTGACGTAAATTATTCTTCACAGTCATTTACTAGAAACCTGCTACAAAACGCCAGCATGGACACTCAGTGCTGCCCACTAGGGCCAATTGTCCTGTGGTCATTCTTAATTTTCTAACATAAAATATGACTCTGATAACTTATAAACAAGCAAATCGTTTGTTTGTTTAAAAGTTCTTTACACCATTATGCGTGAGCATAGAAGGACATGGATTTTTGGCCAGGCTGGCTAGATTTATAATGACAATATTATTAGATCAAGGATCTCTCTTATCTTGAACAGTGATCCTATCGCCTCCTCCACTGAAATCTTGCTGCACCTGTGCTAGGAAAGCTATGTGGGCCTGCAGGAGTGTTGAGGGTCTGCCTGGGGTGGAGACAAAGGCAGACCTCCCTCCCTCCCTCCCTGGGGATTGTTAGGAAGCTTCCTTCTCCAGACATTTCTGATATCTGACTTCTCAGAACCTCAACTTAAGAGGCCTTCAGCTCTCCTTCCTCAGTAAGCAAACAGTACAGAACCCATAGACTGATAGTGACTTCCCAGTCTTCTGTTGGAAGAATAAAAAGAAAAGGCAATGCCTATTCCTACGGAAGGAATACTCACCAGGCATGCCAGGCATATGTCCGTTTCATTGTAGAGGGGTCCCTGTCGAAGTTCCCAGAGTCTTGCTCAGAAAGAGGAGACAGGTACATATTTGAATAACTATGAATGGAGGGTCTATGTGCTTTATGGAGAAGCTATAGGTACAGAGAAGCCAGAGATCAGAAATGACATGACCAACTCTCATAGCTGGTCAAGGCGGTGGATTCTCTCATAGTGTATGACTCTGTTTTCTACTCATGACTGCATGTTGCCCTTTGATGTTGTGTTGTGAAGGGTACAACCTAGTGCAAAGGGCATGAAAGTGTATAGTGATTGTTGTTCATGTTTTGGTGAATTGAGCCCTGGGTTCTTAGATAAAAAGAAGAGACTCATGGTCATCCTAGCTGCAACAAGCTGTGACCCTTCGTGGGTTGCTTAAGCTACATTCTCTTCCATCATCCCTCAGTTTCTCCTCAGTGCCGGTAGAAAGGGAACCGTGAAAGTGTGGAAACATGGGTTGGGATGAAAAAGAAGTGGATGATTGTGGAAGGGAAAATGCATGCAGTCATGTACACCTTTAAAGAAAGCGAGGTTGCCTTTCAGCGCCCCGCCCACTGTGGGCCCAAGCACCGTTGAACACAGTGCTGCTCAGTCCAGTGCCACTGCCTTGATCAGTGGTGAATTAGACTGTGGGGAGACACAGGGTTCCCTGGCTGGGTTTTAGAAGTCTTAGCACCAAGTCATTCTTCTCTAGTTTCCTTAGTCTGGGACTTGGATGAAACCGCTGTGTCATGCCGGAGCTTTAGAACCCCCACATTTTGTCTTTTAAACCAGTGGTGGACAACAATTACTGAGACCTCCTCACCATCAATCCTAACTATCTACCAAAAAAGATCATCCCCTTTCGTTGAGAAAAAAAAATTCAAAAAATTTCTGAGCACCCTTCTTGGCTTTGCTGACAATATTCTTGCATGGGAAATGGATTCTCAAGTTAAGAGTTAACTGTTAACAGTAAAGAGCATTGCTAAGCTCACTGAAAAAGAACCAAGCCTTTCACCTATGTTGTCTTCACTGAATCTGTACCAGAGGGTCAGGGGCGTGGTCATGTTTCTCTTGTAACCCAACTACCATGTGGTTGAAAACACACTCACTTGGCTGAGCATCAGAGGCCCCTTTTGAGAAGTGAGATCCTATTCTTTGCTTGTCTCCTACAGCAGAAAGAAGTTGGCAGAAGTAAGCTTTTCGGGTCTTGTTGAGGAGGTGAATTTAAATTCTTATTTTAGGCAAAAGTGGCAGCAAATTAAGACTGCAGGAGCTGCAGGGAGAAGGTCCTCCCAGTGCTACTCGGTTGGACAGTTCTTCGTTACACTGACAGTTTAATTGGGTGTAAAAAGAAATGGCAATTTAAAAGCATGGGCTTTAAGTGGGACAACCTACCAGTTTCAAAGTTCGTACTTTTAAATAAAATCCCCCAAAATCTAATCAGCAAGGCTTGAAGAAGGTATGACTTCAGTCCTCTAGGTAGGTGTTCCCTACCTGGTACGTTCTGTACTGGAACGGTCCTATGGGATGGACCTTTTCATGAACACATTTGTGAGAGTCTGCAAGGAGAGAGCAGACGGCGAGTTCCCTCTGTGTAATGCTCATCTGGAAATGCTCCTTCTGTGAACATTCCTCCTCGCAGAGTTTGTTGATTACTGCTCTGCCTCACCCACAATATTATTTTTATTCCCATATTTTGAATTATCCAGAAAAAAAGACTAAGATTACAATATCGAGATCGAAATCAGTTTGGGCAGTTGCTTGAAGCAGGACTGAAATTCATCTTGCTTAACCCATGAAGATGGAGCTCTGGGGGCCTGGTGGTTACACGCTGGGCTGCTAACCGTGAGACCAGCAGTTCGAAATCAGACGAAACACTCTCCTGTAAAGAGTTACCGTTTCTGAAACCCACAAGAACAGTCCCACCCTGTCCTGTAGGATGGCTATGAGTTGGAATTGACTCGAAGACAGTGAGTTGATGTTTGTTTGTTTGTTTGTTTGTTTGTTTTAATCCCGTGAAGGCTCTTCTCCCAGGAACCCTGGTGGAGTTAACAGTGGTCAAGTGCTCAGTTTCTGACCCATGTAGGAGAAAGGCATAGCAGTCAATTCCTGTGAAGATACTTTTCTACAGGCTTAGAAAACATAGGGACAGCCCTACTCTGCCCTGTAGGGTGGCTCTCTACTTGATCGGGTTGGAATCTTCTTGAAGGTAGTGGGTTTGATTGTTTTTAGTTGCTGTTCTTTTCAGCACCTAGGACAGGGGCAGCATCCTTGCTACTGAGCAGACATGCAATAAATCCATTTTGAAATAATTCATGTTGCTCAATTTTACAAGTTAGATTTGCCTAAGTGACATGCCTAAGGTTGCGTGTGGCCTAGATACCAGGAATAGAATAGAATGAGCTCTGTGTGTGTAATTTGGTACAGCTACATCATGACTAGTCATCAGGCAGTTCTATAAAATAATATTATACTTCCTTTCCCTTCTGCTGAAACGTACAGAGACCACGACTGCCCCAGGCCCAAGAAAGGACTTGCCTGTAGACCGGTCCTGAATCAGGAGTTCCATTCCCCTCTCCAACCACTGCTTTCTTCTCTCTCTCGCTCTCTCCCTTTCTTCCACAAATATGTCAGCAGATGTCTTCAGGAGGTCTCCACTTTTGCTATATCCCCTGGCCCACCTGACCGCTCTGTGAGCATATTTTGAGTTGTACTAGACAGAACTGCATCATCTTCTCGTTATCTTCTCACCCAGCAGCAGAGCCCTAAACCACTATGCCAAAAGAATCTTCTCTTGATTGTTATATTTTATAAAGACAAGTCAAGGGGGATAAAGAAACAGACTTTAGATCGAATGATTTAGATGTAATAGAAGAAACGTGTGGTTGTGCTTAAATAAGTATTAAAATCCTTGTCATCTTGTTTGTTGACAACCTGCACTTCAACCATTCCCAACTGAAGTGTTTCTAAATAAGGAAGTGGCTGTGTCTTCTGCCAGCTGAAACTCCAGAGGAGTCTCGTGTTTGGTGGTGAAGGTAGTCTTGGCAACGTAGAAGACATAATTGTTGCAGCAAGATTCATAACACAGCTCAGTGACTGGCAGTTTTATACCGAATAATACGAAGCCACAGAATAGATAATGAGGAATGAAAAGCCACCGAACCAAAGAACAGCGTTTCCAGGGCCCTCTGTCATCACACGGACTCTTGTCTTCCATCTGAAGGGTGGCTCTGAACAGACGACCTGCTTAAGTACCCTCCTCAACCTCGTGAAGGAGATTGCGGCTAGGAGAGAATCCGCCTGTAACCTTCCTGGGTGGGGCACATGAAGTCCTTCTCCTAGTCGTCACCTCCACACCTTCTGTTAGCCATGCTCTGCACCTTGCTGGCTTATCTGTGGCTGCCCTTCTGTATCACCTGACACTGGCTTTGAAGCCAGAGGACACTTCTGTTTTGAGGTGAACATCAGTTTTGTTGAAACTCCTTGATGACCCGATGGTAGCTGTCAAACTCACAAGGCAACGTGCTGAATGTTAGAGGTGAAAAATGTGAACACTACGTATCAGCTGGAATTTACAAAATTAAATATTAACCTCAGTCACCTGCCAGGTTACACAACTGGAAAAGTCTCTTGGCATCTTGTTCCTTCAGTGAGTTCATAGTGTGTGCATTTCAAATGTTGTCGTTCAGCCTTCTGGACAAGTTTATGGACTGACTCCCTCTGGCCTGGTGCTTATGGTCCATACCTAAGTTAGTTTTGCATGTAATTTGAAGGTCAGGAGATGAATGTTATCATTATGTCAATACGAGATCAATAAATCAGCCCTATACCCTGGACCTTGTTTGATTCCCTAGCACTGCTTAATAAACTCTCTGATTATCCATTCATAAGCTTCTCTTTCAAGTTCGGGACAATTACATTAACAACAAGAAATGGATCATTTTTAAACATTGCTAAATCAATTCAGATTACGAGTATGTATGCCCTAAAGAAGGCAATCGCTGAAGTGATAATTAAGTTCAACAAACTCACTTTCCCTTCTCTGTAGAGAATTCTGCCTTCCAAGAATCCTAAACTTTTATTCATATCCTTTTCAAAGGTGTGTATGCAAGGGAACATTGGGGGAGGGGATGAGCTTGGCATCGTGGAACTATAGAATGCTTCGTGACTTATAGGTATAAGAACTTCCCCTTCCTAGTAATCAAAGTGTACAGCAGAATATTCAGTCCTGAGAAGTCTTCATCCTTCCTCAAGACTCCACACAGGATGGGAAATACCCCCCCCCCACACACACACACCCCACACACTGCCTTTCCCACTTTCTGAGTAGAATCACCTTAAGTCACTTGACAGGAATGGGATGTCCATTCTCTAGACTCCGAGCTCCCCTTTTGTTTGCCCTGCTAATTCCTCTCCATTTCGGAGAAGAGAAAGACTGTTTCTAGCCGCCTCCTCCTTTAGGCCCAGATGGCTTTGATGATGTTCTGGGGGCTTTACCAAGAATGACATTTCAGACATTTTAGACCACTCTAACTCAGCTTAGCCACTGAAGCTGAGCGCAGCTGAAGAGAGCACTCAATTAGCAAGTCCAACTTCAAAGGGCATATTATTCTCTCCTCAATACACATGTGTAACTCCCATTAGCATTAATGGGAGCAGTGGGAGCCCAAGGCTGAGAAAGTATACCTCCGAGTCTGTTTGCTTGATGAGCATGCAATTAAACCTTATGGCCCAAATTTTCAAGGAGGCACAGTAAGTACACCAAGTATTTGTGCAAAATCAAGCGTGCTCGCGTCGAGAAAGGGAAGCGCTCACCTCTTTCTCACATGTGAGCAAAGAGCTGCCTAAGTAAGGCCAATTTTCATTTCAGGTCTCCTCTTCAATGTAGACAATGGCCTGTCATGGTGTTTGGGGAGGGGTGGGTGGGTCATACAGCGGTTTAAAAAGTGAAGTTACAAATTCCTATAAGCATTCTGCTATGGTGCCTTCAGGACGTCCTGTTTGGTAGACAGTCAACGATCCGTGAATGGCCTGATTCACAACCATGACCTGGAGTCTCACGCCCCATGGAAAAAGGATCATGAAGATAGCACAGGTTCAGGACAGGGCTCGCTTTGTCAGCTGCAAGGTCGGCGCTAGCTCCATGGCAACAAATACCAATCTGGCATGGCTTCCCCAGACATCCAGTGGCCTTCCCTGGACTCTAATATCCTACCTGAAAGTTAGGAAGCACCTCGTTTGTCACCGAGTCAGGAGGAGAAGGGAAGTGTTTGCTGCCAATCATAAATTTGTCCTTATTGGGACAGGACACACTTCTTGTCATTATCTTATTAGAAAGGTTTAGTTACAAACCTTTCACTTACAAGCCCTTTGCCTGTCCTTACTTATAAACACGAGATGAATACATACTGTAATTTGAATACCATAGCTGTCTATCTGGAAGAAGTTAGCTGGTTTCGGTTTCAATGCCAATGTTGACCACATCTCCATGGAGAAATAAGAGAGGGTACTACCCTCCCCTCCGAGAAATAACCAGAATTATTTTTTCAAAGCTATGTTGTGTGGTTTTTTTTTAAAAAAACAACCTTATCACCTTCAAAGTATTCTCCATTACACTTAATATATTTGTCAAATCTATGATTTCGTTCTTGGAAACATTTTTCAAAATCATCTATTTGTATGACTGATAGCACCTCCCTCATTTTTTTCTTCACCTCTTCTGTGTCTTCAAATCACTTTCCTTTCATGCCCGTCTTCATTCATGGAAAGAAAAAGAAATGAGGTCAGGTGAGTAAGGTGCATGGGGCAAGAGAGGCAGGCTGTTTTTTGCCAAAAAAACTGATGTGGCTGTGTGAGCAGGTGTATTGTTGTGGTGGCAAAACCAGTCTCCCATCTACCACAAATCAGGCCTTTTTTGTTTCACATTGTTACACAATCTTTTGAGACCCATTAAATCAGCGGTTCTCAACCTGTGGATTGTGACCCCTTTGTGGGTCGAATGATCCTTTTTACAGGGGTCACCTGATTCATAACAGTAGCAAAATTACAGCTATGAAGTAGCAACAAAAATAATTGTATGGTTGCGGGGGGGCTCAACACAACATGAGGAATTGTATTAAAGGGTTGTGGCATTAGGAAGGTTGAGAACCACTGCTCTAAATAGATAGCTTGATTAATAGTTTGAGTTGGTGGAACAAACTCCAAGTGCACTAAAAGTCAACATTTTCCTCAGTTTGGAAAGTTGACTGATGTCCAGAATGAGGTTTGTCATCAATTGACATTTTACCTCTTTTGAAATGACAGAACCACTTGTACACTTGAGTTTTTTCCCATAGTGCTGTCTTTGTAAACTGTGTTCAACATCACAACAGTTTCTGCTGCATTTTTCCAGAGCAGGAAACAAAATTTCATTGCCTCCCACTGTTCTCTAAAATCAGGTATCACAAAAAAACGAGGTTCTGGCAAAACTGCTTTTATGAAAAAATTTCAACGTGACCAGAGAGAACCTTCCCAGGTGATGCCCCTGGGTGCACTAACTCAAATCAAGTTGCTGGATGCTCACCTTGGGGGGAAAATGCGTACTACAAAAGCTCCGCCCAAGAGCTTTTCCCCATTTGTGTGTGTGTGGGGGGGGGGGGAAGTACCCCCTAGTAGCATTTAAAAAAATCTTGTTGTTTGGGGGTACCCAGTTTGTATGTATGGGTTTCATTTAGATTGTTTTGTGGGTTATTTGTTGAAAGTATTTCTAGATAAAACTCAGGTTTGACCCCACCTGTGACACAGATGTTGTTTTGTCCATTGTGAGAGACCTCCTGCTGGCATTCAGGCTGGTAAGACACCTGACCCAGAAGAATGGTGGAAGCCATGCAGAAAGGCGAAGGTCAAATTTGAGGGTAGCTTCGTATAACACTTTCACCAGTTCTAGAAATAGAACAGAAATTACAGTTCTCACAATGGGTCAATCATGCCATCTTCCTTTCTTCAGGGTCGTATCTGAGAGCACCCCCAGGTCTTCTGGGGCCTCTTGGTCTTGTGAGGACATCCATGCCTGTGCACATTTCTGGGGACAGTGGAGGTTTAGTACCACAACTCTTCCAGGCCTGGCCTGACGCTTCCAATTGTGTAGATCCTCTCTAGTTATAGTAAGCGAGTGACTGGAAGTATATTAAAATATGAATAGTATAGCATCATATCAGTGAACAGACCAAATTAAGAGAAACCCATTTAGATTAATTGATTTTCCAAACTATAAAGCTTGCTGCCACCAAGTTGGTGCTAACGGACTCATCGTCGGCCCACAAACGATTACAGAAACGACAGTTGGGCTGAGAATGTGGAAATATAATCCTAGTAGTCCCTCAGAGGCTGAAGAACATTAGCCAAACCCGCCTGGGGCTGGTGGTTGTCTCTGTGGGCTGCCACATGGAGAGGGGTTAAACTCAGTCCGTGTTAGTACAGGCAGCAGCAGGATCGTCGTGGGGTCACAGATTTGGGGACTGGTCCCAAGAAGAACTGTGGAATAATCTTAGCTTCCAGATAATCCCTGGAGCCATCTTTAGGAGGCAGAGGTGAGCGGTCCTTTTCCCGGGAGCTCACAATCTGAGAGACCGTTGTCCGCTTCAGATGCAAAACCGCGTGTGCCTTGGATGGCAGTGGTTCTGCGATGCTATGATATTTTAGTTTGCCCTTTCTTCCCGCTTGCAATTATTTTTAGTCAAACTCGGGGAAAAGCATCATTGGAGGAATCGTCTCTGAACCCTTTCTGGTGAGGAGCTTGTGCTGGGTTCCCTGGGAGAAAAGGGCATTGCTATGCTGCCCTGTTCATCCTCTGGGCTTTGGGAGCAGGGATGGAGCTGGCGCCTCACTCTTCCAGGACTCCTCATTGCTCCAGGAAAAGAGGCAGGTGCCCTTACAAAGGCAGCATCAAGTTACAAAGGCAGTTGCCTTGAAACTTGATCTCCATTTGTACATGTTTTTCAGGATTGTTATCCAGTCTTTTCAAAAGCCACATTAAAAAGGAAAAAAAATTTAACCAGGCATTCGATGCAGGGGAAAGCGAACACACACACACACACACACACACACACACAATGTTAAGTAAACTTTTTATTAATGGAATACATTTTTGAATTGTCTTCTTGACTGACTGATGCATATCAGATGTAAATTACTATCTGTTGGTTTAATCTTATTAATCCTTTCCATTGTGTAACTTTTGGCATCTAAGTCTTTTGAAGGTGCTGTAGGCAGTCTTACCAATGCTACAGCAGACCCTGAAGTGCCTCATGTTTCAAAATCATTTATTTTGATTTGAATAATCACACTTAAAAGTGATTGTTGAAATCCTTGTAAAGACGTTCATAGAAGAGCATGGGACAATTCTTCAGGGTTTAACATCATTTTTAAAAGACGCTCCATTATGTGTGGAACATACACACATGGCAGAAGAGTCCATTCTCGGACACATCAAAACCAGGAGGCAGGAAAGTCCTGTCCCCCTTCCACGTGGCTTCCCCATGAAGCTGGGCAGCCTCGGTGTGTGCTTTGGCACATCCTCTCCCGAGTGAGTACTGCGCTTTAATCTGTGTGGCATTGCACTCTGGCGACGGAGTTCCTTTCATCGGTGGAATCCTGTCTAAGGGGGTTTTCCGCAGCTTGCTTTTATGGCTCCCATCACCCACTCTCCCTCATGTTCGCCTGTCAGAACATCGAGATCCGGCATCGTGGGAATACCTCGTCATCAGTTGATCCTGCCCTTGCGTTCCTTTGTCGGTCACTCTTCCATACAGAGAATGCCAGGAACACTCTACATTTAGAACTGCTCTTTGAATGCTCGTGGGAGAATTCAGCCAGGACTTTCACCTAGAAGTAGACTTCTTGTGCATCAGTGCAAGGCCAGCAGTTTGAGACCACCAGCTGATCCTTGGGAATAAAGGACAAGGCTTTCTACTCCGATCAAGAGTTACGGCCTCAGGAACCCACAGGGGTCGTTCTGCCCGATTCTGCAGGGTCGCTGTGAGTCACAATCGACTGCATAGCAGGGACTGAGCTGAGAGGGTCACATGGAATCGTGCGTGTTACATGACGCAGATTCATAATATAAAATGGCTGTTTAAGCTTAATGTTAATAAAGTATCATGACATTACTTTATGACAAATAAAGTCATGTTAATAAAGTAAAAATACTTTAAAAAAATACCGTACATACTTTATATTACATCTTCACAAATTTTTACAGTAATTTGAGTAGTTTTATCTTGAGTTTGTTCAAAAGTTACTTTAGACTTCTCCATAAATTACTTTTGGGGGGCTGTTAGGGGGTATTTAAAAATAAATGATAATGAGACCCGCAGTTTGAAACCACCAGCTGCTCCACGGGAGATATACTAGTCTTTCTACTCCTATTGAGAGTTACAGTCCTGGAAACCCACAGGCGCAGTTCTACCCAGTCCTTTGGGATCTCTGAGTCGGCATCCACCCATCCTATAGGGGCACTGTGAGTTGGCATCGACTCGGTGGCAGTGAGGGAGGGAGGGATGATTGGCAACATATGGCCAGGTGATAGAGTGATGAAAGGCTCAATTGCTACTCTTTGGAGGCTCAAACCCACAACCGCCCTGAAGGAAAATGGGCAGCCTGCTTCCTGGAAGATTACAGCCTCGAGGGCCCAGATGTGTTTGTTTTAATGCAGAGGCAATGGACAGAATAAAGATGAGAGGCATTATTTAATATAATTGTAAGCCCTGGATATACATAGACACTTAGACAGAGGTGGTTTCCAATTGTGTCAAGGAGAGGTGGAAGGATTCTCTCCTATGTAGCACTGTGTAATGGATGGAGGGATGCAGACATATTTAGGGGTGTCTCTGTAAATACTTCCCTCACCTGTACCTTCTTGCAATGATTTCCTTATAAAAAGCATTCATATATGTTTCATATATATCTACTACATATAATGTATTGGGTCCAATGATGTCATCAGAATCAGCGAAGTATAGCTTTGGACTTTTTGGCTTTAATTGAGAAATCATAATACACACTACTATAGCAATTATGTTGTAAAGAAAATGTTGTTTTCATTATGAAAGAGTTAAGGAATTGCAACTGTTTTACTTGTTACAAGAAATGTAATTTTTCAGGTAAATGATTTATTTTGCCTGACACCGACTGTCCCTGTGTTTTAAAAAAAGAAAAGAAAAGACATGGATTTAGAATGAGAGCTTTATGTTATTTCAACTTTATAGTATAAAATATTGTAGTTATTGATGTGGAAAAGGGTAACCAGTAGTTACTCAGGCTTAGGACTACGGTGCCCGCAGACTGGTGACAGCTGGCTAATAGAGTTACTTTGAAGTTTTTTTTTTTCCAAATTGCCACCACCACCCATCTAAAACAGCTCACTTCCTGTTATATAGTTTAGTGGAAATTTTTTGAATTTTTTTTTGATGCCAGGAAATTAAAACTCTTCCAGTAACTCAAAATAACACAAAGTAGATTGAAGGAATGGGATAAAGGCCGTCCGTCCTACACTAGTGCATGAGGCCGCAGCTCTGTAGCAAGGTGGTGCTTGGGGCAGGGCCTTGACCCTGTGTCTTTATGAGTCAGTACTTCCCAGTGTCACACTGCAGTACGCTCCCCATTCATTTCCCGACCTTCCCAGCTCTGTAATCCGTGGCTTTGTTTCACTTTGCATGGAGAATGTTCCAGCTGAGGCAGCTGGTGGTTCCATGGGAGAATTCTCACCTCCTGTGTGGGAAACCTGGGTTCCTTTCCCCAGTGAAGACACTTAGGGCCCAGCCGTGACCACCTGTTGTGGGTGGCGATGATGCTAGCCAGGGCTCAGTGGAGTTCAGGCGCAGCTGGTCTGGAGAAAGACGTGTGACAATCCACTTCGAGAGGAAGCCAGTGAAAACCCTGTGGAGCAGAGAAGTCTCCTGTGAAACCCATGGAGGGGCAAGGGATGGTGTGGGACCAAGTAGCATTTCTTTCTGTTATACCTTGAGCCTCCAGCCATGTGGGTTTGCTCTACCACCGCTCATAACAACACCAGTGACTGTTGAGTGTCAGCTTAATAACAGTTGGAGACTGTGTTTTGTAGGGTTGTACGTGAGCTGACTCAGTGGCACCTAACCCCCACCAGCAAGGAGAACAGTGGGGAGAACCACCAGCCCTTGTATCGAGCTTGCACTTGGCTATTGGTAGGAGGTCACATGATGCAGACAAGGCAATAGACTGATTGATGGGGTCATCGTGAACTCGGAGGCCCTTTAATGAGAACATGTTGTTGAACAGAAATAGCCTTTCAATGACCAGGTGTTTCCCTCGGAAGACAGAAATGGATGTGGATTGGGAGGCTACTATGTGCCACACGCTGTGTGAAGCGCTTTACAAAATACCCATTTAATTTGCACATCGTCCCATGAGGTAGACACCATTATCCCTGCTAAAGGGATGGAGGGAGGGAAAGTTGAGAAGGCCGTCTGTCTCATGCCGCATGACTAATAAGCTCTCCTCCTTCAGAAACTGCCACTGGGCCCAAATATTTAACATACACATTGTTCGTATATTTACAATCCACTCCAGTTGACTTCTCAGCCCATTCAGTCTCCAACGTCCAGGAGATTTGATGATGCAATGGAGCACACCCACGGGAGAAAGACCTGCAGATCTATGCCCATGAAGGCCTCAGCCTAGGAAACCCTGTGGGTCAGCTCTGCTCGGTCTAGCAGTTCGATGTGAGTGGGAATGAGCTTGACCAGAAACCCAAACCAGACTCACTTCCCTGGAGTTCATTCCCACTCAGAGTGACTGTGTACAGAGCAAGCTAGGACTCCTCCCATGGGCTTCCAAGACTAACACTTTGAGGCACTTGATAGCCTTGTCTTTCTCCCAATGAGCTTGACAGCACGCAACAATCTTGATACCAGTCTTAAGTGCTGGGAAGGGATTCCTCATGGGAAACCTGACATACGGTGCACCATGGTAGTTAAGAACCAGATACGAAGTTCAGAGCTAATTTAATGTCATACTTGTTTTATGCAGCAGTTGGGTGGGATTTTTGTTGAGGGAAATCTGATCTGAATCATTTTCTCTCTTTCCCTTCCTCCTTGGTTGTGTTGGGAGGAATGGGTGAGATTAAAAAGAGGGGAGAGGGTGTAAGGAGAGAAAATGAAGTCCTATAAATAGCTCTCCCATTGCTCAGACTTCCTACAGCCTATTGATTGCTGGTTAATTTTAGTTTCCAATGTCATCAATATCTATTAGAGAGACATAGTTTCAGAATCTGATCTGTGTTAATTTGATATTCTTAGTCAATGCATTCTTTCCACACCCCATTTCATGAGGGATCCTTGGTATCTAACATCCTGTTGTTGCTGGATGATCGGAGAGTGGCATCAAGAAGGAAGTTTTGAGTTTACGTTTTTTGGGGGGCTTTTTAATCGTTTTATTAGGGGCCCATACAACTCCCATCACAATCCATGCATATACACATCAACTGTGCAAAGCACACCTGCACCTTCATTGCCCTCATCACTCTCAAAACACCTGCTCTCCACCTAAGCCCCTGGCATCAGGTCCCCATCTTTCTTCCTCTCCTTCCCCGGTCCCCCCTCCCCCATGAGCCCTTGATAATTTATAAATTATTATTTTGTCATATCATGCCCTGTCCGACGTCTCCCCTCATTCACCCCTCTGGCGTCCGTCCCCCAGGGAGGAGGCCACATGCAAATCCCTACAGTCTCCCCCTTCCAACCCACCCTCCCTCCATGCTCCCAGCACCGCCACTCTCACCACTGGTCCTGAAGGGATCATCCGCCCAGATTCCCTGTGCTTCCAGTTCCCATCTGTACCACTGTACATCCTCCAGTCTAGCCAGACCTGCAAGGCAGATTATGTTCTTTTTTTTTTAAACAAGCTCTGGCCAGTTTTATTAAAGAAAAATATTGCAGGATTTCTTTTTCACCAGTCTGTTCTGGCATGCTTCTAATGATGTCAGCATCCCCGGGGTCGGTGATGGCCAGTGTGCACACCCTGCAGGACTTGCCACACGCCGTGCCCAACTCGATGTTGTGCCCGCTGTAGTGATGGACACCGGTTTTGGCCAACATGGCATAGTACTCAATTTCTGATTTCCTCAAGGCTGGGCAGTTGTTGGCCAGGACGACCAGTTTCGCTTTGCCTTGCCTGATCATCTTCAGCATCTGCTTGTAGCCCAGCATGTACTTTCCACTTTTCATAACGAGTTGGAGCCTTGAGTTGATGGACTCCAGCGAGTTCTTCGTCTTCTTTGCGGCCACCATCTTCCTGTCTTAGGTGCGGGACGGCCCCCGACCAAGAGCAGCCGCCAGGATGGCCGGGAAGGGAGCAAGGCGCAGATTACGTTCTTGAGGGTGCTCTAGTTGCCCCCCTCATACCTGCAAAGAAGGATGAGGTGTTATACTATTTGGGTGATCAAGTGCTGCAGTAACAGAGATACCACAACTGGTGATATTTAATAGACAAACATAGATTTTTGTACAATTTGGAAGGCTCAATGTTCAAATTCAGGACCGGAAGTCCTCCCGTCTCTGGGCTCTGGGGGAAGGCCCTGGTCCCAAGGTTTCCTTATACTTGTCACGTGGTCTGGCATCTGTCGCACCCCACGTTGACTTGCTTAATTTTGTTCTTTTATGGATATCTTAAGAAGAGGGTGATTGAAGATACACCTTACATTCAAATCACTTACCTAACAAATCAAAGAAAATCCATTTCTTTCTTTGTTTAAAATCATTTTGGGGGTGCTCGTACAACTCCTATCACAATCCATACAGACATCCACTGTGTCAAGCACATTTATACATTTGTTGCCATCATCATTCTCCAAACATTTTACTTTCTACTTGAGCCCTTGGTATCAGGTCCTCATTTTCCCCCTGCATCCCTCCCTCCCCCTTGATAATTTATAAATTATTATTATTTTTTCATGCCCTACACTGTCTGATGTCTCCCTTCACCCATTTTTCTATTGTCCATCCCCCAGGGAGGGCTTTATATGTAGATCCTTGTAATCAGTTCCCCCTTTCTCCCCCACCTTCCCCTTCCCCTCCTGGTATTGCTACTCTCATTATTGGTCCTGAGGGGTTTATCTGTCTTGGATTCCCTGTGTTTCCAGCTCTTATTTGTACCAGTGTACATCTTCTGGTCTGACCAGATTTGTAAGGTAGAATTGGGATCATGATAGTGCGGGGGCTGGGGGGGGAGGAGAAAGCATTAAAGAACTAGAGGGAAGTTGTATGTTTCATCAGTGCTATAATGCATCCGCATCCCTTCTGTAAAGAGATGTCCAGTTGCCTACAGATGGGCTTTGGGTCTCTACTCCATGCTCGCCCTCATTCACAATGATATATTTTTTTTTGTTCTTTGATGCATGATACCTGATCCTATCGACACCTCGTGATCACACAGGCTGGTGTGCTTCTTCCATATGGACTTTATTGCTTCTCAGCTAGATGGCCTCTTATTTATCTTCAAGCCTTTAAGACCCAAACACTATATGTTTTGATAGCCAGGCACCAGCAACTTTCTTCACCACATTTATTTGTGCACCTGCTTTGTCTTCAGTGATTGTGTTGGGAAGGCAATCATCATGGAATGCTAATTTAATAGAACAAAGTATTCTTGCATTGAGTGCCAATGTCCATCTGCTACTTTAATACTAAACGTATAAATATATGTGCATAGATCTATTTCCCCATCATCATATATAAATATATTTGCATATGTATATGTTTGTATTTAGGCCTCTATAAATGCCCTTTGCCTGCTAGCTCTTTCCTCCTTTTCCTATACTTTCATCTTGTCCCACTATCATGTTCAGCCTTCACTTGGGTTTCAATAATTCCTCTCATTTACATTGTCCTTGATCAAGCCCAACCAGGCCTCCTACACCCTCCTCACCATTGACTTTGGATTATTTGTTGTTCCCTTGTCCCTGGGTTTGTTAACACCCACTTGAAAACCCATTTCTAAACAGTACTGTAACCACCCTATGGGTTAGGATTTACAGCACAGATTCGGGGGCTGGGCAGTGAGGACGGACACAGTACAAATCCATAGCCCATTCTCTGTCTCTTCTAAGGCTTATGAGAGGACTTCAGAACGTTTGTGCAAACATTCCATTATCTGTCCATTTCATTTTTTCCGCAAACCTTCCCAAACCCGCTTGTATCTATCAGGTGGCAATCATTTTGTTCTGAGAGGTGACTAGAGCAGCAATTGGTGTGATTATCCCGAGTAAGCATATGCTTGTGTGTCCGTAGTTCATAGCCACGTGCAGAGCAGCGTCCAACTGGGAACGGTCTGTGGAATTAGAAAATCAAAGTGCAAGGGGGTGTTTGTTATCCGGTGCTGCTATCATAGGAGTATCGAGTGGTTAGCTTTAGCTTCCACAGACTTGTTCTCTCGGAGTTTAGCGGATAAGATGTTTCATTTGAAGGTGGAAGCTCCAGGAAAAGGCTTTCTCTTTGTGTGGGCTCTAATGGCAGGTCCTCAGCACCAATCTCTGTGGCTCCATAGGACATTTTCAGCACAGGGCCTGTAGGTCCAGAGGATGATCTCTGTTCTTGGCTCTTCTTCTTTGTGACAGAAGATCCTTCCTCTCTCTCTTTATTTACCTACTTTAAGGAGATTGACTCAAGATACAGCCTCATCCTATAGTCTGTGTCCTGTCTCAGTAGCATCACTGCCACTAGACCCTATTTGTGCCCATTCGGAAGAAAAGGAACCCAAGAGAATGTGGGAGTGACTGGACAGTATTGTCACCTGCAAGTAAAATTTTGCTGGAGATCATTCACAAGTGGTTGCAGCAGGCCATGGAAAGAGAGCTGCCGAAACTCAAGCTGGGTTCAGGAAGGAGAACATGACAGGAAGGATGTCCCTGGATTTGGGCTGAGAGCAGAAAGCACTAGAAAGATGTTTGCTTGTGGTTTATTGACTCTGCAAAGGCGTTCCACTGTCGGAATCACAACAAACTGTGGATCACATGGCGAAGAATGGGAATTCCTGACATGTCCTTGTGCTCATAGCAGAACTGGACACAGTCCAAGAAGTAGTTACTCGAACAGAACAAGGGGAGACTGCACGGTTTAACGTTAGGAAAAGGATGTGCCAGGGTTGTATCCTTTCCCCATACTCACTCAATCTGTAGGCTCAGCAAATCCTCCAGGAAGCTAGGCAATAGCAAGAAGAACACAGCATCAGGATTGAGAAAGGCTCAGGAACAACCTGTCGTAGTCTGTTGACCTTTCTGCTAAAACCCAGGAGGATGTGAAACCCTTACTGATGAAGACAAAAGATTCCTGCCTTCAGTACTGATTACAACTCAATGTAAAGAAAAAAGTCCTCACAACTGGACCAATAGAACCTGCATGACATATATGGCCCATGTTTCCAGAAGCACACATGATACTGCTACCTACTTTGTGGGGTTAAGGGTAAGAGGGAACCCCACAAAACACAGGTTTGGTAGGCGCAATTGTACAGCGATAATAAGTAGAGATT
>NW_022103922.1:9565019-9646329 GCF_000313985.2 Echinops telfairi | reverse complement strand
CTACAGATGGCCAATGTTAAGGAGAATAACCTCTGACCTACTTTCGCTGCCTATTGTATGGTTACGCTTAAGCAGCTAAGTCTGGTACATATTTTTGGGAGACAACTTAAGAGAAATCCTTCTGTTCCCCACACTACCTCTACTGCAGTGACTTCAAAGTCCACATGTTAACCACATTCATTCTCTTCTTGGTTAATGGCGACACTGCCTTCCCAGTTATATGCAGTAGAATGCACCCTGAACCCCCAAGTCCTCCTTTTCTCTTACTCCACAGAACCACGTAGGCAGTAGACTGACGATTTTTCTCTCAGACTGGTATCTTAAATGTTAGTTCGGAGCTTTAGCTGATCTCCCAAACATTTAGCTTGTTGGTTCTCATTATGGTTTGGGAGGCTCTTTGTAAGAGACCTTCAAGAGCCTTGGGGCACTATGGTTAAGTGCTCAGGTAATAACCAAAAGGTTGGGGGTTCGACCACTGGATCCTGTGTGGGAGAAAAAAATACTTGCAGTGTCTAATCCTCAAAGATGGCAGCCATGAAAACCTGTGGGACAGCTTTGCTCTGTGTCCAGTTGGGCTTCTCTGAGTCAGAACTGATTTGAAAACAAAGATTTGCAAAAGATCTTTTCTGGGCCATTAGACTGTTGGTATCTGTTCATCTGGCACCCACTTGGCTTCAGCCCTCTGTTATAGGAAGCCCTTTAGATTGGCTGGTGTCCTCTTGAGCTATCCTCATTCCATGTGATGTACTTGTGTGCTTATTAGACACACCTTTCCATTCTCAAAAACGCCCAAGCTATATACAATTGCTCCCCTACCCAGAAATGCTCCTTAGAGGAAAGGAAGGCGAGAATTTGTCTCTTGTATTTTGGAAATGTTATCTGATATCCTGTTATCAGGAGAGACCAGTCCCTGGAAAAGGACATCATGCTTGGTAAAGTAGAAGGGCAGTACGGACGAGGAAAGCTCGTGACAAGATAGATTGGCACGTCACTTCAGCAGTGGGCTCAAACATAGGAACAATTGCTTGGCCGATGCAGGACTGGACAGTGAATCTTTGGGTTGTTCATAGGGTCCCTTTGTTTGGGACTGACTCCATGACACTTAACCACTACCACCGAAGCCTTGATTCCTTCTTTGATGATCAATCGATCGATTGATTGATTGAGAAACTGCTATTGCTCTGGAAATGCTATGACTCCAGCACTTACTTCTTTGACTTCCCTGGCGACCTAAGATTGCTGGGACCTCAGATTGCCACTCTGTGTGCCCCTGTGGCACCCTATGCTCTATTTGTTTGCCCGCAGGACTGGCTTGCGGCTCTCCAGACGTGTCCCTTCCAACCCACTAGTGGGGATCTTGGCGTTCCAGACTTGGTTTAGTTGCTTCTCTAACAGCAGTACCTAACCGTGGTTTCTCTTACTGCCAGGGATTCCACCTCCTCGGGGCCCTGCAGGCCAGGGGAGAACTGTTGCTCTGGGGGTTCCAGGATGGTAAGCTCTTTCCAGGAGGACAAAAGCTCACCCCTCCTTCGGAGCAGCTGGTGATTTCAAACTGTTTACTCCGCCATTGGCAGCCCAATGCAAAACCACAGTGCCACTCGGGCACCTCGCTGGGCCCATTGTAGATCTCAATGACTTGAATGAATGAGCAGATATCATAGAAACGGAATAAGAAGAAACACATATTCAAAAAGCTTTACTTTGGGATCCACGTTTTGGGTAGAGGACCAGTTTAAAAAGAGGGAAGCCCTCAATGAAATGGGTTTCCAGAATGGTCCCAACCCTGTGCTCAGACACCGCAAAGATTGTGCTGCTGATGCAGCACCAGGTCCCTGGTTTTGCTCTGTTGCACATAACGAGCTGTGAGGCTTAGCTGGCTGGATGCGACCTAACACGAACAGTAGTGGTGGGAATAGCTGGGCTATATTTCCAGGACCATCAGGGGAGGTATTGATAACGCCACTGACAGGAAACAGCGTCTAATGTCTGATACTTGTTAACCCAGAGGATACATCAATCATACTAAGAGCCACAGACAGCCATGAGGGCAACAGTGATGGTCAGTCTATCTGTTGGGGTTTTCTTTCTTTCTTCTTCTTTTTTAAATCACTTTATTTAAAAAAATCATTTTATTGGGGACTCGTACAACTCTTATCACAATTCATACATACATCCATTGTGTCAAGCACATTTGTACATAGGTTGCCATCATCGTTTTCAAAGCATTTTCTTTTTACTTCAGCCCTTGGTATCAGCTCCTATTTTTTCTCCTCTCTTCCCACTCCCTCCCTTATGAACCCTTGATAGATTATAAATTATTATTATTTTTCATGTCTTTCACTGTCCAATGTCTCCCTTTATCCCCTTGTCTGTTGACCATCCCCTTGGGAGGGGGTTATAAGTAGATCATTGTGATCGGTTCCCCTTTCTCCTGCACCTTCCCCTTCCCCTCCTGGTATAGCTACTCTCAATATTGGTCTCGAGGAGTTTATCTGTCCTGTATTCCCTGTGTTTCCAGCTCATATGTGCCCATGTACATGCTCTGGTCTAGCCAAATTTGTAAGGTAGAATTAGGGTCATGATAGTTGTAGGGGGGCGAGAACATTAAAGAACCAGAGGAAAGCTGTATGTTTCATTGTTGCTATACTGCACCCTGACTGGCCCGTCTTCTCCCCATGACTCTTCTGTATGGCGATGTACAATGGCTTACAGATTGGCTTTGGACCTCCACTCTACACTCTCCCCCTCATTCACATTATGATTTTTTGCTCTGGGTCTTAGATACCTGGTACCTGATCCCATCGATACCTCATGATCACAGGTTGGTGTGCTTCTTCCATGTGGGCTTTGTTGCTTCTCAGCTAGATACCTGCCTTCAGTACAACCTGTGAGATGGTTGCATTTAGAAAGCATGCGTCATCTTTCGTTTCCGAGTGCCATGCGTTTATGGATAGATTGATGGTGTCAGTGAATGTAGTTGGACCAGAGACAGTTTGTCAGTCTCCTTTGTAAATGACAGCTATTGCTGGATTCATATTGGAAGCGAATTGATCATCGAATGTGTTGACTGTGATTGAGAGCAGCTCCTCATCGATGATGTGTTTGGTTTAGAAAAGGGGGCCGAGGGAGGGCTTGGGAAGGGTGAAAGTGCTTTTCTCTTTCTATTGAGGTTGTGGAAGAAAGTGTTCAGAATAGTAAGGAGGGGAGCACATTGAGGGGTAGAAACAAAGAATTGTCCATGGTGCCCAACACCCAGCCTTTCTACCCACACCAAGGGTTAAACTTTGGTCTGTACAGTATAGCATTTCAGAGAAAAAGAACATCAATTTTTTCTATTGCAATTATAATAAAAGCAACCTTTAAGTCCCATTTAATCTAATAATTGTCTGTGTAGTTCCCCTGCTGCTGTTTGCAAGCAGTAATGAATGATTTTCCTCAAAGTGAATTAAGCAATTTATAAATGGTGGAACCTCCACATTCAAAGCTATCTCATTAAAGTCATTATTAGTTTCATGTCAGGATCATAGTACACTTTCCATGGAATACAAATCAGCGTGCAGGTAGTAGAAAGTTCCTTATAATGTAAAAAGTCGACTTTGAAAGCTAACAAGTTACTAAGGCACATTCACGTGCTGGGTGGTGTTGCAGCGTGGTTGGCTAGATCTTTCATGTCTTCTAACAGACGGCAGCAGCCTGAGGAAGACCCACTTCATTCAGTGAAGGGCTTGACTCTTCAAGAATGTGCTCAACAAGTCTCTAGACAGATGGCTAGAGATGTGGTTGCAGCAGTGATAGAAACACATGCAGGTATTTATTTGCACACACATTGTTTGGTGTGCATATGCATATAAATTTATTTTATACTCGCATAGTTAAGATGATTATCGAGGCGTTGTTGCTGACTCTGGAAATGTTATATGCTAATGAGTTTATTCGGATGGACCGTGGTTTTCTACTTAAGCTTGTTTGTAGAATCTCAAGAAGCTCTCTTGCTGTAGGGGGTTGTGTTTGGCTGTTTGTTAACCAAGAAGGCTGGCAGTTCAAATCCACAAGGGAAAGACGAGGTTGTCTGCCTGTAAAGATTTACAGCCTTGAAAACACTAGGGAGCAATTCTACTCTGTCCTATTGGGTCACTATGAATTTAATTTGCTCAATGGTAGTGGATTGTAGTGTCTGAACTTATGGGATCTTCACAAGGCAGGGGCGTGGGGGTGGGGGGTGTTGCCCTAACCAAGATTCTTTACTTTTATAGCTAGGTTCTCATATCCATTGCAGAAGCTACACAGAAGGCACAGACAACACTCATGATTGAAGGGTGTATTAGAAAGTTAACAGGTTGTAATGCAAATGGAAAATGCTCAGGATATAGTTGTTCATTGGCACATGTTCCAAAGTTCTTTTGGGTCTGCTAATAAATGCCCAAAGGTAGACGAATCCACTGTAAGCCTCAAGCTGAAGTTCTTCAGCTCACGATCTGTGGATCAACAAACTCAACTCAATGCCCAGTGGCTCTCCACCCCAGAAACCAGCCTCCTTCCCCACAGCACTCAGCTTTCCTTGCTTCATGGGCTGGTGAATCCATTCGTCTGTTTCATGCCCTGACTCCTGCTTCTGATGTCATAGTAATCTTCACACAGGAGGTTCACTGAGCAGGGCCCTTGGGGTCCAGAGGACTCCCTTCACTCCTGGCTCTTGCAGGTTAGTGAGATCCCTCCTCCTGCTTCTCAGAGGGCTCATTTTATATGCAGCCCGATGGCAATCCAATGGAACTTGTTTCCCATTACTCAAAGTGAATCCTCCCAGGGTCTTCCCCCATCTTCTTACCAGAGCCATACAAGGGGAGATCATTCAGAAGGAGTTAGAGACTTTGGCTAGAAGAATTACAGTAAATAACTCACTGCCCCTGCAGGGGGTTGGAAAGATTTTATGTCAGCAAAAGTCTCCTGATTTCTGTTGTATTTCTTTTTAAGCTGTGCATTTTTAAATGTTTGTTTCTACACGGGACCTTCTCACTCAGGTTGAGGAATTCGTCATCTCATGAAAGCATCAGGAGCTAGTTTTCTCCTTTGACCCTGGCCAGCTCCATGTCGGGCTGCAACTGGGACGAGAGTCGTGAGGAGCAAACATGAATAGATGAAAGGAAGCTGAATGATGCCTGTACTGTAGTTGAAGTGATAATCCTTAGTTGTACTGTCCTCAGATATTTTGAATTTGAGGCTCCCTTCCTTCCCACCCATCTGCCCTTCTGGACTTATCCACAGTGGGAGAGAAGAACAACCCCCACACCCCCCCACACCCAGCTTGTCCAGACAAGGGGCTGTAGAGTCCCAGAAATTGGCCATCCAGTGGATTCCATGCCATAGCCATGCTTCAGGCTGGAGCAGAAGTCAATCGTAGGGTTTCCTGGGCTGCACTATTGACAGGAGCAGATCGCCAAGTCTTTGCTCCAGCACTAAAGCTGGTATATCCGTATGCCGACTGTTTGCTTAGCAGGCAAACACCTGAGCACCGTGCCCCCAGGTCTCCTTACAATTCTCGGGAATCCTGGGTATCAGGAAGGTGCATGCCAGTGATGTCTAGGGGCTTGGCTGTTTCCACTAATAGGCTTAATCTAACACACCATCATTGTGAAAAATGTGTTCACAGTCATATATTTAGAGCTCCTGGCGGAGTTGAAAGGCTAGAACTGCAGGCTCCTTTTCAGAAGGCATTTGGCCTCCTTGACTTCTGCTCACCAGATGGTTGGATCCTGTGCCTTTGGGATGTGTGCGGAGAGAGATCCCTTCACAGCCCATTTCCCCTGCTCTTTGTCTTCTGGTCTTGGGCATGTGGCTGAGTGTCAGTGACTGAGAACAACACTGGGGCTCTGACACTTGGAAAGGCTCTCCCATCCTTGCTTATGCTGCATCATGCTTTGAATCATCATTGTCTCTGGCTGTGGTTATTTTCTCACTAGGCCGGGACAGCTTTAGGGTGTTCTGTAGACTCCCAGGATGCATTACCGTGCCTGGCACACAGTCAGCATTTGATGCGTATTTCTTGACTGCCACTTGATTTGGGACTGAGTGGTGTGAACTTTAAGAAATACATCCTAAGTTTCATTTTTCAACTCCGATGTTCTGTGCTTTTAGATCATTTGAATTCTGTGCCAGTAACTAACACATTTACTGGGTTTATAGTATCATCAATCAATAGGACAAGCAGTAATATCAGGTGGACAAAACCAGCCCAACTCACAGTGATCTCATGTTCCCCGTCGGTGGGTAAAAGTGCGTGCTAGAATCTGTGCAAAATGATGCACATCTTCAGAAAGGAAGAACCCACGGGTCTGGAGACTGGATGAAAAGTTAGGGTGATGATCCAGGCAACCCCAGGTGAAAACTCACCGCCAAGCCTTTGCTGGAGAGTCCGTTTTAGACTCATAGAGCTACTCTGCTTTGACACCACCCAAGCTGCTTTTTCATTTAGCAGTATCAGCGCACATTGTGCATATCGCAGTGTGTTCTCAAAATGACCCCCTTGTTTGATATGGGGAGCTGAAGAGTATAGTAGTTTATTCAAGCTAATTACAAAATTCCCCGATTGGATTTAAATTTCAATGTGATCGTTTTAAGTAGAGCGGATAAGCTGAGGAACCTTAAGCAACTCCACATTTAGCTTGCCTGCGTTCGGTGACTTGTGTCTTTTGTGAATTTCCAAGGTAGGCATTGAAAAAGAAAACTCTGCAGAGATGGGAAGCATTTCCGAGCCACTTGGTACTTAAGTGGTTACCTCCAACCCCCTTTCTGGGACCCTGGGTTTTACTTTTCAATAAAGCCTAAACTTTCTCCTGTCTTGAAGAGGAAGCCTAGGGTCTTCAGGCCTGGAAATGTCTTGGGCTGGGATCACTGATTCCAACCCTGCTCCTGGTTCCAAGTGCTTTCACGCTCAGAAAAGCAGCAACTCTCTGAAAAAGACAAGCATTTGGGTTCCTTTCCAATAACTTTCCCCAAAGAAAGCCCTCTCGCTTTCGCTTAGGACCATACTGAATGGCCCTCAGAGGAATGAATGAGCTCAGTCACATGGGATCATTTAGTTGATTGTCGGCAAGACTTCCTGGAGTTGGACTGTTTGATCTGATTGAAGGAGCATCTATCTGTCCATCTACTTTCCAATGGCCAATAGAACCAGGTGTTCTTTCATGTAGGTGGGTCATGTGTTTTATTCAATTTTCAGCGTTTTTCTTTAGCGGTATTTCGAAATTGCTCGGATCTTGGTGACTTATTTTCATAATTACGGTCATTGTAGAGCATTTGGAGCAGCTGAGGACTTCCAAAGAAGAACGTTAAAAGAATCGTGATCCTACAGAAACATTCCCTAAATACTGCTCCAGCCTTTTTTCTTTCTCTCTCTCTTTATGTGTCTTTGAACTCTTCTCTAAATCTTCCTCATTCTCAAAACGAGAGATGACGAATGGGGCCAAGGAAGTTAGGACTGCATTCGCCATTTCAGGATGGCCGTCCTTTGTCTCTTTAAATAAGTTAGGCCAAGAAAAATGGGTATTTTTTAAATAATAAGGAACATCTGGGATAATGGATTATACTTGTCACAAGAACTTAATGAAGAGTGAAAAGAATTATCTGAGTGTTGTTACCCAGACACAGAATCTGTCGCTATGCCAAGCCGCAGACGTCTCGGGGAAGATGGGCAGTGTTCAGATGGCTCGGGTTCACGGTGTCGGGAGCCATATTGGAGAAAGAACCAGAGCTGCTTGGGAACATCAGTGAGCATGAAATTGATATTGATTTCTTGCCCAACACAAAAGTGTTGAGAAATCTAAAATGTACTTCTGAATGTTAAGCTTGGACTTTGTTTTTTTGTTGTTATATATTTTTAAATATTTTGTCTTAACTTATACTCCTTTTGTCTATTTTCTTCCATCAATTATTTTAAAAAATATTTTCCCTTGGGTTGTGCGAATGCATGCAATCATGTTCTTTCTGGAAGAAGGTAGTTATATTAATGAATGCATAAATGAATAAAAAATTAATGTACAGTGGGAGTAAAGCTTCCTTGAACTGAAGGGTAATGGGTGCGAGAAGGATAATCACACACTTTCCTGAAAGAGGAATAAGAGGAAGCGTAGAGATTTGCATCTTAACCGTGTCTTCTTTTGTTTTTCTCTCTCTCCCCTGATTTTTAATTTTTGGATACTTTAGATCCTTGTCAGGTTGCACAATGTTCGTTGAGAGGCTGTTCGCTGTTCTTCTAGGGCTAACCTAGAGAAACACCATGATTCTTACTCAACCCATCACTGAAAAGCAAGGATGATGACAGTCATTTCTAAGTTATGTTTGTAATTAAAAATACACTTGCCTTGCTCCTATTGCAATTGATTTCTTGAGGGAAAATTTTTTCCCGGTAATTAATAGAAGCCATAAATCTTGGCAAGCTGTTTCTGTTAACAGCACAGTAATATAGGAACCTGAGGCTTTAGGATGACACCCTGTTAGATATTTAGCTAGAAATTGCTTGCTCTATTTAATAAATGCACCAAATGGTTTCCAACCAAAGCACATTGAAAACCAAAACGATTCCAAGTTCCCTTGCTTGTCCAGCACCTTAAATGGCCAAACTCCACTTCTTCTATGTTGTTGTTGACTTTGTATAGCTCAGTGGTTTTACTGAGTTTTGCCATATTATCATATTACTTAGGCCTTTTGTTATAGATCTATGAAATGTAGTTGGTGTCAATACAGTTTCTGACATTATTATGTCTATGATCCTTTGAGTTAAAAAAGAAAAAAAAAGCCCCAGTTCCTTCAGCTGGCCAACTGGCAGATCTGAAACAATCCCATTCTTCCAAATCACCAAATTATAATGTGTCTCATTCTCCCTATTGGTCATGTTCCTGTGGAGGCCTCCTTCATACTAATCGTAGTTCTTCTAGCTGAATGACGAGATCCGTTGACTCAACTCTAGTAAGTGTTTGCATGAATAGAGGAATGCACCATGAATAGGTGCTTCTTCACAGCTCTCCCAGTCAGCTTTAGAGTAACTGAAATGCAGTTATTTTGAGAGAGTATAGCGAACATATAATCAGAACATAGAGTTTATGAAAATGGGATAATATATTAATTAAGGTAATTCAGGGCCCACAGTGTTATATAGTCTCCATCTCTATATTTTCTAATAATTAGTGCCACACTCTATCTTAATTTTATCACAACAAATTCTGCAGCTTCATCAAACAGGATGAATCACTTCTAGAAAATAATGAAACGTTTTCGGAGCCTCTGATGCTTGCGTGGTTTAAGTGGTACTAAAGCTTTCAGGAAAATCCGTGCACAGCCTCTTCATTCGTCAGAACTTCCCCCAGGGCTTTGCAGTGCTGTGCGACAGCCTAGACACACAAGCCGCTTGATTTTTCCAGGATCTGGAAGATGAGTGCATTGAGCACACACTGACGTGTGCCTTTCTATAGGACCGACAAGGGGCGGGGCCGTTTGTGAGAAACGAACGCGCGTGGCTTGGCGAACATCACTTTTTATTGGCAGAGTAGGTTGTCTACCCTTGGAAAGCAAGAGTGCCATCTGATTGGCCAGTTTCCCCTTCCCTTTGGTTACACGGATGCTCCCCAGGAGTTGAAGTTCACACTCCGAAAGCAACCAAGATTAGAAGCAAGCCCTTCTGAAGGTGGCCAGGTCTCTGCTTTTCCCTCTTCTGCGTTTCATACCAGCCACCCCAAAGTACGCGTTCCTCAACACACCACTCTTATGCCTGCCTCTAGGAAACTGCTTTTGTATATGTCTCTGACGTCTTTCCTCAACACACCACTCTTATGCAAGCCTCTAGGAAACTGCTTTTATCTATGTCTCTGACGTCTTTCCTCAACACACCACTCTTATGCATGCCTCTAGGAAACTGCTTTTATCTATGTCTCTGACGTCCTCCTTCCTTGCCGCTGTCAAATCTCTACCGATTCTTCAGTTCCTTCGTTTCCTTCACCATTATCTTGGATTTCTTTGGGTAGATTGAATTGCAGCCTGGTCCTTGAATATAGACCACTGTGTGCTAGCTCCACCAAGACTGAGAGTCACGTATCTTCGTTATTTGTTCATAACTTTTAGCCACCCCCACGAAGCCGAGATCCCCAAGCATAGCAATGTGTGTGCCCCACTGCTGAGTTTAGTCTCCAGCATTCAGTTTCCAGGCCATGCGACCTTGGTCCCCTGAAGAAAGCTAAGATTTCAGGAGATCTTCTCATTCCACATCGGAGTCTCAGGAAAGAACTGTGGTGGTGTGGCTTTACCACCAAACAAGGTAAAGGAAGGTCATGCCGTCCTTGAGGGATCTGCTCAACTAGTCAGGCTGGACACTGCCCCTGAGCTACTCTAGCCTTGCTGAGGAAGGCTAAGCAGTTACTCGCCAGAGAGGCAGCTCTCTCATTACACGAAGTGTGAACTGCTGTGTATAATTCCTTTCCCACAAGGTACTTCAGGCTGATTTTGAGTGTGAGTGAGCATCTTTTTATTGAGACCACTGGTGGGCTTCAGCAACTGCCCTTGAGGTGAGCAGGCCGACAGCGCAGTCAGCTGCCGGAATACCTTATGAGACACGTGCCCTCTGCCACATGGGGTCCATAGGAGTTGAAAATTGATGGTATCCAACAACAGTAGTTTCCTCTATCGGAAAAAAAAAGTACAACTTTATTGTAGAAACAGGAGATAAGAAATTAAAGAACTTGCTATAACCTCTCAGAGCTACCCTCAGGTAAGCCTTCATTGTGGTTGTTAGGTACCAGTTGTCAGTTGGCTCTGACCCTTACTGACCCTATCAGGGTACCGCAGCACGTCACACCACCAGTACTGCGCTGCCCACACGGTTCATAGGTGGAGCCCATTGCTGCAACTGCGGTCTCAGCCTAGCTCCCTGAAGGGCCTCCTCTTTTTTCTCGTCACCTCTGTTTTACCAAGCGTGATGTGCTTTCCCCCAAACTGTCTCTCCTGACAACTTGTCCCAGAGTATGTGCGATGCCTCTAAAGAACAGTCTGGCTACCCGTCTTCCAAGACAGCTTTGTTTGTTTTTCATCGTAGTTCCTGAGAATTCCGGTTGCTGTGAAGTGAATTTAAAATAGCAGATTATAATGTGTAATCTCTTTAGCCAGCCTCTTCCACTTAGTAATGGATAATGAAGGACTTCCCATTTTGTAAGTGATCAATCTGCATCAAGATTTTCACTACTTGAGTTTGTTAAAAGTGGCAGGGCAGCATTACATGTCCACAAATCCGGTTTAGCACTATTGGGTTGAATACTGGGGAGTACTTTTGGAATTGATGGGCGTTTGCAGAGAGCATTAAATGTAGCTCACAGGGTGTAGCATTAATTAAAAAGTCTCTTGTTTGAGTTATTTCTGTTCAAAATTTGTTTTTAAAAAATAGAGATTAAAAAAAGATTTTAATGTTCATGTAAAAGTCACTATGTTTTGATATTTTTGACCTTTTGTATTTAATTTCAGAGTTGTTTTGATGAAATACGAGATGATAAGCTTGGGTTTTAATTAATTTTATAAAGCCAACAGCAAGGGAGCCAATTCTTCTCTTCTCTCCACCCGCTATCCTGTGTCCAGACGTACTACTTGAACTGCATCCCATATGGAAAAGAATTGAACTTATTCAATGTCCAACTTCCCAAATTTCAGACCAGACAATTACAATCTCTACGTAGTGAATCCTGGTTACAAAGAGAACAGGAAAATTAATTGACCTCATATTCACTAGAATTCGGTGATATGCGATATCCCAGGTTATCATAACCTGCTGAATTGCTCAGGTGGCCAGGCCATGGGATGGCAACTTGCTTATTACTGTGAGACAGGTGTATTAGCCAACTAGATTTTATCCTTGTGAATTTGATCTTTAGAAATTCTTAAAATAATCTCGAATTAAATCATTTGGAATGATGCCAGTCCTACCCCCACCCGCTGCAGCCTTTCTCCTCTTCCTTCTATTTTCCATAAATTATTCTGTTTGAATTTGATTGCAATGAAGCAGCTTATCTTTTGAAAATTAAAACAAAACTGACAATGAAGAACCACCTTGGACAAGCACCTAGAAGACACTGGAGGAAAACAGGGACTAACCTCTGCCCACTACAGAGGGAAGATTTGTTCTCTTTTAAGGAAGTCCTTTTCCGGAATGCAAAGCTGGTTTAAAATACTTGCGCTATTCCTGGTTGTAGTAAGTTGATTAACTCCCTTCTCCCAGATATCCATACCCAAATCCCTGGAGCCTCTGCCTCAGTTGGTTCTATTCCATGCTGGGGGTAAAGTAAGAGTGCAGATGGGATCATCATATGTGCTAATCAATTGACTTGAGTTTGGGGGGCTAGCCTGGGCTATCTGCTTGTGTCCCGTATAGTCACAGGGTCCAGAAATGTTTAAAAGGGAGCAACAGCCAAATGCTAGATTGATGTTATCTCTGGAATAGTTGGTTGGCTTTTGCTGGCTTTGAAGATGGACCAGAACCGTGGGGCAAGGAGTGTTGGTGTCCTGTAGCAAAGGCAAAAATATGGGTTCTCTTAAAGAACTTCCAGAAAAGGACATAACCCTGGCAACACGTTGATTGTAGCCCAGGGAGACCAACTGCAGACTCCTTACCTCCAGAATTGGAAGAGAATGCATTCGCCGTGTTTTAAACCACGAAATTTGTGGTCATTAATTGTAGCAGCAATGGGAAGCTAACTGCTTCCCTATCGTTTATTTAGAAATACCCTTTGACTGTTACAAACTACACAGCAAACCACTGCCATCAAGTTGATTCTGACTCTCAGCGACTCTGTAGGATCCATGAGGCTGTACATCTCTACAGGAGTAGACAGCTTTATATTTATCTTATGATGGGACTGTTGGCTTTGAACCTCTCACCTTATGGTTGGTAGTCCAATGCTGACCCAGCAGCAGCACTAGGGCCCCTTTGTTTGGTCTGTAGTTTGTTAAGTTTGGACACTCATGTCCAGTCATACTTCTCCCTCGCTCCATTCATGGACCTTGTTAGCCCTAGTACCAGTGTGAGTAAATGCAGCGTGTCGGCTAGGTTTGGAGGGCAGGCGACAAAATAGACACATGAAGGTAAGTAAACCAGCATTGCTACAAAATCATCGAAAATAGTCAACATATCCTCCATCCAGTCCCAGATATCTTTGCAGTGGCGTTTCCATCACCCTTACGTTTCCCCTGAAGATTCCTGCCCTCTTCCATTACACTTGTCAACGTGGCAGTTGGGTCGTCCTCCTGGCACCCTAGCTGTGCTTCTTTGACAAGTTCAGGAAGTCCGAGGAGCAAAAGGAAGCCTGAATAGCTGCTAGCAGGGCTGCAGGCAGGGAGGGGCAAGGCTTCCCAGGGGGTTGCTCCTTGGGACACCCTTGTGTTGTCCCAATGAGAGGAAAAAAAGAAATTCCACAGTGCCATTTTCTTGCCTTTTCACCTCATCAACGTAGTTGTCAACTTTCTTAAAACTTCTTTTAAGTAAGCCCGAGGGATTGTCCTTTACCCTTGGAGATAATCCATAAAGCTGGACTATCTCCGGAATCCATAGTTGACCGTTCCTCACGAACATCTCTGCTTTGCATTCCCTGGCCTGGCAGATCCCCTCAGAAGCTACTGTCTTGATTTGTGTGTGTGTGTGTGTGTGTTTGGGGGGGGGGGTGCATTCCCATGAGTCCAAGATGAGTGTATTGCTGGGAGACTGGGCTAGCAGCCATCCACTGATTGCAAACCCGCATTGCTCAGAATCAGTCCACGTGTGTTCGAACTGGAACCTTGATAGCAGGGGTTTTTGACTCCCTCAAAATTCTCAAAGGTACCAACACAACCTTTATGGTAGAATTGTAAAAATATTGGCAAACTTATGGCCCATAAATGGAAAAGAGTAAAATAGGGGATGAAGGTGGGGGCTGATTGGCCTGAGTTTTGATCCCATCCCTGATTAGTTTCCTACCAATCCAGCTTTCAGGAAACAGTTCACATCCTTGGGGGTCTTCACGGTCAAAATGCTCTGCATGGCACAGTCACCCGACTCCCAAACAAAGCATCCTTCTTCTTAGAAGACCACACTTGCACCATCACTGTAGGTCTCTTATGGAGGCTGAAGATCTCGTCCTCTTCCTTGAGCCCTATTCCAGTCAAGGTTAAGGGAAGGCTGTGTCTGTTTCAGACACTTAATAAAATCGACTGTAACGGACTCTTAACTCCACCGGAGCTCTAAGGCCCCTCAGTATGACTGGCTTCAGAATGCAAACATCTGTGTGCATAAGCTCAGTGCTCTTCGGTTCCGGATGTACGGGCTTCACCAGGTGAGAGCAAGTCATCTCAGTGGCCTCCCCCACGATCCCCTTCCAGAACATTTCTCAAGGTGACACGCCCCAGGTTTGCCGATGAGACCTTTGGAATGACAGCTAGAATCAGTGTGATCTTTTGAGACTTCCATACTGTGCAGTGCCGTCGACACACTGTTGTAACAGGTGGTGTGGGAACCATGCGGAAATGGGAGGAAGGTGTCGAGCTTGTCTTGCAAACGGAAGCGTGGCTCTGTTGAATCCTTAGGTGGCAGACATGCCGAGGCACCCAAGTACCAGGATGCCGTCCAAGGCAGGTTTCTGGGAGGAACAGCCCCTGCTGGGAACTCTCTGTCACTGCCAGAAATTGGACTGTGTTCGGCACGCCATGTTCTCATTTTCAAGACACAAATAGCTTCTGCTGACAGTAAATCCCGACTGCAAATCCCGTCTTATTTCCAACGCTGTTAATTCAGATCATTAGAACTCAGTTTGAAGGTATTCGTATGTTCATTCTTCCATGTTCCTCCTTGCCTTGGGGACACGTTGACAAGGCATCAAGAAAATACATGCGAATGTGCTGTATTCTTGGATTCCAGCATATCTAGAGACTTATGCTGATTTAAGTGTTATGCTAATTAATGTAGACTCCTTGTTTTATTGGCCAAAAGTTATAGTTGCCCCAAAGGCTGCAAAGTGTACCTCATTTAGCTTCTTGGAAAGCATGTTTGGTTGGTCTGATTGTTTAACACAACTGTTCTTCACAATTTAAGGATTAGCCAAAATTAATTGCTGAAGAAAAGTGTCCCCCTCCTCAAAATGTTTGTGTCTGCTAGAAATTCAAATTCTGAATCATGATGTTTGCATGTACTTTTTCAGTGACTTCCATCCATCCATCCATCCATCCATCCATCCATCCTCTATCTATCTATCTATCTATCTCTATCTACTTTCATGTATACATGGTATCTTACGATTTTCTCTCAACTTCCATGTTCTCCTTAGTTTATAGCAGCCCAGGGAGAATCATGAATTCCTGGGCTTCTCCGTGGAAATCTGATCCACTGGATCGGAGTGATGACTCATGAATCCCGGTGTCAGCAATGGTCTAGCTCAGGGGTCAGCACACTTTTGAGAAGGAAGAGCCAGTGCTGTCCCTCACAGTTGAAAAATTACCCGAGAGCCGTAAATATAGTCACAAGCAAGTGAAATCATCGATGTCTGACTAAGGTCCTTTAAAAGGAATGAGGATAGTTTTATTTTCGCTTTCAGTTTACTTCAGAGTCACATATACTTACGGATAGCGCAGCAGAAGGTTCATGAGCCACAGTTTGCCGACCCCTGCTCTAGATGACCAGGGACTCAACTTATCTGGCTCACCATTCCCTTTTGAGATTGCACCCCCCTGAGTAATTGTGTCGGCTTTTATACTGTAGCTCGTGACCTCGGACCAAATATGGACCGTGGAGCATTCCAGGGTCCTCTAAGGAATAGCATTGTGGACTTGGGAAACACTCGAACTCACTGCCCGCCAGGAGATCTTGACTCGGAAAGACCATGGAGACCAGCGTGCTCCCTGGACGGGAGGATCTTGAGATGTTCCCTGACGTAGGTGGGGCGTGTTGTCAGGGGAGACCCGTCCCTGGAGATGGACATCACGTGTGATAAGGTGGAGGGACAGTGAGAAAGAGGAAGGTTGTAGATGAGCTGGATTGACACCTTAGCTGCCAGAGTGGACTGAGCAAAGGACTAATTGTGAGGACGGTGTGGGGTCGGGCTAGGTTTTGTTTCGCTCTGTTGTGCACAGGGTCGCTATGGGTCAGAACTGACTCCGTGACACCCAACAACAGGAATAACAACAGACCGAGACAGAACTGCTACTTTGGGATTATGAGACCGTAACTCTTTACAGGAGTAGAAAGCCTCATCCTTCTTCGGCAGAGCGCCTAGTGTTGGTGAACTGATGACCAATGCGTAAACACTACACTACCAGGACTCCTTTGGAAAAGACTCGTCAACATTTCTTTTTTGAACCTGAAGTTACCTGAAGACTACCTTGTGATTTTATTATTTCTAATGATTGATGAAGAGCCTGAAGCAAAAATTAATATATTTGTTAAATTAAAGCCCAGCAGAACCTCGATTCGTATATTCTAAAGTTTGACTCCTACTTTTTCCCATTGTTGATGTTACTGGTTGTGTGTGTGTGTGTGTGTGTGGTGGAACCAGTTGCAGTCCATTTGACTCCAACAAGTGGCAGCTGTAGATGTACGGTAAGACCTTTGTTGTGTACGGTTGCCAGTGGCTCTGTTGTTGGATGCAGGTCGCAAGCCCTTTTCCCCAAGGAACTTATGGTGGTGATCAAACCAACAACCTTGGTTCACGTTGAGTTCATTAACCATACGTACTTCCCAGAGGTAGAAAGGATATAGTAACTCATTTCTCCTAGGTATTTTTTAATACTCATTCCTTTAGATGTAATGCATATGGATGCTATCATAGCACTGGTTATCAGAGACAGATTGGTAAATATACTGTTTCCAAGAGGATCCTTATTTCTGTGATAAAACAACAGCAACAAAATGGGCGGGACCAATTTGTCTCCTTTTCCACTGATGTATCTTCGGTATGCCTAACAATTTGCATGAGCAGGCCTTCCCAAATCCATTTGGGTGATACTGTTGCCATAAGAGTAATAATAGCCATGAGACCACCAATGTCCGCTGCTGAGATTTCCTCTAAAATATAAAGATTGCAGCTGGCTTCTTATTTCTGTCCATTCTAAAGCTTCGAGGGCACGCCTGATCTGTCTGGGTCCACTGGATCGTGCCTAATTGAGTTAATGAAGCTCTTCTGTAACAAGAACTCTCCAAAGGAAAATAAAAACACAGAATGAAATTTCAGAATGCAAATTAGCCTAGCTTCGCTGGCTTTCACTCTCAGGGGTAGAAGACAACAGAGTAAAAGGAAATTCTTAAATTAAAGCCAATTTGCACCACACAGTCAAAGATCAGGTTTCCCTAAAATGGTCACGGGGGATCTGCCTACATCTCTGGCCGATGGTAGCCCAGTCTGCAAGGCAAGGACCTTCTATGTACTGTGTCATGCCAATGACTTCCTGGTCGTGCTTCGTGACGTCTTTGAGGACCTGGGATTGTCATCGCACCAATTGATTGCGAGAGATATATATAATATATAACAATGTATATATAACATATAATAATGTGTGTATGTATATATAATAATGTGTGTGTGTGTATATATATATGTGTGTGTATATATATATATATATATATAAATTTATTTTATATATATATAAAATAAAATTATTCTGAGCCACAGTGAGGACTAAGGTCTGTGATTCTCTACATCCTGCTTCTGCCCAGTAAGAAGTTTGTTTCTTGTAACACATGCTGGAAAATGTGGGTGATTTGGCTATATAATGACCATGTATCATTTGCCAGATTCTCTTAAGGTTAAATATTTGAAGCCTACAACCTCTTTACTCTTTATTTTTCTTTCAGGAGATGGGGGAACTTTTACTCTATAAGTTGAATTTCATTACTCCCATTGGATTCGATAGGATTAGGGAAGCTTAAGGCGTATGATAATAGAATGGCTATTATTGTCTTCACAAGTGATACTAATGCCAGAAGTAGGTTTTAGTGAAATCTCCATTCTTCCTCTTCTCCACCCATTTGACCGCTGTCAGTAGAGTTGGAGGGGGAGGGGGGAAAGGGGGAGGTGGAGGGGGGATGGATGATTCATTTTAGCTGGTCAGCTCTTTGAACTATTTAAGGGGGGCAGAGTTATAAGAAAACTGAGGAATTAAAGTTCAAATCTAAATCTTAATTTTTGCAGATTTTGTGTATAGACTGTGGTTATTTGTAAGATGTAGAATAACCAGAATGCAATGATAGATCGGAAGATGTGGCCCAGTGTACATAATCTCTCTGGGTCTTGGCTTTATGTATTTTGAGGGGAATTCAAACAAATATTCTCCATGTCTTTCAGGTCTGTGATTTTTATGTTTGAAAATCTTGTCATGGTATAAAATATTCTAAACACATCAGATCCAGTGGTGTCTTTGAGTTATTTTGAGTCTTGGAGAGTTGACTTCCATTTATGACAAACCTTCCGTGACAGTACAAAGCACTGCCCAGTCTGTAGACCCCTCTGAATCACTGTTAGCTTGGAGTCTATTGCCATAGTCATTGAATGCCATTTTGAGTTACTTTAACTTAGAGGGCTATCTCCCAGCATTGCATCTATCCAATCCACAGGGTTGTAATTGGCTAATTTTCAGAAGTAGCCACTAGGTCTTTCTTTCTAGTCTTTCTTAGTCCAGAAGCTTCTGTGAAATGTCTTCAGTTTGGGTGACCCTCCTGGTACTAAAAATTCCAGTGGCATAGCTTCTAGCATAACAGCATCCAGCTGCCGCCATACAATAAACACAGAGCGGTAGCAGAGTTCCGTAGTGTCATAGAAAGCAACACAATATAAAAGATGTCAGTGTGCCAGCAGAGGGCAGACAGCTGGTGGTGGCGGCCAGACATGGTTCTCCTTGATGAGTCAGTGTAACAGCCGTTAGACCATGTCTCTAGATTCCCTTTACTGGGATACGCATAGTGAAATGTTGTAACAAGTTCACCTATGAAGTGCTCTTACTTTAATAAAGTTTGTGTCTGTTTTTTGGGGCTGCAGACTAGAAAAGACAGGAAAATAAGACACTGTAGGAGCTTCCAGCATTAAATTACAAGTACAGCCTAGGAGTGCTTTGGTACTTATGGTAAGAGAGGAAGAGAGGCATTAACTAAGAAGATTTATGCAAGCAGGGTCAATATCATTTTATGATCTATTTTTATAACCCTTTGGAATATTGTAAATTATTTTAAAAATTAATACTGATTAATAGCACATCCATAGCTTATTTGTGTTTTGATTAGTTACAATAAAATTTAACCCCAGTTGGATTGATGGGGAATCCGTGATACAGAAAAGACAAGAGGTTATGAGATGCTGGATCCGTTACAGCTTCCTTATCTGTCAAATGAGGATTTGCCGTCACCCAAGGGGTTGTTGAAAGGCATAATAAAATAATACAGGGAAAGACTTCCCAAGTGTCTGGCGCATTGCTAATGTTTCATCAAAGGCAATACACTTCTTACTCATTAAAAGTGGTCATATGTGGTTTAGTCAATGCGCATGCTCCCGTAAGGTTGTAACAGTGCACACAAACCCCTAGCTAAGAGTGGGATGCAGCAGATGTACCTGGATGGACAATATTACCACCCCCATCCCCACACACTTATTTTCTACAGTGATATCAGTGTAATCTAGCTGCATAAACAACACATATTTTCTTTCCAATTGAGGTTTTCTCTGTTCTATTCGGTCATCTAGAGCTTTTCTTTGACTCTTTATTTTGTATGTTTTTGTGTTTTTCTATCTTTGAAATCCAGGATGGGTGAATCTATAGCGACAGTAACTGGATTGATGGCTCCTTGGGGTTCCGGCAGGGGAAGTTGGTGGGAGGTGGGGGTGGGGGTGGGGGTGGCAGAATGAGGACCTAATAAAAAGGAATACAAGAAAAAAGAGAAAGTTCTAAAGCCGATTGTGGTAATGATTGTACAACTCTTCTTGATATAATTGAACAGTTGAATTGTATCATATTTGGATTATGTCCCAAGGCAACTTTATAAAAACACAACAAAAATGGTTAATTACCAGTGATCTTCGGAGGTCTAGAAAATATTCTTCACCATGAAATTTTTAAATCAAAGATTAAGAATGTGCAGAAAATAGCCTAACATGACAAATACCCCTGAACTACTCCCATTGTACTGTGTAAAGCGAAACCAAACCACTCGAGTTGCCCTCCTCTTTGCCCTCTTCCCAGCTGCCATTCTCACACCTATCTCAGCAGAAGACAAACCCATCTCTGATTTGCCAATCTCTCCTCCCTCCAACTATTTATATACCTAAAGCACCTGACTTAAATAGCAGATAACACAGTTCTGCATGCTCCCCAGCTTTATTTAGATTGCTGTTACTTAAATAAATGGTATACCACTTTGAAGTTTGTGTCTCAATACTCTGTTTTTTAAAGATTTGTTTTGAAAAGATCATCTTGATCACTAGCTTTATTGCCTTATTATTCCATTGAATTAATAAGCCACCATTTATTAATCCACCCTGAAGTTAATGAGCATTGGAGCGGTATCTAATCTTTAGCAATGCCAGGCAATACTGCCATTGATATGCTTGTCCATGTCTTTCTGTTTACCTGGGAAGAGAACAGCCAGGGATCAGCCATGAATTTGAATTGCTAAATTGAATTTTTTTTAATACAGCTTTACTAGATCTTGCCAAATTTCTCTCCAGTTGATGTGCTTATTTATATTTATAGCAGCCTATGAATAAGATTTATTTTTCTACTTATCTTTGCCAACGTTTGGTATTGTCAGTTTAAAATGTTGCCAGTAGGATGGGGCTGAAACAATATTTCCTTGTGACAAGTTATATGTCCCCCTGTGGATGCACTTTATTATTACTAATTATTATTCTATCAATTGCCTGTTACATGCATCCTTTCAGCATTCTTGCTCGAGGTTCCGCCCTTCTCTCTAGCATCTGAGAGTCCGTTACTGGCCTGTCACTTGTGTAGGTTGTGGGCTGTGCTCACACAGACTTTCCGGCTGTACTTCCTTCTCCTGTTTTCTTCACACAAGCAGGACATGCTGAGGCTCCTGTAGTGGAACACGCCCCTCTGTCTGTAGGGTTGTTGCCTGTTGTGAGATGTCTCAGAAATCCGTCTTTGTCCCAAAGTTATACATATATTCAAATGTGCTGTTTTCAATTTAAACCTTGGACTCACGCAAAATTAGACCGTCTTTTTGGTGCACAATCGGGATCGCCGGGCGCGTTGCTTTTGCACTTTCTTCCCGATTGAAATGCCTGTGCTTTTCTATTGTGAGTTCCCAGGTGTCAGTTCTTGACTTCTGTAGCCCAACATCTTTCCTGTATTCTTGCTCCATGCAGCCAACTGTGTTTGTGAGAAACTCGTCCGTTTTCAGGAAAATGTGAAATGGATGGACACTTGTTTTTTCCCTCATCTCCTCATAATAGTTTACAATCTCGACATCATATAAAATCCTGTTCCCCTTTCCATTTTCCATCCATTTTATTTATACACACTCCCAGTTGCCCCATAGCAGACTTTGAGTTTATGTTTTAATTTAGGTCTATTTTTGTTCGTATTTCACTAATTTCTAATTTTGATAATTATTTTGTCACTTAGATGTACTCTGGGCTTCTTTCTGCAGTTTATTCATTTGAATGAGAAGCTCACCCATATCTCTTTATTTTTCCCTCCTCCTCCTTAGAGATGCTAATATGCTGTCTCTAACATCTTGCTTCCCCCTACTTACGCTTCCCACTGCTGGACCACACGCGTTCTCATGCTACTTCTGCGGCCTCTGCCCAGCACGAGCCCGTTAATCGAATGAATTGCAACCAAGCATGCGCAGTGCTTGTCCTTGTGAGCTGCTGTTGGGTTGGCTCGACTCTGCCTCATGGTGACCTTAGGTAGAGCAGGATAAAAAGGTACTCAGTTCTGTACCCTCTTCTCATTAGTCTTACTATGATTCTTTTCAAGCCAATAGCAATGTAATGGACCCTGACCAGAGCTGCAAGTTGTTGGTCAATAAGCCTGCCCCATCTTCTCATTGCTGGTGTGCTGGATTCCCTTGATCCCCTTGTTATGTCTGCTCATCTCCTGGAGGGCTCCTCTTATTTCCACTGGCCCTCAGCTTTACCAAACTCGTCCTTTCTAGCGATTTGTCTTCCCTGATAACTTGTCCAAGGTGAGCAAATTGGAATCTTGATTTGTCAAGAATGTGCTATGATAAAAATAGGTGCCAAAGTGTTAGTTGTGACTCACAGCGACCCTGGGTACAATGGAATGAGACACTACCCAGCCTCAGCCACCCTCTCAACTTCTATTAGAGCCGAATGTGGTGGCCACTGTGCTACCCCGTCCCCAAAGAGGAAGGGTGGGATGGAGCAACACAGCGATCAATGAGTCTCTGCAAGTATGTTCTCATTCTCAACTAACTGGAAACAAGGGTCTGGGCAATTCCCCAGTTTTCGTCTGCTTCTTATTGTCTGTTCAGCAAACCCTTTGAGAGACGGATGACAGTGACAATCTGGGCCCCATATTTAGCTTCAGATTTCCACCGAATCCTTGCAAAACCATTTATTCTTCCATTACTTAAAAACTCTCATATGTGTTTATTAATATATATTTACATAAGTGCCTTTATGATTAGTAACTGTAGGAAGTATGCATCTATAACTATATGTATATAATTTATATTGTTATATTTATATGTAGGTGGGTGTATATATAATTTGGATCTTATTCAACTAATTATGTAATACTTATTTTGTTGTATTTACCAGGGACTGGACAGCCAATTAACTCTTTTCTCTAATCAGCCCATTTTCTAAATTCTGCCTCACTTTGTAGACAAGGCTAAAAATGGTGTTCTAATGAGCACCCTGGTTTCCACCGGTTCTCCCTTACCTATGAAAGGCTCTCCTGACTGAATTTCCAACATCTTGTGTCTCCTTAGCTTCATGGCTGAGTGGTTTTGTCGCTTGCAAGACTCAGACATCCACTGCAGCATAGATTTAAAAGCAAAGAGAGGAAAGGCAGGGATCCGTATTGCACCAGGGAAACTTAATTGCTACATGTAAAGACTCCACAATTTTCGTCTGTTATTTATATGATGGTTCAGTCACATTCTAAGGCATTGTCTTATGGCTGCTCTGCAGTGTTCACCATGGATCATTTTGAATCGGCCTCATCCCCGCGACCCCCTTGGACATATTATCTTATTCTTTCATTTATTTTTCAGAACATGTTCTCTTTTCTCATGTCTACTATTGATGATAACACTTCATATTTTGCAAATTATATACATGTGTTCTTAATAATGGACATTATTGGAACGTGTTTGTCACTAATGAAAATAGTAAACAAAGCCATTACCAGTGAGTCCATTCCACACCCCTAGAGACACTGTGGGGGCATAGTTGCTACTGCTAATTTTGAGGTCAGCCGTTCAAAACCACCAGCTGCTCTGCAGGAGAAAGAGGAGGCTTTCTACTCCCATAAAGAGTTCCATCTCCAAAACCCACAGGGGCCTTTCTACTCCGTCCTAAAGGGTCGCCATGAGTCAGAATTGACTTGACGACGGCAAGTTTGTTTTGTTTGTTTGTTTATTTGGTTGGTTGGTTGGCTTTAGTCTAGAGACACTGTGGAACAGAGTAGAACTCCCCCCCCAGGGTTTCAAGGCTGTGACAGGTGTGGACGGAGGCTGCCACATCACTTTTTTACCGCGAGCAGCTGACTTCTCGGGAAGCGGTCCTGCATGTAGCCACCTTTGTGCCTTTCGTAGATCCATTGTTTCCTGCGTGACAGCGACTTCCTAGCTGCAGAGCTGGGGGAGAGTTCATGAGGCCTGTTGTTATTGCCCCAAACATGGGAGACAGGCCATTCATTGCTTCCCTACAAAGGTGTACTTGAAGCAGAGCACAGTGCTGCTTTCTTCGCACCTCTGATGACTCACCTTTACTGCATGAGGAAGGACTGACCCTGTAGTGTGGCCTTGGGCTCCCACCCATGTCATCAACCTGTAGAACCTTCCGACCCCATTTGTCTGGCCCGGCCATCCTCTTAGAGTCCTTCTCATATGTATGTCCAAGTGAGTCCTTCCACTCAGTGTCATGGCGTCTCTTTTTACCTCTTGATAAATCCATCTTGTCCGTGACAGACTCACTATTAGAAGCCCCTTTTGGACCTCTTTCTTGATTCCTTTCGTTAATCAGCCCTGTGCGCAGCTTTGATCTGATGAGGCACCTTTGAGAGTCTTGAGTCAGACTTTGGTTTGCTGCGCTGTGTGCCTTTTTTGATGTAAAATTCGAGTTACCCATGCTTCTAGTCACGTGGCCCCCGTCTGTGCAAACATTTTGTTGACCTGAATTGAGAAACAAGCAACCCCAATCAGACATTTTAGAAAATATTAGAAGAACCCTAAACGTTTTAGAGAAATCTTTGAAAAGCCATCTGACTAGAAAGAGCAGCCTGTTGGGTAAGCACTGGAGTGCTCGCTGCAAGACTGGAGGTTCAAACCCAGCAGCTGATCCAAAGGAGAGCGGTGAAGCTTTCCGCTGCAAGAAAAGCAGACACCCTTGGAAACCCTCCTCAGGATCGCTGCGTCCGGATAGACTGGACTGGTGCCTGTGGTTACGGCCATAAACAACCAGGAATTGACCCTGCCCCTAGCTCACATCAGTCAGGGTCAAGGATTCAGTCTGGAAGTGTGCTTCAAATGCTGAATTGTTCCACTGAATTCGCATTGACACCAAAACAAACCTAATAACACTGGTGTAGAATCATTAGAGCTGTTGACATTCTTAAAAAAATAAAAATTAGACATGAAAGAATCGAATGGCTGCAGGAAATCCATACCAGCAGTTGTTTGAAAACTGTGCACATTAATATTTAATAGGAAAGGGGGTGGGGAAGCCTTCCGTAATCATCACACATTTCACGATTTGGTGTCTAAGGAGAGATAAATAGTTTGTGCAAACATGATTCTCCTCTAAGCTGCATGCATATGAAATCACACTCACTGCAGCATGGGAGGATCTGCAGGCTGTTCTGGTCAACTCATTGGTAAATGTAAACTGACCCGAGTACCCGTTTGTACTGGAGCTGCGGTAGCATAGCTCCTGTAGTAGAATTGCCAGTGATAAAGGGTTCCTACGGGGATCCTTGCCCCCTTCCTACCCTTATCTGTTCAGTACAACTGCCTAGGGCCTTCAGAGACACCCCCCCCCCCCATTCAGTGCCAAAGTGCTCCTTGCCTCCATCCTGGCCCTAGCAGTTCTTGGCAAACCAAAAAACCAAACTCTCTACCACCAAGTCGACGTGGGGAAGGCACGTAGTGACGGAAGAGGACAAGGCAGAGCTGCCCCTGTGGGATTCTGAGACTGTCATTCTCTATAGGCGTAGAAAGCTTCATCTATTCCCAGCGGAGCAGTGGGTGGTTTTTAACTGCTCACCTTGTGGCTAGCAGTCCAGTGTGTAACCACCACACCACCAGAGCTCCGCCGTGCTTAGCACAGAGTGGGTATTTCCTATGTTTTACTTAGTGAACTCACCAATCTTCTCTCAGTAAAAAAAAAAGTATCGGCACATAATGCATGCCCCATACAATTCATTGAGTTACATATAGCAAAATGAATTGTGCAGTCATCACCATGATCAATTTTAGAATATTTTCTTCATACACCTACTGCTTTTAGCTCACCATTACCTACCAACCTCTTCTGTCGTAACCACGAGGAACTATTCAACTCGTTATTGGCTCTGTGGATCACCTCTCCTGGATTTTAGGAAAATCATATAAAAAAGCAGAAACACAGACAACAAACTCAGAAAAACCTCAATTCGAGCACCAGCAGAAGATCACAGGAGCTGTTGTTAGCTGTCATCGATTCTGTTCCATCTGCCTTGTTAAAGACCCTGTGTGTCACCGTAGGAAACACCACCCAGTCCTCTGCCATCATCCCTGTTGGGTCAAAGGGAGAAACAGATAGCTTTGTATCAGATTCTACCGATTTCTGTAGTAGTCCACTTTCCAGTGCCCTCGGTCTGAGGGCCGCGCTGTTCACGCCCTTGCCCAATGGTCTGAGGGGATGCCCACGTCAGCTTTGTTTGTCTTTGAAACTCTTAAACTCATTTTGCAAAACTGATCACCATGTAACTTTTTCCCCAAGCCTGAATTATTCCTGAGCAAAAGGTGTACCTCCTTGTTTGTCTGAGGGCTTGACGGGCCACGGGTGGAGCTCAGGACCTCCTCTGTGCTTGAACATGCGATGTAGGTGGCTTCTCTGCAGTCACTGTCCCCACAGAAGACAGACCACCATCTGGGAAAGACAGAGAGGGTAGGGGACCGGGGCTAGGTAGCAAAGGGCATTTATTAGCTTGTGTGTTTATTTTTTGTTTGTTTTGTTTTAAGAATTGAGAGAGGACAGCAAGCAAAAAGCGCTCCCCAGGTCCTAAGACTTTACCCATTTGCGACTGCACACTGGGCCATTGAATAAGTGGTGCTAGGTCCTTAGAACTGAGTCACTGCCTTTTCTGTAAAAGCTGGAGATAATGAGTAAGGAGGGGAGGAGAAAGGGCAAGAGCCTTTCAAACTTGCGTGTATTGTTTCTAAGATAGGTGATCAGCCCAGCCCTGCAGAACTTCTTTAATTAAACAGCCCCATTCTCGACCCCCCCCCCCACTTTCAATCTGACACACATCAGCACACAGAGGTACCATCAGGAAAACACATCTCTCTTGCTAAGTGTTGTTAGTTACTAGCAAATACATCCCACCTCATGGGGACCACAGGCGACCAGAGTAGAAGTGCATTCCACAGGGCTTGGAAGGCTCAAACCTTTCAAAGCTGAATGCCAGTTCTTTTCCCCCAGGGGCCTCTGGGTGGGTTTGAACTCCCAACCTTTGGGCTCATGCCATTTTAGCACCTCCAGCCTCCTCGAGACTTGCACAAGAATCATTCAGGAAGGAATAAAATGATTGCTTTTCCAAATGAGTTAAGGCTGAAAAAACAAGTTGAGGTTACAGAACTGAGATGGTTCTGAATCATAAATTCATTAACAAGTAGACACTGGCTCTATGCTGCTGACAGATACTCCACTGGTTGTGGTTTTAATTTGGACTGCTAAATGCAAGGTCGCAGTTCGAGAACACCAGGTGGTTCTCAGGAGAAAGATGGGACTTTCTACTCCTGTAAAAAGCCACTGGCTAAGAAAATCACAGAGGCAGTTCTACTCTGTCCTATAGGGTCCTTAGAAGGCAGTGTCAACTCCATGGCAGTGAGTTTGGAATTGGTTTTTGTTCTATGATAAGATAGCACTGACTTTTAAAACATTATGCTGTTAAAATCAGTAAGAGCCCAGTTGGCTCTGTTCATTAAGCCTTGGACCACTAACCACAAGGCCAGTGGTACAAACCCACCAGCCTTTCTACAGGAGACAGACGAGGCTGTGTGCTGTCGTAAAGATTTATAATACCTCAGAAGCCCTGTGTAGGGCCACTATGCGATGCGATCAATTGACCCCATGGCAGTGGGTTTGGATTTTGGTTGGATTAACATCAGTATCCAAACCCTCTCTCCATTGATACCTAACCTACCAGAGGGAATTCTCCAAGAATAGCAGTTCTATAATCCCATGACATGGTGGCTCCATCCTCTTCCCTGGAGAACAGTAGATAACCAGAGAACCTTTAGAACTTCATGGCCAAGAGTAGATTCATCAGTTTTGATGCATCTTGATTTACAGACTATTGACTATCTGATTAAGGTAAGCACACTCTCACTTGGGCGTGTCCGCACCCTTCTGTCTTTAAAATTACGTTTAGATGTGTGAGTATGTACAGGACCCGCGTGTCACTTCACTGTATGCCTTTGTTTGGAGTTCAGCAGCAAGTCATTTAAATGACATTGGCAATTAATTGAGCAATTAATTGAGTTTTAATAGCTCTCGGGGAGGAATCGAAGTCTGGCTGAAGATAGATATTTATTGCGCTGAGTGGAGAAAAACAAAAAGACCCCAACAGCAGCTGTGCCTTGAGCTTTACAACTAATAACAGAATATCTGTAAGCTTAGGAAAAATAGATTCCCTCCTCCCACTTCAGAATTTAGCTTTCATAAGCTGTGGAAATACACCTGAGAAGTGATTTTTTAAAACCTGTAGTTAGACTGCTGAGGTTATAGCACTTTAAAGGACATTTTATTATTTACTTAATTTATTATTCATCGTGCAATCATATTAAGGGAATTTTAAGATCATGTGCTATTGGGCTGCTACTGCAAGGTCAGCGGTTTGGAACCCCCAAGCACCCCATGGGACAAGGAGGAGGGTATCTGCTCCCACAGTTAAAGTCTCAGAAGTCTACAGGGGCAGGTCTGTCCTGCCCTATAGGGGTCCCATGCGTCAGAATTAACTTAATGGCAGTGACTTTGGTTTAAATATCATCATAGAACCTTGATGGCCCAGTGGCCTATGCATTGAGCAGTTAGCCACAAGGTCAGTGGTTCAAATCTACCGTCTATTTTGTGGGAGAAAGTTGAGGGTGTCTGTTCCCATAAAGACTTACCATCTTAAAACCCTTTTGAAGAGTTCTACTAGATCCTGTAGGGTTGGTAAGAGTCTGAAATATAAAACAGTGAGTTTTAAAATATTGTTAGCATGAGTTAAAATATACAGATCATTCTATTGAGGACAGTATTATACCAGCTCTCCGAGTAGTTGATCCCAGATTTCATCCCCTGTGGATGTTCTCGTCCTTGTCTCTAGGCAGCTATAGGTTTGCCGAGCTGCAATGGAGACTGAAGCTTTAGGAGAATCCGCCCTGACATTGGCCAAGACTGAATAGCCTTGCCGTCAGACAGAGTACACTGGAGAGTGGACCAATACAGATGTAATTAGGTTAAAATCCAACGCCTTATCATTTGTTTTCCCTTTGGCCCATTTAAAATTTGTTCTTGTCTTTATTGTTTTCTGTTATCTTTTCAACTGAGGATCAGGTTTTTTTATTTTGTTGTGATTGGTTTTTAAGGGTTGTTTGTTTTGCTTGAGGTTTCTTGCGGTTTTCTCTGTATTCCTGAAATTCAGGCTAGGTAAACCTATAGAGACAGCAACTGCAATGTTCTCACCTTGATTGTAGGGTGATCGCACAACTCTTTGTACTATATTTAAACTACTGAACTATGTTAGGATCATTTTATGTCAATGAAGCTGTTAATTTTTTTTTACAAAAATGACAGGAGAGAGAGACGAAGAACAGAATGTTTTCCCCTTGAGGGAGGGATGGAAAAGGCTGGCGGAAGGCTCTCCTCTTCACATTGTCTGGAGAGATAACAGATGTGCGGTTGAATGCTTATTGCTACCATAGCGGCATGAAAGGAAAGTTAAAATGTTCATTGGAGAACTTATTCCCCACCAGGTTCATGCACACCTGGATTCTAAAATGGTTCCCCTGCAAACACAGTGTAAACAGAACCTATAACGACATCCCTCCCTCATTACTATGTCATTCATAATACCGAACCGCATATCTAGAATGTTCTGCACCAGTGAGAAAGGCAGTGTTAATAGCAATGCTCTCTAGATGCTTCTAATACTTTTTAGTGTGCAGTACCAATTGTACATAATCCTTTTTGAAGGGAGGAGATGGGAATTTGTACTCTTTCCCCACTGCAGATAGGTGAACTGAAACCAAGACAGGTTCCCTGAGGTTACAGAGGTGGTTAATAGTCAAGGAAACTGGCTCCATTTATTTTGAATTAAGGAAAACAAATGAATGCAGCCCGTCTTTCAGTCAGTGTTAATATTATCAAGAGTTTCAGACTGGCTTCACTTGGCCCTAAGTGAACTGGTTTCTGGAGAGGGCCTGCAGCTTTATATTCTATGATGGCAATGGCCCATTGTTACAGCACCACACAATGTCACCCTGACCTCCTCTTGATGGAGTAGTCTGGTATTTCTAGGGTATGTCCATACTGTTTGACTACCTTTCACCGCAGGTGCCAGTGGATTAAATATGTCATAACCAGAAATCAGACTTCCATCTCTAATAGAGTCCATGGCTTTCTGACGTTGCCTAGGATGTAGAGAAGGTTGCACCTAGCTCTCTACCAGCTTTGGAATATAGGTAACCGACTCATAAAAGCTTTAAGGGCAGTAATGAGGCAGCCCTAGTTCGGTAATACAGTCCTTGCCTTTGTTTCTCAGCCAGTGCCTTTCAGGCAAATGGACTCACTGCTCTGGAGTTAACGCTGACTGTTGGTAACCCCATGGGACAGAGTAGAACTGTCCTTCAGTGGGTTTCCTCGCCTATAAGGCTCTGTGGGAGCCTCCACCACCTTTCTGTCCATGCAGGTTTGTCTGTTGCTGTCATGATGAGGGGGTTGCAGGGAGCTTCTAGACCAGGGGTTCTCCACCTTCCTAATGCTGCGACCCTTTAATATAGTTCCTCATGTTGGGGTGATCCCCCAACCATAAACTCATTTTCATTGCTACTTCACTGTGATTTTGCTATTGTTAAGAATCAGGTGACACCTGTGAAAGGGTCGTTCGACCTCCAAGGGGGGCGTGACCTACAGGTTGAGAACCGCTGTAGACTTAAGACTAGAAAGATATACCTTCCGAAAAGCAGCCAGTGATCACCTGATGGGCCATGTGGGTCCAATTCCATTGTACCTGAAACTGGGAAGCTGACCAAGTGACAGATAATAACAACTGCAATCAGTTCATAACAAAGCAAATAAATACACCTACCTGTCACTTATTCTGCAATTTGCTCAAACTGAAAGGTCATGGAATTCTGAACCAAGTGGGAGGCACTTTAACTAAACAGATGGTAACCCCATGAGGTTAGGCCCGGAAAGATTCCAACTCATGGTAAACCGGAATTCCCGCTAGAGGCCAGAGAAATACAGGTCAGCTCATACTCTCTGCAAAGGTCCTTTAAGATTAAATTACATTTTATCAATTTCATCTTAACCTGTCAATATCGTGGCAGTCACTTTTCTTTCATTCATTCACACTTGTAGCTTTCCTGGTAGCCATTCAAAGCAAAAGGCATGAAGCATTTGTATCCTTTGGCCTGGTGTATCTAGTTTCAGGAGTTTAAATGAAAGAGGTAATTCACAGGAACAAAAATACACAGAACTAAAGGGGTGTTGGTGTTGGTAAAAGAGCTGATACTAAGCGCTCAAGTTGAAAGAAAATGTTTTGAAAATGATGTGCTTGACACACTGGATGGATGGATAGATTGTGATAAGAACTGTAAGAGCCCCCAATAGAATGATTTAAATAAATTATTTTAAAAGCTCTACCTTAAACAAACAAAACAGAACTGGTGAAGGAAGACAGAGGTCAATGTAAGATGTGAAAACAATAATAATCTATAAATTATCAAGGGTTCATGAGGGAGGGAGGGTAGGGAACAGAGGAGAAAAAAAAAAGGAGCTGATACCAAGGGCTCCAATGGAATATTTTTAGAAAATTATGGCAACCTATGTACGAATATGCATGACACAATTGATGTATGGAATATTATAAGAGCTGTAAGAGGCCCCGATAGAATGATTTAAAAATGTACACAGAATCAAACCTTTTATTTTAGGGACTGGAATAATGGTCATTATAGCATCATGTTTGGTAAAGTGGAGGGACGGCGAACAGAGGAAGGTGATTGAGAGAGTGGATGGACACAGGGGCTCCAACAGTGGATTCAGGCGTGGGGACCCTTCAGGCGTTGTGGATGGCCTGGGACCTGGCATATTTCCTTTGTGTGTTGGGTCACTTTGGGGTGGAACCTATTTAATGGTAACTAGCCACATAATAGCAACCCATTGACAAGCAGTCCCATTGTATTCAGCCAGAATCACAAAATGTGGGAATGAACAACATTGACTATTAAACCTTTTAAAAGATATCACCTTTGTTGTCCATGATACACATGACAAAACCTCACGAATGTCAACGTTTAAAAGCTATAGAATCTGTGTGAGCTGTATGTAAACACGTGGTAACTAATATGTTTCTGTGTGAGAGGAAGACATGTTTATGGATTTAGACTCTCAGTGTAGACATGAGACAAATATGCAGGCTAATGAAAAATGCTGGCAGTGTCACCACATTGTCCTTTAAATGTTTTCAGGACAGTGAGTGGCACCTGTAATTCAGTAAGGGCCTTCTCTGGGCTTCCTTCAAGGTTTTAATCTAGTCTATTTCTGAATGTCCCTAATGAAGACGACTCAAGTAGCTCTCTGAGCAGTTATTCTATTGCCTAATTGCCCTTGCAGGGCTGTGTGTGTGTGTGTGTGTGTGTGTGTGTGTGTGTGTGTGTGTGTGTCTAGTCTTAATTTCTTCCCTTTTAGCTTTAGACCATTACTCTTCGCTTTAGCCATAAAAAAAGAGAAAATGATTTTTACAGTATTTTAAAATTCCTCTTAAGTGCTTTTTCCCAATTGACTCAAGTTTCCTTGAGGTCACTTCATGTATGTAACTGTCCTGTGGACGAAGGGCCAGAGTCCAGGCTCATTGTGCTATGAAAACACACAGACAGGGCATCCGACTTGACATCCCCAGGAGACTGCCATGGAAGGTTGGGGCAGATATGTTGGGAGGGTTTCGTGGGTCAGCGAGTAGAGGGGGTGGCTGCTGCCCCTACACTTTACAAATGGAGACGTGGAAGCAAAATATCCCACCCTTGCCAAAATGGGCAGTCCAGACTCACGTGGGGGGTTGGTTAAAATCTCGGGTTTTGATTCCATACACCTGGGGTAGAAAGGTACGTTCTCAGCAGGAGCTCACCCCAGCATGTTCTGGTGGGCAGCCTGAGGTAATCGGTTACATAGGACTGAGCATTGTACTATAGGAAAGAGACACACACATCGTTCCTGTTTTTCTGGAGAGGAATAAGGTAGAGGCAAGAAACAGCCAGCAGCTCTTGCTCAGTCAATGCATCAGATGCAGATTTTCTTTCAAGTCTGCAAGGAGGATTTGAGCAACCGCCCCGAAAGACTTTGCTTATTGTTGTTTCTCCGTCAAAAACACTACTAAGGGCTGAAGCAAACCATCGATAGACACTCACCTAACTGCATTTTGTTTATTTCCATATATGTACACAGTGCTCAGTTTGCTGCATCCAGGGAGGATACTTTCCATAGCAGTGCTACCAAAAGGGAGTTGCTCCATATCCTGGGGTGGGGGTCGGGGGCACTGAACCATCCAAACCACCAAAAAACCCCCAAACTCCCTGCCATTGAGTCAGTGTGAGTCATAGGCAGCCTGTAGTACAAGGTCGAGCTGTCCCTGGGAATTCCTGAGACTGTCACTCATTACGGGGGTGGAATGAGTCAACTTTCTCCCAGGGTTTACAAAAGGAGCCTCCTGTATTTTGTCCTGGATTATGGGCTCTAGTGCCAAAGGTTATCATTGCTGATGGGTTGCTGAATCATGCTTTTTGTGTGTGTGTTGTTGTTTTGCTTCCTCTGAAAAGGACCGTAGACCAATCAATTTGGGAATTTCATCTTCTCGACTCTATGATCTTGTGTTCTTTTTCGCTTTGGCACAATTAATCGGCCATCATTGTGAGGGCTGACATTGAACGGTACAGAAAGGAGAGTATTCGAACTCAAAACCTCACGGCCATCCATTCAATGCTGACTCATGGTGGCCCTATTGGACAGGGCAGAACAGCCCCTGTGGGTTCTGAAACTGTAACTCTTTATGGGGCGGACAGCCTCATTTTTCTCACACAGAACAGCTGGGGGCTCAAGTTTACAACCTACCTGGTAGCAGCCTGGCAACCCACTATTCCACTTAGGCTCCAGGTTTCATCCCCCAAACCAAACTCCCAAACTCATTGCACCCCCGGACTCTTGGATATCCACTATGGGGTGCTAGAGAAGGAACCTGGGTAGGAAAGAGCCGTGGACTCGTGGCCAGAAAGCTTCGCTCCCTCAAGTCCAGTGGCAGACACCAATTGGAGCATCTTGCTCTGGAAATCTTGCCCAGGGTAGAGGCCCGGGCAAAGGAGCCCCACAGGCCTCTGCAGAAGCACCTTGGGAGCCTCCGGAGCTCACCCGCCTGGGAAACCATATCTCTGCTGAAATGCTCCCAGCGTGTTGCAGTCGAATGAGCTCCGTGCTGCCTGCCAGGACCCTGCCCTGTAGAGTGCACGCAACCCGTTCAGTTTGAACTCCATTTTATCTCGCTCTTGATCCATTAATTTCCTCGTGACCTTGGGCATAAAATAGATGCGCTTTTTATGCGGTGGCGCGCTACGCAGACAGAGGAATAGCGTTGCCGATCCATCACCGTTATGAATGATCCAGCTTAAAACAAACACGGGTCAGAGCGAGGTATTTTAAGAGCAGATTTGTATTGATTCCATCACAACATTGAGCTAAAAGGAAAAGGACTCGGAGACTGTAAAGGATGGAGCCTGTTTTGACAAATGGCCGCGGCCACGCTGGGCGACGCGGGCACGTGCCTCGCAGGCAGCCAGTGGGAAAGAAGCAGAACGCGTTCTTCTGCAAATACACCGCGTCCCTGTATTGGCAGCCCAGTGTCCCACCCCGCCTTTGAGCATAGCGCCCCTTTCCTCACCTTGGCGTCTCTGAGGACACATGGAAGCCTCTCAAGAAAGAAGAAGGTCGGTTGGAGCCTTTCAGCTTTATTAAGCTGCTGCTTTTGAAAGAGTTCAAGCACCATCTAACAGGTGCTAGTGGCCTGCGTGTTCTGCACTGGATCCGTGTGGAGCCTGAGCACATGGACACGAAGCGTGGACAACCTGCACGTGAGGCCAAAGAGCCTGTTATTGAAGCATAATCAATTTCGATTGGTATATTTATCATCACATTACTGGTTAATGACTTCAATCTATACATAAGTAGTCCCACTGTTTAACCTCATGGAGTCATATAGATCATCGAGATTTCCAGCTGTAGCCCACTTCTCCACAGTAGTTGGGGTTTTAATGGCTGAGGGCTCTGCTGCTGGGCTCACCATCATCCTGGTTCTACCTGGACACTCGGCAGCTGAGCACAGAGGTCCACTGGGACCGCTTCTGTCCCTGTTTCATTAGGGAATGTGTGCCTTTAACCCTTCACTGGATTTCAGACCCCGACAATGGCTGGAAAGAGAGCAGATATAACTAGGGAAACAGCAGTTCCCGGAAAGAGAACTTTTCGACCATTATGTGCATGTGTGAGAAGTCTGAAAGGCCCAAGGACAGGGGATTAGCTTTATGAGAGGTGGAAACATCCAAGATGCCGGGTTCTTGTTTCTTGGCATGGATGGGCCTGTTTTTCACTAAGCCATATGTCAATTCATGAAACTTAAAAGTCACCATATTGATGATAATTTTAGGAATTTCCCCCTGCAATTCCTACCTATTCCTGTGTTGGCCTAAAACATGGGTCAAATTAATGTTGAGCAAAAACATACATTATAGACCCTACTTGCTTCCATTGTATGTGGGCTGTGAATTCTGATGTGCAGTTCCATGGTTAATTCAGGAGGCGTTATGTCCAGGTCATACTAAATAGCCCACTGTCGATGAAGTCAAGGGTTCAAATCCAAGAGCGATTCCGCAGTAGAAAGATGAGGCTTTCTGCTCCTGTAATTATTGACAGCTTTGAAAACCCCCAGGGACAATTCTACTCGATCTCATAGGGTCACTATGAATTAAGGTTGACTCGGTGGCACTGTGTTTGTTCGTTTATGAGAGTCCGATGGCACAGTGATTAAGTCCTTGACTGCTAACTGAAAGGTTGCCGGTTCAAGCCCATGTAGATGTCTGTTGATGATGTGCCTGAAATCACTTCTGACTCAGTGACTCCATGTTGAAGACAGCATTCTTCAGTTCTGGCAGTTGTTATACTGGGACCTGTGGTTGCAGCCGTTGTGTCCATCCATCACATTGAGAGTCTTCCATTTATTAAACTAACTCTGTACCACATGAGGCAGTGGATTTGGGGTCATGTCTGAACAGCTCCAGCTACACAAAGGGAAGGGCAATCCAGCACCACATCTGCCCAAGGACGTTTCCTATGAGGCCAAGGTCAGACATGCTTGCACCCTCCATCCTTCTTTATTCTCGTCAGATCACATTCGTCTCTTATGCAGCACTTGACATCTCTGCTGGGTTTGAGCATTTGTAACCATCACACAGAACTCGAGCTGTATCTTCCTGATTATGAGGCATTTGGGGAAATTAACAAAAAAAGGTTCTCAAAACATTTAGAACATAGTCCTTTGTAGTGAGCAGCACCGCTTCTGATGATGTCAGTAGCCAGGTGTGTCTCTAGTCCTTACGCTTTCAGCATTGCAACCCATGAGCCTCTGCCTCAGTCCATGGGCTCTGTGGAATGTTCTTGGCTAGGCATCTCTGTCTCGTGGTCTCGGGAGTATAGTCTCTGGGAATTCTGGGGCCTCCGTCACTTGAGACAAAGATTTTGCACATGCTCCACTAGCGACTCGCCTTCCTTGACAGTCACAGGATTCTTTATTTCTGCTTCTGAGATGGCCACTCCTAGAACGGCAAGACTGACCAATCCCTGAGTTCGTTTATTTTTCACCTTGTCACGTGCCCTGATCCCTTCATTTGGTGGGTGTTACAGACTGTGACTAGAAGAGCCATGCAAGTCACTTCACCCCCCAAGCTTGGTGTCCTTTTCAGGGACAGCACCCTCCTGCCAGCCTGCCCCAAGTAGATGAGATGACGTCTTGCCAGGCTCGCTTCTAAGGAATACTTTAGCTGTAGCTTTTCCAAGTCAGGTTCAAGTCTTCTACTGGCATGCCATGGTAGATTACATAGTCTTCACCACACTGTAATTCACAAGGGATGATTGTGAATTGAAACAGGCTAGACAGCACCGACTAATAACCACGGGGACCCAGAACAGCAAGCGCTATGGACCGCACTGCTCTGTCCACCCGTGCTGCCAGCCACAAGACTGCTCTTCCTCCAACTGTGGAAAGCTTCCAACATGCAAAATGCAGGACTGACCCCAACCACTGTCATCCTGTGCCTTTCACATCCACCATCTTCTATAAAACAAGAACTACTAAACTGGGTTCTGTTGAGAATTAAGCAATAATAGCTATAACGGGATCAACCCATGGCAGGTGAAAAGTATTACATTCATTCTAGATAGTAACTACAAGGGATGATAAACATTGCATATCAACCCAAATCCATTTGGAAATAAAATCATTCTCAGAATTAAAATTTTAAAAAAAATAATAAAAAATTTAGATTAAGCCGTTTACTTTCCCAAGATATCCAATACTGAGTGTTTATTTTTAGCTAAAGGAAAAAATTACAAACCGGGAGCAAAGTGCAATGTAGGTGCAGCAGGCTTGATTTTAATGTGAGATGCCAAGTATCTGTCAATGATATGATTATGAATAACCCGGGACAGCAGCACCACCATGTGCTACAAGATGAAGTCCATATTTTAGATGCCAAGAGGCGAGGACACAAGCTATTTGTCCTGAAGCATGTTTCGTGTTCTTCCTCTAGGTTCTTATCTTTGGCATCTCTGTTAGCCTGGGTAGACTAGAGAAACAAATTCTTGGAGACACTCATGTGTATAATAAAGAGCTTTCTATACAAGAGCAGTTGAATATTGAGAAAACATCCCAGCCCCATCCAGATCAAATCTATAAGTCTGATATTAATTAGTCCATGTGTCCAATACCAATCTATAAAGTCCTTTTCAGACTCACAAAACACATGCAATGAGGCCAAATGCAGGAAGATCACAGACCAGTGGGTGGGAAATATTGCGGATCCAGTGGCATTGACAGCTTCTCAGCACTGGCAGGGGTCTCCACGTGGCTTCTCCAGCTCCAGAGGTCTGGCTCCATCAGCCTCTCTCCATGTGTCTTCCCCACAGGGATGTCTTGCAGGGAGTGAGCAGAGAGAGAAAGTGTCTCCCTCCTCTAAGGAGGAATATAAGAGTTCACGGAATCCTCACGAGAATGCAAGGCCCACACAGAAGCCTCTTTGGATATGCCCTGATTGACAGGCTAGACTCCACCCCTTCACTCTTAATCCTCTCAAATTGAAAAAACGATTATACAACTACCTCAGCATTCATCTTTTCAGAAGCAGAATGGCTGGTAGATTTGAACCAATGACCTTTTGTGTAGCAGCTGGCTGCTTAACCATTGTGCTTGCAGGACTCCTTTCATATTCACTGGTTTCAAAATCAGTTTAGCCCAGATGTGTCTAGCAGCCTGATCACTGATTACTTCCTAGAGGAGTTAGTAGTAGTAGGAATGAAAGGTCTCCAAGAAATGAAGATTAAGTCTGCGCTGTTGATGAGTCCTATGTAATCTGCTATCATATTGTCACGAAGTCACTGATAGCACAAAAGGAAGAAAGGGTAGGAAAGTGCTAGATGGAGGTAAGGAGGAATGAGGGGTGGGGGGCACAAAGAAAGGAGGGAGAAGAGGGAATTGTCCCATGTTGATGAAATTCCTGGTTCTGGCTTAAGACGTTTTGGATTTCCAAACACAAATACTCCCCAAGATGTTGATAGACCATACTAATGGCAATTTAGCAGCTCCTCGGCATAATAGGATGCATGCAGCCAATATTGTGCTGACTAAACAGCAGCTCACCAGGTGTTAAAATTATGATTAGCTCTGTCCAGAATTTTGAAAACAGCAAGTCCCTCATTCTGCCTAAATGGCTTGTCTGTAGCTCTCAGCTCCTCATAGATCTTGGGGGAGAGTCCAGAAGAAGGGTTGGCCACAATTTCTGTTAAAATTTAAAAATTAAAAAGTGCCTGCTTTCTAAATTAGCCACTTATAGTTTTAACTGTAAGGTATGTTCTTACTCAGATAGGATTAATCCCTCAGTTTATTCATTTCTTCTTTAATCCCCAAACTTCACATCCCAGTAAGAACTCTGTGCTTCACATCAGAAGGCTCATCCCTGGACTTGATTACATGGATAAATGGATATGACTTAACTTGGTTTCCATGCCATATTTGTTGGGAGGGAGGAAAGAAAAGAAGAAGGAAGAAGAGAGAGAGAGTGTAAAGCTAGTGATTTCTTGAGCCCAAGACTAAGATTTTAGAATGTAAATGTTCAGAAAATAATGATGGCAACGTAGGTACAAATATGCTTGATACAATGGATGTGTGCATTGTTATAAGAGCTGTAACCGCCCCTAATAAAATGTTCTTTAAAAAAGGTAAGCTTTATTGATTTCTTGGTCAAGATCATTTTAAAATTGCCTAATAGGAGCCCAAGTGATACAAAAATAAAGTGCTGGGCTGCTAACTGAGAGGTTAGCAGTGTGGCCTGCCACCTACCCAGTGGGTCTATGGAAGAGAGATCTGGCAGTCTACTCCCATATGGTACCTGGAAGCCCTGTGGGCCAATTCTACTCTGTTATATCAGGTAACTGTGTCAACTTTGACTTCATCACACCTAAAAAGAACATTCATGTGCCAAAGATATTTGATTTTGAAATCTCTTGAACTCTTAACAGCTCAAGGTCTAATGCAAGAGATAACACATACATGTCTTCATTCATATATAAACTTGAGCAACTATTTCTAGTCCCCTCATACTCATGCAAAAGGAAAATTAAAAAGGAAAACCAAAAAAGAATTGGTTCATTTGAATTGCGGCGTTGGTGAAAGTAGTGCATGCACCATAGACTGCTAGAAGAGGAAACCACTGTGTCTTGGAAGAAGAACCCAAAATGGTCCACAGAATTGAGAATGACCTGCTTTCACTCTGCTGACTTTTGGACATTAGGAGGCACGAATTCCTACTTTTGTTAGGCCAGATTGACTAGAGAAACAAATTCAGAGACACTCATATATGTGTAAGAAAAAGCTTTATATCAAGAAGGAAAACATCTTGGCCCGGTCCAACTGAAGTCCATAAGTCTGATACTAGTCCATAAGTCCCTCTTGAGACTCACACAGCTCCATGCAATGATGCACAATGCAGGAGGATCAGAGGCTGGTGGGCGCAGGATCGTGTGGATCCAATGGCAGTGGCTCTGGCAGACATCAAAGTCAGCCAGCAGGATGGTGAAGGCAGAGAGAGAAGGGGAGGTTCCCAGGGCCATCCTTATGAGAAGGCCACGCCCACAAGGAGTCACCGTCAGTCTAAACTCCATCCCTATGCTTTTATATTTCTTCAAGTTGACATGAAATGATGTAATTACCACACTACTCAAAGGTAAGAGGGTGTAGGCTTGGTGGAATTTTGTTATCTACACAAGATGCCTGTGAGTTTGATCTGGCACCATGACAACAAGAACGCTCCTGAGGCATGAATACCGAGCCTGGTGATGAGAATGCAAGGACCAACATGCCCTTTCCTTCCTGAAGGAATTGAGTTCAGTGGGAGAAACTGTATTCTCACTGATCACTGAATGATAGTCTCCTGAGTGACAGAGGGAGATAAGCACGTGGTATTATGGAGCCAGGTGGGTGAGGCGACCAGCTTGGCTGAGACTGGAGACGAAGAGGATGAAGATGTTTTTCCTGGAGAACATGAGTCCTGCGTTTCTTTTGAAAGTATATTTGAGTGAGGGGAGGCGCCAGAATTGTGGGCTAGTGGTGGCATATGGGACAGAAGGAATTCGTGGATGGAACGCATGAGCAGCCCTGGATGGATCCTTGGCAAACGTGGGATACTTTGAATTCATCGTGGAACCCATCTGCATGGATGGGTCCTTCATGCTGGTAACTTTTCATCGCATCTGTGTGAAAGACTCCTTCAAAGCAATCAAACCTGCTGACCAAATGCAGCTGGGTGGCATTCAGCAGGGGAGAAGTTGCTTATGCTAGGACAAACCAACCAGATGTCCTGAGGACGGTGACATCTGAGAAGGGTGGTTGCCTGCCGTTTGTCTGGAGAGAGATGTGTAAGGGCTCGCTGCCATTGAGTCTGCTGTGACTCATCGCAACCGTAGCGGACTGAGTAGAACTTCCCCTTTTGGCCTCTGAGTCTGCAAATCTTTCCTGGAGTCCAAGCCCACGTCTTTCCCCAGTGGAGTAGCTGGTGGGTTCAAACTGCCGACCTCATGGTAAGCAGCCCAACATGAAATCCACTAGCTACTGTGACTTCTTTCGGGAAGGGTAGTCCAGGTGCTAAGGCCTCAGTGTAGAGATTAGGGCAAGGAGAAACCAACAACCAAACGCTAGTCTAAGGAGACCTGAACTAATCTCTGCCCAAGGCAATGCCCCGCTGGACGTTGTGAGATCCACAACAATAATCACACTTGGCCGTTGGTGTGGCTTCTCTGTAGTGGTCCACAGGAAGGGGCTGGGCCTATGCGGTTTCCAGCCTTTGAACCTCCTGTGTCTCTTCTCTCTCAGCGTTGACGATGGACGGGCTTCGGGCTCTGCCATCAGCACTGAGCGCACAGAGGAACCAGACAGAGTTTGCCCTCAAAAGGTTTCTGGTTGGTGGGAAAGACTGGTGGTTTATTGAGTATGTTTCTTCTGATGATGTTTGGTTTTTTTTTGCCAAGATGCAAGTCTGTTTATAATGAGTTCACCAATGGGGCCAACTTCTGTCCTCTGCTGAGCTCCTTTGGAGTGGGATATTCTCAAAATAGTCGGGGCTTCCTCACCAGCTGTGGCCAGGCAGCTATTCTTAGCATCCACCCAGCAAGATGGGGAATGTGACTTGCAGACCTGCTCGAGAAAACCAGGGCAGCTCCGTGATTCCTACAGACTCCTAAGCTGAGATCCTGCTTGAACTTGAGAGACACACGCCTCCCTGAGATGCACCATCTTTCCCTCATCTACCCTTCTTCCTAATGGTAGCTGCAACCTAAAAAAAATAATCATCAAAAAGAACCACCTCTTCCAAAGAGAACACATCAGTCCAGGAATGAAACTTCCTGTCTACAGTCTGCATTCAGTGCCCTTCTCAGGGGGAGTTTCATCCGTGCTTGTTGCCCTGGTGATTGCATTCCACGTCCAGCTTACCTGGAAACCCTGCTTTTCATAGCCTTCACACCTATGACCTGTCACCTTTCAAACCCAGGCCTAAGGTCCAGGAGTCACATAAAGTTAGCTGTCTTGTTTTCCCGGGCTATCAAAGCCACTTGCATGGACACTATTTCTGGACTGCACTGTGGTTCCAAGGGGTATTGGGCAGGATAAATACTCGCCGTGACATACATTGTTGGGAGCCCTTTGTTACAGACATTTCAGAAACCACGCACAACCATTAGCCAGAGGTCTGACCATTTCCGATGGGCTTAACAATTTGAAACGATGTATAATGGACGAAGCTCAATTTTTGTGTGTGTTTGTTCCGTCCCTTCCTCTCAATGACTCACCACTTTAATGGACTCTTATTTACAGGATCATTGTTAGGTCACGCATGATATCTCAAGTGTGAGTGGAATCTTTTTGTCCTTTACCTTCTGTAGCCATGTCAATTTAAGATCCCAAGTGACGGGGAGAGAAGACTGGCAGGGGTGGGGGTGGGGGTGGGGGGAGGGTACATCCTGGAAGGCTACCCATGATTAAAAACTGTATTCTCAATTCAAGGCTAATGCAATCTGTTGCGCTTCATTTCACGACAGAATGAAGAAGGAGGAATTAACCATTTGTTAGGGAAGCCACCAAAGGCATGGAGTTTCTGAGATGCAAACCGCCGCATGGGAATTTCCAGGCACCCTTGTTTGACGGCACTTCAGTTAATGCTGCCACAGGGAGACTGCACTGCTTGGATGGTCGCTCCCCCCGAAGTTAGGGCTGGTGGCAGCCATGCGTGGGGTCTGTCCATCTGTGCTATCCTCCTACACCGTAGGCTCACATTGTGTCTCTCTGTCACATTTGGTCATCAACATACTTCAAATTCTTTCACCCTGCTTCTGACACCTCATAACCTCTAGTCTAGTGTCAACATCACTTTTAAACGCACTGGGTAACTGCCATATTTGTGTGCCTCGCTTTCCCGCATTTGCTTAATGGTGATGGTCTGAGAAAGAGCCCACCATACCTCTGCGACATGTCTGCATGGCTCTCAGGTAGAACAGGTGCTAAACGGAAGCCAGGTGACCGCACCAAGACCAATAAGCTCAGGGTAAATACACGTTAGGTGAGGAAGTGCTGCATCTGTCCATGTACATGCTCAGATTCCCTGACACACACCCCTCCCCTCATTCCTTTCCTGACTTCCTCCATGGTCTAATCCCGTGCTGTCTGTGCTCAGAGCTACTGTGGGAAGGCGGAGACTCCCAGCCGCATGCTGCTGTTCCCCCCAGCCCGCTTTCATTTCTGTTTTTGTGACTGTTTGTAATTACTTCCATGTGAGTGGGGAAACTATCATCATGTTAGACAGGAATTTCACCAGAGATTTCTGTTTAACCAGTTGCTGCATTTTGCTCATCGTTATTGTTGCTTTCTGCCTTAATGTCGATTGTATGTGTAAAGTAACAGGGATGTTTGATTTTAGAAGGATTTTCACATGCCTGGTGGTTCCTGTGAGATGGAGGTGAAAGCTGTCATGAGAGTCTGACTTTTCCAAACTGCTGGGTCACTGCAGCATCTCTGCCATCACTTACTCCTCCGCCCTCAGTACACTCCCACCTGGCTTTGGGGTCTGTCCTTCACTGCAGCGTCTCAGAGCTCACGCACTCGCCAGGAAATAGCTCCTGTCGTTGATCCCAAATTCGTGGATCAAACATCAAACTGGAGCAAGGGTGTCAAACTGGCAACCTGCATGCCGCATGCGGCCCCCAAAGTAATTTTTTTGTGGTCTGAGATGCTCTGAAATAAAATGAAAATAGAAGAAATTGTTATGAAGAAAATAGCATTTAGGGGAGATTGAGGCAATACCATGCACACAATTCCCTTCTTAAATTTTATTTCAGAGCATCATGGGCCACCAAAAATTACCTCGGGGGCCGCATGCAGCCCACGGGCCACCGGTTTGACACCCTTGAACTAGAGGCTTCTCCTTCCTCAGGAGCCACACTGTAGGAGCTGTGAACCTAAGTCTGCATGTCAGAGGATAGGCTGCTGGCTCAAATGACAGGAACGGGTTAGTTGATGATAATGCTAAATGCTAGGTCCGGAACAAGAGTATGAACAATGCTAGCCCTTTTACATATACATTATGTTCCCATGGTTGCTTTAAAGCAGGGGTCCTCAAACTACGGCCCGCGGGCCCCACGAGGCCAGCCGAGGACATTTATCCAGCCCACCGGGTGTTTTTGCCTCGTTTTTTTTTTACTTCAAAATAAGATATGTGCAGTGTGCATAGGAATTTGTTCATAGTTTTTTTAAAACTATAGTCCAACCCTCCAACGGGTCTGAGGGACAGTGAACTGGCCCCCTGTTTAAAAAGTTTGAGGACCCCTGCTTTAAAGCATTAGTTCTCAACCTTCCTAATGCCGCGACCCTTTAATATAGTGCCTCATGTTGTGGTGACCCCCAACCATAAAATTATTTGCGTTGCTACTTCATCACTGCAATTTTGCTACGGTTATGAATTGTTATGTAAATATCTGATATGCAGGATGTATGTGTTAGTCTGGGTACTTTAGAGAAACAAATGCACAGAAACTCATGTAAAAGAGAGAGTTTTATATAAAGGTTAAGTGCGCATCAAGAACACATCCCAACCCAGTGCTGCCCAAGCCCACAAGTCCAACTAACCCATATGTCCAACACCAGTCCACAAGGTCCTCCTCCATCTCACAAAGCAGACGCAATGATGCCGACTGCAGAAGGAAAGCTGTGTCAGTGAACGTGTAAGCATCTCAGCACTGGCAGTGGTCACAACATGGCTGCTCCAGCACCCAGCGCTACATCGGGGTAGGTCCATGTGGCTTCTCCTTGGGGATGTCTCACAGGAAGTCAGCCTTGCCAGCTGAAGTAGGGAACTGCTAAGGCAGCTGCACCCTGGTGTGACCATCACAAAGCAAGAGACCGAGAACTGGAAAGGTGAGGCTCACTGATCCATTTATCCCTCCGCCCTTCAATTAACCTCACATGTGTTTATCGGCCAGGTTGGCACAATAAACTAACTACCTCAATGTATTAGGTGACCCCTGTGAAAGGCTCGTTTGACACACACACACACACACACACACACACACACACACACACACACACCACCAAACGGGCTGTGACCCACAGGTTGAGAACCGCTGGTTTAGATAAACAATTTGGGCCTTGAAACATATTCCATCATTTATACACATAGATAAGCATCACAACTTCTACCCTTACTATGTGCAACAGTGTCACCACTGCTTTCCAACACTGGGCTGAACAAAAGGCCTGGTATTCCTTTCTAAAGATTTCTAAAGAAAATACTTTTGAGATCTGGATTCATGAGTGCCATGAGGCTAGTGAAAGGAAGTCGAAGTGCTACGTCTTTACTTGCACGCGGGCTGAAGAGCCCATGAAGAATGTGTTTAGTGTCTCTAACCTGGCCTGTCAACACTGAACTCAAGAGACAGTGGAGGGCTCCTCCGAAGTTCTGTGTCACCTTGTTGTGCTGAATGCTCCATGTTCTTTGTGCAGGCAAAGCAGGACACGTGCATCTCTTTGAAAACCCACTACTGAGTGTGCAGCTTGAATGGCAGTGTTTGTGTGAGGGTTTGAGAAGAGTATCTTTAAAGCATATTCCTCTGTAGCACGGCTGCATCATCTAACGACAGTGATTTTATTCAGCTCTTGGCCAGATCTAGATGCGTACTCATCTAACTTTATCTACCTGTCTGTATCTATGGCTCTATAAATCTTTCATTAACCTATCATCTATCATCAATCTTCAATTTAATTACATGTTGGTTATTCTTGATATGAAACAATTAAATGGCATAACTATTTCTGTGTATATGTGTGTGAATATATGCATACCTATTTAAGTGGGTAGGGACGATCATCAGTGATAGTTACTCCCACCTAAATAACATTTTGTTTCCCCCGTGGTATATTTGGCATTGTCATCAACAAATTTTTAAGCTCCGTCAGTCACCAGTACGTAATTTGATCTGTCCACATTTTGCCCAGGTGTTTTACAATCCACGATCTCAACTCTTTAATTCAGTGCATCCACATGAATAGATGCTGACTCCTTGTAATGAGAGACGAGCGGTTCTGTCCAATTTGTAGGCGTCCACGAGTGCGCTCCCAAAGACAAGAGTTTTGATTCAGCAGGTTTCGATGGAGAGCAGCAGAGATTGCTTTTATTTGAAGGTTATGCAAATGGAGGCACGCATAAAGCAAAGCCCTCCGCTACTTGGAGTCTTCCTATCTGTTTGCGTTCCCATGCCCTTGACCTCCAGCTCTTCTCCTTGCTCACCACACTCTGGTAAAGATGTCAGTCGAAAGAAGTTCCAACAGAAGAGTACACGATTGCTTTGTGGAAAGTTAGACAGAGATGTTGTCAATAAGGATCTATGAACAAATTAATGTCAATTGTTCTCCGTGGACAGAGAAACGCTGTGAAGCTACATGTTTGCATTAGAATGTGTTTTAAGAGTCAGAGTGGTGTTCTTGAAAGCGGACATCTCCTGGGGATTGACATTGAAACTGTACGAGTAGACATGGGCCCAGCCATTGAGCAAGGGCGCAGTCTGGAGACTGACCCCATTATTTTGATCCCAAACATGGGCATCTGAGCAGTTGCCTTCTTGGCTTTGTGTGCAGGAGCAGAGAGGTGAATCTTTTAGGCTTCCAGTGCTTCCAGACTGCCATTGATCTCACTGTACTCTGCACAGGGAACCCTGCTGGCACACTGGTTAAGTACTTGGCTGTTAATTGGAAGTCACAAAACCACCCAGCAGCTCCCTGGGAGGAAAGGCCTGGCAATGTGCTCCTGTAGAGGTTACAGCCTAGGAAGCTCTGTGGGGCACTTGTATTGTGTCACCTGAAGCCTTAATAGTATAGTGGATTGAGCAAGGGCAGCAGCTTGAAGCCACCAGACTCTGTAGGAGAAAGATGAAGTTTTCTACTCCCATGTTGAGCGACAGTCTCGGCAACCCACAGGGGCTGTTCTACCCTGTCCTGTAGGGTCACTCTGAGTGAGAATTTAGCTAATGGCACTGAGCAATGGCAATCCTCATTGTGGGTTCCTTCACAAAGGGTGGGCTTTGAACTAGCAGTATCAGTGTTCTCTTCAAATAAAAGTAAGCAAGAAATTTAAACCAAATCAAACACAAGTTGTTAGTGAGCAATAACCTATGATATTAAATACCTCAACCTTTATGTCACATTCTCTCTTAATAATCGATTTTGTATATCTTCTAAAAAGTACATTAAAAAAAATTCTAAATATAAGCCCTGCATTACATTAAGCGAAATTCAGTTGCCAGTCGTTCATTTGAATTTTGGGATATTTTTTCTCATTTCTTGTGTAGAACTTGATTAGGGGTTAATTATATCGCTTAAAATGAAGATAGAAGAAATTTGCAGAAAACAGAAAAAAAAATTGCCTCTTAGATTCGTCCATATTCCCAAGCAAACTAGTCAGGTTTTGAGAGCAGTTAGACCTCTTGGTAATATTACTGCTAGGTTATTAAACACCATATTCTGAATATTTTGGCATTTAAACAGCTCACTGGTTAAAAAATGAATGTTTCTGATAGATAGGTTTTCTCCCTGAAGGGGAATTTTGAAGTCTGTTATCTTTTTCTTTTGCACTAGGTTTTAGCCTACAGGCTGAGATGCAAGTTGTCTTTTTGTTATTTTAAAGCCTGTGTCCCTGTGGCCATGAGCCCCTGTGTCTCGCGTTAGGGAGATGCTGACATGCATTGTAAGACTCACAAGACAGTGTGGCAAATGAAGTTCACACTCAGAGTATTTCCAGCAGGAAACCGTTCTGAGCACGCCATTCCTCTAAGGTAAATGGACAGTGGGGGCACCGACGATGAAGGGATGCCCATGCTTTGGCTTTGGCTAAAAAAACTTTGTGCAACCGCACAAACTGGATGATTTGCCAGCTCCGGGCTCCCTCTGGCCGCATGAAAGCTGCTTACCTGTTCCCTTCATCGAGGTGAGGATCAGTACAAGAGGCTGCTCCTTGGCTGTCCGTGCGTCACCTGAAGACGTGCAGGCTATTGAAGCTCTTTGGGAGCAGTTTCTGGTGGCAGGTTGAGTTAGGCATTGGGCTGCTTAATGGCAAAATTGGCAGTTCGAACCCACCAGGTGCTCCCCAGGAGAAAGGATGTATGCTCTGGTAATGACTTACAGCTTCAGAAACAAGGGAAAGGGCAAGAGAAGATGCCACCGCTTCTAAGAGGACAGCAAAGCGGGCAATTCCATTCGTGTCTGTTCTCTGGCAGCAAGACTGAGTGAGGAAAGCAAAGGAGAGAAGATACAGGGGAAGAAAATAAAGCGTCTTCCATTGTCTTCATTTGCATAAGGAAATAACTCTTTACTGACCCGGGGAAAACACTCTGTATTCAGCACTGAAAGTTCAAAAAGTTAAATCTCAGTAGAAAGGAGAGTCATTCTCTTATTTTTAGCATTGTCTTAAGCACATCACCATTATTTCTAAATTGGGAGAAGAGACAAAAGCTCACTCCTTTATTGTAGCAGAAATAATAGATTAATTAGTTACATAGACACCGCCCCCCCCACACACACACACACACTTCTACCTTTTCCAGAAACCCTGCTCAATGAACCCTAGCGGGTTTTCTCAATTTCAAAGGGTGGCATGAAAGAGAGAAAACATAGCAACCCAAGTAAGGGGAAGCATTCTTTTTCTTTTTCTTTTTCTACTTTGGGATGAGGTATCTGCAAGGATAGACAAACGCACGGATTTAGGAATACACATTTGTATGCTGATTTAACAGGAGCAAGTTTAATTTTACATTTGGAGAAAGATAGCCATTTTTATTCTGAAATGAAGCTTTTACAAAGAAGGTGCATAGTAGGTTCTATTTTGCTTCTGGTAGCGAACCCAACCTTTCTTGAGTTCTCGATATATGCTGGGTGGGTGTGGATGTGCTAGTCTTGGATACGCCATTGCTATAAGTCCTCTCTCTTCAGTAAGGCCTCTTCCTCACTGGGGTACTGAGCCGTGCGAAGGGAGACACATTCCAGTGTCATCATGGACATACTAGATTTGTGGGTGGTTCACATCTCCCATAGAGCTGGCTCCTGACCAACTCAGCTATCACAACCACCGCACGCTACCCACCTAACTCACTGTGGGAGCCCTTCCACTCGCCAGGATGTCTTTGCTGTACCACAGCCCACTTCCCAATCACCTTCTACTCTGCTCTGGGCTAGGATGAAATGAAACACCAATATCCTACCAGTTTCTAGATCTGGAGAATGTTAAGGTATGTATACACCACAAGATCCTAAAGGCCAACTCATGACCCTGTGTAGTGGTGACACGTGGGACTGCTAAGGGTGAGGTCAGCAGTTGGAAACCACCATCCATACCCTGGGAGAAAGACAAGGCTTTCTAATTTCATAGAGTCACAGCCACGGAAACCCCACAGGACGAATTCTGCCCTGCTCTGTACGGGAGGGTCCCTAGGAGCCAGAATTTGCCGAATGGCAGTGAGTTTTGTAAATTTGTGTGGTTCATGCCCCTGCATGCCTGCCTTCCCCATTCCCTTGATACTCACCTTGAAGACACAGGTTTGTTCTGTCACCTGTAATGTGTCCTTCCGCCTCCTCTCCAGTACTTTGAATTTTCCCAGTGGTACCTTTACTTTCCCCCTCCCCACAATGTCTGCCTGTATACTTTAATATCGTTGGTCATATACTTAAAACTGTGCAACCAGTCTCACTCTCCCTTTCCAAATTTGTCCACCGCCAACAATATAAACCCTGTGCCCCGTAAGTTAAAAGCACACATACCTTCTCCCATTTCCTCCCATTCCTGGTAACTGTGATTCATCATATATATATATATATATATACAGATATATAGATATAGATATTATTTCATATTTTATATATGTGAGATTATACCATGTTTGGACTCTACTTTGCTCAACATAATGTTTCAAGATTCATCCATGTGGGGACATGTGTCAGGTGTTCATTTCCCCTTGTTGTCTAGGCAAGGTTCCATTGTGTGTACATCATCTACCACATTCTTCAGTGGTTGGGCGGGTCATGTGTTTCTGTCTTTTGGCCTTGGTGGACATTGCGGTGCCACTTTCTGTCTTCCTGCTTTTACTTTTCCTGGCTGGATATGGAATTGGGGTTGCTGGGTGTGGTGGTGGATGGCTTTCACCAAGCCAAAAAAAAAAAAAGGAATGCCATTTTGGATCCTAAACCAGAATCAGTATGTACAGTTCAGTCCATCGTGGAAAAGCCAACAGGACAAAGCCACTTCCATGGAGTCAAGTCCAACTTACAACAACCCTACAGAGCTGTACATCTTCATGGGAACAAAAAGCCTCACCTTTTTTTTCCCCCCTTTCTGGCAGAGCAGAGGATGGTTTTGAACTGCTGACCTTGTGATTGCTAGCCAAAGGCATAAGCAACTCTGTCCTTACAGGGGTCCTTACATGGTGAAAACCCAAATCAAAGGTATTACCTCCAAGTGAATTAAGAGTACGTGGTAGGTGTGACGCCACACAGAATAGATCTTTGTATGGAAGTGAGATTTCATGGCCAAGAAGCTAATGAATGATAAATAATTACAATATACACTTACCCCAAACAACAAAGAGATGTGAAACACATGTGCATTTGCTTATGTGTATTTACCCTTCTCTGGCTAATTTCTGTTGTTCACACAGTTTATTTAGGTGTCCTTGAAATATCCTGTCTGTAGCCTGCCTTGTTTATAAGTGACTGAGGGACTATAGATTTCTTTTGTGGGGGGGTGGGCAGGCTGTAGAGGAGGAAGCTTTAAAATTTGTGGACAAAAGGAATGGAAAGCAAATAGCGTTTTTTCATGAAATTTTTGAGGCCAATATCAAATATGTTACTCAGCCAGCCATAGAATATTAGAGAAACAGTTATTCATTCATGGTTGAAGTCATTCTGTGTGTTTTGCTGTCAATTTTCAACCATGACCCATGATGAATAACCAAGCATAGTTCAAATTAGTTGTGAAAGATGTTCTGAAGATAGTAAATTTGAAGGCAGCCCAAGAAACTGGATGTAGATCCACACAGTGCCTTTAATCCACAATTCACCTTGGAGATGGGCAAATAAAAGTGTACCTTTGCAGCAGAGAAGTAGAAGAATTACAGAAATTTTAAGCAGGGTGAGAGAGCTGGAAATTCTTGCCTCGTATTCTGCAAAACAGTGCTACATCCCAGATGTTTTCCCAAAGGGTAGCATGATCTTTCCAGATCAGCTATGACACATTCTTTTAATCCATCTGTCCCCGTTCCACATCAGAGAAATGAAGATGTCTTCGTGGATCTGCATCTGCCCTGTCACGTCTCTGTGCCCCCATGCTACCCTGAAGGTGACAATAAAAAGTACAGGGTTCTTATCTGTAGCCTACTTTCAGATCATCTGTACCCAGTGATCAACTATCCCCCCTACTTTGAAGGCTCTAATTCTCTAGCAAAGAAAACAATGGCGAGGCAGTGATAGAATTCTCGTTTTTCATGCCAAAGGCTTGGACTCAGTTCCCAGTCAGTGTCCTACTGCCTGCCATTGGAGGCTTGCATTGAATGCTCATGCTGAACAGGTTTCAGTGGAGCATCTAGACCGGCAGTTCACAACCTGTGGGTCGCGATCCCTTTGTAGGTCAAATGACCCTTTCACAGGGGCTGCCCGATTCATACCAGTAGCAAAATTACAGTGATGAAGTAGCAACAAAAATAATTGTATGGTGGGGGGGTCACCACAACATGAGGAGCTGCATTAAAGGGTTGCGGCACTAGGAAGGTTGAAAACCACTGATCTGGACCAAGAAGGGCTCAGAAGAAAGGCCTGGAAGTCTGTTCCAAAAATCAGCCCACAAGAGCCCTGTGTATCATAATAGTCTGATCTAAAACCAACCCCTGGGATGATGCAGAATCAGATAGCGTTACATTCCATTCTACATGCTTTTGCTGTGAGTTGAGGGCCAACTTCACAGCTGCTAACAATAACAAATGAAAACAGTGGACGAAGTATTTGTCTTAGGCTGACTTCTTTTAAAAAACAACACAACGCAGCTCACTGCCAGAGATTGGATTCTGACACATCGTGCCCAATCGCCTCATACATTTGAAAGTTGCCCACTGAATGAGGAAGACCAAGAAGAATGAGTGCATTTGAATTCTGTCACTGGCAAAAAATATTGGGCATACGATGGCATGCCAAAATAACCAGCAAGCCTATCTGGAAAAAAGAACAAACCAGAAGGCTCCTTAGAGACAAGGCCGGTGAGACTTCATTTCATGTACTTTGGGCCTGTTGTCAGAAGAGACTGGTACCTGGAGAAGGACGTCATGCTTGGTAAAGGAGCGGGGCAGCGAGAGAAAGGAAAGCCTTCGACAAGGTGGACCGACACAGTGGCTGCAACACTGGGCTCACGGCCTGTTGTGAGGATGGTGCAGGGCTGGGTAGCACTGCGTCCTCTTGTCCAGAGGGAAGCTATGATCAGAACCTCCTGGATGGCATTCACCAACAAGGATAAACATAAACATAAACATCATGGAGTTTGCTTCTCTGGAGATTTCGTTGTGGAAAAGAGACTGTCAACTCGTTTACAGATTTAAATGTCTCCCTAAGCATCAAGACCCATATTCTAATCTGTCTAGCATGGAAATAAGTCCCACTTGGAGATGTATCCAAAGGAAGGTGTAGGGAAGAGCAAAGCTCTTACCAGACCCTCAAAACCGTTGCTTCCTCTGGGAAATTGCGGCTTAGGATTTTCACATCAAATTCTCCAGGGGCTCATGTGCATCTTCCTCATGGTACTGATAGTAGTCATGCGTATAACCCCTGCCTGGGAAAAGGTAACGCTTAGTTGACCTTGGAGTAAGAGTTCCAATGTCCTTTCTCTCTTTGAGTCTTGAACTTGAGGGAACACTCACCTACATTCTCGGATTTTAAAACAGCAGAATAGGGGGAAATAGCAATCCTTTCTAAGTCACAAGCATAGGTTCACATCCAGCCAACTAATCTCTGGAGAGGGTGAAGATAAGTATATCTACACAACTTGAGTTTCCGTCTCTCTGTCATCATGTGTTTACTTTTTCATTTTGGGGAGGCACCAAAAGTTACCACTTTCACGAAGGTGGATTGATGACATATTATAATTTGCTTCTTTGTACACCAAAGCCTGTAGAAGTAATAAAAAGAGCATAAAAACACAAAATAGGTTAGTTCATTATGAGATTTGTGGATTTACATATGCCTCATAAATTTCTTCGAAAGTTTACCTCAGTGCAACAAATCAAGTGAAATAAAGCTCTGGTTCTCAAATAATTACTTCTAGCCTAGGGCTAGGCTTGATTCCAAACAGAACTTTAATAAAGTGTACACCTCGCCATCCTCATACAACTGAACTCCTCGAACCATTTGATAAGTAACCCTCTGACCCCGTCACACTCCCTTAGCCAATGAAAACATGTCCTTCTGATGGCTACTTTGAAAGTCAAACCACACCACTTGGTGTTTCTTAGAATGTTTAGACCCATCAAGTATCTCTCTGAGTAGTCTGCACATACACTCCTTAAGTTTCTTGACTCAAAGATTATCCATGGCTGTATTTGAAGTTAAATAATAAAAAAGATATATTATTTTCCCCTACTTTCTACCTTTCCTCTCTCTGTGTCTCTCAGATAGATAGATAGATAGATAATTTTAATCTATGTTAAAATATTTTTTATATAAAAAACTGAAAATAAATGTTATTCCAAATCTAACAATATCAAGTTTCTGTCTTCTAGTTTTTAGAATAAAATTCAAAATCTTCTTGTTAATAGGGTCTTTCAACCTCCACCACTGCCTATGTGTAATCTATGACGTTTCTGTTCCCTGTCAGGTGCTCTGCCTCTTTTCTTGTATGATAGTGCATGTGATTCATCTTCTTAATGGAGGGTGTGCTTGTCAGGTAAACATCAAGGCCATGGCATATTAAATTCTCACTTCCATCAAGTCGATTCCAACTCATAGTGATTCTGAAGTCCAGAGTAGAGCTGCCCCTATGGGTTCCTGAGATTGCCATCCTTTAAGGAAATAGAAAGCCTCTTTTTTCTCCCACAGAGCAGGTGGGAGTTTCGAACTGCTGACCTTGCAGGTGGTTAGCAGGGCAACTCATTGCCTACTAGACCAACAAGGCACCTGACTTATTAAATTACAGTGAAGTTTATATCAGGTTCTTGAGAGAGAGAGAGAGAGAGAGAGAGAGTAAAGAGTTCACAAATTTTACAGTGTCAAGCCTAATACTTATCATAAAGCTAGATCTCCATTCCCATTTCCCATCATTTCCTGCCTCTGTATCATTTATCATTATTCTCTCTTTGTAGATGATACAGTTGATTGCATTGAGTGGGTGTCTAGCAAAGATTGATAAATGAAGGAATGAAGTAATTAATTTAGAATGGCATTAATGCACTGAGCTACTTCAGCTTTCCAGAAGATAAATTAAAGCAGAGAGTGATGCCACACCAGGTGACTCAGGCCTACCTCTTGGGTTATTCTGAATCATTCAAGGTCAGAGCATCTCTTTAGATTGTCTTTAGCTTCCCTTGTCCTGTATTTATGGTCGTTTTGGTTTGTTTTCTGTTGCTTCTAATATTTCCATAAAGTAACAGTTTGAGAGATAAACTGGGTGACAGCATTTTAAGTTGATTTAGGATCGCAGTTCATTGCCATATGTAGGATAAGAAAATAATAAGCCTATAAGCAGATCATTCACATCTTGCTCAACTCTTGGATACAGAAAAAAAGTAACATTGAGTGGTCCTCCCAAATATTATTCTGATTAAAAAAAGATCAACATTTTACAGAAGAGGACCGTTATTGTTTTGAAGAGGGGAATTTCTGGCATTATTTTGAATGTTTTTATTCACTTCTATCTAGTCAGCTCTCAAAAGTGATCTTATGTCATGGAGTCCTAGTGTCACCTGTGAAGGACATCACACAAGCTAGGTCATCTATACCTGGAGTGGTTATGTGTGTACAGCAACATGCAATATGTGTCTGTCTGTCACATAAGGCTGTCTGCTCCCACTGATGTTTATAAAGCCTCAGAAACCCTATAGAGGGTCACTGTGAGTCAGAGTCAATTTGGCCGAACTAAAAATTAAAACAAACTTACTACCATCAAGACAATTCAAGCTTATAGGGGCCCTATAGGACAGAATAGAACTGCCTCATGGGTTTCTGAGACTGGAAGTCCTTTCGGGAGTAGAAAGCCTGATTGCTGCCCTGTGGAGCAGCTGGGGATTTTGAGCTGTTGACTAACTCATAACTCACTGAGCCAGGGCATAACAGATTTGGAGATACTATGTTTATTATGACTATGTTGTTACATTTAAGTGCATCCTGTTAGCCAGGGTTGACTAGAGAAGCAAATTCGTAGACATTCCTATGTTTATAAGAAAGGGCTTTATAGCAAAGAGTAATTGTATATTAAAAAACACCCCAGCTCAGTCCACATTTAGTCCATAAATTTGATACCAGTCTATAAATTCCTTGTCAGACTCACGCAACACATGCAATGACACTAAATGCAGGAAGATCACTGGCCAGTGGTAGATCCAGTGGCGGTGGAAGCATCTCAGGCCTGGTGTGGGTCTCCACTTGGCTCCTCCAGCTCCAGGGCTCTGGCTCCATCAGTGTAGTTCAGCGTAGCTCCATGTGGTTTGTCAACAGGAATGTCTCACAGGGACTGGAAACAGAGTGTGTGTCAGGCCTCCAGTGTGCTATTTATCTCCTCTGCACCTCCAAATGAGGTCATCAAGCTGTGACCTGGTTAACAGGCTAGACTCCACCCCTTCCTCAAGTTGACAGTAGAATATGTAACCCACCCCGCCCCCAGCCAAGGAGTTGCTTTGAACTGATGTGTACAACCATATGTATAACAGAAGGAAACACTGATCAGCCCCATTCTATCCTGATCGTTAATGCTTTTTGTGAGCCTTTGTTGAGGTCAGTGTGTCAGTCCATCTTACAGAGGGTCTTCCCCTCTTTCTCTGATGCTCTACAAAGCATGATGTCCTTTTCCCGGGGCTGTACCCTCATGATAACATGTCCACAGTACCTGAAATGAAGTCTCACGTCTTTGCCCCTAAGGGGGCATTCTGGCTGTAATGACAAGGAGACATTCTGGCTGGAATGATCTGACTATAATGTATATCAGTGGTGCCAACATGGCAACATGAAAAGTATAGATCTTTCAAGCATCTGGAAGAGTAGCAAAGCCCAATAGTCCATCCCTCGAAATCTGCTTTGGGGATTAAGCTATCCAAACTCACCGTCTCACTTGATTAAATTATCTGGGTGGCTTCATGTGTTCATGCAGTGCTGGGCAGTACAGTTAGTCTTTTGGGTATAAATTATAAGTTTGAGATGATTGCCAGTATAAAACCTTATTGACATAATTTTCGAATAAAAGAATAAAGCAAACAGGAAGGTTCAAGTCCTTATTCTTGAGTTCTTTCTTCTCTACAGACAGTCTATTGAAGCTCCTTGGTGCCATAGAAAATTGATTGCTGAGGGCAGTACGGTTATAATTTCTGATTTGCATAATGAAAAAAAGTGGCAGAGTTCAAGAATCTTGGAGAGTCAACCCAAAATCTAGCCATTATTTTTGTTGATCACAAATGACATACACAAACTTGATGTACTTTAACCAAGTTTAAAGGTGTTGCAAGAAGGAACTAACATTGTTTGTAACCTGTTACAAACACATTAATTTGTTGGGCAGAAATAGACATTAGCTTTTGTTTTCCCAATAAAATTTTAAGTGGCTTGTTAAATCTATCCTTTTCCATTTTTCATGTCTAAGCACCTGTTGTAACTCTCCATACACCTTCACCTATTAAACGTAAGTTTTTTTCTACTTTAAATTTAGAGTACATGCTCAATTCTTCTTGTCTACACGAGGGTCATGCTTATGAAAGGGGGGAATCCACCGAGCTGGAGTGCCAGTCCCCCTTATACTCCAGCTGCTCCGAGCAGAAGGGAAAATAGGATCTATTTCTCTACTTTCTCTGCCCCTTTCGTATTTGAATTTGACTGAGCTTGAAGTCGGACTGAAAGTTATGTGTGGTTAAGGTAACCAAAGCTAAAGTTAAAGAACCATGGGTCTTCCAAAAATGAAAGACCTACAGTATGATCTTTTATCTTTAAGGATTATTGAAAATAGCAAATAGCTGTTTTCAGGTACCATCGAGTTAGCTCTAACTCCTAGTGATTGTGTGTGTTTGTGTGTGTGTACATGTCCATATATAAAACAGAACAAAGGGCTGCCCAGTCCTGTGCCATCTTCACATGAGTAGATATCTTTGAGCTCATTTGATAGCCACCAGTGTCTTTCTACCTTGTTGAGGGTCCTAATTCCTATGTTGGTGTGTTATCCTGAGTAGAATAGAGAAACAAATCCGTAGAAACTCATATGTGTAAGAGAGAATTTTATATTAAGGGTAATTGTACATTAAGAAAGCACCCCAACCCTGTCCAGTCCAAACCCATAAGTCCGATATTAGCCCATATGTCCAATACCAATCTATAAAGTCCTCTTCAGTCTCATTAAACACATGCAACAATGTCAAGTGCAGGACGATCACAGGCCAGTGGGTAGAAAGCCTTTGGATCCAGTGGCATTGTAAGCATCTCAGTGCTGGCAGGGGTCTCCATGTGGCTTCTCCAGCACAGGTCACTAGGGTAGTTCCATGTGTCTCGTCAGCTGAAATGTCTCCCAGGAAGTCAACCTTGTCGGTAAAGAGTCTCCAAGGAAGTGAAGTAGTGAGAGACAAGAGTCTCTCCCGCCTCTAAGGAGGAAATACCAGAGTTTTCCCAGAATCCTCAGGGCAAGGCCAGGCCCACAGAAGCCTCATTAACAGATTAGATTTCACCCCTTCTCTCTCAATCCTCTGAAGTCCCAAATTGACACCAGATTATATAACTGCTACAGTTGGATATGACATAATGGAGAACAATCAGATGAATATTTCTCACATGGCTTCTGGGAAGGAAAACAGTTCCTAAAATAATAGTCAAGGAACCCTAATGGCCCTGTGGTTAGGCGTTAGACAAATAACTGTCAAGTTGGCAGTTAAAACTCTACTAGTTCTTCAGAGGCTGAAAGATGAAACTGAACTGCCTCCTCCCTTGATGTGGAGATTTGAAGGCTCAGAAACCCTAAGTAACAGTTCTAGCCTGTCCTTAGGGTCTTGAGGCGTTGGAATCAACTCCATGGCAGTCAGTAAAATAAGTCATAAACAATTTATTTCTGAGACCTAGCACCCAAGGACTATAGAAGTTAAGATCACTTCAGAAAGGACTTATCAGTTAATTAGTAGCTAAATTATGAAATTTTGTGCTTCAGTATCAAGTGGCCACCAGATATTCCCAGGTTGCCGTCTGCCTGCTTGAGTGTTTACAGGAGCATCATGATCAAGGCTCCTGGACATGCCCTGGGGGACTTTTATTCGGTATGGTTTCCAAGACAGCCTGCTGCTGTTGTTGACAAATAAGCTCAGTCCTTAAGGCAGGCCATGGTGCCATGTGGCTTTTACACCCTGCTTGGGTCCTGTTCAGATCCTTGATGGCACAGTGGTTACTCGACGGGCTGTAATACGCAGGTCATCAGTTCGAAACCACAAGTTGCTCTTGGGAGAAGGCCTAGGCTTTTTGCTGCCATAAAGAGTTGCAGTCTCAGAAAATCACAGGGGCAGTTCTACTCTGTTCTATAGCGTCTCTGCGAGTCTGCACATCACTGCACGATGGCAGTGAGTTTGAGGTTGAGGTTTCTGTGGCTGTTGTTTTATTATTTTTCTGGTCTGGCTTGAACTGGAATCAGACGTGTTGCTCTTGTCAGCCATTCTCAACATGAACACTGAGGACCCCCGGGCTGGCTAGTGGCTCATTGCAGAGGTCTTTGGGCTAGGTTTTCATACTTCCGTTGGCTTGACACTGGAGTTCTGTTTTTTTCTTTGCTGTGGATAAAATAACCAAAGTTCATGATCAGAAGGGCATCCATCATTGCTTGTCTGAACACACTATCCACTCCTTGACAGGCGAATATCCATCCTGCCAACAGGATGAGGCTTTCGAATCCCGTACAGAGTTAAAACCTTGGGAACCCAACCCGGGCATTTCTACTACATCCTTTAGGGTCACTGTGAGTCAGTATCCACTCGATGGCAGGGAGGTTGTTTGGGGAGTTGTGATGATAACGTTCATCAGAAAAGCCAATGCTTCAGAGTGCTTTTGTTTTGTTTTTTTAAGAACCCTGCTCACCTAACTTTAGGAAAGCAGCTGAGGCTTTGGGAAGAGAGGATGTTTATAAAATACTTTTAATTATGAAGAGGAAGGGGGAGAGAGGGAAGCAGGGAGACAGGAGAAGAGTAAGACAGCAAACATGATTGTCTTTGGTCGGTGGTTCAGCCGACTTATTAATCAAGTGGTTCTGTCAGGATTCAGGCAGCTAAGTTCCTGTGGTGGGTCCCATAGATCCTCAGTAAGTGGGAAGCTGTGGATTTTCAGAACCATGTCACCCACTAGAGGACAGGCTATGATGCCCAAGCAGGGAACAAGAAAGGGCAAAGGAGAAGTGTGGTTTGGTTTGGTCCCCCCCCTCCCCCCATGAGTAAACATTCTTGATTTTAGATAGATAGATAGATAGATAGGTAGGTAGGTAGGTAGGTAGGTAGGTGGGTGGGTGGATTGATGGATAGATATAGATTTGCTTCTGATTTAATTCTTGAAAAAATAAATAAGATACAATCTGCCCATTGGATTAAAATACACACACCAAACCTGTCCTGTATAATGAACAAAGCCAGTGGCACATTATTTTATATTTTTAATAATAGGCACTTAAAAATTGCCCCAGTTGTTTGGGGAGTCGGTGGCTGAAATGCGTGGTCTAACTTCCTTTGGGGAATGCACACCCATTTTTCACTCTGAATCCCCACATCCGTCATCACTGAGCAAGGAAAGGTGCGGCGTTAATCTCCCCGTGAACACAAAGCCCATTCACTGGAGCTGGGGGAGTGCAGTAGGGTATGCGGCTTCTTTATGTCACTAAATTCAAGGCTGAGATACTGTTTTTGCTTGTCAAATTGCTGTCACTTTGTTAAGAATTAGAGATTACATGTTTCCTACATTTATAGCAGTATGTCAGTCTACTGCAACTTAATGAAAATGAGCAACTCGGGGTTGTTTTCAATATGTATGGAAGAGGGTTTTTTTGTGTGCAATGTTTCTGAATAGCTCATCTTTGGAAACTCGTGTATATTTCATTGGCATGCCATATATTCAGATATAATTGCTACAAAATATTATTAAGTAGACTGACATATATTCAGAAAAGTACAAGTGCATCCTCATTCTTTCCCTTTTAATGTAGGAGACCCTTGACTGTTGAAGTATAATACGCACTGAGTTTCTTTTCTGGGCAGAGAAAAGTCACCCTGGCAAGCTCTACTCTTGGGATTGAGAGAACCCCCCACGAGTTTCTTAATTCCCCTCTAGACCAATGTACAGGGTGCATGATGTGTCCCTTATGATGGCACTGAGCTCACCCAGGAATGGAGATGGTCTCTTTGTCTTCAGCTTACGACAAAGCACGTACAGTTGTTGTTTTGGAAAGGTGCTGTTCAGGACGTCCCATTGTTTCAGTCCCTGTGTCCAACTAGCTCCCTACGAGTTTCTCTTGTTTTACTGACCTTCGTCTTTACTAAGTGTGATCCTGTTGTCTGTTCCCAACAACTCATCCCTCCTGATACCATGTCCAGGGAACATGAGGTGAAATCTCACCATGCTGACTTCTTAAAAAAAAGAAAAATGTTATGGGCGTAGAATTCATATATCGTACCATTCAATAGTTCAATCATATAAAAAATAATTGTACAGTCATCACCATAATGAGTTTGAGAACTCTATTTGAAAGAGTATTCTGCGTAAGCTTTGTCCAAGATAGACTGATCATTCTTTAGGAAGTCCGTGCCATATGCTTCTCCAACACCAGATTGCAAAGACATGGATTCTTCTTTGGTCTTTCCTTGTGCACTGCCCCCTTTTCCTATGTGTATGGGCTGATGGAAAATGCACAGGTTGGAATCAGGCACACCTTAGTCCTTAAAGTCACCTGCTTGCTTTTTCTTTTTATCATTTTATTGGGGGCTCATACAACTCTTACCACAATCCATACATCCATCCACTTGTACATTTGTTGCTATCATCATTCATATAATTTGCTTTGTACTTGAGCCCTCGTTATCAGCTCCTCATTTTCCCCCCTCCTTCCCCACCAACGGCATGCTTGCTTTTTAGCACTTTAACGAAATGCTCTGTATTCCTTCCACGTTCTTTAGATGCTTCCTGAAGAATTAAATTTTTTGTCTATACAATTCTTCAGTATTGTAACTCACAGCTTTTTTTTTGTTTGTTTGTTTCCCTTAAGTTGTTTTTATCACTTTAGCTATTCTGTGTTGAAGGGGCACTTTCAGAGCCTTTAAAAAATACTTTTATTGGTGGCTCTTACATCTCTTATCACAATCCATACATTCCTCCAATGTGTCAAGTACATTTGCACATATGCTGCCATCATCATTTTCAAAGCTTTCTCTTCCCTCTTGAGCCCCTGATATCAGCTCCCCATTTCTTCCCCCTCCCTCCTCCACCCACCCTCCCTCACGAACCCTTGATAAGTTATAGATTATTTTTTCCATATCTTATGTCGTCCTCCATCGCCCCTCACCCACTTTTCCAGTATTTGTCTCCCTGGGAGGGTGTTCTAGATTGATCCTTATGATTGATTTCTCCTTTCTCCTCCCACCCTTTCCTAATCCTCCCAGTATCTCTACTCTCTTTGTTGGTCCTGAAGGGTTTATCTATCTAGGATTCCCCATGTTGTGGGTTCTTATCTGTAGCAGTGTGCATGGTCTGGTCTAATCTGACTTGTAAGATAGAATTAAGGTCATGATAGTGGGGCGAAGGAAGCACCAAATAGCTGTTTCATCGACGCTATACTGCACCCTGACTGGCTTATCTTTTCCCTGTAACCCCTCTGTGAAGGGATGTCCAATTGTCTACAGATGGGCATTAGGGCTCCACTTCATGCCCCCACTCATTCACCTTGGGTATGGTTTTATTCTGGGTCTCAGACGTCTGATACCTGATCCTATCGACACCTCATGATCACACAGGATGGCGTGCTTATTCCATGTCAGCTTTGTTGCTTCTCAGCTAGTTGGCCGCTTGTTTGTCTTCAAGCCTTTAAGACCTCAGATGCTATATCTTTTGATAGCCGGGCACCTTCAGCTTTCTTCACCATATTTGCTTATACACCCATTTGTTTCCTCAGCGATCATGTCGGGAAGGTGAGCATCACAGAATACCAGATTGTTAAAACAAAGTGTTCTCTTGTTAAGGGAGTACTTGAGTTAAAGCCCAATGTCCATCTGCAATCTTAATTCTTAACATAAGGATATAAGTACATAGTTCTATTCCCCTCTTATTATACATATATTTACATATGGACGTGCCTGTAGTTATGCCTCTGTAAATGTCCTTTGCCTCCTGGTTCTTTCCTCTCTTTCCTTTTTACTCCCTTCTTGTCCCACCATCATGTTCGGCTTTCCTTCGGGTTTAGTAATTCCTCACTGCTACCTTGCCCTTGATTGAGCCCCACTAGGCATCCTATGGCCTTCCTTCCATTGATTTTACTTCACTTGTTGTTCCTTTGTCTCTGGGTTGGTTCCCCCCACCACCCCACCATTTCCTTTCTCCCACCTCCCCTTCTCCAGTGTCCCCCCACAACCTTTGGTCCCGTTCCTTTCATCTCCGAATTATTGATCCCACCGATCTTACCTAGTAGATAGACATGCCGATACATGAGCTTTCTCCATTTGTGTTTTCTTTGCTGTCGTTCCACAAAGTATTCTGATCTTCAGTCAGTAATGTTCACTGATCTTGAGATAGTCTCCCAAGTCAAGGGGGACATACCCAAGATTGTTCATTGAGTCTTGTAGGCTTCTTTCTTTTCTTTTTCTTCAGATTTAACTTGCATTTGAGCATTCAATAATTGTCTCTGTATTTGGCTTTAGTTGTATTTTAAAAATGTTGTTTCCAGGTTTGCTTTGCTTCCTGTGAGTTCCATTAGGGCTGCCCATGTGTATAGATGCTGTGCATGTTGTTAAAAAATGTTTTTGCAATGAATCAGTTGCTGATCTTGGAGAATCCTTTTGTACTATGCCCCATGACTTCCCACACTGAGGCTATATTTTCCAAGTACTAAGCTTTCTTTGTTTCAACCTTTGCATTCCATGGTCAAGGCATGCTGTCTGGAAGTCTGACCAATTTCAGACAGCAGATGTTGGTAGAAATCTTCATCTTTGACACGAGTAGTTGGTGTATAAACTGAAATAATATTCATTTTAGCTGGGCTTTCTTGTAGGTGTGGTTCTTGTCCTGTCGCTGAGAGCATTGTACTTCAGGGAAGCTCTTGAAATGCTCTTTGGATGATGAATGTGGCACCGTTCTCCTTCAATTTTTCATTCCTGACATAGTAGACCATATGATTGTCCAAATCAAAAGTGCCTGGGTTATCGATCTTGAAGCTTTCTATTTCATTTCTGACAACTTCCAATTCTCCTTGATTCATACTTCATCCAATCCACATTCCGGTTATTAATGGGAGTTTGCAGCAGTTTCTTTTCCTTTTGAGTCTTTACACATCCGCCACTAAAAATTCACAAGTTTTATTCCCAACACTGCCTTCGGGGTTGGCTCCTCTTTAAAGAGGCAGCTTTTCCTCGGTGGTCCTTTTTTTTTTTCCTCGGTGGTCCTTTTAGTTCCTTAGAAGCTGGGGAAGGGGGTGGGGCTCATCAGCTAGCCCTATATCAGACAATGTTCCACTGTTTTTCACTGTTTTCAAAGTTTGCACTGGCCAGCCCTTTCAAAGTAGACCACTAGTTTCTCTCCTTAGTCTGTTTAAAACCTGTCTACTGTGAGTGACCTTATGTCGGTATTAAAATTACTAGTGGCAAACCTTCCACAATCACAGTAACACACAAGCCTCACAAACTAACACCACAATATGATCAACTGACAAAGGAGTGGTGGAGTGTTTGCATCAGGTGCCATCCAGTGGATTGATAAGTCCTAGCAACCCCATGGGCAGTAGGGTTTCCCATGTTTTCTCATAGGCTTTCTAGGCTGTTGTCTTTATAGGAGCAGGGGGCCAGGGCTTCTCTGTAGCAGAAACTCTGGGTAGGTTCAACCAGCATCCTTTTGGTTTACAGCCAAGCACTTAACCATTGGGCCACCCAGGCTCCTGACAGTGCACCTGAGAAGGTTAGGATACCAGCCCCTTCCTCAAATCCCGGCAGGCAAAGGTGGGTCACTGTTCATTCCGCAGGTTTCACTTGGAGCCGGGTACTTTGCTCTATGCTGGATACCCAAGCTGGTGGATGTTTCTGTTTGATGATGTTGTGAGTTACTGTTGAGTGGACTTGAAGTCATGGCGACCCTGTGTAGAACAGAATGAGACATTGCCTGGTTCTGGAGCCTTCCAACAACTCCAACAATGGACTCATCATCTAGCACGATGTTGAAAACCATTCTGCTGGGGTTCCTTAGGGTTTTCTTAGGATAATTTTGGAAGGAGGTTTCCACACCCCTTTTCCTGATGTATATCAGATCAGAAACTCCACTCCAGCCTGCAATCCATGGAGAACTGTGTTGGTATTTGAAATAACAGCGATAAATCTTCTAGCATCACAACAACATGCAAGCCACACATACTGACAGATGCCTGGAAGATCTGCTTTCCCACGTGTGGTAGTTACATGATTTCATCTCCACTTCGAGATAGAGAATAAGGTAGGGGTGGTATTCAACTTGTCAGTTAGGTCACAGCCTGATGGCGGACATGGCCTTCTCAGAAGGAGGGTCCTGGGAACCTGTCCCTTTCTCTCTGCCTTCACCGTCCTGCTGGCTGACCCTGGATGCCCCCAGACCCTGGAGATGCATCCACCACCCTTGGAACCACAAGACTTTGCCCCCACTGGCCTGTGATCTTCCTGCATTCTGTGCCATTGCATGCGCTGCATGCCTCTGAAGAGGGACGTAGGGATTAGTATCAGATTTATAGACTTGAGTTGGTCTGGCCTGGGCTGTTTTATTGATGCACAATTACTTCTTGATGTAAAGCTCTTTCTTACGCATATATGGGTGTCGGTGGATTTGTTTCTCTAGTCAACCCAGCCTAACAACAAGTATCTCAAATGGATATCGTTGTTCCCTGACATGGACTAGGGAGGCAAGGGATGGTGAGGAGTGCTTGCAATGCAGTGTATACAAAGCTGTCCCTGATACCATTCTCCATCTTCACACTATCACCATGCCTATACAATTGACTTTCAAAATTGTTACTGATTCTCAGTGCTTCTCATCTTCTCCTCCACCGCCTCTTTGGTTGGAATAGCTGTTGGACCAGCTTGCTAAATGGCCTCTTCACTTCCTCATTTTGCTCTTCCCCAGTGATGCAGTTGGAATGGCATCTTCAAAGTACACCTCAGTGATGTCTGGCATACCTTCCGAATGCCCATTTGTGCAAACACCAGACGGCACCCTTATCTTTCAAACTGTCCATCTTCTCCGTGCTTTGATGGTCACAATGCTAACGAGTTGCCATCGAGGCATGCCCTACTCACAGTGACCCAGGAGAGCAGATTGTGATGCCCCATTGGGTTTCTGAGGCCGAGGGTCATCACAGGGGTAGAAAGTTTCATCTTCCACCCAAGAAGTGACTGCTGGGTTCTCACTGCTGACCCTCCGGTTCACAGTCCAACTCAAAACTCACTACGTCATTGGGGCTCTTGCTTTTATGAGAGAGACCACAGTTCTTATCCCCCCAGGCTTTGCATAAAACCTTTGTTTCTAATCTGCTGAGTTTAATCTATGATTTAGGAAGTCACCCATGGAGAAGTTTAGTATGGAGGCTTGACATCTCTTATTGCAGCCAAGGATGTGGGGATTCCCTCCTGGTCAACTTTGCTGGTCTTTTTTGTCATTCTTTAGCAGTTTGTCTCTTAACAGGATGATTTTCCAGGGAGTGGAATATTGTTAGTAGTCTGAATTCCTTTGAGTACCACATGAACACTTTTGATGCTCCAAATATACTTTGATCAATTTCTCCCCAGTGAGTGTCTCTAAATAAATATAATGTTGCTTTGGTTTGTAAGTTTATATAAAGAGAGAGGGAAGCTCAGAATTTGAAATAAGAAGCAAATTTCTTGAGGTAATTTCATTAATTGACAGCTTATAATTCTTAAGGCTTTGAAGAAACATCTTTACTGACAAAGATAAACAGGTTCTACTTTGTAATTCAGTAGGACTGGATGCAGGCTCAATTTTTCCATATAAAAAGAAAGTTATTTTTGGTTTGGAGAAATGTTTTTTTCTCTCTAGGTTTGTTAGACATTCCTGAAACCTGTAAGACTATTTTAAATGTTTATTCACATGTTCCTATAAAACTTAGGAGAGTAGCTGCATGGCCAACTGATTAGGAGAGATTCATATTTATGCCCCTTCCAAAGAAAGTTGGTCCCACAGAATACAGAGATTACCAAGCAACATCATCAAAAAGTAAAATTTTGCTGAAGACAAGCCCAAATTGGTTGTGGTGATACATTGACAGGGACCTGCCAGAAGTGTCAGCTATATTCAGAAAGGGCCTAGGACACAGGATAGCCTTGCTGGTGTCCGAACGATCGAGGCTGAAACAGAAGACCAGAAAGAGGTTTAGGTGTATTCTATTGATTACACAAAGGTATTGTATTACATGGAGCATGATACATTTTACATAGCCATGTGAAGAATGGGTACTTAGGAACTCTAAGTTATGACTGTGCAAAAATATATAAACTAAGAGACAGTCTTTCAAATTGAACACGTGGATATAGTGTGGTGTAAATATAGGAAAGGCGTGAGTCAGCTTTGTATCTTTTCACCATTCCATCTGTTTGTTGAGCAAATAATCCAAGAAGATGAATTACATTATGAAGTATCGGCATCGGAGGAAGACTCATTCACCACCTGCTCTCTGCAGATGACACACCTCGCTTCCTGACAGCGAAGAGGACTTGAAGGACCAATTGATGAGGATCAAATATGGATCACATCCCAACATAAAACAAACATTCTCACATCAAGGCCAAGAAGCAACATCCTGATAAACAAAGAAGAGATTGATGTTGCCAGGGATTTCATTGTACTTGGCTCGGAGATCAGTGCTCGTGGAAGCAGCCATCAAGGGATCCAATGACAGATGAGGCAGACGACCAGTTCAAAGTGTTCCAAGGCCAAGACATCACTTTGTGGGCTAAGATGCGCGCACCTGAGCCAGGCCATGGTGGTTTGGGGCACCTTGAGTGCATGTGAAAAGCAAGGAAGATGAGAAGAATTGATATCTGCAAAATGCTGGTCTTGGGGGAGACTGCTGGGCATCCCGGGGACTGCCGGGGAACAAAGATGTCACGGAAAAGGACAGCGTAACTGTCCTTCAGCCAGAGTTGGCAGAATGTCACCTCCCCTACTTTGGACATGTCATAGGATGGCCCAGTGGTTCCAGAAGGCTGCCATGTATGATAGAGAGTCGGTGAAAAGAGGACCCCGCCCCCCCACCTAGTGAGATACAGTGACACAGTGGCTGCGACAGTGGCCTCAAAGGTATCGATGGTTGTCTGGAGGTGAGGGCAAGCCAGTGTTTCCCTCTGTGAAATATAGGGGTCGTTATGAGTCAGAACTCAGTTAGATGGCACCTCACATCAGCAGAGGCTCTTCGATTTCTTGTTGAAGATGTCAGCTGTCAGTTATCTCTTGAAAAAGTATCCCTTTGGGGTTCCTATTTTGCTCCTCATAAATGAAAATAAGTAAATACAGGTATTTACCTCAGAGATATTGTCATAGATGTAGTTCTTGACAACAGCATTAATGAAATGTGTGCTTTCCCAAACCCATCCAATCTGAACTCACTGCTGGGGAATCGATTCTGATTTATAGCAACCCTGTGTTCCTACTGCACTTAAAGTCATATTTACAGTCCAGTATCACTTGCAGAGTGTTCCGTGCTGTTGTTAGGTACTGGACCATAGCGACCCGGTGCGCCCCCGAATTCAGCCCTGCTCGGTTCTCCACCCTCCTCACAATTGCCCTTGTGCTTGCACTCATTGTTACAGGCATGGTGTCAATCCATCTGGTTGAGGTCCTTCCCCTGTTCACTGTCCCTCTACGTGACTGAGCACAATGTCCTTCTGCAGGAACAATCGCGTCTTGTTCAGTAGCATCGTGATCAAGTGAAACACTGTGAGGCTCACCACAGGGTGACACAGAGGCACCACGTGAGCACGTGTTGTTGGGGTTTCCCAACACAGGATCGCAACAAACCTTCCTTTCGTGGAAACAAATAAGCAGAACCCAGCGTTTGTCCTGCTCAACGAAGATAGGGTCAATACAGCAAAGCACCCCAAACTAAGATATGCCTGTATGTTCTTCCCCTGTCACTTTTTGTACTCATTCATATGCACTCATTTTCCATTTTTCAGCAGGTGATATTTTGTTAATATTGTTTTTATTTGCTATTCACATTGTCTCCCTCTTGGTCAGTGAAATCCCCTTGAAGATGGCCTCGGTGTCCCTTTATCATAGGAGGAGCCTTCAGACCGTGTGTGGGGACAGAGAGAGAAACAGGATAGCATTTCCCACTCACACTTGAAGTTCCTTCACGTATCTTCCACTTGATGAGAATTGTCTTACACAAGAGGGTCCAAACACATGGGGCACTGTCCCGAGTTCCTTTGAGTGGAAAGGAGTGTTGCGTGATGACATGGGGGCTGGCGTGTAGGGGTTGACATCTGTGTCTAATCGTTTCCTGAATCTCCAGGCTGACTCACTAAGGATGAAGTGTTTGGTGAGGGGAAGGGCGGGGTAGTGAGGAGATAGGGAGTATTCACTTGTGGCTGGATGTATACCTCTGAACTTCTGTCTGCGGATTCCTAACAATACTTCCAGTTCCAAAGCCGTGGTTTGTTCTAGTATTCTTTTTATGTAACTTTTGATGGGTTGGAAAATTGATTTGTACTAACTACAACGCAGTGAAGCAGCCAGGATCACTGTTTTTCTTGGCCTCATTTGTTTGGAGCTCATCAGAAGTACCTAATGCTCACAAAACCAACAAGTGTAGATGCAGGAGTCAAACCCAGGTGTCCTTTTGTGGTTACTACTAGTGCCCTTGTCCCTCTCTTTATGGGAAACACACACATGCACGCGCGCACATACATGCGCACATGCAAACAATAAGTCCTAGAGCATTTACTTCAATTTGCATTTCACATATACGCTTCTCATATACAAACAATACGGTCTGATTTACATGTTCATTACACAAAATGGTTCGTTATTTTTATTTTCAAAAAAATGCAAATTTGTGGATGGCTGCTCTGATTTTATCCATGGCACCTGTTTTCTCAGCAAACTATTAAAGGGTCTTGCAAAATGTTTGTGGACGTAGGAGGCTATTGTGTTGTAGGATCTCAACAAAACATGAGCCCCCAAGTAGGAAATGAAAGCATGGGCCTGACTTCTAAACATTGGCTTATTTTCCAGGTTGTACCTGTGACTCCAGGTAGGCAGAGGTATTTCTTTTCCTTTTCCTCAATGCATTCCTCTAACATGAGCTCTTAAAGAACATTTGATCAAACAAAAGATTGTAACCATGCAAATGCTCATAACAACCAGTGTTAATTTTATAAAAATTGTCAACCCCACCTTAGTCACACAAATGATCATGTAAGTAGTTGGTGTGCTGCTATGTAAACATTACTCGGCAATCTGTAAGATCATTGCTTCTCAACAAGTTTGCTTGACTCAGTGCAAGGACTGCCTTCCAACCCCCTCCCCATGCAGAAAAGGTGTTAGAAAGCGGGGGCTTTGACCTGAAAGGCTCTGTGTGGTTTTTGGGGGGTTGGTTTGGCGATTTTTTTGTGATGAGTGTTGTAGGAGCCCCCAATAAAATGATTTAAAAAAAAAGGCTCTGTGTTTTGTTGGTTAGTTTGCTGAATATGTACTTTTGGGGGATGAATCAGCTTATCGATGTCCAGTTTTCTATTCTTGCCTGGCACACTTTGTGGGCCCTTGGCTTTTATGCTCAGCCACGGCCTTTAAGACACACCCAGATCTATTGTGAAACGAAGTCTTCCTTGACTGATGGATGGCCATATGAAGACATGCATATTAAGACATCTGTACATAATAACCTGCGGAGATGGTCTGGGAATAAACATTTTCTGTATTTTGGTCAAAGTGCTTTTCAGGGTGGGGGCAGGGCTGAGCCAGACCTTGTACTTATTAAACTCGTGAACTGTTCTGTTTGTGTCTCATCTGTTACTGGACCGGTTTCCCTCCTGTTTCAGAGACTTTCTCTCTGCCTTAGAGAAATCTCTGACTGTCATTAGAAACACTTTACTTTTATGATTTTTTCCCATTTTCATTCATATTCATATCATTTTGATAATGGCCCAGAATCCCGGCTTTGCTCGAAGATGTTGATTTCGCTTTTATTTCTTTCCTTTTTATTTTTCTGTTTTCAGTCATATTCAATTCACTTGCAGAAAGATTGATTTTGAATAATACGGTCATGATGTCAAAACAGTACAAATTATACCCTACTGCCATCTGGAATGGTAAAAATAAAAGCTTTTATTTACACCATTTTCTTTAAGGAATGAATATTAAATGTTCTCTCTCCTTCTGCGGGTAGTGTATTTTGCAAAGAAAATGATTCTTGTATGTAACCTGAGACCGTGGTTTATTCTAAAAGATAATGACTTCAAAACTCATTACTGCTCAGTAGAGGATCAAACAACTCACACAGTATCCCTTTGCTGTCTTCTGCATCCTCACCTAGACCAAGCTCTGGGGTGTGCCTGGTTCCTAGGAGCTCCCTCTTAACAGAGGAGAGAGCTGGGTGGCCTCAGGTTACAAAATGATTTGATTGGCATTAGGTCTTCCACTAAGTCCTGTGTCACCTGGTGCTCTGTCCTGTGAATGGTCATGTGCTTCTCTGACATTTAGATCTGCTGTGAGAGCTTGGGGGGCACTGATGGTCAGTGGGTAAGTGCTTAGCTGGTGGCTGCAAGGTAAATGGCGATGGCAGCCTTGGACTCCATAAGGGGCAGTTCTGCTTAGCACTATGAGTTTTCTGTGAGTAGGAGCGCTTGACATAATCTAGATCAGCGTTTCTCAACCTGTGGGTCATATTTCTGATGGTCTTAGGAACCTAGACACGCCCCTCTGTCTGTCTCCAGGTGGGTCCACCCACATGCACACACACCCACAGAGGAGTACCCAGCATGAAGACTGTTACCCATGCTACACCATGCTTCAAGACAAAATTTCATTGATTTGTCATTAGAAATAAATATTTCCCAATATATAATGACACATTGTTTTTGTGATGAATCACTATGCTTTAATATCAGATATTTACATGATGATTCATAGCAGTAGCAAAATAACAGTTACGAAGTAGCAACGAAAATAATATGGTTGGGAGTCACCACCACCTGAGGAACTGTATGAAGGGGTTGCAGTATTGGGAAGCCTGAGACCACTGCTCTAGATAATATCTGGAGCCTTGGTGGTGCAGTGGGCTAAGCACTGGGTTGCTTACCAAGAGTTCTCCTGCCGGAGAAAGATGAGGTTCTCCTAAAAGGTTCACAGGTTGGGAGATCTCATACTGAGTTGCTATGAGTTGGAATCTACTGGGTTGCCATGGAGTGCATTCCCCACATATTATAATAAAATGTTTCCTGTGAGTGTGCTGTTAGGTTAATGCTCCATCCCTCCACCTTTAAGAATTTTAAAAAGAGATACATGCACTCAGTAAGATTGCATCATGGAAACCCACACCCACCGAGAAAGCTCTGCCCCACCAGCGAGGAAAGACTCAAGTGTCTCCTTGAGCATACAAGGGCCATTCATTTGGGTTTTGTCATTCCTGTGAACACCAAGAATTCTGTTGTTGGCAAGATGAGATCACAATAGAGTATTGATACTTGCCCCCATTGTATTCTCCTGAACAGCCTTGTGTTGGCACGTGAGACTCACTCATGGCTGCAGTTAGGACTTTTATACAATAACACGGTTCCACAACACTTGTAACTGAGAGACGAGTAAGCACGCTTGTAAAACTAAGAAAAGGAGGCACTGAATGACGTTCCTCTTAGGCCGTGACAACGATGCCAAGGGAGCCAGACACCGTCTTTTCTGACCGAATAAAAAGCACAGGTCATAAAACAAACACTCGATTTACAACGACCGTGGCCAGTGTGTAAGTTAAATGATTCTGAAGACATGGATCAAAACAGCAAAAGAAAGGGAGTATGGGGTTGTTTTGCCTCGGATAAGCTGATACTGAAATCCAGGCGGTCCATTCAATCTTCACACATGATACATTGAGTGAGCACTGTTTCTACTCCATGGGAGTCAGTGGGTGCTGAACGGCTGCCAGGGCGCCAGATAGACAGAAAGGACACAGGTCTCGGGGGTCGATGGCCAGGCTTTTTGCTTCTCAGGCTCCTTGGGTGGACTTGGTTAGCAGTTGAATGAAATAACTGTTTCTCCCAGCTTGAAACTGCAAACAAGCGGAGTAGCAAGTGCTTGTTGATCATAGTGAAGGTGCCAAAGACAATGTACAGCCCCGCCGCCATGAGCTCCTAGGAATGGGGTTTGCACACTGATTGGTTACAATAAGGGTTTTATTGGTCACATTTGTGAAAGAGAGGACTTCAAGTGGGTCAGGTGAGTGGCACTGAGAAAAGAGAGAGGAGATTGGGAGGGACGAGTCTCTCCCTCCCAAATAGCTGCCTATCTCCATCCTCAGATGCCGATTCTGCTTTGTGGCTCCACCATCCTCATTACAACCTGTATGGGCTTAGTGGCTCCTGTGCAGGTATAATTGCCAAATCTCTCAGTATTGTAGTAGAAGAAAGGGGAAGGAGCCCTTGATGTCATTTTGGACTCAATTTGTCTTTCTTTTTTTTTTTATTAAATACTTTTATTGGGGGCTCTTACATTTCTTACCACAATCCATACATTCCTCCAGTGTGTCAAACACATTTGCACATATGCCACCATCATCATTTTCAAAGCATTCTCTTCCCACTTGAGCTCCTGATATCAGTTCCTCATTTCTTCCCCCTCCCTCCCCAGCCCACCCTCCTTCACAAACCCTTGATAAGTTATAGATTATTATTTTATTTTATTTTTCTTTCTTTTTCTTTTTATGATTTTGATAAATACTTTATTCCCTCCCCTCTTGACAGTAACAATGAGGTGTAATTGAATTTAACAAGTATTGGACACAAGAGAGATCCAACTGAATACAAATCAGTCTTTTCTCTGTTGTTGGGACATGCTGTTGTGTCCGTGCGGGTCACGCCAACCCCAGGCACACCCTCACAACACCGCACAGTCATGGCTGGGGGTTAGCCCATTGTTGCAGTGCCAGTCCATCTTGTTGAGGGTCTTCTATTTTATTTTAAATTTTTTTCCCTCATGAACTCTCCACCAAGCATGATGTCCTTCTAGATTATTATTTTCATAACGTATGTCGTCCTCCATCACCCCTCATCCACTTTTCCATTGTTTGTCCCCCTTGAGAGTGGATTATAGGTTGATCCTTGTGATCAATTCCCCATTTCTACCCCACCCTCGCCTAATCCTCCTGGTATCTCTACTCTCATTGTTGGCACGGGGGGGGGGGGGGGGGGGGGTGGGTATCTATCCTGGATTCCCTGTGTTGCGGGCTCTTGTCTGTAGCAGTGTGAATGCTCTTGTCTAATGGATTTGTAAGATAGAATTGAGGTCATGATATTAGGGGAAAGGAAGCACCAAAGAGCTAGAGAAAAGTTATGTGCTCCATTGGTGCTATACTGCACCCTAACTGGCTCATTTCTTCCCTATGACCCCTCTGTGAGGGGATGTCCAATTGTCTACAGATGAGCATTGGGTCTCCACTCCATGCCTCTCCCCACCCCATTCACATTGGATATGATTTTGTTCTGGGTCTTAGATGTCTGGGACCTGATCCCATCGACACCTCATGATCACACAGGCTGGTGTGCTGCTTTGTGGGCTTTGTTGCTTCTCAGCAAGATGGCTACTTGTTTATCTTCAAGCCTTTAAGACCCCAGACATCATATCTGCCCATAGCCGGGCACGATCAGCTTTCTTCACCACATTTGTTTGTGCACCCATTTTGTCTACAGCATTTGTGTCGGGTAGGTGAGCATCACAGAATGCCGAATTGTTAGAACAACGTGTTCTTGTGTTGAGGGAGTTCTTGTTGACTCAGTTTTTCGTCATTAGTGTAATAGCTGGAAATCTAAAAAATATTTGAGAGTGTTTGCCTGGAGCAAACATTCCTTCACAGTCAAGATTTTAAAATGGTTTGGGACCAGGACCACAGTAGCAGGACCAGGCTGGTTCAGTACCCTCAGCAAGAGCACTGGCAGCCTTAGGCCAAGGTGGCTTGGGGCCACCGTGGAAGGGGCTATGGCTTTAGCAGGCCATTTCAGTGTTCATGGCTTCCTCTCAAATAGGAGCGAGGTCAGCATGCGCGGAATTGGAGCGAAAGTAAAACCATCATTACAATTGTTTATGGATGAACAGTGGAAGCCTTTTAACTGAGCAAATTATGATGGGGGAAAGTTATAACCTGATCACTTGCCCACACCGAAAACAAGATGCTGTCCCATACAGCGCCAGGACATTGTCCTCCTACAATCTGTCCAGTCTCGGGTAGGTCAAGGGTTGTTCACAGAAGTTGGACGCCTGTGGGAAGTGAACTTGGGAAAATACTGACTGAGTTCCCACTTTCCTAAATGGAACCAAGAGTTTCACATCCGCACATTCCATTATGACACCACCCAGATTCACAGCCTGTGCTACATTTCCAGATCTTTCCGAGCTGCCATTCCAAACAGTGTGTTTGACTTCCCTGATTCACTAAACACAAGTATGTAGTAATCTGCCCTTTAATGGCCTCTCAAAATGACAGACCAAATGGCTTTGTGAAGGTCAAGTCTGATTTAAATTGTTGATGAATTAGTAGCTAATTCTGCATGATTGAATATTAATAGGGAACAGTGATAAGTAAGGCACTTCAGAGCTTAATGAGCACATTAATGAATAGGACAAAATGTTTTTCTTTTCACCTCATGTAAGAGTTTAAAACTACTAACATATTGACAAATTGTTAATTTCCGACCCTTGCTCTGTTCCCCCCACCATCATCAAAAGTTTATGTGGTTAAAAGATAAAGGGTATTGATTTTGATTCCTAAGCTCATCATGTGACATATTGGATGAGCTGTCCAAAGTGATGTTATCCAATGGCGAAAGCACTTTCATATAAATCGCTAATAATTGTAGAAGGTAAAAGAAGCAGAAGAGATGAGGGGAAAAAAGGCAATTAACATCTTCTAAACTACACCCACTGAGATAAGCATTCCAATTAGAAATTTCATTATTTCTACAGTTCATTTTATGTTGAATACTCGGTTTTATTGCCAAATACCTGACAGTCAAATTGGAAAGAAGCCACAACTGTCAAACTGTAGCAGCTCTGGCTATTTGAATCGTTACATTGTGGTGTTGCTCATGAAAATTTAATGAAGAAAGTGCATTTAAAGAGGTTCTGTATGGGGGGGGGGTGGAATTTAATCACCCTTATTAAAAATAAGAAACGAATGATCTTTACATTCTGGGTCCTATTAGTATGCAAGAAGAATTACCTGTGTTGTGCATTTGCGTCTCAGAAAAGGCGGGGGTTGGGGGTGGGCTCTAGAATGTTCTTTCTGAAGCCAAGAAGGAAAAGCGACATGGCGTCCATGTGTTAGGCTGCTTGGGGTGGGCACACGTCCGTTTTGTCCACTCTCCCCAAGGGAAAGACGTTATGTCTTCTGCGTGGACATTCAGGTTCCGTTTCTTTGGTGAGAGCCGTCAGGAAGTGGTTCAACAATCTTAGGCCTTTGACATGTGCCGCAGATGGGCCCCGGATCGTGCCTTGGTTCTTCGGAAAGGTGAACGGTGGAGGCAAAGTCAGGGCCACGAAGGGCGCATACAAATGTAACTAGTAGGGAAACACTGGCAGGGAGGCACAGAGCAACTGGAGGTACAGAACCGCGCAAGAATCCCAAGGTACCCTTAAAAAATTGTTTTTTAATTTGCCTAAGTGGATGGCTTTGGGGGGATCTGGCACTTCTGAATGAATATTAGGACTTTTTAATAAGGTGACGTTCTGGGTGTCAGAGGAAGTACCGTTGACTTGGGAACACTTGAGGGGAGTTATTTTTATCCTTTGAAGCACTTGTATGTTGATAGCAGTTGGGTGAGATGTTTAATAATGCCATGTTTGTTGTCTAGCAGCTCGGATCTCTCTCCTCTTCTGATTCTCTGCTGCCCTCTTCCCCCTTAAAACTGACCTATCGATGTAAATGCATCGGCAAAACCTTTAAAGCCATGAAGGACAGGAGGATGACATTCAAGTGGGAGAGATGGTGAAAGGCAGCTGGGGCTCATGCGCAAGATACATTCCATCCCTCCATCCACACGTACTTTTTAACGCTCCACTGTAAATCTCAGAAAAGCGTCGGGAAATGTCATTCTTCGCCACGCCTTGGTGTCTCCTCCTTTTTAAAATGTTGTGCTTTGTGGGCAGGTCCAGAGAGCCGGTTTGTTTTCCATCTAATAGTTGGCACACATCTAATAGTTGGCACAACCATCTAATAGTTGATCCACCAGTGTGACAGCCCTTTTCAGATACCTCTCTGGGTTCGAGCCCCTGGCTTCCTTCTTCCTGCCCCTTCCTGCCTTCTGAGCTTCATTTGAGGTACAGCCTACCCGGGGGGCTTCCAGAGTCAATTATCCTGGGAGTCCATGCCTCTGGTTCATTTGACAGATCCATTGTTTGGCTGGCAGGGTACCTGTGGGGATGGGTTCAGTCCCTGGTGTGAAGGCTGTTGAAGAGTCCTTATCAGTCCCGAGTCTCAGCAATCTCCACTGGGCCTCTTTTATGATTTTAAACTTTGTTTCACACTTTGTCCCCCTCCATCCAGGACCTCCTGTTGTCTTTGCCATGGTTTCAGACCCTCGTTGGTTGTTTATAGACTAGTGATTGGTTGGCTGTGCGTGAAGATGTGTAAGCATTCATTCACCTATCACTGTCTTCTCCAGAAATGCTTTGGCCTTTAGTCTTGTCAGTAGATTCCAAAGATAACCTTTGACATATGTGCTCGCTAGCTCTTGCCTAACTTGACGTGAGAATCATTTAGGTTGCATGCTCAAGAAAGCACTCCCTTTGCCCAGCTTTCATCACAGTCAGGTTTCCAAACACCCCCCAAGGTACCTGCATGGCAGGGTCTTGATGGAACGAGACAGTCTGACGTTGGTAGTGATGAGTAATGAGGGGAGAGGAAGAATAGACTGTCCATGCAGATATCGCACAGCCTAAATGAAATGCAGTACATTGAAGTTAGCCATGCTTCTGATATTATTTTAAGTCGCTAACCCACTAGGTGCTCCTAGGTAGAAAGATAAGCCAATCTGCTACATAAAAGATTCACAGGCTTGAAAACCTCATGAGGCAGTTTGCCCTGGACTATAGGCTCACTCTGAGTCGGCATCAACTTAACTGTGAGCTCCCTGTGTGGCTGCCACCAAAATATTCCGCAGTCTTGGTGTCGAACACAATTTGTTGCGACTTCTGTCTGCTCTTTTGGTCTGAGAACACATTTTTAGCTAATATCAATAGTCTACCACTCTTACAGTCATTGCTTGCATGTTTCTATGGTGCTGGAAACTATGCCACAAGTATTTCAAATATGAGCAGGAATACCCATGGTGGATGGGTTTCAACAGAGCTTCCAGACTAAGAGAGACCAGAAAGAAAGGGGTGGAGATGCTTTAAAAATCAACCAAGGAAAACTATGATTCACAACGGAATTCAGCTGGTCCTCCTTTTATCAGAGGGTCCATTCCAACAGCTCCCTCAGAAGTTGGTCATCAGGATCTTTTAGAAGCTAATCCTCGTCTTTGGGACTTGGCAGGAGAATGATCATATCAGTAAATAACACGCTGCAACATTGCATACCATGCCTCTTATTAAGGATAAGATTATTCCGGAAAGAAAGAAATGAGGAACGGAGGGATGAGGAGAGGAGGAGGAAGGGAGGGAGAGAGGAGTCCATACATGGTTGTAAGTGCCATTTGTGGATCATTTGCACATGTTATAAATCAGGGGCTGCCTAAACCGTACAATAGCATACTAGAAAATGAACTTGCTGTGTTGGAAGACAATGCATAATAGCTGTTAACAACAGACTCAGCTATACCAGTAGTCATGGGAGTGGCGCTGTGGCATGCGATATTGTATTCGGTGGTTCATGGGGTAGATGGTACCAAATATAACGAGGACTAACAGTGTATGCTTCCTGGTTTTGTATTAGAGTCTCAACAAATCTTTAATAGGAGAAGAGGCGCCTGTCCTGATAACGTGTGTGTCCCCTTTTTGTCTCACAGAGGACCAAATTCCAAGGGGCTTCCCTACCATTGACATGGGCCCCCAGCTGAAGGTGGTGGAGCGCACGCGCACTGCCACCATGCTTTGCGCGGCCAGTGGGAATCCAGATCCTGAAATCACGTGGTTCAAAGATTTCTTGCCCGTGGACACGAGCAACAACAATGGCCGCATAAAGCAGTTACGATCAGGTAGGGTCTCGTTACTGTTTCTACTGACTCCTAAAGAATTAAAAGAAAATTCTTTTCTCTACTTTTTGATTATTTTCCTTTCTTTCTTTTATTTTTAATTTTTAGGTATTGATTTTCTCCTTCTTCTCTCTCTCTGTTATTTACTGTGTTGTCCACGTCTGTGCTGTCATAGCCTGTCCCAGAGTCCGTCTCTCTCCTTCTTTCTGTTCTGCAGCTTCTGTTTAATCCACCTTAATCACTGCTGTGACTGTATATTTTGATATATGTATATATTTATTTTTTATCTTTTGGTTAATTTACTGCTCTCCTGCAGTACCTGACAGATCCATTTCCTCCTGTTTATTTTCTTCTTTGTTTTCTTTTGAACCAAATTTATCTCAACATTGGACTTCATTCAGAACTGTCAAGAAGCTCCAATGGTTCTGTCCATTAATTAAATGTTCATAGGAAACACTAACATGATTTAATTTATGCAAGCCTGTTTTCTGCCGTCTTTTCCACATTTGACCTCATCACGGTACCAAAGTGTAGTAAGTTTGGACCCAGCTGCTCTCTCTTCATGAACACATACAGCACAGAACCGCCAACCCAAGACGAACCAGATGTATTTTTCAAAAAGTGAATGTGCAGCACAGCACTGCGGGCAGGAGGGGATTTGGGTTAATCTGGGTACGATACCTGTGAGTGAGCCTTTTCTACACGGTAGCCATGGTAGTGTGCGCCCAAGCTGTAGTTTATTTTTATGTTCATTTTTTTGAGCCCTCCAGGGCCTGGATCTACAGACGTCTGCTTTCGGTGTAGACTCCAGGTCTTGCCCATTTCTCGCTCTTCATCCCTGTTGCCTGCCCCCTCCCCAACCCCTGCTCTGAGTTTATCCCTTTACTTTCTTTAGAGTAAAACTAGCGATGGGTCTCAAATTCCGTTCGTTTTCTACTCTGTCCCCTCGTGAATGGCATGGGACCTAGATTCATAAGGCTGTTTACGTTGACGTTTGGTAGTAATGTTGCTATAGAATTCTAAGTTGTTTTAAATGCCTGTCTTCCCAGAATTCTCAGCTTTTGACCTGTCCTGTCTCGTTAACTGCCTCTCTATGCTTGTTGTCAGCAGAATTGTGTAGATTAGCCTTCTGTTGTTGTAAATAAAGAATTAACTTGTTCACCTGTAACATAGATGATTTAGTAGTGTATAATAAAGCTTTAACTCTGAAAAATTTGTACCAAATTCTAAGGAATATAATAATATTTTTATGCTGTCTCTCTTCTCTCCGTATTTAAATCTCCAGAATCTATTGGTAAGTGCTTAGTTCTGAAGCGCACTTCACCCCCCTCCCACTAATTTCCGTGTTCAGAATATTATTATTATTATTATTAATAAAATGCATGGCATGCATTTTACTAACTGTCAGTGTAGACACCAGGACTGCGTAGCGGCGCGCACAGACACACCTCCACAGAATTGTTATGGCTGAGAGTACTGTGTAGATGAATAAAATAGTGCACAACTTATAGCCCACAACTATAGCAGAGCAGGGAGCACAAGTTGAACCCGTCAGCCGTATTAGTTTTCAGTCAGCCTTTGGAATTTCTGACAGTATATATATAAACATAGCTCTATATATATACTAAAATAGATTAGCTAGTGTATTCCTAAACTGTGCTTTTAAAAAGATTGTATAGATCCTCCTTTTTTTTTTTTTTTTACTTTTTGTTTGTTTGTCTTAAAGGGATACAAGGCCTTTGAGATATCATTCTAACCCTGTTAAACCCCACCAGACATAAGAACACAGTTGCTTCTCTGAGCAAAGCAATGATGCCTATTGAGGTCTTTGCCCTCTGGTATAATGCAACTTGCTTCTATGATCTAATAATACTATCTAATATATTCCTGTTTTACCAGTCTAGTAATTCAAGTTTCTTTTAAGACCTTATTGAATTCTGTAAATCTAATTTAATTCTTCTCCCCAGCCCTAGCCTCCTTCTTCTCGTACTAATGCTTCTTCTTTCTAATCTTATTTGCATTCATATTATCCACCCAGGTGGTACACCAATAAGAGGTAAGAGTGCTGACCTAACGTTCACAGAATGATCTTACTCATTCTTCCTGCCCTCCCATCCCTCTCATCTTTGTCCTGTTTCCCAAGCCATCCCAAGAACGCCCATACACTTGATTTCCTCACCGCTGTGCGTTCCTTTTCGTACTGTTGGGTTATGATCGGTAACTCTCATATTGTGAACTTTCCTTTCTTTTTTTGCTTTCCTTTCCTTTTTTTACCCTTTCCTCTTTGTTTCGTCGTTCATTTCTTTCTTTCTGGAACCAATTCTTTAAGTTGTGATATGCTTCAGAGGAAGCATATCCCGGTCTTCAAACCTCAGACCAGTCACAGCGTACCATCTGTCCCTGTTTTTTCTCTTTTTCTTTTTCCTTTTCTTCTTCCTCCTTTT